>NC_080389.1:6603154-7334281 GCF_028751815.1 Salvia miltiorrhiza
TTTTGATTTCGTAAACCTGCATTTTATCATTAAATTTTCTGATGAACCCTAGAATTTTTTCACAAAACTGAGCACACCACAACATAATAGAACTATTGTCTTGGGGCTGGGTTTCTTGCTTTGCTGCTTGCGTTGAGGTGCCGGTCGGCGGCATCTGTCACAGCCCACTATCCCAATGACGGGTTAACCGGGGTTATGACTTGGGTGAACAATAAGAAATAGAAATGGACAATTACTTAACATTAAAGTATATGGAAATGTCACTCATAGATAAAATGCTAGGATCATATATGATTATTTGGATACTTATAAAACATACACATAAATGAGAACTGATTAAGGTGGTTTACCCAATAACACGTGTAACAATTTCATAACATAAAGTTATCCTAATCAAAGTGTTTTGCAGCGGAAAACGTGTGAGATATACATATGAAGATGTATACTCAAGGTTACATTTCTTGAAATGTCAAAGGAACACCCGCTCAACATCATTCCATTCCATCAACTGCTCAACCTGCACATTTAGAAATACATGCAGGGCTGAGTATAAAAATACTCAGTGGGCATAGCCGAAAATACAACATGCATACATATATAAATTGAACTGCCATAACAGTAACACACAGGGGTTTTCTTAAATGACCTGCGCTTACTAAAATATTTCTTTCATTTTCATAAAGTCGATCGGCCGATCATTTTCCTTCATATGATCCATATCTGTTCCTTTCTGTCACGCGCCGGGAAGGAGGCCTCCTTACCACGGACGCCAAGACCGGTCGCAAGCGACTCGCGGTCTCCATAAGTGTACACGTTAACCCTAGCTAGCGACCTTTGTCTAGCATAGGATCCCAATTGGATTTCCTTTAAAGTTGGCGAACCAACACAGATAGGATACATATAAAAACATAAACATTTTTGGCAGTCAATCATTTCATAAACATTTCATTTCATTTCATGAACATTTCATTTTCATTTCATAAGAGTCATTTATCATTTGGGCATAATAATAAACTGAAATTAACAGTTAAAATCATCTCATGCATATATTCGTATAAGAGGCCTACGACACGCAGGGGATCTCTATATACGTATAGTAAAAGTAATGCCCACCTGGTTATGCAAAGCCTGAAGATCATAATCACATATAAACCCGTCTTGGGAAAGCAGCGCTAATCCCCTTGGTCCACAAAGCCTACAAGAAATTCTATTCTTAATAGGTCTCCTTGAATCTAATCTTAAGTCATGGTGTAGTGCTTAATATTCTATGATTCACTTAGCCGGTTTTTTCAAAATTTAATGAATAAATAATTGAAAACATTTCTCTTAAGTTAAGAACACCAACAATATTCTTACTCGTCTTTCTTTAATAATTGGAATTATAATTAAAACCAATTAAATACTTTTATTGCAAGTAAAAATGCAATTTCATGTCATGCTTAGCATATAATAAGTAATTTACTTAAAATATGCACATAATAATAATTTAATATTATTATGAAAACAAATCTTTGAATAAATTAATTAAACTAATTAATAGTCCAATTAATTAATATAAGTGTAGTCCATTTAATTAATAGAAGGCAGCCCAAAATTTTAAAGGAATGAAGGCCCAACTATTAATTAAAATTGAGTCCATGTTAAATAAATAAAATCAGCCCAAAGTTTTAAATAAATAAGGGCCCAGCTAAGATTTGGAAATGGCCCAAGCTTTTAAAAAAAAAAACGCAGCCCAATCTAATTAAAACCCGGCCCAACACTCAAGCCCACTCCCCAAGCCCTAGCCCAACACTCTCTCCCTTCTTCTTCCCCCCATCAGCCGCGCCACACACACATTCACTACCGATCTCACTCTCTTTCTCTTTTTCACACTTCACAGAGCAGCGGCGCACGCCGCCTCCCACCCCTTCTCCGGCGAACGACCGCGCCGACCGCCGCTGACTCCCCTCTACCTCGTCCTCTCTCTCGTCCCTCGCTCACCGAACGAGCACGCACACACTCCCACAACTGAGAACGCCGCTGCCTCTCTCCGAAGTCCGGCGGCCACAGTGGCTAGCGGAGCTAACCACCGCCGCGTGCCCGGCCCCTGCCTATCTTCCTCTCACTCTGTGTCGGACGGACGACAGCAACCAGCCATCGCCGACCGCCTCTAATTCCCACCAGTCTCCACCTCCCTACCCTCTGACTTCCGGCGACTGCACGGCTGGAAGACCGCCGCCGCCGATCCCCAGCCCTCAAGCTCTCTCTCTCTCACTTACTCGGCCAGACAGCAGCTCGGAGCCACCGCTGACCGCCGCCTGCCCTCTCTCAACTCCGGCCGATAGCAGCAGCCATATGCTGCCACCATCGCCGATTCCCAGCAGCTCTCTGTACCCCCCCTTGTTCTCTCTCCTCCTCGCTGCTCTCATGGCCGCTGGAGCTCGCCGGAGCAACGGCGACAACCACTGCCCCTCGGTTCTCCCTTCTCTCGGCTGAAACAGGCCCGACATCCCACCGCGAAGAGCGGCGCCCGAGCCCTCGCTCCCTCTCTCTCACCGTGGCCGGGCGACAGCAGCGCCGCTGCCGTCGACTCTCTCTCTGCCCTTCCCGACTCAAACGCTCCAAACACTCAGATTCGACAGCAAACCAAGTTCAAGACTCCATTTTTCAATAAAAACAACAAATCTCCTCTTCTGCTTTTCTTTTCTTTTAACAACAGTCATGTTATGATGTATGTGTATGAATAAATAAATGTCATTCTTTTGAAATGCTTGAAATGTTTTGCTGTGTAAATCATGAGGTTTATTTGTGGTTTCTGATAAACCAATTTGGAGCTAGAGGCGTAATGTATAAACAGAGGTAGGCGAAAAAGTCAAGTGGTTACCTTGGCGAGGATTTCAGTTGGTATTCTGATTTTTTGCTTGTTTGCTCAATACTTGATTTTTGGTGAAATGAGCTTGGGCAGCCGATGAAAATTTTCAAAATGAGTGGAGCATGTTTCTAATAGATAGAAGAGTGCAGATTGGAGACTATAATTGTGGAGGTTGCAGTGTAGAATGGTGAAGGGAGTTGCTAGCTGGAAAGCATGATTGAAATTAGTCAGTGATGAATGAGGTGTAATGCATGTATGGTAGGTGGGTAGGTGGGTAGGTGGCTAATGGATGATATAGGGTGTAGGTGATTTGACTAATAAAATATCTGTGTTGGTTTATCGAACTGTAATAATTCTTCAGTGTTCGCTAAATAAAATAGTTCGTGTAAATGATCGATGCTCAATTAAATAAATATATAATGCATATAAATTTAATAACTAAATTTACATATATATATTTTTGTAAATCGTCTTTGTTGGAATTAAAATAAATTCTTTTTTTCTCAATCCGGCGTGAATTATCTTACTTCTAAATTTAAAATTATTCTAAACTTAGCTCGAGGAAACGGGGTATTACATTCCTCCCTCCTTAAAAAAAATTCCGTCCTCGGAATTGCATATCTGATAATCTAGTTGGGGATACTAGTCTTTTATTGCATTAATCTCTTTCGTGGCCTTTTCCATCCTGTGATGGTTCCACTACATGACGAGAACAATATTATTGCCTCGTAAAACTTGAACCTTGCGATCAAGTATCTGGACTGATTTATCTTCATAACTTAGGTCCTGGCTAGGACTACTTTATCTTGCTTAATCACATGCTTTCTTAATTGCGAGATGCTATACGTATTGTACACATCCACAATGCTTGGTGGCAGAGCCAACTTATAGGCTACAAAGGCCTAACTTATCTAGGATCTCAAAACGTCCTATATAACGGGGTCGTAACTTGCCCCTATTTCCCGAAACGTATAACTCCCTTTGAGGGAGAGACTTTGAGGAAAAATCGATCCCCAACATTAAATTCTAATTCCGATCGGCGTTTATCGGCGTAAGACTTTTGTCTATCTTGAGTTTCTTTGATTCTTTGCTTGATGTGGTCGACTTTCTCAATCATTTGTTGGACCAGTTCAGGACCTAACAACATTCTTTCACCCACTTCATCTTAGTAAAGTGGTGAACTACCTTAATTGTTTCCTTTGTCCTAAGTCACCTTCTCAGATTTGACTAGGAAATTCTAACATCAAACTTTTCTCATTATCTTGGTAACTCTCACTTACAGATTAACGGTACTCCTTCTGTCATGTAAACTAATTTTCTCATTTCCAAATATTTTTTTTTAATGGGGGTTTCTAAGTTTCCATTGTGGTGGTGTTCCAACTTTATTCTTACTGTAGCTTCTGGCACTTTAGCCAAAGCATTCACTCTCTTAGCTTGAGCCTACTAGTCTTGGGGTTGGGTTATACCTTAAGTTTAGTTCTATTGCTTTCCTTCCATTTTCTTTTTCTTTACCTCCATCTTGAGGTAGTATACATATCTTGTTTGTGCGTGAACTTTTTCCTTCTCCAATTGTTGTAGTGACTCGGTGGTGAGAGTCTCGTTCATTGCTTGTTCCTTCATAATATCTCCCTAGTTTACTAGGGAAATTGAAAATCTCAAGCCGCGATTCATTTACGAACTCCTTTACGCATTTCTCATTATTCGTTCATAAATGACTTAAATAAGCATTTTAAACTCCATTAAAAAGGAATTGATTTAAAACATTTTAATCCTTTTAAAAATCCATACTCATAAAGCCTTAACTCATGCTCTATCTCATATTCTATCTCTTTACTCAACTCTATATAAACTCTCCACTCATCTCAAATCCTTAAGTTCAAGGATAGGTTTCAAGAAAATCATGGTACTAAGTCTCGATTTATCTCTCATGTAAGGCTCGTCTAATCTCATTCAACACATAGACAACACAATCACATAAGGCACATAAGAAAACACAATCAAACATTATCAAAACATGCTCTGTTTTTACACTGACTCAACTTCAAAATCTAATCTGTTCTTACTCCGACACCTCCTGGACTCGAGACTCATACCAAAAGAAAGGTCTTCGAGTCTATTTTCATATAAAAAAAAGTAGAGTCAAAAACTCCAAGTATTGTAGGAGATATGACTGTTTTACTACAGTCTACCATATTCGGCAGTTTTGAGCAATCAAAAACTTGGATTTTTGAAAAATAGTAAATGTTGTCAAACTGGGCTCAAATTTTGTGGATATCTAGCTAACACAATAAAGTTAATACCATAAAATTTTGGAAAGCTAGATCACACAGGAAGCTACTGAAATGAATGACTCTTTCCCCTGCTCTCTGAAACTCTCGGTAGTAATGTGCAGTTTCGGTTTTGTATTTTATAAAAATAGTAAACGAAGTCCAAATAACTTGAAATTTTACCGATGTTCTCAAGACTCATGTAGAGACTTGGTATAAAATTTTCAAAGCTTTTTGACATTGAAAAACCGTCGATCACAGTAGGTCAGTAGGCCTACGAAATTCACCAAAATCTCATCTCAAACTCTTAAAATACTCAACTCAACATTCCTTCAAGGAAACTCGTCAAAGCTCATTATACTCAAATCTTGACTCTCTTCTTACATCATAACCTCAAATCTCTAGTAAAACGTTTCAATGAACGCATCATTAAAATTCTCTTTTCATTTTTATGCACAAAATTACTCAATTATTCAAACATGATCTCATTCATCATATAACTCATTATACACATATAGATACACATGTATGTCATCTTCTTCCTCAAACTAACACTTTTCATTTCATTCAAAATTCTCAATTTAATCATGCCATAGTCCTTTATAAAGTCCAATTAGCATATAGTCATCATTAATCCAAACATTGATCTCATAATTCAAAAATACCCAAATCCTAGTAATCTAAACTCAAGCAATTTCACATATAATCAACAATTAGCGAAATTAACCTTTAACTATCATTACTATCATGCTTATTATCAATTATCCTTAGCCAATTCAAATAATTAGCACATAAATCAAAAAGCTCTATTTTATATCTAACTAAACTTTTTGAAAATTTACAAACATGTATAAATCATTAATCCAACCTTAGATTAATCAAATTGAGTCATTTAATAGCACATATAAGACATCAATTCATCAAATCTCATCATCAATAAAAACTTCCCAAATTTTAGCAAACTAAACTCTAATGAAAACTCACGTATCAACGTAAACTCTTAATAAAAGCACGACAAGCGTTCACATAATGATCATAAAGCAATTAGATCTCATTTTACCAATCATCAACCTCTCAATATATGAAAACTCAAAAACTCATATAAACTAAACTAAGTCAAAATTTTATTTAGCCAACAAAAGACCTAGTCAAACATAATTAGACACTAATATCATGCTCAATTACATATATCCTAAACCAAAATCACTTAAATAACACATAGGCAAAAAGTCCTAATTTTTATTAAACTAAACTCTTTGAAATTTTATAACACACATGAATCTTTAATCTAATCATAGATACATCAATTTTAACCATTTAAACTCACATATAATCCGTCAATTACAATTTAGGGCATAGATACACATATCCCTAATTTTATTAAACTAACTCACCTCAAATTCATCAATTGACATCAAATAATCAATTTACTCCATCAATCATCATCATAGACATCACATAGACTCATTCTCATAATCAATTCATCATTTAACACATCAACTCATAAATTCCAAATTTTTGGGTAAACTAAACTCAATCGACTTTCACATCTCAAAACATATACTTTCACAACACACATCAATCATCAACAAACACCACATAGAACTCATTTTTCACCCCAAATCAAGGAAAGAAAAAGAAAATTTTTGAAGGGTAAAGACTCATTTTTTTTTTTTTTGAAAATTTTAAGAACAAGGGAGGGGTGATTTTCTTTCTTCAATCATTCGAGAATACTCACATACAATATCATTCAAGCAAGATTTATGGAATACATGATCACTTACCCAAATTCTCACCAAAACTCACACTTTCTCACTCTAGCTTGGAAACCTTTCTTCAATGATCCTCTTGAATTCAAGTAGCTAGGATGTTTTTATGTAAGATTTAAGAGTGAATTGAGGTGTTTGGTATAATTTTTGGAAGCTCCGAAGGTCTCTACAATGGATGAAAATTGAGAAAAGTGAGAGAAAGAGGGAGAGAGGTGTTGGTCGAAAATGATGAGTGAGGAGTGAGAGAGGATTTTGCAAGATTGTAAATGATCTTGTGATCTTTAAAGAGGATTTTGTAATCTTAAGGAAATATTGGCAATTAATGCCTTGATCTCTCTCTCTCTAATCTCTACACTCTCTCAATAATCTCTACACTTGGCAAATTGTGGTATTTAGTCACATGGTAGGGAAATTAAAGTAATAGTGTGAGAAAGGTGATTAAAAATAAATCACAATAATTATGGAAATGTTACTCATTAATAAAATACCATAACATAATTATTCATGTGACCAAAATAAAATAATTATAGCACCAATATTAGTGCACTCTCTCAATTATAAAATTCCTCTTAGTAGGAAAAATAATTTTTAAAAAAATATTATGCTTGGAAAAATTTTCATAAACCGGCATCATTCGATTTCTCAGCAAAAATAAACCGCACTTGCTTTAGAAACTTAATTAAAATTTCAAGTGCTAAAGTCATCAAATAAAAAAAATCATAATAACTTGCTCACAATGACATACGTAACAAAAGTCACATAATCAATCAGTCACGTAATTTCACATAATATCACGTCAAAGCAGTCGGCAAACACAGACAAACTAAACGTCTCTCCGACCGATTTTTTTTTTCTTCTCTTTTTTTTATCAATGTTTTTCACTCTTTCTTTCTCGACTCTATTTCCAACTCATTATTCCTATTTTCTTAATAGGACAGTCAATCTCTCTGACATCTCAGTACTCTCAATAGTGTTAAGACACTATCTCACAACATAGGGAAAAGTACGGGGTGTTACATGTACTTATCAAATTTAGATAAAATTTATGACTTCATGCATAATTTAAAATTCATGTGGCTCATATAAATACACTTAACTCACCAATTAAAACTTATGCACCACATTTATAAAAATTTCCTTTAACTAAGCACATTAAAACACATATATAATGATTAAATCACATTAGATAAATTAAACCAGTTTTTATTATAAATGGATGCCGAATCCTAATTATTAATAATTAAGCCCTTAATCAGGGATTAAAAGTCGGGGTATGACATACTATCCACTTTAAAAGAAGTTTCGTCACGAAATTTGTACCACAGAAAATAATTCTGGGTACTTCTCATTCATGCTAGAATCGAGTTCTCACATCGCCTTTTCTTGATCATAGTGCTTCCAAAGAACTATTACTAAGGGTATCGACTTATTCCTTAGTACTTTAACTTTCCGATCTAGAATAGATTCGGGTCTCTCCTCATATCAATTGGATTCCTAATTCCAATTTATATACACGAGATTTACTTGAGAATAAGTTCCCTCGTCCTTTTTCGGCGGTTCATTTTGCTCCTACCTCATTCCTAGGGCTCATCTACGGGGTATTCTTTTTTCCAAAGACTAAAATAGTCATCAACCCATTTCTTGTTACCTATCACATGAATAACACTTTCCTATGAATTTATCTTAAAACTATCATAGACCAATTAACTTAAGTCCTCGTACTCGAACACTATATTACGGTCTTAGCTTGGACTCTGAATTTCTATCATAATGAGTGGTCGATATCATTTATAGGACAAAAACTAATCTCAACCAATCACAATGAGACACAATTATATGAAGTCATAGTTTGGGTAGTATACTACATCGGTAGACTAACATTTCTTGGTCATATCAAACAAGGGGATCTATTATGACAACTCACGAGTTGCAAGGCTCAAACTCGACACAACATCAAAACAAGGTGTTGTAGAAATTGTTCAAGAGAATCAAAAGAATGACCAGAGGGTATGAAATGATTAATTACTAGGTCGAAAGTTGAAACACATGGGTTTTCAACCCAAAAGACGTCTACTGAGATTTGGATCATGTGGACTGGCCAGGTCCAACATCATCACCTCCCAGTCACACGAGAAACATCGTCCCGAACTTGAAGGGCCATGAACATACTATACATAACAAAACATAAGTTCATTATGACAATTAAACTTATCTTAAGGTTCCCTATCCTATTGATCTCAAACCCCAAACCTCTCTTAAGACATATACACACAGACATACGTACACAGGCAAAACACTCTATTCATAAAATCTATCCTGTAGCAAAAGTCGATTTGATATTCCGTCGTACTTGAACATTTGAACGTAGAGACTATGGTTCAACCTTTGATGCAACGTTTACCTTGAATTCGTCTCGTATTTTCATTCTGTGCTTTTCCTTTACCTCGTACATATCTTTTCATTCCTCTTTGTAGTTCAAAAGAACCATCATTTTCTTAAGGGAGCTGAGACGTTCTAAGTTCTCTTTCATTCTTCTAAATCATTACCTTAAGAATCTAGATTGTAGAGATATCCTACTAATCTAGTAGTCTATGTTCTTTTGAAATTGTGATCATGCATCTTATAGCAATCTATGTTCTCTGGGGAAACATATGTCACTTTTCTATCATTCATCTGATCATAACATCATAGACTGCGAAAATATGCCATGAAAGGCAAAACATTCAACATTTCATCATAACATGCTCTTCACATAAACATATTCATGAAGCATTTTAGAACATTAACATCTTTAAAACGTTGAAACTGCAGTTACCTTCTTTCCTTGATTGAGCACGATGCAATGGAGTGTTGAGCGGTGCCATATGAACCCATGTAAGTATAAAGAATCAAACTAGACTCGACTCTTTAGAATAAGGTTTCTAGGGTCAGAGCGAACGAACCGCTCTGATACCACTCTGTCACAGCCCACTATCCCAATGACGGGTTAACCGGGGTTATGACTTGGGTGAACAATAAGAAATAGAAATGGACAATTACTTAACATTAAAGTATATGGAAATGTCACTCATAGATAAAATGCTAGGATCATATATGATTATTTGGATACTTATAAAACATACACATAAATGAGAACTGATTAAGGTGGTTTACCCAATAACACGTGTAACAATTTCATAACATAAAGTTATCCTAATCAAAGTGTTTTGCAGCGGAAAACGTGTGAGATATACATATGAAGATGTATACTCAAGGTTACATTTCTTGAAATGTCAAAGGAACACCCGCTCAACATCATTCCATTCCATCAACTGCTCAACCTGCACATTTAGAAATACATGCAGGGCTGAGTATAAAAATACTCAGTGGGCATAGCCGAAAATACAACATGCATACATATATAAATTGAACTGCCATAACAGTAACACACAGGGGTTTTCTTAAATGACCTGCGCTTACTAAAATATTTCTTTCATTTTCATAAAGTCGATCGGCCGATCATTTTCCTTCATATGATCCATATCTGTTCCTTTCTGTCACGCGCCGGGAAGGAGGCCTCCTTACCACGGACGCCAAGACCGGTCGCAAGCGACTCGCGGTCTCCATAAGTGTACACGTTAACCCTAGCTAGCGACCTTTGTCTAGCATAGGATCCCAATTGGATTTCCTTTAAAGTTGGCGAACCAACACAGATAGGATACATATAAAAACATAAACATTTTTGGCAGTCAATCATTTCATAAACATTTCATTTCATTTCATGAACATTTCATTTTCATTTCATAAGAGTCATTTATCATTTGGGCATAATAATAAACTGAAATTAACAGTTAAAATCATCTCATGCATATATTCGTATAAGAGGCCTACGACACGCAGGGGATCTCTATATACGTATAGTAAAAGTAATGCCCACCTGGTTATGCAAAGCCTGAAGATCATAATCACATATAAACCCGTCTTGGGAAAGCAGCGCTAATCCCCTTGGTCCACAAAGCCTACAAGAAATTCTATTCTTAATAGGTCTCCTTGAATCTAATCTTAAGTCATGGTGTAGTGCTTAATATTCTATGATTCACTTAGCCGGTTTTTCAAAATTTAATGAATAAATAATTGAAAACATTTCTCTTAAGTTAAGAACACCAACAATATTCTTACTCGTCTTTCTTTAATAATTGGAATTATAATTAAAACCAATTAAATACTTTTATTGCAAGTAAAAATGCAATTTCATGTCATGCTTAGCATATAATAAGTAATTTACTTAAAATATGCACATAATAATAATTTAATATTATTATGAAAACAAATCTTTGAATAAATTAATTAAACTAATTAATAGTCCAATTAATTAATATAAGTGTAGTCCATTTAATTAATAGAAGGCAGCCCAAAATTTTAAAGGAATGAAGGCCCAACTATTAATTAAAATTGAGTCCATGTTAAATAAATAAAATCAGCCCAAAGTTTTAAATAAATAAGGGCCCAGCTAAGATTTGGAAATGGCCCAAGCTTTTAAAAAAAAAAACGCAGCCCAATCTAATTAAAACCCGGCCCAACACTCAAGCCCACTCCCCAAGCCCTAGCCCAACACTCTCTCCCTTCTTCTTCCCCCCATCAGCCGCGCCACACACACATTCACTACCGATCTCACTCTCTTTCTCTTTTTCACACTTCACAGAGCAGCGGCGCACGCCGCCTCCCACCCCTTCTCCGGCGAACGACCGCGCCGACCGCCGCTGACTCCCCTCTACCTCGTCCTCTCTCTCGTCCCTCGCTCACCGAACGAGCACGCACACACTCCCACAACTGAGAACGCCGCTGCCTCTCTCCGAAGTCCGGCGGCCACAGTGGCTAGCGGAGCTAACCACCGCCGCGTGCCCGGCCCCTGCCTATCTTCCTCTCACTCTGTGTCGGACGGACGACAGCAACCAGCCATCGCCGACCGCCTCTAATTCCCACCAGTCTCCACCTCCCTACCCTCTGACTTCCGGCGACTGCACGGCTGGAAGACCGCCGCCGCCGATCCCCAGCCCTCAAGCTCTCTCTCTCTCACTTACTCGGCCAGACAGCAGCTCGGAGCCACCGCTGACCGCCGCCTGCCCTCTCTCAACTCCGGCCGATAGCAGCAGCCATATGCTGCCACCATCGCCGATTCCCAGCAGCTCTCTGTACCCCCCCTTGTTCTCTCTCCTCCTCGCTGCTCTCATGGCCGCTGGAGCTCGCCGGAGCAACGGCGACAACCACTGCCCCTCGGTTCTCCCTTCTCTCGGCTGAAACAGGCCCGACATCCCACCGCGAAGAGCGGCGCCCGAGCCCTCGCTCCCTCTCTCTCACCGTGGCCGGGCGACAGCAGCGCCGCTGCCGTCGACTCTCTCTCTGCCCTTCCCGACTCAAACGCTCCAAACACTCAGATTCGACAGCAAACCAAGTTCAAGACTCCATTTTTCAATAAAAACAACAAATCTCCTCTTCTGCTTTTCTTTTCTTTTAACAACAGTCATGTTATGATGTATGTGTATGAATAAATAAATGTCATTCTTTTGAAATGCTTGAAATGTTTTGCTGTGTAAATCATGAGGTTTATTTGTGGTTTCTGATAAACCAATTTGGAGCTAGAGGCGTAATGTATAAACAGAGGTAGGCGAAAAAGTCAAGTGGTTACCTTGGCGAGGATTTCAGTTGGTATTCTGATTTTTTGCTTGTTTGCTCAATACTTGATTTTTGGTGAAATGAGCTTGGGCAGCCGATGAAAATTTTCAAAATGAGTGGAGCATGTTTCTAATAGATAGAAGAGTGCAGATTGGAGACTATAATTGTGGAGGTTGCAGTGTAGAATGGTGAAGGGAGTTGCTAGCTGGAAAGCATGATTGAAATTAGTCAGTGATGAATGAGGTGTAATGCATGTATGGTAGGTGGGTAGGTGGGTAGGTGGCTAATGGATGATATAGGGTGTAGGTGATTTGACTAATAAAATATCTGTGTTGGTTTATCGAACTGTAATAATTCTTCAGTGTTCGCTAAATAAAATAGTTCGTGTAAATGATCGATGCTCAATTAAATAAATATATAATGCATATAAATTTAATAACTAAATTTACATATATATATTTTTGTAAATCGTCTTTGTTGGAATTAAAATAAATTCTTTTTTTCTCAATCCGGCGTGAATTATCTTACTTCTAAATTTAAAATTATTCTAAACTTAGCTCGAGGAAACGGGGTATTACATTCGGCAGCAGCTTAGGTGTGCTGACGATTGGGAACGACCAGCCTTGGTTGAGTTGTGGCTCAATTTCTTGTGTTGTTGTCTGTGTTGAGAGTGCTGGTCAGCGGCGGCATCCGCGCAGTTTTCTTAGCTGCTGATTGTCGGGCCGAGCCAAAGAGAGTGGGTCGACGATAGGGAACGGCGGTGAGATATAGGTGGACGGCTGATTGATGGAGAGAACAAACCGTTCTGGTTATTCGCCGGAAATTAGAAGAAGGGGATTTGGGATTTGATAGTTGGGGATGAGATTCACTCTCTGTTGCAAATGTGAAGTGCAGTGAGAGAGAGAGAGAGAGAGAGAGGTGAGAGGGTACACAAAGAGAGGAGACTATGGGTGCAACCGAGAATGAGAGAGTAGAGAGAGCACCGTGGAACAGGGGCAGTATATTGTGGGGATTTTAAATAGTGTATGTTTGGAATTGATCATGACTACAGATGATGATAATGAGATATTGTTGGATTTGATGATAAGGATTAAGGAATGGGCCTAGAGTTTTAACTTAAACTTATTTTGATTAATTAATTGAATATAATTGATTTAATTATTGTTTGATTTTTTACTTTTACAATGTTTACTAATTGAAGTAATTTCCGGAGGTATATTGGAAGTACTAGACAAAAATATAGTCGGGTGCTTTAGGATTATAAATAAACTTTGATATTCTTAGTTTTTCATGTACTAATTTTTGTAAAAAATGTAGTAGTATTAATATGACTTGTTTGATTTTTTCACGTGTGTAATTTAAATATTCATGTGATTCTTTTTTCTAAATTATTCCCAGACACGTGCTCTTTCACCGACATTCACTTCTTCAAGAGTTACATCTCCACGGGCGTAGTGAGCATTATCTTGCACTTGAGTAAGTCTCCATAACATGCATTTTCTCTCTTACACGTTGAAATCACGATAAATTAAAATGTAGTATTAGTTTTTATGGTCCATGTTAAAATGTATAAACAACTTGAGCTGCCTATGGAACATCAATTTTTCAAACACACCAACAAATTATGCCAATAGATCATATCACCATCATAAATATAGAACTACAACTCTGGAGAATCTTAGGTATACTATCATGTAGCCCAACTCAATACAGTAGACTCACCTTTTCTGAGTCTGATAAAATTTGAACAAATAATTGATCTCTCCACCTGGATAATCATCAAATTCAATATTGGTAACTAAAATTGGGTTTAAGTAAATAGCATAGCTACTAGAACTCTATAAGTGACGTTGGAAATGAACTTCAAGTCGTAACTTTAGAAAGTTGAAGCAACACTACTTTTAATTTGGAAACACCTTCGTAGCAGGATTGGTGATTGTAAATGAAGTGATATTCCCTTATGAAGAAAAAAAGATGCTTCATCATTAAATAAGGAGTACTATAGTTTATTCCTAATTTCCTATTAGGTGACTTGCTCACCTTTTCTGTTGGATATTTTTCGTTCTTGTGATTTCCAACATTTATTTTTACTTTCTAATTTTTTTTTAGCGTTTTGTCTTTCTACTCCAAGAAAGCTATTCCACTTCTCCAAATTTAACGGTGCACTTCGTTTTGTTCTATTTTTTTATTTGTGGTGTGATATTTTGTTTTCATGTGTTTTGCGCTCTTCCATTGTATTTAAAACTTAAAAGTCATTTCCCAATGATCGTTTAGTTATAGTAATCATTTCGAAGTTTAGAGAATGGGATTCATTACTCTAGGATTAGGCTTGGGTTATTGCCTATAGCCTTTAAGTTTTTTAAGAATTTGTTACTTTGTGTGTTATACGGAGATTGTTATTTTTGGTTTCCGATTTTCGACAGGTGCCCTCACGGTCCGCTTGTCTTTGCTCACATCGAATTTGTTTGCTGGAACACTTTTCATCCATTAATTACACCTTCTGTAAATCACTACCCTACTTTGTTCTCAAAATAGTATCTTTGTGCTCTATTTTCTTTTCATATTTTATTGTACCACTCACCACTGACTAAATTATTGAATTCTCATTTTGTGATTTTGCTTTAGAGAATGGTGCATGGTAATTTTAATTCTTCTATAATGCATGTTGCGAGCTGTGTTCTCAACCTACCATGTACTTCTCAATTCTTTGTTGCTTGTATTTGTTTTGCAGGGAATTTAATATTAAATCTATGTTCAAATGTCTTGCACGACCATGTGACAACTTCAAAACGTTTACGTTTTAGCTTACCTTATCCATCTGCAACTGTTATGGCTATGCTAAATATTTTGCCGTGAGTGTTCACCTGCGCTGACTACTTGGCTGACTACTTGGTCGAGAAGCTTAAGAGGTGCATAATTATATTTGTTGTGTCACTGTCTAGATTTGCACAATTCAATTTATCATTATGTTATATTGTTTAGTAAGTGGTGTTCCTATTAATTTTTTTATTGACTGTGGTTTGTAATTTTCAAATAAGAAATCGATAAAAAGAAAGTTGTGTGTTGTTGTTGACACTGGTGGGTGTTCCAATCTCATAGGTGGGCTGCGTGATATGGGTTGCCGTTACATGATGCACTAGCACTTGTTGCGAAATTTGGACTCCGAGGTATTTTTCTCACAATGACTTGTAATCCAAAGTGAGTGGAGATTCGAAGTGAATCATTTCCTGTTGAAAAGAGTCATAATAGAGATGATTAGTATGCAAGATTTTTCAAGAGTAAAAAAAGAGTACTTGAAAAGAGTCATAATAGAGTTGATTAGTATGCAAGAGTTTTCAAGAGTAAAAAAAGAGTACAGTACTTGAAAAAGGAAATCGTAAAAGACTCGTTGTTAGGGGTGGTTGCTGCTTATTTTTATGTGGCGAATTTACTTCCACATGTTCATTGCAGTGGTTGCCGAGAAATATAAAGGTGAGTATAATAAGGTGAATATTCCACATGAAACAACGATGTTAATAGTTTAATGAAGTCATCAACAATTAAGAATAGTATGCAAATACATTATTGTTTGTCATTAACTAAACGCCAACACTTGTATGTACTTTGAACAATTCTATGACTTTTCGTAGTACTACACCATGTCAGTGATATTTTATCAATGTTTTGAGGTTGTCTTTTGTATGTACATTGTATATGCCTCGATGTAGGTTCCGGTTGAATGCACTGCGTATACATGATGCATAATGTCTTAAAAATATTTATGTAGTTAGTATATAAAATGTACTCTGTAGATTGCTACAATGTTTATGAGTTTATGACTTGTAGAAATTCTCCTAAAAGTCATAGTATAATATGGCTGCACTTGGAAATGATTTGATTAGCATTGTTACTGATCCCATAATTCACGGAGCAATTATAGAAACACCGCGTCCTACGCGGTGTGAAATTTCTAGTATATTAATAGGAGTAATAAATATTAGTGAAAAATATTATATATTAGTGCAAATGCAAATGAAATAAGATTAGTGCAAATGAATCTGACGTAAGATTAGTGCAAATGCAGATAAAGTAAGATTAGTGCAAATGAATCGACATAAGATTAGTGCAAATACAATTGGAATTTTTTGTTACGGATTTGAGTTTGATTGCAGGTGGGATGGATGAATTAGAGCTAGAATGTGAAGTTGGGGATGTGAGCTGCAAGAAGTTGAGGGTATTGGGAGTGGTGAAAATGTGTTATAATTAATATTGAGAGTTGTGAAAAGTGAAAAGTAAGAGGATTATAAGTGGTGGGGTATAGTCCAAATATGTAGGAAGTTCTTTTATGGACGTCCCAAAAAGAAAAGATAGGAAGTTCTTTCGTGTACAGAGGGAGTAATTCAGATGTGGCCCACAATTTAGTGTGTACCACACTTAGCAAATAGCAACTTAGGGCTCGTTTGGTTTTCAGTAAAGGATTATGTAGGATAATTTATAACCAGGATATTTAGTGTGGATAATAACAGATTATTATTAATACTGAGTTGGTGTTTGCTATCATGGCTAAATGCAGAATATCCTGGTTTAAGTTAATCCTAGGGGGAGGTGGTATTATTAATCCTAAAAAATCTGGATTAATAATACTGGGTCGTGGGATTAATCCGTGTCATCCGCAGTATTACTAAATAATACCAAACACTAGACTGATCTGTACTAAATTAGCTAATACAATGTATTAGCTAATATCAAACATGCCCTTAATATGAAATAAAGATAGTTCTTGCAACATAATAAAGATAGTTCTAGCAACTCGGTTCTGAAACACCAACTATTCACTCAACTCTGCCAACAAAATTTGTTAGGACAACCTTAATTATTGGCATATTTTAACATCATCAACACTTAGAATCCACATCTAGTTTATACCACTCCAAACAGCTGAGTTCATTACTCTCTGCTTGGAGTGATTGACACAACGATTCCAGTTTGTCCTTCTGATTTCTCGTTTCCTCCAGTTGTTTCTTCAAGAGTTCACGCTGCTCGGAAACAGACATTACAAAGTTCAAAATAGAAAGAACAAGATCAAAGGGAGTTTGTCGACAGCTAATTGTAGTTCATATAGGTGCATGAGCAAAGCCTTAATCTACCTCGTTGGTCAGTTCGATGATGGTGATATCTGATTTATCGCAATTGCTCTTCATGATGGTGTTTTCCTCTTTAAGGTCCTTCATTACTTTCGCCATCTAATTTTGCAAACACAAAGATTATTATAGGAAAGGAAACAAATTAATGTGGGTCACGTAGAGGAATATATATCATTGGAAAAAAAGATGCTTTATATGACACTGTCTCTCTACCTTCTTGATTTCTTGCTTAAATGTTACAGAAACCTCGTTACTCTTCAATAATGCTTCCTGGGAAACATGAATTAGAAAGTGGGAAAAAGGAAAGAAAGTTAGAGAGAAAGAAACACAATGAACTAGCCAGAGGCTTAATTCAGCAATTCATGATTGATATAAAATTCAGTCTGGAAAAACAGAAAAGGTGTCAGTCAAACTAGATGATCTGAGCAAGCCTACAAGTGAAACATTTACCATTGGATTCCACTCATCTGAACATATGTTCGAACCACCCTCTCTCTTATACAGATGATGTCTAGAGATGTTTCCCTGAGGTGTTTTCTTTTTTTTCCCCCTTGTGCATCAGGATTTCCAGCCAATTGATTCTTTGATATATCAGGACCAACCTCCTCCTCCGTATCACGAAGGATGCGGAATCTACAGTCACACATGTTCAATTAGTAAAGAAACTACATATATGAAAGTTGCTTTTCATTAGAAAACTAGTCTAAAACACAAATAATTTATGCTACTTAAAAAACTAACTTTATATATTCAAAATTTATCTTTATGTTTCATTTGTAAAATGTCAGAATTAGGACATATATATCCACAAAAAAACTTACCCATTAGCAGCAACATCTTCAACACTAAACTTGTAGGCATCGCTGTAAGGTTGACAACACTCGCATCCTGGACCCTTGTTCCCTTTGCATCCGCAATGCCTTATGAACAGGTTAGGAACCTTGACTAAAGGAGGATTAATAAGAAATGAGGATCCATTGATTGCCTTTCCAAGCTTTCCATGGGGCAGCACAACGGTGCCCTCAGCATAACAAAGGATATGGTTTTTAACGCCATAAGTATAAATACCGAGTTCCTTGCAGTCTCCCTTAGTCCACTCGTAAGCTACTAGACGATGTTCATTATCACCCAGTTTGCCAGACCTTCCATAAAGAAACAAGAATGTTCCGCATATAGTCGCCGGTACTGTACCCATAGCACCACCAAGAGACATAAATTAGGAAAATCGTAGAACTCTAAAAAAGTATTAAACTTTTAAAAAGTTTAAATTGAGAGGGAACTTGATTGAGATCACAAAAATTATTTTCGTCCAATATTTGCATCATAGAACTCTAAAAAAGTATTAAACTAAAAGAAAATTAGGAAAATCAACCGAAATTTCACGTGATTCTTAAATTTTTGAGTTGGGGACTATACAGTTCTTTTTAGAGTTTATAAATGTATAAACGTGTTTCTTAATCAGATTATGATAGGGGCTATAAATATTCTTAGATTGCGATAGGCGCTATACGTATTTATTCTTTCAGCTTTATTTAAATTAAATTGTTAATTTACAATTTATTTTAATTTGTGACCTATAGAATATCGAGCAAAATAGTAAATTTCAATTTAATTATTATTACTATTATTTTAAAAAGGGGCTGTAATACCATCACCCAACAATTAATAGCTAATGAAGATGTAATGACCCACCCTTTTTAAACATTTAGTTAAGTCTACTAATGTAGACCAGTTATGATCATACAGATTACGATTATTAGTTTAAGCCAATTCAGTAATCTAAATTGAGATATCAATACAAGAAGCGATTGATTTAAATTATGTCTTTTAGCAAAAATCATGTTATTTATTTTATAAGAATACTCATCGAAATCTGCATATGTAATCAGTGTTCTCAACAATCTGCATATTGTATAGGAAACCTGAAAAGTTCTATCTAGAAATTAAATCAACTTAATATGAAATTAAACTCAGTTTGGTCTTCAATAAAACCATGAAACTCCTCGTTAATTGATATGGCATTTCGAGCTAGATCGAGAAATAATCACATCAGATAAGAGAATAACCACAATGTTTTATTTGTATAGAGACATTGACTTATTCAGTTCATGATGTGAACACAAGTTCTATAGACTATATATAGAGAGAGAAAGAAAAGAGCTTCATGTCACGACCGGTCCTAATTAAGGATAATTAAGCCGGGGAAACCGTGACTAATGGAGGGAGATTAGAAGCGGGGTAGAAAGGGGAATAATCAAACAAGAAAGGATCGTATTTCATCAATGTTAACACCATGGATATTTATAATATAACGGAGTTTTAGTCGTATAGACTCAAATAACTAGTAAATTCGGATAACTCCGACTTATCCAAAATAACATAAAACTTCTGAGTACGCAGCGGAATAAGGTTCTGATTACATGTATGAAGACATGTAACCCTAGAGTTCATTAATACATAATAAAACAAAAGAGTCCCGCTCGTCACTTCATCACCATCGGCAGCTGCTCAACCTGCACATTTAGAAATATATGCAGGGCTTGAGTACAAAAGTACTCAGTGGGCACGTATGCCTAAGTATAAAAACACATGCTTCAAAACTGTAAATTGTCATGCCATCATAAACAGTACAGCAAGGGAGTTTTTCGCTAAAAGGCCCAAGCTTACTAAATTCATTTGTGATTCTTAAAGTTCGACTGCAGTCTAAGTTCTCTTGTAATCTATCATATCTGGAACTGTGTGCCGGAGAGGTGGCCACCTCTCACGGTCACTTGACCGGCCAACCCGCTAGATGACTCACGGTCACTGGTGTACACTAGCCCTGGCAGGATAGCTATCAACTGCTCAGGACCCGAATTCGATTGCATAATAAAAGTCACATCAGATAGATATCATACTGAAATTTAAATATTTTATGGCAAGACAATATTTGAAATAACTTCAATTAATTTAGTCATGAAATAACTTGCTTGAACGTAACATTTAAACTCATTTGATATATATGAAAGTAATGCCCACCTGATAGTAATTTTCTGTGATACAAAAGCTCCTCAACAGATTATCAATCTCGCCCTTGACCTTTATTACGAGAATATATGTACATATATAAGATATTTGCTCGAATAAAAAAAATCCTCAAATGAGAATGTGTATTTAACTATGCATGATCCTTATGCATGAATTATTATTCTGAAATAATAATCAGGAAATTTCTATTGTTAATCCAAGCTATCGGATTTAAATAAAAACTAAGTTTCGTCTCATGAAGCCGGATAATTAATAAAAATTAATCCGTTCTCTTAGGGTGTTCTAATCCGCCAATTAAATAAACCTTGCTCCTCGTAGTCAATAGAAAATAAATACTTCAACTTATTCGCTTTATAATCTCATAATTAATCGGGCTTAATAAATAAGAACAAGTAATGTTATAAAATTTAAAAAAAATAAAATAAAATAAAAAGGCTCAACATAAGGCACATAAGAATCACAATCAAACATCATCAAAACATGCTCTGTTTTTACACTGACTCAACTTCAAAATTTAATCTGTTCTGACTCCGACATCGCCTGGACTCGAGACTCATACCGAAAGAAAGATCTTCGAGTCTAGTTTCATATAAAAAAAAGTAGAGTCGAAAACCCCAAGTGGTTTGAGAGATATGACGTTTTTACCACGATCTACCATGTTCGGTAGTTTTGAACAATCGAAAACTTGGATTTTTGAAAAATAGTAAACGTTGTCAAACTGGGCTCAACTTTGGTGGATATCTAGCTAACACAATAAGGTTAATACCATAAAAATTTGGAAAGCTAGATCACACAGGAAGCTACTGAAATAAATGACTCTTTCATCTGTTCTCTGAAATTCTCGGTAGTAATGTGCAGTTTAGGTTTCGCATTTTAAAGAAGTATCAAACGAAGTTGGAATGGCTTGAAATTTTACCAGGGTACTCAAGACTCATGTCGGGACTTGCTATAAAATTTTCAAAGCTGTTAGACATCAACAAACCGTCGATCACAGTAAGTCAGTAGGCCTACGAAATTCATATTTATAAGTCCTTAAAATAATTTATATAAATCAAGAAATAAGAGTTTAATCCCAAAAATATTCATTAAAAGTCCATCATAATTTAAATAAATAACGGACCTCATTTAAAATAAATATTCCCAAACTTGTTACGCACATATACTAAATCTTTCACGAAACATCCTTTAAAATAAACTTTGATACATAGAAAATAATTCAACAACTTGAGCTCTTAAGGGTTTGTTTTACAACAGACACCAAATCTACCTCGGATCTCCAAATGAGGCTCAAAAAGACATTCTGGAAACTAGACATTTCAAGGATAATTCTCCAATTTGAATCGAATGAAAAACAATTCAAACGAGCAAGATATGCCCTCTCAAAGATGGGTATTTAACAAGCAAAAATCTGAAAATTTCATATTTCCAGATTACAACCAAGTCAGTGGGCTTTCTTTAAAAATTCATATCTCCCTTTACAAAACTCCACTGGGAACCCCAAAGGTCAATCTGGAAACTAGGGAGAGATCATAACACTCTCCAGTTGGATTTACTCTAAGAACCTTCATGGTTTGGAAGATATGACTATCTAAAGTTCAGTGCACAAAAAGAGTTCAAATTTGGCAGATTCAGAACATAAATCGGAAAAACCACTTTAGGCTTCACCAAAAATTCTAAAACTGAACAAGTAAGTTCCCAACATGTCAGTGAATATTCAGTAGAAAGATAGGCTTGAGAATCAAATATTTAAGTCGGCCTTTTCCACCTCAAAGTCGTAGGTTTGTAAAATCTACTGGATGGTACATGGAATAAGAACTAGATTTCAAGAATTTATACCGGTTGTTTCCCTTACTCAAAAATGGTGAGGCCGATGTCAAAAGAAAGATACGGGAGTCTAGAGTGACATATTCAAGTTTCAAAGGTTTTCACAGATTGAAACTTTACTTATGATCTCCCAAAGATTGTTTACCAAAAATGTATTCCAGATGGGCAGTGATGTTTACAAATTCATAAATAAATCATGCGAGCTCTAAATATTCTGAAATTTTACCAAAATATAGAAAACGTATGAAAGATGATACACAATTAATTTGAGAATTTTTGGGAACCGTTTGGATGATATGAAACCGAATTCAAAATAAAGAAGCTTAGTATATACCTCTTCAAGTTACAATTTGGAGTTGGAGGAAACTCTCTCTCCCTTTCTCAACTTCTTCTACACGTTTTGGTGAGGGAAGAAAAGACTTGATGGCTGGAACAATATGTGTTGTTGCATAATTGAGTAGTGGAGAAAATGGTGGTGAAAGTGGTGGGGAAAATGGTGGTGAAAGTCAAAAAGTAGATTTAGTGGTAAAATGAAGTGGGGAACAAAATTAATGGAAAGAAAAAGAGAAGAAAAAGAAAGAAAAAAAAATGTAGAGGAGAATTATTGATGTATTTTCTCTGTCTCGGTGATTCTGTAACTGTAAGATGGATCGCGTGCTCGTATCTGCTTGATACTGTTTATTTAAATAATTCTCGTATTTCGACATGTGATTTCTCGCTTAAATCGATAAATTATAAAATGAATCTAAATTAAATCCGTAGATTTAATTCGTTTGTTGTTCTAATATTTAAATTAAATCCGCAGATTTAATTAACTCACGAGTCAGAAATAAATCACGACTTGAATAAAGATAAAATCTAATTTCATCTTGCTTAAATAAATAACGTGACTTTGCTAAGTCAGTTATAACTCTGAAATAATATCATTGACTGCTTTAACAATATAAATTCAGGATCATAAGCTGAATTCATATTAGGATAAAAACCGTTTTCATTCACTGATGAACAAAAATAAACACTCATTACTAGATTTAAAATATATAAAAGAGCGGGTCACTACATACTACCCCTCTTAACAAAAATTTCGTCCCGAAATTTGCATATTTCTTCTAAAACAATTCTGGGTATTTCTCCTTCATTTTGTCTTCAAGCTCCCACGTGGCTTCCTCTTGTCCGTGGTGTCTCCATAAGACTTTCACTGATGTGATTGCCTTATTCCTGAGTTGTTGTACTTTTCGATCTAGAATGGCCTCTGGTCTCTCTTCATAGCTCAAGTCTGGGCAAAGGATCATCTCTTCTTGGTGGATTATGTGCTTTGGATCGAAAACGTATTTTCTGAGTTGTGATACGTGGAAAACATTGTGAACGTTTTCAAAACTTGGCGGTAACGCCAACCTATAGGCTACTGGGCCTATTCTATCCAAAATCTCATAAGGTCCTACGAATCGGGGCCTAAGTTTTCCCTTGACACCAAACCTAGTTATCCCCTTGGTAGGAGATACCTTTAGGAAGACCTTGTCTCCTATTTCAAAACATAACTCAGTTCGACGTGCATCAGCGTAAGATTTCTGTCTATCTTGTGCCTCTTTTATTCGCCCTCTGATCTGGCGGACTGTCTCAACCATCTGATTGACCATGTCTGGTCCTAAAACTTTTCTATCACCCACTTCATCCCAATAAAGCGGTGATCTACATTTTCTTCCATATAATGCCTCATATGGTGCCATATCAATAGTAGCCTGATAACTATTATTATAGGCAAATTCAATCAACGGCAGCACTGCTTCCCAACTTCCACCCCTGTCTAAGACCACTGTTCTCAACATATCTTCGAGGGTCTGAATTGTCCTTTCAGACTGCCCATCTGTCTGCGGGTGAAAGGCGGTGCTAAAATTTAGCCTCGTGCCTAACTCCTTTTGTAAGCTCATTCAAAATCTAGAAGTAAATTTTGAGTCTCGGTCTGAAGTGATTGACACGGGTACACCGTGTAAGCGTACAATCTCTCGAACATACAACTGAGCTAGCTTGTCTGACCCGTGTGTGATCGGTATTGGTATAAAATGAGCACATTTTGTGAGTCGATCCACTATTACCCAAATTGCAGTGTTTCATTTCTTTGTTCTGAGCAAACTAGTCACAAAATCCATTGCAATGTTTTCCCACTTCCATTCCGGAATTTCTAAAGGTTGCAACTTTCCAAATGGCCTTTGGTGTAAAGCCTTCACTTGCTTGCAAGCTAGGCACCTCTATACAAATGATGCTATGTCTCGTTTCATACCTTCCCACCAAAAATACTTCTTCAAATCTTGGTACATCTTAGTACTTCCGGGGTGGGCAGTATAAGGGGTATCGTGAGCCTCACTCATGATTTTATCCTTAAGCTCATCATCGCGGGGAATGCATATTCTTCCCTCAAAGAGGATAGCATTATCTGCTGCTTCTTGATAATTCTTGACTCCTCCTTTCCTTACTGCTTCCCGTAGTTTCTCCATTTTCTCGTCTTTTCTTTGTGCTTCTACAATCATCTTTTTCAAGTTAGGTATCGCTTGCTATCATCCCTGGTGGTTTAACCACTTCTATGCTCATTTTTCCAAACTCTTTGATGAGCTCATTCTATTGGGTGACGAGGCATCCCAACCTAGATTGAGTTTTACGGCTTAATGCATCAGCTACTATATTGGCCTTACCCGGGTGGTAGTTAATACCGCAGTCATAATTCTTCACTAGTTCGAGCCACCTCCTTTGTCTCATATTAAGGTCCTTTTGCTCGAAAAAATACTTCAGGCTTTTGTGGTCTGTGAATATCTCACACCTAACTCCATATAGGTGGTGTCTCCAAATCTTCAGCACATGCACCACTGCAGCTAACTCCAGATCATGAGTCGGGTAATTCAGTTCATGTGGCCTAAGCTGTCGTGACGCATATGCTATCACTCTTCCTTCTTGCATTAGCACGCAGCCAAGTCCATTTTTGGACGCGTCTGTGTAGATCACGTATTCCTTATCAGCTGTTGGGACGGCTAACACTGGTGCAGTAGTCAACTTTTCCTTGAGTTCTTGGAAGCTCTTCTCGCACTCCTCTGTCCAAGAAAATTTTATTCCCTTCCTGAGTAGTTGCGTCATTGGCCTTGCAATTTTAGAAAATCCTTCCATAAACCTCCGATAGTAACCTGCCAATCCTAAGAAACTTCTTATCTCATTAGGGTTAGTAGGCGATTTCCATTCGCGCACTGCTTGCACTTTTTCAGGGTCCACTTTAATCCCTTCTGATGACACAATATGTCCTAAAAACGTGACTTCGCTGAGCCAAAACTCACACTTGCTGAATATGGCATAAAGGTGCTCCGTCCTTAACGTTTCTAGAACAATTCTCAGATGTTCCTCATGGTCTTTCTCATTCTTTGAGTAGATCAGAATGTCATCTATGAATACCAAGACAAATTTGTCTAAGTACGGATGAAATACTCGATTCATGAGGTTCATGAACACAGCTGGCGCGTTAGTTAGCCCGAATGGCACAACTACAAATTCGTAGTGGCCATACCTAGTTCGAAATGCCATCTTAGGTACGTCTTCTGGTCGAATCTTCAGTTGGTGATAACCAGACCGCAAATCAATCTTCGAGAACACGCTTGCTCCCTTGAGCTGGTTGAAGAGGTCATCTATCCTTGGTAAAGGATATTTGTTCTTGAGTGTCACTTTGTTCAGTTCCCTATAGTCTATGCACATTCGCAATGTGCCATCCTTTTTCTTCACGAAAAGTACGGATGCACCCCAAGGTGATACACTTGGCCTAATGAATCCAAGTTCCAAAAGTTCTTGCAGTTGTATCCTGAGTTCTTCCAACTCTTTAGGAGCCATTCGGTATGGTGCCTTCGAAATGGGAGCTGCCCCGGGCTCCAAATCAATGGTAAACTCAATTGGTCTGTCCGGTGGTGGCCCTGGCAGAATCTCTGGAAATACATCTGAAAAGTCCCGTACAATTGCTACATCTTCTATGCTCCTTTCATGTCACGACCGGTCTTAACTAAGGATAGGTAAGCCGGGAAACCGTGACTAGGGAAGGGAAATTAGGAGAGGGGACAGAAAAGGGGTGATAAATAATAATAAAGGAATTGAACTAAGATTGAGACATCATATGAGAAAAAAAACACACATAAATAGATAAGAGCGAGTAATCGGTCAAGAGTATCCGATTTAAGTGTTTATACAATAACTTGATTTGACAATCCAACATAATAGGATAATATGCATCATAACTGAGTGTTCGCAGCGGAAATAGAACGTGATACATGTATGAAGACATGTATCGCCAAGAGTTTATTTAGTAAATATGACAAAGCTCCGCACGACACCCCATCATCACTCATCACTGCTCAACCTGCACATTTAGAAATACATGCAGGGCTGAGTACAAAGTACTCAGTAGACATATGCCGAAAATCATATACATACATAATAAATGTAAATTGTCATGCCATTTCAATAGTATAACCAAGGGTTTTTTTTTACTTAAAAAGGCCCTAAGCATACTAAATTCATTTGTGATTCTAAAGTTCGTCTGATCAGACTAAGTTCTTTTGTAATCTATCATATCTGAATCTGTGTGCCGGAGAGGTGGCCACCTCTCACGGTCACTTGACCGGCCAACCCGCTAGATGACTCACGGTCACTGGTGTACACTAGCCAAGGCAGGATAGCTATCAACTGCTCAAGACCCGAATTCGATTACATGATAACTGGCAAAGCCATATCAGATAGATATCATACTGAAATTAAAACATTTTATGGCAAGACAATACTTGAAATAACTTCAACTCAAAGATTTTGTCATGAAATAACTTGCTTGAACGTAACATTTAAGCTCATTTGATATATACGAAAGTAATGCCTACCTGATTGCAGTGTTTTGCTACTTAAGACAATGATTCTCTTTCCTTAGCGCGATAGGTTACTCAGGCGCTTTTGTTTATTTGAACCTTTGATAACACGAAACATGTGTTCGAGTGAATAATAGAAAAGATAACAACAAATGCAGTGAATCACTATTCACTCATTTCTCTAACTACCCATATTTCCTTAAACGACTGTATCTAACTCATATACAATCGTTCTTCTTTTATCGAAATACTTCATGTACCTTTGAGGATGTAGGAAAGCCCATTTTATATTATTCCTTTATTTATCCATTATAAATAAAGAATAATTTATAAAATATTTTCCTTTTCCCCATTTAATAATGCCAATCAATATATATATATTGCTACTATTAAAAGAACTAATAAGTCATTAATAAATTCTAAACATTAATTCCTGATGAAAATTTCATTGTGAGATTTTAGGAACATTTGTAAAAATATTTTAAAATAATAAAAGGAGTTAACTATAAAAAGAAATTTTCGAGAAGATCTAATAATTTTAATATTTTAACCATTTAATTAATAAATCTTTAATATTTCATTTATCAACTATTCCATCTAATAAAATTTTACCAACAAGTTCTCATGAAATCTTTCTCAGAATATTTATATATCTCAATAGCTCATTTATAAACTAAAAGTGATATTTTATCAACAATAAAACTTTAAAATCCTTAATAAGAATTATTTTGAATCATTTCCATCTCAACAAAACTGTATATATTCAACTTCAACTAATAAACTGCTTTTACTCCGAACTCGTATGGAGTCTAATTTTATATCAATAGAAACCTCTTTGAGTCTAGTTTAATTAAAAAAAACAGTATGTTGAAAAACTCCAAGTAGTTTAAGAGATATAGCGATTTTCCCATCGCCTACCAGATTCGGCAGTTTCTGCCAACTGAAAGTCCAGATTTTTGAAAAATAGCAAACGTTACCTGAATGAGCTCAAATTTTATATGTAGATAGTTAACACATATATCTTCATAGAATAAAAATTTGAGAGCTAAATATCAACATATGGTTACTGAAATAATTAACCTAATCATCTGCCTCACGACAGTTTTAGCAGATACGGGCAGTAGACTTCTCGAATTTTAAAAGGGTAGTAAACGAAGTTCAAATGATATGAAACTTTGTACGAATATTTACCACACTCCCATCTATACCCCAGAAATTTCTCATAATATAATAGAAACGGGAATGCATCGAAATAAGGGCGTCAACTTACCCTTGTCCAAGTGAGCACTAATGGAAGTTGTTCGCCGGGGTTTTTTTTTCTGGTCGTCGTTCCGCGATGGGGTTTAGCCGCGAAGGTCTACGACTTAGTTTTCCTCGTGCGAGATAGATCAGGCTACACAACGGTGGTTTCTCGATCCTTTTTCGTCGTAAGGATAGTGAGAAACGAAGGCCGTAAGTTGGCCGGTGGCTAAGTCGGGAATTCGACGTTGGCCTCCGAAGGATATTGTGGCCTTTGGTCGGGAAAATATAGAGAAGGTTTTGGCCTTTCGATTGTTGGGTTTGGTAGCCTAAAGATGGAGGAACGAGTACACGTTCTCGGTTCAGAGCCTAGTGGCCGGTCGACGAAGAAATGGCCCGGCGAAGGGAGCTCACTTGAGCTCTTGCAAGTAAAAAAAAAATCTCCTAAACTCTCTCTTGCCTCACACCTCTTGCTGCACTTCTTCCTTCTGCAGAACTCTCCTCAATTTATAGAGGAGTTTCTGCAGACAACAGAATCAAAATGGTGGAAATTTTGGTACCGGGAGTTGCAACTTTTGAAGATTTGATCGTTGAAATTTGCATCCTTTGACAATTGTGATCTTGCCGTGAAATTTCTTTCTCGGCGTGCTGAAGCTTTTGAAAATTGTGGATATTGGCGTGATTTTCTTCTCCTACAGGAAACTTTGGGGTGTGATGGAGTTCAGATATGCTACAGGAAGAAATCTGAAATCTTTAGAAAAACTTCTGCAGTAATGGTGTATTGGAGGGGAAGGTGGAATAGTATAGGGAATAGTGTAGGGAATAGTGTAGGAAATAGTGTAGGAAATAGTGTAGGAATTGATGTGTTGGATGAAAAATCGAGACATACGTGTAGTGCCGTGATCTAGTTTCTCCTAGTTCCTGTAATAATTCTCCAATTCTCGTTTAATAAATACTCCTCGTATTTACATAAATTAAATCCTCAATCTTGAGATTTAATACGTGAAAGTCGGAATTAATTCGCGACTTAATACCTTAACTCATATAATGTGAAATAATAAAATTATTATGCATATGATCTCAAGTTATAATTCTAGCAGTTTGATTTAAATAACACGATTTATAAAATCGGTTATAAATCTAAATTTTCTAATAATATTGATTAAATCAATAAACTGGTAAAACAAAGTCTCAAACGTATAGTTAAACCAATAAATTTAATTATTGGTTTCATTCATGACTGAATATTAAATCGCAGCTCTGTATCTCTTATACAGACTTTTGCTGAAATAATATTATCTGAACAAAATAATCACCATAGATAATTAAAAGAATTTTATAACTAATGCACATATTTAATCTAATATGTATTTAAAAGAGCGGGGCATCACATACTACCCCCCTTTAAATAAATTTCGTCCCGAAATTTGCATACCTTCGTTAAACAACTCTGGATATTTTTCTTTCATCTTGTCTTCGAGCTCCCACGTAGCTTCTTCTTGCCCATGGTGCCTCCAAAGAACTTCCACTGAGGTGATTGATTTATTTCGGAGTTGTTGCACCTTTTTATCTAAAATCGCTTCGGGTCTTTCTTCATAGCTCAGGTCTGGATTAAGGATCATCTCATTTTGGTGTATCACGTGCTTTGGATTGAAAACGTACTTCCTAAGTTGTGATACGTGGAAAACATTATGGACATTTCCTAGGCTTGGCGGTAATGCCAGCCTGTAAGCCACTGGGCCTATTCTTTCTAGGATCTCATAGGGTCCTATAAATCGGGGTCTAAGTTTCCCTTTAACTCCGAACCTAATGATCCCTTTTGATGGAGAAACTTTCAGAAAGACTTTTTCTCCATTCTCAAATTGTAAGTCAGTTCGGCGTTTATCAGCATATGACTTTTGTCTATCCTGGGCCTCCTTAATCCTCTGTCGGATTTGGCGAACGATTTCAATCATTTCACCTATTGTGTCTGGCCCTAGGATTTTTCTCTCGCCCACTTCATCCCAATAAAGTGGCGATCTACACTTTCTCCCATACAGTGCTTCGTAGGGTGCCATAACGATAGTCGCTTGGTGACTATTATTATATGCAAACTCGATGAGTGGCAAAATGTGCTCCCAGTTTTCACCCTGGTCTAGCACTACTGTCCTCAGCATATCCTCCAATGTTTGAATCGTTCTTTCAGACTGACCATCTGTCTGTGGGTGAAAAGCTGTACTAAAATTCAATCTTGTGCCCAGTTCTTTTTGTAAACTGATCCAGAATCTGGATGTGAACTTGGAATCTCTGTCCGATGTAATTGACTTTGGCACTCCGTGCAAACGCACAATTTCTCTAACATAAAGTTGAGCTAACTTGTCGGATCCATGGGTGATTGGGATTGGTATAAAGTGCGCACACTTCGTAAGTCTGTCCACAATGACCCATATAGCCGTGTTACCTCGCTTGGATCTTGGCAATCCTGTGACGAAGTCCATTGCTATATCATCCCATTTCCATTCTGGTATCTCCAAGGGTTGTAGTTCCCCGTAAGGCCTTTGGTGTAAGGCTTTCACTTGCTGGCAAGCAAGACATCGTTCAACAAACGAGGCTACATCTCGTTTCATTCCTTCCCACCAGAAATTCTCTTTTAGATCTTGATACATCTTAGTACTTCCCGGGTGGGCAGTATAAGGGGTATCATGGGCTTCGCTCAAGATTTTATTCTTAAGTTCTTCATCTTGAGGAATGAATATCCTTCCTTCAAAGAGTATGGCATTGTCTGGTGCTTCTTGGAAATCTTTGAGATCTCCTAATCTTATCTTTTCCCGTAATTTTTCCATCTTCTCATCCTTTCTTTGTGCTTCTACCACCATTTTTCTTAAACTAGGTATTGTCTCAACAACGCCTGCTATAGTTCCAGGTGGTTTAATCACTTCTATCTTCATCTTGTCAAATTCTTTTATAAGCTCACCTTCTCTCGTGAGAAGATGTCCTAATTTTGACGAGACTTTTCGGCTTAATGCGTCGGCTACTACATTAGCCTTGCCTGGGTGGTAGTTAATACCACAGTCATAGTCCTTTACTAATTCGAGCCATCTCCTTTGTCTCATGTTTAGATCTTTTTGCTCGAAAAAGTACTTCAGACTTTTGTGATCAGTAAAAATCTCACACCTAACTCCATATAGGTGATGTCTCCAGATTTTTAATGCATGTACTACTGCAGCTAGTTCCAGATCATGAGTCGGATAATTCAACTCATGAGGTCTAAGTTGTCGTGATGCATATGCTATTACCTTGCCATCTTGCATCAACACGCAACCTAGTCCATTTTTGGACGCATCCGTGTAGATTACATATTCTTTGTCTGGTTCGGGGACTGCTAAAACCGGCGCAGTAGTTAGCATCTTCTTGAGTTTTTGGAAACTCTCCTCACACTCGTCCGTCCAAGTATACTTGATCCCCTTCTTGAGCAGTTGCGTCATTGGCCTTGCTATTTTCGAAAATCCTTCAATAAACCTTCGATAATAGCCAGCCAATCCTAAGAAACTCCTGATCTCGTTTGGATTTGTTGGCGACTTCCATTCTTGTACTGCTTCCACTTTAGCAGGATCTACCTTGATTCCTTCTGATGATACGATGTGTCCTAGAAATGTGACTTCTCTCAGCCAAAACTCGCATTTGCTGAATTTGGCGTAGAGTCGTTCATTCCTTAGCGTTTGTAGAGTGGTCCTCAAATGCTCTTTATGTTCTTCTTCATTTTTGGAGTAGATGAGGACGTCATCTATGAACACTAAGACGAACTTGTCCAAGTAGGGGTGAAAAACCCTATTCATGAGATCCATGAATACAGCTGGTGCATTTGTTAGCCCGAATGGCACAACTACGAACTCGTAGTGGCCATACCTTGTTCGAAAAGCTGTTTTGGGTATATCTTCTTGTCTGACCTTCAGTTGATGATAGCCAGATCTCAAGTCGATTTTTGAAAATACACTCGCACCCCTAAGTTGGTCAAATAAATCATCTATCCTTGGCAAAGGATATTTGTTCTTGAGTGTTAGCTTGTTCAGCTCTCTATAGTCAATGCACATTCTCAAGGTGCCATCTTTCTTTTTGACAAACAAAACTGGTGCTCCCCATGGGGATACACTAGGTCTGATGAAACCTAGGTCCAGTAGTTCCTGCAATTGAATTTTTAGTTCCTCCAATTCTTTTGGAGCCATCCTATACGGTGCCTTTGATACTGGCGCCGCTCCCGGTTCTAAGTCTATGGTAAATTCCACTTGCCTATTAGGTGGCAATCCTGGCAAGTCTTCTGGAAACACATCACGGAATTCTCGTACGATATCCACATCTTCAATTGCTCTTTTTGTCTCAGCTTTCCCGTTTAGGTACACGAGAAATGCCTGAGAGTACTTCTTATTCATCATCTTTCTTGCTTGTAGGGTGGATATAATTGGTATTCTCCTACCCATTCTTGTCCCGTGAAATTCCCAAGCATTTTTTTCTGGAAATTTGAAAGAGATCTTCCGCTCGTTGCATAAGATTGTAGCGTAGTTTTCAGCTAGCCAATCCATTCCTAGGATTATATCAACGTCCGACATTGGTATAACATATACGTTGTTTGCTATGACCTCTAGTGATCCTATGTTCAATTCTAAGTTCGAGCAAACATGCGTTACTGTCATTGTTCCTCCTATTGGTGAAGAGATACTCATGTCCTGATTAGATCTTTCTATTTTGAGTCCTAGGGTGTCCACACATGCACTTGCAATGAAAGAATGTGAAGCACCCGTATCAAACAGAAGTACAACAGGTGTGTTGAGTAGCATGCCCATACCTGCCAGGTTTCCCTGGTTTTTCTCGGGCTGGTTCTGTTTGATAGCATAGGCTCTTGCGTGATACGGTTGCATCTTTTGTTGCTGCTGACGTGGCTGTGGTTGTGGCAGCTGTGGTTGATGTGATTGTTGAGGCTGCGGCAATTGCAGATGACGTGGCTGGGGTAGCGCTTGGATAGCTCTCAGATGTGGGGCTTGGAATGGTGGGTTTGGCCTTAAGCTCATCCCGTGTTGCTTATTTGGGCAACGATTTGCATAATGCCCCTTCTGGTTACAGATGTAACAACTATCACTGCCAGCCTTGCAAATTCCACCATGGTTTTTGTTGCACTTTGGGCAGGGTGAAGTTTTCTGTTGGTTGTTCCCCGCCTGATTAGGAGCAACTTGCCTTCCAAAGCCCTGTTGCTGGGGTGGTTGTCCCTGCCATGGTTTCTTCTCAGTTTGGCCATTGTAATTGCCTTCCCATTTTCGTTTCCCTTTGTAGTTCTGGGATTGGGCTTGTGGGGGTGGTGGCATAGGTGTTGCCACTGGTCTTTCCCATGGCATTGCTGCCTCAATGTCTAGAGCTCTACTGAGGGATTCAGTATACGACAACCCTCCATGACTAGCCAAAGCCATCCTGATTTCATGCCTCAGACCGGCACAAAATTTTTCAGCCATTTTCTCATCTGTATCAACTAGTTTTGGGGCATATCTGGACATGTCGCAAAACATCCTATCATACTGTGTAACCGTCATCCTTCCTTGTTTCAGGTTATAGAATTCCATCTCTTTCTTCTTTCGGTAACTTTTGGGTATATATTTATCATATATCCCAATCTTGAACTGCTCCCAGGTGAGGTTTTCTAGTTGATCAGCTGTCATTGTCTTCATTCTGGCTTCCCACCAGAAGTCAGCCGATCCCGTCAGTTGGAAAGATACACAGGTTAAACGTTCCTGGTCGGTGCAGCGCAGAAAGTTGAAGATGCGTTCGATTGCACGCACCCAAGTTTCAGCCTCAGCTGGATCTCCTGTACCGCTGAATACAGGTGGGTTTTGACGTAAAAACAATTCCTCTATTCTACGTTCTGGCCGTATTGGTTGTGGAGCTATTTCTGGTTCTGGCCCTGGTTCTGGACCTCTTTCATCATTTTGTGGAATTCTTCTCCCACCTCTTGGACGTCCTCTCTTTGGTGGCATTCTGATAAGTCAATATAATATGTTTATTAGTACATGGTAGATGTATTCTAACACTCGTTCATGGCTTCTTCAATTCCTTGTACTAGCTATATCGTATGCAAAACTTTTAAATCAACGAAATATAATAAGTACTTAACACACGAATTTACTGAAGGCGTGAATTTATATATAAGTACTTAAAGATTCTGCCTCCTAGAGGCCTCTTCGAATAATATGGAGTTATAGAACGGTCCATAGGTAGTTACCGTTCCTGTAGTAACAACTTCCTAGATAGATGAATATTACAACCCACGAGTTCGAGATATATCATACAAGCAAATACAACTGCCCTAGACTATCGATCCATGGGAGCTAGCAGACTTGCTCTTCTTCGGATCCTCTTCTGGGTCTTCCTCCGGATCCTCTTCTGGGTCTTCCTCCGGATCCTTTTCGGAGTCGATATCCAGGTAGCAGTCCTCTGTTTCCTCACCCTCTGCCCCGAGCTGAACACGACCACCGAGAAGTCGGATTTTCACCACATCCTTGCAGGGCGTTCCTGCATCGGAGGTCGTAGTACCCTTCTTAAGGGAAAGAGGCTGAGCAGGTAGTGGCTTCCAACTCGTCTTGCCTGGAGTTTTCTTCCTACTTCCCCCAGTGTCATCATGGGCTGGAGTTTTCCCTTTTTCAGCAGTCTTGAGTGCCTGGCGCAAGATCTCACCTTCATCGTTGTCAGTGCCTGCCAGGGCTTTGCCCTTATCAATAAGTTCGCGTGCTTGACGCAAGACTTCTTCTAATTGTTTCATGGCCGCACTGTAAATGGGGTCCTCTTCCCCTGGTGGAGGTGGCTGTATCGGGGGTGTACCGACTGGTGATTGGGGTGGTGGCGTCTCTTTCCTTTGGGTTTTTGGACGTGATGTCCCGGCCTCGAAGTCGTTTCGGCATCGACGACCGAGAACAGACAGTTGTGGGGAAACACTCTGCACTGGGATGGGTGGATCTGCTGTTATAGGAGCCTGAGTAGGCATAAGTGGGGTCCTTTCTTCTGGACGAACTCCAACAGGAGCAAGGTCTCCTGGCCTCATATATGGTCCCCTGAATGCTCTGCCAAAGGCATCATAGGTGTAGTGAATTGCTGCGATGAACCGTGGAAAATCGCCTTCTGGATCAAACGACTCTTCTGCAGTGTGTACGTAGTCACCTGCGAGCTCTGTAGCCCATCCCTGCCAGTCTGGTGGAAGTAATAAGATCAAGCGCATGATCCCGTCATAACCAGTGGCTCCATGGGGATGTGCAGCTTTCCACAGTCGATAATAATGGGCGAGGAACTCTCCTAGGTCATCTCTCCAACAACGTGTGTAGGTTCGGTATTCCCTGAGGATACTTTCAGGACTTGGTCGCCTCGTCATTTGCTTTCTAGCGGTGCGTCGTGTTCTTGCCATCTTTGAAAGAATGACGTTCTATAATTAAACTCATAATAAGTTATTATAGCAGTAGGTTTCTAATTACTCTCATGTATTAACAACACAAGTCGTGATCATATCATAAGTAATATTGGTCTTAATCTCTGACTTATGCATAATTAATAATTCTCAAGTCCTAGATCGTGCAGTCATAATCCCAATACTTACATATGTATTGAAATTTTAAGGGTTGAAAGAGATTCAACTCATTGCACAAATAGTAAATCATTCAATGCACTTTTGTCACTACGAGCTATATAATAAATAAATTTATTGGGTAAGGCAATAGTTGATATGTTTGAACAATTCGAACTATGCCCGTATCATCATGAGTGACACGCTCCGTCATGTCTCTATCTTTATACATCCTCGAGTGACGCCTGATTTTCTTTCTTCTATTGTGTTTTTCATTTCAACTGTAATGAATGATAACTAAACTCATGTATATGTTTTGCTTCTATGTTCTTTGTAAGAGTGATCAAACATTTCTAACGCATCTAAGTTCATCAAGGAATCTACTCAATCATATAGCATGAGATTTAAGCACTTGTACAAACATTTGAAAATACAACTTTCTCAACATTTAATAAATATTTACCTCTGTTTCTCTGTTGAGCAGGATGTTGTGATGAGGTGCTGAGCTTTTGTCAACTGACCTTTCTAACACTAGTATTCAGTAAAGAATAAATTTTGGGATAACTCTTGGGTTCAGAGCAACCGAACTGCTCTGATACCATTCTGTCACGACCGGTCTTAACTAAGGATAGGTAAGCCGGGAAACCGTGACTAGGGAAGGGAAATTAGGAGAGGGGACAGAAAAGGGGTGATAAATAATAATAAAGGAATTGAACTAAGATTGAGACATCATATGAGAAAAAAAACACACATAAATAGATAAGAGCGAGTAATCGGTCAAGAGTATCCGATTTAAGTGTTTATACAATAACTTGATTTGACAATCCAACATAATAGGATAATATGCATCATAACTGAGTGTTCGCAGCGGAAATAGAACGTGATACATGTATGAAGACATGTATCGCCAAGAGTTTATTTAGTAAATATGACAAAGCTCCGCACGACACCCCATCATCACTCATCACTGCTCAACCTGCACATTTAGAAATACATGCAGGGCTGAGTACAAAGTACTCAGTAGACATATGCCGAAAATCATATACATACATAATAAATGTAAATTGTCATGCCATTTCAATAGTATAACCAAGGGTTTTTTTTTACTTAAAAAGGCCCTAAGCATACTAAATTCATTTGTGATTCTAAAGTTCGTCTGATCAAACTAAGTTCTTTTGTAATCTATCATATCTGAATCTGTGTGCCGGAGAGGTGGCCACCTCTCACGGTCACTTGACCGGCCAACCCGCTAGATGACTCACGGTCACTGGTGTACACTAGCCAAGGCAGGATAGCTATCAACTGCTCAAGACCCGAATTCGATTACATGATAACTGGCAAAGCCATATCAGATAGATATCATACTGAAATTAAAACATTTTATGGCAAGACAATACTTGAAATAACTTCAACTCAAAGATTTTGTCATGAAATAACTTGCTTGAACGTAACATTTAAGCTCATTTGATATATACGAAAGTAATGCCTACCTGATTGCAGTGTTTTGCTACTTAAGACAATGATTCTCTTTCCTTAGCGCGATAGGTTACTCAGGCGCTTTTGTTTATTTGAACCTTTGATAACACGAAACATGTGTTCGAGTGAATAATAGAAAAGATAACAACAAATGCAGTGAATCACTATTCACTCATTTCTCTAACTACCCATATTTCCTTAAACGACTGTATCTAACTCATATACAATCGTTCTTCTTTTATCGAAATACTTCATGTACCTTTGAGGATGTAGGAAAGCCCATTTTATATTATTCCTTTATTTATCCATTATAAATAAAGAATAATTTATAAAATATTTTCCTTTTCCCCATTTAATAATGCCAATCAATATATATATATATTGCTACTATTAAAAGAACTAATAAGTCATTAATAAATTCTAAACATTAATTCCTGATGAAAATTTCATTGTGAGATTTTAGGAACATTTGTAAAAATATTTTAAAATAATAAAAGGAGTTAACTATAAAAAGAAATTTTCGAGAAGATCTAATAATTTTAATATTTTAACCATTTAATTAATAAATCTTTAATATTTCATTTATCAACTATTCCATCTAATAAAATTTTACCAACAAGTTCTCATGAAATCTTTCTCAGAATATTTATATATCTCAATAGCTCATTTATAAACTAAAAGTGATATTTTATCAACAATAAAACTTTAAAATCCTTAATAAGAATTATTTTGAATCATTTCCATCTCAACAAAACTGTATATATTCAACTTCAACTAATAAACTGCTTTTACTCCGAACTCGTATGGAGTCTAATTTTATATCAATAGAAACCTCTTTGAGTCTAGTTTAATTAAAAAAAAAAAGTATGTTGAAAAACTCCAAGTAGTTTAAGAGATATAGCGATTTTCCCATCGCCTACCAGATTCGGCAGTTTCTGCCAACTGAAAGTCCAGATTTTTGAAAAATAGCAAACGTTACCTGAATGAGCTCAAATTTTATATGTAGATAGTTAACACATATATCTTCATAGAATAAAAATTTGAGAGCTAAATATCAACATATGGTTACTGAAATAATTAACCTAATCATCTGCCTCACGACAGTTTTAGCAGATACGGGCAGTAGACTTCTCGAATTTTAAAAGGGTAGTAAACGAAGTTCAAATGATATGAAACTTTGTACGAATATTTACCACACTCCCATCTATACCCCAGAAATTTCTCATAATATAATAGAAACGGGAATGCATCGAAATAAGGGCGTCAACTTACCCTTGTCCAAGTGAGCACTAATGGAAGTTGTTCGCCGGGGTTTTTTTTTCTAGTCGTCGTTCCGCGATGGGGTTTAGCCGCGAAGGTCTACGACTTAGTTTTCCTCGTGCGAGATAGATCAGGCTACACAACGGTGGTTTCTCGATCCTTTTTCGTCGTAAGGATAGTGAGAAACGAAGGCCGTAAGTTGGCCGGTGGCTAAGTCGGGAATTCGACGTTGGCCTCCGAAGGATATTGTGGCCTTTGGTCGGGAAAATATAGAGAAGGTTTTGGCCTTTCGATTGTTGGGTTTGGTAGCCTAAAGATGGAGGAACGAGTACACGTTCTCGGTTCAGAGCCTAGTGGCCGGTCGACGAAGAAATGGCCCGGCGAAGGGAGCTCACTTGAGCTCTTGCAAGTAAAAAAAAAATCTCCTAAACTCTCTCTTGCCTCACACCTCTTGCTGCACTTCTTCCTTCTGCAGAACTCTCCTCAATTTATAGAGGAGTTTCTGCAGACAACAGAATCAAAATGGTGGAAATTTTGGTACCGGGAGTTGCAACTTTTGAAGATTTGATCGTTGAAATTTGCATCCTTTGACAATTGTGATCTTGCCGTGAAATTTCTTTCTCGGCGTGCTGAAGCTTTTGAAAATTGTGGATATTGGCGTGATTTTCTTCTCCTACAGGAAACTTTGGGGTGTGATGGAGTTCAGATATGCTACAGGAAGAAATCTGCAATCTTTAGAAAAACTTCTGCAGTAATGGTGTATTGGAGGGGAAGGTGGAATAGTATAGGGAATAGTGTAGGGAATAGTGTAGGAAATAGTGTAGGAAATAGTGTAGGAATTGATGTGTTGGATGAAAAATCGAGACATACGTGTAGTGCCGTGATCTAGTTTCTCCTAGTTCCTGTAATAATTCTCCAATTCTCGTTTAATAAATACTCCTCGTATTTACATAAATTAAATCCTCAATCTTGAGATTTAATACGTGAAAGTCGGAATTAATTCGCGACTTAATACCTTAACTCATATAATGTGAAATAATAAAATTATTATGCATATGATCTCAAGTTATAATTCTAGCAGTTTGATTTAAATAACACGATTTATAAAATCGGTTATAAATCTAAATTTTCTAATAATATTGATTAAATCAATAAACTGGTAAAACAAAGTCTCAAACGTATAGTTAAACCAATAAATTTAATTATTGGTTTCATTCATGACTGAATATTAAATCGCAGCTCTGTATCTCTTATACAGACTTTTGCTGAAATAATATTATCTGAACAAAATAATCACCATAGATAATTAAAAGAATTTTATAACTAATGCACATATTTAATCTAATATGTATTTAAAAGAGCGGGGCATCACATTTCAGTTCCCAGTTCTCCGTGCAAGTATACGAGGTAAGCTGGGTATCCATTCTTCATCATTTTCGTTGCTTGTAGGGCGGAGATGATCATATTTCTTCTCCCCATGCTAATTCCGTGGAAATGTGACGGCTCCCTTCCTGGGGATCGAAACGATATCCGTCTTTCGTTACAAAGGATGGTGGCATAGTTCTCAGCTAACCAGTCCATTCCTAGGATTATGTCCACATCTCCCATCGGAATAACATACGAGTTGTTCACTACAATCTTGTGTGACCCTATGTTCAGTTCTAGGTTCAAGCACACATGATCTACTGTTGTCATCCCTCCTATAGGTGATGATATACTCAACTCCTGATCAGCTCTTTCCATTTTAAGTTTTAAGGTGCCGACACATGTACTTGAAATGAAAGTATGTGATGCGCCCGTATCAAATAGAAGTACAACAGGAGTATTGAGTAACATGCCCATACCTGCCAGGTTTCCCTGGTTGTTCTCGGGCTGCTTCTGCCTCATAGCATAGGTTCTAGCATGACGAGGCTTTTCATGTTGTTTCTGTTGTCGCTGCTGTTGTTGGCGGGCCTGTTGCTGATACGGTTGTTGAGGTTGTGGTTGGTACTGTAGCTGTTGGTGCTGCTGTGGCTGCTGATACTGTGGTTGCTGCCTTGGGTATGGTTGGGGCAAAGCTTGGATTGCTCGCAGATGTGGAGCCTGGATAGGTGGGTTCGGCCTTGAACTCGTTCCATGTTGCTTATTCGGACACCGATTTGCATAGTGCCCCTTCTGGTTACAGATATAGCAACTATCACTGCCGGCCTTACAGATTCCCACATGATTTTTGTTACATTTGGGGCAATGTGGGGCCCTCTGTTGGTTATTTCCCATCTGTTTCGGTGCGCTCTGGCTTCCATAGCCCTGTGACTGGAAGACCCGTCCCTGCCATGGCCTCTTCTCGCCTTGGTTCGGGTTACTGTTGTCCCATCTCCTCTTTCCTCTAAAATTCTGATTATGATTTTGATCATGTGAAGGTGCTGGAGTAAGTACAATTGCAGATCTTTCTCCTGGCATGGCTGCCTCAATGTCTAACGCTCGGCTGAGCGACTCAGTGTAAGACAATCCTCCGTGGCTTGCCAAAGCCATCCTAATCTCGTGCCTCAGTCCGGCACAAAACTTTTCAGCCATCTTCTCATCTGTGTCAACTTGTTCCAGCGCATATCTAGACATATCGCAGAATATCCTGTCGTATTGAGTTACCGACATCTTTCCTTGTTTCAGATTGTAAAATTCAGTCTCCTTTTTCTTGCGGTAGCTTTTGGGTATATACTTGTCATATATACCGGCTTTGAATTGTTCCCAAGTCAGGTTTTCTAACTGCTCTGCTGTCATCGTTTTCATCCTTGCTTCCCACCAGAAATCAGCTGACCCAGTCAACTGAAAGGACATACAAGTCAGGCGCTCTTGGTCGGTGCAACGCAGGAAGTTGAAAATGCGCTCAATAGCGCGAACCCAAGTTTCAGCTTCTGCCGGGTCTCCTGTCCCGTTGAAGGTAGGTGGGTTCTGTCGCAAGAATAATTCCTCAATCCGCCGTTCTGGCTGAACAGGTGATTGAACTATTTCTGGTTCTGGCCCTGTTTCTGGGCCTCTTCCTTCATTTCGGGGAATCCTGCCCCCGCCTCTTGGTCGTCCTCGTTTTGGCGGCATTCTATTAGGTCAAAACACAAGTTGTCATCGTATTAAAACACAATAAGGACATACTATCATTTCTATAGTTACTCCTTAACTCATCGAGTTCTGCTCCTACTAAAACTTGAGCGAACATATAAATAAAACATAGCGGAACGACTTGCCGCGAAAAACCAATAAGGTCACCATATATAACATAGGGAAAATTGCCTCAATGAGGACTTTACATCATCATAAATGTCTAGATTCAAAGACCTATCTAAGTACCACACATGATGAACTGGCTACCTAGCGAAGCCATCACAAAAAGTACTCAGTCATGGAACGCCCCAAGGTTTCGCGTCTCCGTACTAATACTAGTCAAAATAACTAAGCCAACATAGGGGCATACAAAAGTATCGAAATGATCATCGTTTTCGAAATACACAAATAACGTCCTACTAAATGCACAAGAGATTGTCTGTATGCATTACGTGCTTGACCCTTGGGTTAAAGCATACGTGTTTGACTAATTTAATCTAATGAGTATCTGTTTATCTTTGGGTCACAGAAAATCTACCAACAGCTAGTAGATCGCAATGATTCATATCACAAATGGCAATTAGGCAAAGTGTTTCAATAATTTGCCAAACAATTGAAAATGAATAACCATAGGGTAGAAATGAATTGACTGAAAGGTCGAAACGAAATGACCTAATAGTCTGAACCCGTTTGGCTTTTCAGATGAAGGTTTAAAATATATAGGTTTAAAGACCCATATATGACGACTACTGAGATTTTGGCCATGTGGACTGGCCAGGTCCGACACAACTACTTCTCAATCACTCGGAAATAATTTTCCGAACTTGGTAACTCTTGTTCATTGGCTGCAAAAGGTATATTTGGTCTAAAATCACCACTTTCTTCTTAACATCTTGAACATGTCCTTGAAAATATTCTAGAGCTTCTCAAATTTGGAGTCTGTCTCCTAGTTTAATGCAATCCTTAAACATCTTCTATAGGCGAAATAAGGTAGGTTCAACCTTACTCAACAATCTTCCTCTACATGCTCTTAATGTAGTACTTCTAGTACTTAGTGTTCATTCACATAGCGCTTGAAATGTAACCATATAATTCGAAGCACTCTCATGCCTTTACAGGAAATAGATTTTGCATCTCTGAGCATCTTTGCAAGGTATGTGTCACCACAGAAAATACTAAGTCATGGAATGACCTTAGTCAATGCTTGCATTCTGGCTACTAACTGAATGTATAATCCAAGACGTTCTAACTGAGGCGATGTCCTCGATAGGTTAAGGTATATATACTTATCTTGAGTATATCCTTAGGGTCTCATTAGAATCTTAATTCATTTGTTTCAGCATTGATCCACTATCGGCGCTTCTAGCTATTATTAAACTCTGAACCATCTTCGAGAACTTCTCTCGTCTTACACACTTGCATAGATTTTTCTAGTCAATCATAATGGTTGGTAACTTCTAGTTACCCATGGCACCTATCCTCCTTTCGATTTGTAGCAGGTGATCGTAATCAATAGGGATTCTAAATCATGCTCACGTGTAATATAATAGGTAATTGTAATAAATAAGGTTCTGAATATCTGAAACTATAAGCTGGCAGTTCTAATCGCGATGCTATAACATCATACACAAAGTGTTATAACTGCATGTGAGTCTGACTCTGAAGTTCGAACATAAATCATGAAGGTTCTCTTCATGTCATAACTGATGATAATCGAGAGTTAGTAATGAGTCTTAGCTCATTATGCGATAGCTAACTGATTACATAAGTCACACTCGTCGCTACGAGCAATGATTCACGTGATCTATCATCAAATAAGGCAATAGTCGATTCGGTGTTCTGTCACGCGTGAACAACCTGAATGAAGAACTATGCCTGCTTCAGTGATTCGTGCGTGGCACTCCGCTTGCACTGCTTTTATTGGATTCTCTTTTTTTTTTTTTTTAGCTCTTCACCATGGCTATAGTGAAATATAACTGAGTTTCTAGCTTCTATTGTTCTTCTCGTAACAGTGATCATGCATTCTTAACGCATCTAAGTTCATTGAGATATCTAATCAATCAATAAAGCATAAAACTTGAATGTAAGCATCAGTACATTCATATAGAACGTGAACTTCTCAATGTTTTAAGATCATTACCACCTTCTTTCTTGCTGAGCATGACGATGTGATGAAGTGATGAGCTTTGGCTGACTGACTCATATACTAGTGATCATACTAGAAAAATGGGCTAACTCTAGGGTTCAGAGCAAATGAACTGCTCTGATACCACTCTGTCACGACCGGTCCTAATTAAGGATAATTAAGCCGGGGAAACCGTGACTAATGGAGGGAGATTAGAAGCGGGGTAGAAAGGGGAATAATCAAACAAGAAAGGATCGTATTTCATCAATGTTAACACCATGGATATTTATAATATAACGGAGTTTTAGTCGTATAGACTCAAATAACTAGTAAATTCGGATAACTCCGACTTATCCAAAATAACATAAAACTTCTGAGTACGCAGCGGAATAAGGTTCTGATTACATGTATGAAGACATGTAACCCTAGAGTTCATTAATACATAATAAAACAAAAGAGTCCCGCTCGTCACTTCATCACCATCGGCAGCTGCTCAACCTGCACATTTAGAAATATATGCAGGGCTTGAGTACAAAAGTACTCAGTGGGCACGTATGCCTAAGTATAAAAACACATGCTTCAAAACTGTAAATTGTCATGCCATCATAAACAGTACAGCAAGGGAGTTTTTCGCTAAAAGGCCCAAGCTTACTAAATTCATTTGTGATTCTTAAAGTTCGACTGCAGTCTAAGTTCTCTTGTAATCTATCATATCTGGAACTGTGTGCCGGAGAGGTGGCCACCTCTCACGGTCACTTGACCGGCCAACCCGCTAGATGACTCACGGTCACTGGTGTACACTAGCCCTGGCAGGATAGCTATCAACTGCTCAGGACCCGAATTCGATTGCATAATAAAAGTCACATCAGATAGATATCATACTGAAATTTAAATATTTTATGGCAAGACAATATTTGAAATAACTTCAATTAATTTAGTCATGAAATAACTTGCTTGAACGTAACATTTAAACTCATTTGATATATATGAAAGTAATGCCCACCTGATAGTAATTTTCTGTGATACAAAAGCTCCTCAACAGATTATCAATCTCGCCCTTGACCTTTATTACGAGAATATATGTACATATATAAGATATTTGCTCGAATAAAAAAAATCCTCAAATGAGAATGTGTATTTAACTATGCATGATCCTTATGCATGAATTATTATTCTGAAATAATAATCAGGAAATTTCTATTGTTAATCCAAGCTATCGGATTTAAATAAAAACTAAGTTTCGTCTCATGAAGCCGGATAATTAATAAAAATTAATCCGTTCTCTTAGGGTGTTCTAATCCGCCAATTAAATAAACCTTGCTCCTCGTAGTCAATAGAAAATAAATACTTCAACTTATTCGCTTTATAATCTCATAATTAATCGGGCTTAATAAATAAGAACAAGTAATGTTATAAAATTTAAAAAAAATAAAATAAAATAAAAAGGCTCAACATAAGGCACATAAGAATCACAATCAAACATCATCAAAACATGCTCTGTTTTTACACTGACTCAACTTCAAAATTTAATCTGTTCTGACTCCGACATCGCCTGGACTCGAGACTCATACCGAAAGAAAGATCTTCGAGTCTAGTTTCATATAAAAAAAAGTAGAGTCGAAAACCCCAAGTGGTTTGAGAGATATGACGTTTTTACCACGATCTACCATGTTCTGTAGTTTTGAACAATCGAAAACTTGGATTTTTGAAAAATAGTAAACGTTGTCAAACTGGGCTCAACTTTGGTGGATATCTAGCTAACACAATAAGGTTAATACCATAAAAATTTGGAAAGCTAGATCACACAGGAAGCTACTGAAATAAATGACTCTTTCATCTGTTCTCTGAAATTCTCGGTAGTAATGTGCAGTTTAGGTTTCGCATTTTAAAGAAGTATCAAACGAAGTTGGAATGGCTTGAAATTTTACCAGGGTACTCAAGACTCATGTCGGGACTTGCTATAAAATTTTCAAAGCTGTTAGACATCAACAAACCGTCGATCACAGTAAGTCAGTAGGCCTACGAAATTCATATTTATAAGTCCTTAAAATAATTTATATAAATCAAGAAATAAGAGTTTAATCCCAAAAATATTCATTAAAAGTCCATCATAATTTAAATAAATAACGGACCTCATTTAAAATAAATATTCCCAAACTTGTTACGCACATATACTAAATCTTTCACGAAACATCCTTTAAAATAAACTTTGATACATAGAAAATAATTCAACAACTTGAGCTCTTAAGGGTTTGTTTTACAACAGACACCAAATCTACCTCGGATCTCCAAATGAGGCTCAAAAAGACATTCTGGAAACTAGACATTTCAAGGATAATTCTCCAATTTGAATCGAATGAAAAACAATTCAAACGAGCAAGATATGCCCTCTCAAAGATGGGTATTTAACAAGCAAAAATCTGAAAATTTCATATTTCCAGATTACAACCAAGTCAGTGGGCTTTCTTTAAAAATTCATATCTCCCTTTACAAAACTCCACTGGGAACCCCAAAGGTCAATCTGGAAACTAGGGAGAGATCATAACACTCTCCAGTTGGATTTACTCTAAGAACCTTCATGGTTTGGAAGATATGACTATCTAAAGTTCAGTGCACAAAAAGAGTTCAAATTTGGCAGATTCAGAACATAAATCGGAAAAACCACTTTAGGCTTCACCAAAAATTCTAAAACTGAACAAGTAAGTTCCCAACATGTCAGTGAATATTCAGTAGAAAGATAGGCTTGAGAATCAAATATTTAAGTCGGCCTTTTCCACCTCAAAGTCGTAGGTTTGTAAAATCTACTGGATGGTACATGGAATAAGAACTAGATTTCAAGAATTTATACCGGTTGTTTCCCTTACTCAAAAATGGTGAGGCCGATGTCAAAAGAAAGATACGGGAGTCTAGAGTGACATATTCAAGTTTCAAAGGTTTTCACAGATTGAAACTTTACTTATGATCTCCCAAAGATTGTTTACCAAAAATGTATTCCAGATGGGCAGTGATGTTTACAAATTCATAAATAAATCATGCGAGCTCTAAATATTCTGAAATTTTACCAAAATATAGAAAACGTATGAAAGATGATACACAATTAATTTGAGAATTTTTGGGAACCGTTTGGATGATATGAAACCGAATTCAAAATAAAGAAGCTTAGTATATACCTCTTCAAGTTACAATTTGGAGTTGGAGGAAACTCTCTCTCCCTTTCTCAACTTCTTCTACACGTTTTGGTGAGGGAAGAAAAGACTTGATGGCTGGAACAATATGTGTTGTTGCATAATTGAGTAGTGGAGAAAATGGTGGTGAAAGTGGTGGGGAAAATGGTGGTGAAAGTCAAAAAGTAGATTTAGTGGTAAAATGAAGTGGGGAACAAAATTAATGGAAAGAAAAAGAGAAGAAAAAGAAAGAAAAAAAAATGTAGAGGAGAATTATTGATGTATTTTCTCTGTCTCGGTGATTCTGTAACTGTAAGATGGATCGCGTGCTCGTATCTGCTTGATACTGTTTATTTAAATAATTCTCGTATTTCGACATGTGATTTCTCGCTTAAATCGATAAATTATAAAATGAATCTAAATTAAATCCGTAGATTTAATTCGTTTGTTGTTCTAATATTTAAATTAAATCCGCAGATTTAATTAACTCACGAGTCAGAAATAAATCACGACTTGAATAAAGATAAAATCTAATTTCATCTTGCTTAAATAAATAACGTGACTTTGCTAAGTCAGTTATAACTCTGAAATAATATCATTGACTGCTTTAACAATATAAATTCAGGATCATAAGCTGAATTCATATTAGGATAAAAACCGTTTTCATTCACTGATGAACAAAAATAAACACCCAATATTAAAAATCGCATCAATGTAGTATTCGTTGGAACAGCTAAAGGAGATAAAGAGATAGTATTTGCTGGCTCACTCATAACCGACAGCAGAGAACAACATTGCGGAGGCCAATCATCAAAATGTTCAAAAAAATAGTTCTTTAAAATGAGCCTTTGTTGGGGGAAAGATGGGTTTTTAATTGAATTTTGATGATGGGTTTTGATGAAACGTTCGCTATCAATTAAAGAGCCCCATGATTTCGAAACGCACCTGAACTTCAAAAGTGAATTCACCGCAAGTCTGGATAGTATTTCTTCAATGGTTTCTTCGGGAAGATGGAGAGATTTTCGTCTACTTTTTCCGATCTCCATACCCAAGCTTCGATATATTTTTTAGGGTTTTAGGTTTTTGTATTTGAAGTGGCGAGGGTGTTAGGTTTTTGTATTTATTTCGAGGGTTTCAGGAATAGAGAGATCAGATGATGGGCTGAAATAATATATTTCTGGATTCCGTTTGTTTGTTAATTACTAATTAGCGTTTACTAATATTCAATTTATAATGTTTATAATAACATTTTTTCAGTATTTAACTTTTAATTAATAATTCGGATGGGATCATGTCCCACAATTTAGTGTGTACCACTCTTAATTTGTTATAATTTTTAATAATGTTTTCTTCAATTTTAATTTAGGGTTAATTCGCTCTAAATCCTTAATCTATAGTCATTTTCCATTTTTTCCATCAATCTTTGAACTTCCCACAAAAAACCCCCAACTTTCAATTTTTCCTAATTTTTCCATGACGGGTTTTTCGGCCAAATCCGAAGTCGGAATTTTCCTATGTGGCCTTATTCATGCCAAGTCACCCTATACGTAGCAAATCACACCCACCCTCTCCCTCACACGTCACTCTCACCCTCCCACGTCACTCTCTTTCTCTCTTCCCCCATCCCCCTTCCCCCTCTCCCCCCGTCTGGCTCCCCCCCTCTCTCACCGCCACAACCGCCCAGATTCTCGGGACGGCGGTTTCCAGGAGACGGAACAAGCTGAAGAGCGGCGTCGAAGTACTCCGCCGGAATTTCAGAGGCGGCGAGCGAGCTCAGGCGGCGCCGGCTTGAGGACCGACATGTTTTGGGACCTCCGTCGACTCTCCCCCTTCCCCCATCCCCCACCGCCGCCACTTCCTCCCCCCTCCCTCTCCCTCTCTCCTCCACTCGATTCCCGGCGCCGATTGAAAACCCACGTTTGAAAACCCACTTCGCCCCCCCTCATCCCTCTCTCCTCCACTCAGATACCAAATTTGAAGAGGCTCGGGGCGTTAGGTGGCGTGACTGGGAGACAGAGGCTCACCAGAGGAGGCAGGTCAGGGCAGCGCTGCTATTTACGGCGCAAGCCCTAGGCGGCACGAAGAGGGGAAAAAACCCTAGCTGCAACTCTGAAAACGTGGATCAGAGAGAAGGGTTCTCAGGTCGGATCTTGGGAGCATGGAGCCTTTGAGGAGAGCGGTCATCGGGGCAATCTGTAACAGACAGGGATGAAGGCGGTAGTCTGCCGGTTTTTTGGAGGAAATGAGCGGCGGCGATCGGACATTGAGAAGAAGGTGGTGGACGTGGTAGAACGGCGACAAATTGAAGAATAACAAGCAAGAAATTTGGCGTGTCCATGTAACACCCCGCATTTTTTTTCCTCATTATAAATATTTTGAGTTTTAAGAGCATTGAGATATAAAAATAAGTTTATGATGAGATGAGATATTCATATAGTTTGAGCTAGTTTATTTTCGACGAAGAACTAGTGAATAAAATACTTTGAGGAAATAAGGATGTATAGAGATGTTGGTTGAACATTGATGAAGTTAAAAATTTCTTTTCTTTCGATAGTTTGTAGCCGAGCTCTGCTCTGGAAGCAGAGCTGAAGTTGAGCTCTGCTCTGCTCTGACGACAGAGCTGAAAGCTCTGCTCTGCTTTGGCTTTAAGCTCTGCTCTGACCTGGGAGCTCTGCTCTGGTTTTGAGCTCTGCTCTGGATGCGAGCTCTGCTCTGCCAAGTGAGTTATGTTTTAAGCGGTCTTTGCTTTGGACAGAGCTGGCGTCGATTGATCTGCTTTGAATTGAGAAATCATTCCTCTGCTATGACAGAGAAATCGTCATTCCTCTGCTCTGACAGAGAAATCATTCCTCTGCTATGACAGAGAAATCGTCATTCCTCTGCTCTGACAGAGAAATCATTCCTCTGCTATGACAGAGAAATCGTCTTTCCTCTGCTCTGACGAGCATTTCTCTGCTCTGGCGAGCATTCCTCTGCTCTGGCGAGTTTTTCTTCTCTGCTCTGACGAGCGAGGCAGAGCTGAGCGAGCTCTGCTCTGGTGGCAGAGCTGAAATCAAGCTCTGCTCTGATGGTTGAGATATGCTCTGCTCTGGTGCGGAACTGACTATAGAGAGAGAAGAGTCAAAGCAAGTGGATAAACATAGTTAACGGATAAGATATTTTATGCAAGTGGATAATTAAGCATGTGTTATTTATCCAATACTTGATGGCTAAGTAAATGGGGTTAAATAAAACAACACCTTTCTCTTTCATCCCTCATAACATACGTCCCTTTCCTCTCTCTTTCCTCTCTCTTCTCTCTCTCCTCTCTCGACTGTCTTCACCCAACACCATTGATGAGATAGTAAAAAGCTTCACAAGCTACTTGTATGCCATAACCACCGATTAAATCCAGCTGAAAACACTCTTAAATCCATAGAACAAAAGCTAGGTTGAAGGTTCAAGCTAGGAATCAAGAAGGTGGAATTATACTTTTCTCTACACAAATCATAAGAGTAAGCTTCTAAACACATGAATCTACTTATATCTAAGCTTTATGAGCATGTAAATGGAGGATTAAAGCATGAAAACATCACCTTATCTTTTCTTTAAAATTTTCGAAAATTATTTAGGGAAGGAAGTCTTCTAAAATTTTGTCATCTTCTAACTTTAAGTGGAGAGTATATACATGCTATTAAGATGTTATTTATTTGTCTTTTGAATGAAAAGAATGAATTAATTTTGAGATATGTAATATTAAAGATGTTAGGTTGTGTGATGTTGGAAAGTTGAAGTTCGTGAAGAAAGTGAGGATTTGAGTATAAAGATGAGCCTATGAGATTGTAGTTATGATAGTTGATGGATTAAAATGATGATTAGAGATGATTGATAACGATTATGATGAATTGGTTTGACAAGAAATAGAGTATGCTTGGCTATATGTTTAGGGTGGACTAATTGATGAGTTAATATGACTAGCAAAAAAAAAAAAAGAAAAAAAAAGAAAGAGCTACTGACTTGATGTAATTTGACAGGGTTATTGATATCCAACAATCTTGAAAATTTTATGGTAAGTATATATAAGTGTTAGGAACGTTCATGTAAAATTTGAAGTCATTTGGACATCGTTTGATACCCTTTTAAATTATAAGTCTCCAACTGCAACTTTCTACCGAAAGTTTGGAAGAAATTGATACTAGAGTCACTTTTCCAGTAACTTCCCCTGAGTTTATGGTTTCAAAATTTTTATATGAACAAGATGAACATGTAAGCTAGCTACCCATAAAGTTTCAAGTCATTTTGACAATATCTACGTTTTTTTCAAAAATCAAAACTTCCCAGTTGCACAAAACTGTCGAATATGGTAGACTGTAGGAAAATGGTCATATCTCCTAAACCACGTAGAGTTTTGCAACCTACTTTTTGTTTAATGAAACTAGACTTCAAGATGTTTCAAATGGTATGAGTTCCAAACCCAGGGGAGTTCCGAGGTAAAGCAGGTTATTGCTTGAAGTTGGGACAGAGTATATCAGGTCTAGTAATAGGCATTCACAACACTCCTACCTTTAATTTATTATAATTGCATCTGTTAATGGCGATAACTATACACCATATTAATCCATAAAAATGCTAATGGGATATATATATATATATATATATATATATGTTTATATATATATATATATAGATATAACACTTTTTCCGAGTTTAATTTACTTAACCAAATTTGGTTCTCTTGAGATATTTAACCACATAATGATGTCATTAAGCATTATGTGAATTATCGAGAATATATATAAGAATGTGATATAACATCATAACTTTAGTATGTGATTGTTAGATGTTATCTGGGTTTGAGTATTTAGGAGTTGTTCCTTGATGAACAGATTAGACTTAAAATTTGGTGATGAGTCGAGAGTAGAAGCAGTAAATATGTAGGAAGTATTATTTAGAAGGTACCAATGAAAAACGAAGTGTAGAAATAAGATAAGAACAGTGAATTTAGTAAGGATTTGTCTGATCGACGTTTATCTTCTTACATGAACCATCTACGCCAATAATGATATCTGAAGACACGAGTCGAGGGCATAAGTAGGATTTCTCTGAAGTACGAGGAACGAAGCTAGGATTTCCAGGTGGGCATTACTTTCTAATACCCCTATTACTGGCTTTCTAAATGATGATTATAATGATGTCTATAAGTTTTTAAGATGATTTGAGATAAATTGATGTTTGAACTAATTAACTTGCCGAGTTTTGATGTCGACGAGCCTGTACGTTACCCTCTACGGATGAAACGATTCCGGGTCCTGCCAAAGGCGGGATTGTGTACACGGAGGTAACTGTGAGCTGTATACCGGGTTGGCCGGTCAGAAATGACTGTGAGCCGACTGTCAGGTCGGCCGGTTACGGTGCTTGAGAAGGAGGCCTACTTCTCAGTACCATGATGATGATGAGTTGTAGAAGCGGTACTACATGCTAAGTATTTGTGACTGCAGTCTATCTTTCTTTACTTTATGATGCTTATAAGTTATCAATTGCTTACACGGGTTCTTTTAAGAAAAACCCCTGTGTAATGTATAAATGGCAAGTTAAATTTATAGCTCTAAGAGCGAGATTGTTTATTTTCGGCTTATGTCCACTGAGTATTTTATACTCAGCCCTGCATGTATTTCTAAATGTGCAGGATGAGCAAGGAGAGAGATTGGGGAACCGCTGGAGGGTTGTTGTTTCCAGACGACTTTTGAGTACCGTATTCTGCTCCTATACGGTAGTGTGAATTGTTGAAGACTATGTCCTTTGAACTTAATTAGGATTGTCACTCTCAGCTATATGTCCTCATACATATAGTCTGATCACGTTTTGCTGTGCTACCCTGAACAATACTCCCTCCGTCCGCCATATCGTTTCCACATTGTGGACGGCACGGGTTTTAAGAAAAGTGGTGGATAGTAGTGGATATGTAGTTAGTGGAGTTTGGGTCCCACAATTGTTGTGAGTGGAAGTTTGTGGACCCTACTTCTATAAATGGAAGTGGAAACGATATCGCGGACGGACCGAAATGGCAAATGTGGAAACGATATCGCGGACGGAGGGAGTATGAATCATTGTAATTTTTTAGTTGTACTCTCTTTATTTTCGTTGACTAGAACCCTGATACATTTGAATGTATGAAGCCGACAACGTATCTATCAAGATTGATGATATTTTATTTGCTTTAACTTGAATTATTAGTAGCTTCCGCTTGACGAGTCTTCTAGTTTCCCTTGTTTTACCCTATCATTTTATTAGTCGTATCGATACCCGATCTACACTATCACTGGCTAGATGTCGGGCTGCGACAGTCCACGTCACTTAATTCCGATTCCACGTGTGCTTGAATTTGGCCGGAAATTCCGTCATATGAATATTAGAAAAAATCAATAGTTGGTGGTTTTTTATGGGAAGTTCAAAGATTGAGGGGAAAAAATGGAAAATGACTATAGTTTAAGGATTTAGAGAGAATTAACTCTTTAATTTATTATGCTTTAATATAACAAAAAGATAACAATGGTTCACTCATCTAATCAGGGTTGATAATTATTTTTTTATATTCATTTGAATTAATAATTAATTATTTGGGTTCATTAATTCAAAATTAGGGTATATAATTTTTTTAAAATTTTAATTTTTAGTGATAAATATTAATTAGAGTTCATAATATAATAATATTTTTTATTTTTATAAAAATAATTATAAAATAGATAAATTAAAAGTGGTACACACTAAATAGTGGGACAAAGGATCTCATCCGTTAATAACTGGTCTCAATTTTTTTTATTAATAATTCATTATTGGGACTAGTTATAATTCCATAATTAAGGTAGCTAGGTTTTATGTTTTTGGGTATCATTTGATGTTATAATTTATATAAAAAATAAAGACATAGAAATTATTTCATAATATATTTATAAAGTACGGAGATTATTCACTAAAGACAATGTTAATATGTCATGTCAAACTATTATAATAAAAAAGTTTTACATACATGTAAACCTAAAATATAAAAGTTTCTTAAAAAGGACTTCCATCCACCCTTTTTATTCCACCTATTTTACTTGCAAAAAAAATCATAAAAATAAACAATATTTTTAAATATTTAATAATAATTTATATCAATAATAATCATAAGAAGTTTATTAAATCTCTATAGCATGACATAAAAAATAAAATTAAAAATGATATTCAAAATTACCTCACAATTTTGATTATCGTCATTGCAAAATAAAGACTCAGAGGGAATTGTCTCCTTTGAAATTGAATCGCAAATTTTATGAAGTCCGAGGGACTCATGATCTATCTATCATATAAAGAGCTACACATTGGAGAGCTCTCTACTATTTTCTATCCTATGTGGCACTCTCACGATTTAGTATTTGCTTCATTATCAATTCTACTCTATATATATGGTATTTTTATATTTTTTTTTCTTCATCTATCCCACATTGAATTTATACTAAACTTTATCAATTTATAATCTAAATAAAAGGTTCATTCTTCATGCATACATTAGCTCATTTATCTCTGCTTTATTGATTTAATTAGCACCAAAAAATTTCATTTCTCCTATTTATGTTTTACTATATGAATAATTCATATATTAGTGGTTTATTGATGTGGTATTATACAAGACTACACAACTTTTGGGAGCTACATTCACAATATACCCGCTTTTTGAAAACAATTAACTCCATATCCATTTGAATATTTAATTATTTATTTACTTGCCTCCCTTCACAATTTTCTATGTCTGTCTTTGGAAACATGTGTACTGACACAAAGTTTGTTTCCTTTTTGACCGAATTTAATTGTTAAAGGTTTGGGTAGGTAGTTTTGTCTTCATTTTGTTAGATTTTGAATTTCTCTAACCTCTTTATTTCTCTTCCGCAAAGTTCCCCTTCTCTGCGTGAAATAGCCTTCCTCTCCAAATCTTCATTCGTTGTTACTTCAAAAGCTTTTTCCTCGGAGTCCATTCGACGGTGGAGAACATGGCCGCACCTCAAGAGGTTTGTTATTTTTCTTTATGCGCATTTTTTGTATTTTGAATAATATTTTGGAATTAATTCATATTTTGAGTTAATTATTCGCAGTTGTAATACATGTTGGGAATTTTTGACCGTGGAGAACATGGCCTTATTCGGATTTTTTGTTCTTAAATTACTTAGCGCAGAGAATTTACGCATACAATTTCCATAGGATAGATCTAATTTCTTCGCAGAATACACATTTATTTAAGTTTGTGCGTAGAATACACCTTTAATTTGTGCGTAGAATTGTATGCGCATAGTATCGAAATTATTTGGTGCGCACACCATATAGACTATGTGCAATTGCATAGTCTATATATTGCGCAGTGTACACATTGCACATAGTATATGTTCCGCAATTTAGAGACAGAAAATTGCGCATAATATGTTGCGCACTGCGCATAGTTAAATTTCGAGCATAGCTAATTTTAATTTTGCATAGTTAAGTTAAATTCAATTTCAATTGCACATAGTTAAATTTAATTTCGCCTAGTTAATTTTAGGGAGGAATTCTAATCTTAATTTTAATTTTAGTTAAAATTAGTTAATTCTAAAATTAGGAATTTTAGGGAGGAATTTCGCATAGTTAATTTTAGGGAGGAATTTTAATTTTAGTTAAAATTAGTTAAATTAGTTAATTCTAAAATTAGGAATTTTAGGGAGGAATTTCGCATAATTAAGTTTAGGGAGGAATTTTAATTGTAATCTTAAAATTAGTTAAATTTAATTTCGCATAGTTAATTTTAGGGAGGAATTTTAATTTCAATTGTACATAGTTAAATTTAATCGAGCATAGTTAATTTTAATTTCGCATAGCTAATTTTAATTTCGCAAAGTTAAATTTCGAGCATAGATTAGAATGTGCATAGTATGTGTTTTTGGTCTTAAAATTTGTTATTTAAATATTTTTTGCGTTGTAACAGGGGCCTCTTACTCTGTTGAGACCTGACACTATCAGTGTAACGTCGGATGTGGGCACTTATTACAAAATCAAGTATTTAAGCAAGGTGCAGACAATTTTAAAGGAAAAAGGTGGTCAAGCATTATTGGATAGATTTTTAAATGGTTGTTTTGGATATTTGTTGGATTGGAATCCTGGTCCAAAATGTGCAATGGTCGTGCATCATGTAGTGTCTCGCCAAATTAAATCCAATGGGGATGGTCTATATTTTTTATTGAATAATACCAGGGTGCATTGTTCTAGGAGAGATTATGCTTTGGTGACTGGTCTTCAATTCAGTGATTTTAATTTTGATATGTCACGTAACCATGATTTGAGTGAAGTGGAAGTGTTTAGGAGATTTAGTGGTGGTCAGACGCATGTTAAATTATCTTTTATCATTGATCTTTTTGATGATTTTAAGATTAATGATGAGGATGGAAGTTTATACTTGAGGATTGCCTACATTATAGTCCTATATGGATTGCTGGTAGGTTACGAGACCGATAAAACAATTAAAAATTGGGTTTGGGCATTAGTGGATGATCTTGATGCATTATTTAACCAATTTTCGTGGGGGGCGTATACTTATAATTTGTTGTGTCAATACACTACAAAGTGTATGTCGAAAAAAAATTATAAATTCTATTGACCTGTTTGGGCGTTGCACGTGTGGTCGCTCGAGATCATGCCCGACTTTGGTAATTTGGTTGGCAATTGTGTTGCTGAGTTTGCTCACCCTCGGTGTTTGAAGTGTAAGTTTCAAAGTAGACCGGCTACGAAGAATTTATGTCTTTTTCGAGAAAGAGGTACTTAGATTTTAATATTGTACAAATATATATTTTACTATATTATTCTACAAATGTACATAGAAATGTTTGTTAAGCTAATTTATGTAGTCTATATTGCTCTAGTGATAAGATTTTACTGAACCCTAGCCGCCGGGGAGAGACGATTGAAAATGGAACCCTAGCCGCCACCTTCCATGAGCCCTCCGGTCAGGTCCCCTGGCGCTTCGCCGGACCGGTCAGGTCTTAACCTCCCCCCTATCTCTAACAACTTCGTCCGCTGTGATTCGGGAAACCGGCATGCCTTCCGAGACATAGAACCTTCAACTCACGCACAGCGTCTCCTTGCTGATGACGCCAGGTCCTCTCCGGGGGTCTCGTCGGGTGTCGCCGCCGGCAGAGTCACAAACCTGCCGGCTGATTCCTTGCCTCCGCTTGCTGCTCGGGGAAAGGATCTGATTTCTTCCCATGAACAGCGTATTCTAGCCACTGTCGATGCCAGATCCTCTACGGGGGTGCATCCGACGGCACTAGACACTCATCTCTCTCCGGGAAAGCACGCTTCTCATGCTGCTACGACAAAGAGCAGTTGTCCTGGTGGCTCCGGCGCGAAGGGGGTTTTTCTCCCGGATAATCAACGTGGTTCTTACGCGGGTGTGGTTGCTCCCCGCCTTTTGCGACGCCCAGATGTCTTTACTCATAAGTTCACGACGCTTCAGGCACAAGAATCAGGTCATGGCTTTACTCTTTCTTTGCCTTCTGAATTTTGCAAGAAACGGTTTGAGGAATATCGCTACGCGATGATTGGAAAACTGTTATTGGAAAAAGGTGATACGCCTCGTCCTACCGCTGAACTTAAGCAGGAACTACAATCGATATGGAAGATTTCCTCGGAGTGGAAGTTGATCCCAATGTGTAAGGGTTTTTATATCTTGAAGTTTGATACAATGGAGGATAAGAACATTGTTAAGGCTCGAAAGTTATGGGATTTGTCGAAGGGATCCCTTCGTATGAGGGAGTGGGTGAAAGGGTTTAATCCCTATAAGGAAGTTTCTTCGTTGAGCCAAGTTTGGGTAAGAATATATAATCTTCCTGTGGAGTTCTGGCATCCTGAAGTTATCACAGCTATTGGCAACGTCGTTGGCACTTCTATTAAAATTGATGGGGCGTCTGCCTATGCCGATGTTGGGCATTATGTTCGGCTGCTTGTCGAAGTTGATTTATCTCTTCCGCTGCAAGAGTCGATGCAAGTTCAAGGAGATGATATGGCTTATCACGTGGAATTCTATTACGAGAAGTTACCTCTTTACTGTACACATTGCAGGATCACTGGGCATAGTGTTGATAAATGCAAAAAGAAACAAGCTGTGGTTGGAAGGAAGTCCGCTATGGACACGGGTGGAGTTAAGCATCAGCCTCCTGTTGGACGACAATGGCAGGAGGTTGATGCGATTGAGGAGGCTGCAGATGGCTCACAATCTCAGCCAGAGACCGAGCAGCAGCAGGCTGCTCCTTTGAAGGAGCAACAGCAGTTCACGCCGAGGGGACTGGTGGTGCAAAATTCGGTTGCGGGTTCTCCGGCTTTGAGGGCAACTTCTTCTACTAAAGGCAATAGTTTTGCCGTTCTTGCTATTGAGGATTCAAGTCATGGGACGGATGCGGCTACGATGACAGGACCAGATTTATTGGAGGCCATCGCGAAACCGGTCCAGAATTCGGTTTATGACAAGCCTCTCCAAGAGTGTAGCTCTGAAGAGGAGGAGACGATCATTGCAGATGTTGTAGGCGATGTGGATGTGGGTGACGCTAATAAGTCCTCAGTTTTGGGCGTGATTGGAGAAGAGCAGCAATTGGTAGTTGGGGTAGAAGGTCTCAAGGGCCAGCATGTTAATTCTCCAATTAAGGAGGTGAATGGGGATAAGCAGTCCGCTCCCGAGGATATTGCGAATCGTATAAATCGGTTAGAGGAGCAGGTTAATCAAGGAATGCAGTTACTCTCAGAGCAGAAGCGCGGACGTGGCCGTTCAAAGGGATCAGGAAAGGGCAGAGAGTCTGTACATGCAATTCCGGAAGGCTGCATTAAAAGTAGACTTAGAAATGCGGAGGAAATGGGATACAAGCCAAGGGAGTTTGTGGTCGACCTTACCAATAGGCCCAGTATGAATGCAATGAATAAGGTCGTTCAGGGACGTTGGTCGGATGAAATGGATGATTTTCATGATTTCATGTATTAATTTTTGTTTGCTCCGTAGTTTTTCTTTCTCTTTTTGAGCTTTGTGCCCTTAGTCTGCGTCTCTGTGCTTTCAAGGGATTTTTCTTTTTTTCTTTTATAATAAATCTCAATTTAATAAAATAAGCTAATTTATGTAGTAAGTTCTTTTAATTGGTTTAATTAAAAGAAATGACATTATAAGATTTTCGATTTGTTAATTGTTATACTCCCTCCGTCCACGAAAAAGAGTCCCATTTCCCCTCTTTTTTTTGTCCACAAAAAAAAGTCCTGTTTCACTTTTTATACAATTATACCCTTTATAACTTTATGTATTTACTTCATTTGCCATTGAGGACCCACCTCAATAATTAAAAACTCTCTTCACTTTAAACTTAATTAAAAACTCTCCTCACTTTAAACTTTCCTTCTCTCTCATCGCCCTTCTTCCCCTTCCCCTTCCCCTCTTCCCCGGCGTGGTTCCTCCTCCGGCGAGGCTCGGACCCGACCTACGCCTCTCTTCCCCTTCACCTCTCCGGCAGCAGCTAGGTCGTCGCCTCTGCCGCCGTGCCTCGGCTCACCACCCCCATCAACTCTTCAAACCCTATCTTCTAGATTTGCGCCGCCTATCTCCGACAAAGGTGACGCCTCTCTCCGGCGAGGCTACCCCTCCTGAGTCGGTGACCATTGATGGCGCGAGTAGGCGGCAAAAAAGAACGTGGCGGTGGTAGGGGGATTTTAGAGAGAGGCGCGACATCGGTGGCGATTCAAGGTGAGGAGCCACGTGCACAGCGTCGTGCCGCCTTTCTTCACCGGCGAGGAACACCATCGTCGACCACCCCTCTCATCGACGCAGCAATTAGCAGCCGCTAGAGGACTTGTTGCCGCTGTCGTCGCCCTTCATCCTTCGCTCTCTCTATTTCTCACTCCAGATCCAGAAATCCCCCCTATCTTCTCAGGTAACAACGGCAATCCCTCGTTGTTTGTGAAATTTCGGCAACCATGGCTGCCTCCAGCCTTAACTCCCTCTCACCGTCCGGACGCACGGCAACTACAAGCTCAGATTTTTTCCAAAATGTTCATTTACTGATTTGGTTCTAAATTTGAGTGGGAAAATTGATTTTTCATTTGAAATGTAGCTATAGCAAATCTGAGTGTATGCTTATTTCTTGTTCATTTATTGATTTTGTTCATTTAGTTCAAGCTTGGTGAAGTCAGTTTCTAATTAAGGATTCGATTTGTTCCCAGTCTTGGCTTTGTTGTGTTTATTTATTTGGATTTCTTGTGCTCATTTCTTTGGATTGTTTTGTGTGTATAAGTATGGTGCCTTCAGTATGAATGTTAAGGGAGTTAGACTGAGTTCAGTCTAATGAAGAATTCGATCTCTTCCCACTTCCCAGCCAGAGTGTTAAAGGGTGACTGAATTCAGGTTTAGGCGAGATTTTCCATAGCTTTCAGTCTGAATAACTTCAAAAATTAAATTAGGATTAAGCATTTAAAATTGTTATTAACACTACCCCTATAAATTTACTTCTCTCTCCACTTACACCTACTTTAACAACTTTCTTAAAACTCGTGCCGAGTCCCAAATGGGACTCTTTTTCATGGACGGAGGGAGTATTAATTTGATGAATATAAGTGAATAGATTATATATGTTGGCCAAAATGCGCATGTTGGTCTTGAAAATTGCGCACAAATTGATGTGAAAAATGCGCAATTAGTGTCTTTTTATAATTATGCTAAATTTTGCGCAACATTGACTATTTTGCTTAATTATGCTTAATTTTGCGCATGACTTCACGTGAAATGCATCAATTGATTGCGCTAAAAAGATTAATTTATGACATTGTAATTCAAATTGAAATTGTATGCGCATTGCGCATACTTAAAGAATTGCGCATTGAATTGCCAGTACCAAATACAATAATTTCTGATTACAAGTGCGCATTCAAATAAATACAATTACCAAAGAAAAAAATTATGATTACAATTACCAAATACAATTATTATGATTACAATAATTTAACTTTAACATACAGTTGAATTAAATTCAATGCGCATTGAATTTAAAATTACAAGAATAGTTTATGATTACAAGAAACAAAAAAAAATGCGGCAAAGATTACTTTATGAATAGCAAGTGGGCAAAATTAAAATTATGAGTACAATACTAATTTATTTTTTTCACACAAAAAAAAATCAAAATTGCCCAAATATACTACAGATGTGCATATTCCATTTTCTGCGCAAAATGAGTATCTTTCATTACATTTCTTGCGCATACAAAGAACAAAATGCGGCAAATCTAACTATGCGCACAAACACTAATTTTGCGCATAGTTAATGCGCATATAATACATCTATGCGGCAAATTGGGATGTCAAATAAGGGAGCATAACACGAAATTCCAAATTACATTTCAGGCACCCAATCATTGTCGTCAGTGTGCAGTACAAACACAGCTTTTTCCTGGCAAGAAAATATTTAAAAAATAGAATGGATATGGAGTGTAGCAATTTGAAAAAGTGGATATTTCAAAAATTCACTCTAGGAAAGGTGGGTAGTTTAGAATTCCTCCCTTTATTGATTTAGCACCAATGGGCCTACGCACACACACATTAGTGACATCACCGTAATCCTAGATTCAATGTGGCATTTTTCTCATATCTCCTTCCATTGTGAAAATGGAGTTGGAGTAGTCCAAGAAATTGAGAATTTTTGTCAAGGTCGAAGAGGAGATTGAATCAGTGAAAATGACCACACATGGTAAATTGAAGAGGAGAGAAAGGAAACTTTTGTTTCTTGATCAAGAATCATGATCTGTTCATTACTGAATATCCTTATTTGATTTTTCAGATATCTCAAAAATTGGAATCGGATCAAGATGAAATTAACTAGAGTTGAGGAACGGGATTGCTCGAACAAGCTTGACCAGTGAGGAGATCAAAGGAGAAAGAGATGTTCCTATTGAGGTGGCTCTTGTAGACGATGAGCCAGAGGCCTCTGCAAAAGTCCAACTCTTTCTTCTCAAAGGCTAAGCCAGATAGATGCTTCCCAAGGAGATGATTGGACCGCCAGCATTGTCTCTACATTAGTGATGGATTTCTTAAATAATTAGATGTTGTTAGATTTCGAGGAATATTAAACTATTATTGGATTTTGAGGAATATTGAATTATTTGATATTTTGTAGTGTTGGTATTATTGATGTTAATATAGTTCTTTTAAAATTATCTTTTCTTCTTCTTGAAAAACACATATAGCGACGGAACTACAACGGAAGTAAGATATCAAGCCCTAACACAACCAAATTATTCTCTCGTTGGCACTATCACAACCAAATGACGGGGTTTTGGGACATATATAATTTGTTGTCGTTAGTCCGTGACTAAAGCTAACGACGGAAATATTTTCGTCGTTAAATCTTTTAACTAAAACAAGATTTTAGATTCGAAACTACAAAATTTATTGGTTTAACGACAAAATTTTCTGACGCTAACGGATTGTATTTCTTTTGTTTGTGTTGTGGATGGCGACGATTCCATTGTTTTGATTTGTTTTTTTCTATAGTGAGATCATAATTTTTTTATGAACGCATTTTATAGTATAAGTGTTGTTTGTATAAGAATCACTCCTCTAGCTAGATAAACTAAAAAAATCGTATAAAGACCAACTAAAATAAATACATAAGATCTGATCTGTAGCTTCTCTAAGCAGTTGATGTGGAAGGATGACTAATTCATAATAATAAAAACATATCAATAAGAAGAAATCGTAAAAGTACTGAAACATCTCACAAAAGGTGCTCAAAGGTTCTTGTGAGGATCTGGCGATACTAAACTTTCAATATTCTTCTGCGGCCAAAACATCCTTATCTTGTTTTCAATATTCTTGAGCAGCCAACACTTCATCAATATTCTTCCTCTTCTTCTTCCTCCTCCTCTTCTTCTTCTTCTTCTTCTTCTTCATCATCATCATCATCATCATCTTCTTCTTCCTCTTCCTCTTCCTCTTCCTCTTCTTCTTCATACTCATACTCAAACTCAAACTCTTCTTCCTCTTCCTCTTCCTCTTCCTCTTCCTCTTCCTCTTCCTCTTCATACTCAAACTCAAACTCAAACTCATCTTCTTCTTCTTCTTCTTCTTCTTCATCATCATCATCCTCTTCCTCTTCCTCTTCCTCTTCCTCATACTCATACTCTTCCTCTTCCTCTTCCTCTTCCTCTTCCTCTTCCTCTTCATACCTCGACCCAACAACAAACACCTTATATGCACCACTTTGTTCGTCGCGGCCGAACCCATATTTTTTAATTCCAAGGTCTAATTTGGGTAATTCGATGGAGATTCTAGTGACTGGGTTCCACAAGAAAAGGCTCCCTGGCTTCTTGAGAATGCAAATCAGCCCGTCGCAGTTGCCGACGACATAAGCATCTGTCGTCAGATGATGATTGGTTGGACCGTCGATAGGGAAAGGATCGACGTCGGGGTCATCCAAGTAGGAGCGCACAGAGCATTGCTTCAATCCAAATACTGAATTTTTTGACTCACAGTTGACCATAACTTGCCAATGGGCTGCAGTTGGGTCATTGCTTGATTTCTCGAGTTGGGTTCTGATGAATCTCTCGCTACTCATTAAACAACGCCATGATTTCGAAACGCACCTGAATCTCAGCAGTGATTTCAGCGCAAGTCTTGACAGTATTTCTTCGATTAATTCTTCGGGAAGATGGCGGAGTTTCGTGCTCGGAGGAGGAGCGTTTTCCCGATCCATCTGCAGCGGCGGCGGTGGTTTACAGATCTGTTAATAGGGTTTTGGTGGGTGTATTATTTATATATTCTAGTTCGAAGAATTCATAGGTTCCTAATTGACCTCAAAGACCAAAAAAAAAAATCCTCAATTCAACTTTAAAATTTTCTTATCGTGGCCCATGTGACAGCTATGTAACATAACAATTTCAAACCCAAAATCAACATAAAACTATACCTAAGTTTCAGATCTAAGATCATATAATCTCGTAGCATCTAACAAAAATTAGAATAAAATCATTGGAAAGCAAAATCAACATAACAATTTCAAACCCAAAATTAGCATACCTTTAATAAAATCAAGGGAGGTGGCCTATTGCTGGTCGCCGGTGGGGAGGTGGCGCCGGGGGGGAGGTGGCAGCAGTCCGGCGGAGGAGATTCTAGCGGAGGTCGCGCCTGACGCATGTCTGCTGCTGCTGCGGCGACGGCTCGACGCGGGCTAGCGCGGACCGCACGGTGGCCTGCTGCTAGTCGCCGGGGAGAAGGTGGCGCCAGGGGGAGAGGTGGTGACAGGCTGCTAGGGTTGCGGCAGGTGGGTGATTGAAGTGGAAGAGTGAAAGCGAAGTGCAGCGGGCGGCTGGGGTGTTAAGAGTTCTATAGGGTTTTTAATTTTCAGTATATTATTCATACTATTATATATATTAAATAATATATTTAATAAAATATATATAGATATATATATATATATATATATCGGTTCGGTTCGGTTCCCAACCGAACCATGGAGGGAAAATCGAAACCGAACAGATACCTCATCGGTTTTCAGATCTCAGAACCGAACCGAAAACCGACCCAAAAATTCAAAAATCAAACCGAACAAAAAATGATCGGTTCGGTCGGTTTATTTGGTCCGGTTCGGTTTACGCTCAGCCCTGGCTATGTTTATTTTTTCCTCATTAATGTTTCGGATTATTTTTGTGTTACAATAGAAATATCTAGAATCTATCAATTAATTGATTAATTAATTAATTAATATATAATAGCAAAACACAATACATACCACTTTAATCCTAAACTTGACGTGATAATTAAAAAAAATGTTTTATCCCCTAAATTTTACCATTCATGTTTTTATTAATTCTCTAAATTTAAGTTATTTATTTTCTTATTGAATGATTAATTAAGAAATTGGAATCAATTGACCAATTTACCGAGTACATATCAAGTGATAATTTTACTGAAGGGAGATTTCTCTCAATAAATTTTAATTATACTTTTATTTTAATTAAATTGAAATATAAATCAATAATTTCTATTACCGACGGGAAAATCCCTGGACAAATTATATTCAAATTTACCGAGTGATTATTCCCTTGTAAACTTCTCGAATAAATTGACCTGAACTATTATTCCCTTCGCCCCATAACAAATATCTACTTTGAGTTTGAGGGTTTTTTAGGACAGTAACTTAGATTGATTTGGAAATTAGGACAATAACTTTCGGACTTGTAAAAATAGGACACTATTTTTTTTAAGAATAAAATAGGACACTAATTAATAAGTGTTGCATCCGCATGACATTTTTCGGTCGATTATCGGCCGAGAAATGTCCTATTTTTACGACGCTTATTAATTAATGTCCTATTTTACTCTAAAAAAAATTAGTGTCCTATTTTTACAAGTCCGAAAGTTTTTGTCCTAATTTCCAAATCAACATAAGTTATTGTTCAAAAAAATCCCCCGACTCTATCTACTTTTTTTCAGCATAAAAATTTAGGTGATAATGATTAAGTGCTCTTTTGGTTCGAGTAGAAGAATGGAAATGGAATAGAATCAAATAAAAGGGTGAAATGGTAATAATAAATATTACTTTTATTGAGTGTTTGATTTAACAACGGAACTGAATCATTGATAAGCCATTCCATTTCTTTTGTTCCCCTCTATTTTTAGAAGTAACAAATTGAGTGATTGAATTACTCATTACCCAAACCAAACAGTAAAGTAATGAATTCAATTAATTGAATCCATTTTCAACCTCCAAATTAAAATACCCAATCAAACATATGCTAAAGATTAAAAAGATAAAAAGTGATGGAACCCAGAGGAATAGAATTTAGTTTTATTTTGTGAGATTATAGAATTTAGATGGATATAAATAAAGGATAAAAAGATAAAAAGTGGCTCCCAAATTTTGAGGTATATTTCATTTTGTTTTTAATGAGTATATAAAAAAAATGGGGTCATCAGCCCCCTTTCCCTTGATTTTCAGCCATATCAACGGATTCCATATATACTTTTATTTTAATTTTGTTCCAAAAATAAAAAAATTTAAAAATGTAGAATGCACAAGAATTTCGCTTTCATGAACTACATGAATAGAAAAATACTTGTTATCTTGAATCCTGTGCGCAATAAAATTAAACAATAACATGAATTACATAGATAATGAAGAATAATAAAATGTGAAAGAGTTTCGGGGCATAGAATGTGAGAGGGTGATTCGCCACTTAGCTAACTATGAGCTTCATATCCAAAAGCTAAGTCCACTAATTAATGTAGACCAGTTATGATCATACAGATTACGATTACCAGTTTAAGCCAATTCAATGATCTGAATTTAATTTAACAATCTTAATAAGAGAGAACTTTCTTACTATTGGGAGGAATAGTACTATTCAAAAAATAGTGCCCAGGGTATTTTGGTCATTTTTTTTTCATTTGTGGGTTTTTTGCAAAAAACAAAAAAATGCTTTATCTTTGTCTCCACACATTTTTCTTCTTCACATTTACTTTATACCACCTGCGTTTAGCTTCCTAGCAAAAACAAAGAGATTTCTTGTCAAAATATTTGCCTGTGAAAGTGTGAAATCCGATCTTAGTTCAACAAAAAATCACACTAGACAAATCCATAACACCAACAAAACAAGGAGGTAAGCTTTGATTTCTGCACCTTGCTTTTATCATTTTTCGTTTTTATAACCCTAGAATTTTTATGAGAAATTGAGCTGAGAATAACACAATCGAATTAGTTTTGGGGCTGGGTTTCTTGCTTTGTTGTTTGCTTGAGCTCAGAATAACACAATCGAATCAGTCTTGGGGCTGGGTTTCTTGCTTTGTTGTTTGCTTTGAGGGTGCCGATCGGGAACATCGAGTCTTGGTTGAGTTTTAGCTAAGTTGTGGTTCAGTTTCTTGTGTCGTTGTCTGCGTTGAGAGTACTACCCGGCGTCGGTATCGGCATCAGCAGCGGCTTTCTGGTTATTCATTTGAAATTAAGAAAAAAAGGAGAAGAAGAAGAGGGATTTGGGATTGAGATTTACTCTTTATTGCAAATGTGAAACGTACAGAGAGATATGAAGGTGTGAGAGAGGGTAGAGAGAGAAAGAGAGTTACAGGGTAGAGAGAGGAAATTGTGGGTGCAAGTGTGCAGAAGAAAAAACGCAGATGGAGTATATTGTGTGGATTTTGACTAGGACTCTATTTTTAATTGATGATAATAATGTATGGTTGGGCTTGCTCATGAGTGCAGGTGATGGTAATGAATTATATATGATTGGTGGAATGGGCCTACAGTTTTAATTTAAATTTATTTTAATTGATTAATTGAATATAACTGATTTAATATAATTATGTATAGTCAGTATTAATTGTTCTATTCAATATGTAAGTTAGGTTAGTTTTTTTTAGACCTCTACATATATTGATATTTCACTAATCTTGTAGTACATTATTTTGAGACCTCTAGGTCCTCTACATATATTGATATATTCATTCTAATTTTTTTTTTCTAAATTATTCTCAGACACATGCTCGTTCATTGACATTCACTTCTTCAAGAGTAGTGAGTATTGTCTGACACTTGAGTAAGTCTCCACAACATGGATTCTCTCTTATGTCTTCAAATCTCTGTAAATTAAAATGTATTAGTTTTTAGGTTCAATGTTAAAAAGTATAAACAACTTGAGCTTGCCTATGAAACATCATTTTTTCCAACACACCCACATATTATGTACTAATGCACCATCATAAATATAGAACTGTAATTCTTGAGAATTAAATGTATACTCTCAAGACCTTCATCATTAAATAAGGAGTACGACAGTTGATTCCTATTAGGTTACTTGCTCATATGTTTTGTTTGGTTTTTTGACATCTTATGATCTCCATCATTTTTTAACTTTCTAATTTTGTGTTTTTTCTCCCCAGCGTGTTTCTACTCCAAGAAAGCTATTCCGCCTCTCCAAATTCAACTGTGCGCTTGGTTTTGTTCTATTTTTTATTTGTGTTATGATCTTTGTCTTCATGTGTTTTGGCACTTTCATTGTATTTAAATGTCATGTCGCATTGTTTCTTCGTTATAGTTATTGTTTTGAAGTTTAGAGAATGAGGTTCATTATTCTAGGACTAGGAGCAAATTGGGTTATTGCCTTTAGCCTGTAGGTTTTTTAAGGATTCGTTATTGTTTTATACGGGATTATTATTTTTGGTTTCTGGTTTTCAACGGGCGGCCTCAGCGTCCACTTGTCTTTGCTCCCATCAAATTTCTTTGCTGGAACACTTTCATCCATTTCTTGCAGCTTCGGTGAGTCGCTGCCCTACTTTGATCTCATAATAGTATTTTCGAGTTTCATTTTCTTTTCATATTTTATTATATCACCAGCTAAATTACTTACTTCTCATGTGTCAGGACTTTGACCGCATTATTCATATATTTTATTATGGCAAAAAGAAGATGTGTGCTTTCAACGGAAGGTTACTTACTGTTGAGCTTTCTGTGTTTTTATTTTATTTTATAACTCATTTGTATCACTTGCACACTTACCTTTATTTATTTCGTGTTTTTATTTTAAACTATGGTGTATGGGAATTTTAATTATTGTATAAGGCATGTTGCTAGCTGTGTAGTCACACCTACTATTTACTTTCCAATTCTTTGTTGCTTTTATGCAAATTTAATATTATTTTTGTGTTCAGATGGCTCAGACGGCTCTGTGACAACTTCAAGACGTTTATTGTTTAGTTTACCTACTCCATCAGCAACTGATATGGCTACGCCAATTATCTTTGGCCCTGAGTGTTCACATGCTCTAACTACTCAGTCGAGAAGTTTGCGAGGTGCATAATATTTGATGAATTGTGTCTAGATTTGCACAATTAAATTTAATATTATATGGGATTGCTTAGCAAGTGATGTTGCTATTATTATTATTTTTTTGTGACTATGGTTTGTAATTTTCAGATAAGACTTCGAAAAAAAGAAAGAGGCGTGTTCTTATTGTTGACACTGGTGGGAGTGTTCCAATCTCACAAGTGACAGGTTATGATTTCTCTTGTATTTGTTTTAAATTTCTTTAGAGCTTTTGAGAATTTAGCATATATTTGAAAAACTAATTTCTTTTATATTAACAATCGTTTTGTTTTCATTTGCCAGGCTCTTCTTCTAAAAATGGTCAACTTTTCCTTGGGCCAACAAATGTGATCCCTCGTTCCATATTGTCAAAAGGTATTGTTATAATTAATTTTATTTAGTGTTATTGTTTATTTACTTATCTTAATTTTGTAACTACTCTTGCATTTTGATGGTTTTGCAGGCTGCTTGCGCCGGTTGGGTTCCGATGTGACGCAACTGCCTTTGTCTAATGATGTTAATGTTTCACGGTCTAAACGTTTATCTAAAGGTTCTTGTGGACAGAGGCGCTCAAAAGGTATGTGTTTATGTCTGTTGATTACCTTATTAATTTATTAACAGTTGCACCTTTGTTTATAAAGAATATTAGTGGTTTTTCTCTCAAAAAAAAAAAGAATATTAGTGGTTAGTGTGGATTGGATGATGTAAAATTTTGGCATATTGCTTGTCTGTAAATTAATGTGACTTTTGCTCAATATGGATAGTCTGATTTTTTAAGGAGAATGCTAAACATATTCTCAATCAAAGGCTTTCACTCTTTTTTATGTTTCTTGTTTATTTAATTTGTTTATTATAATTTTGATATGCACATTGCTCACTTTTGTTTTTTTTTCTTTATTGCACAATTAGGCCGCACATCAACTTCACGCTCGGCTATGCAAAAAGATATTGAGATGTTCAGAAGATTAATTGAAATACCCAATGAGGCTTATGAACTACCACATAAAGACCCTTGTCAGCATTGTAAAGCTATTCGATTCTCTAATGAACCTCCTGGCTTCTGTTGCGCGTCAGGTAAAATAAAGATGCAGTTGCCCAAAATGCCAGATGAGTTATGGAACCTCTATGTAAATGATATGACAACTTTGGGGGTCGAGTTCCGTCGGCGTTGCAGGACATATAATAATTCTTTGGCATTCACATCTATTAAGATGACTTATGATGAAGCTTTGGCTAAAGCTAACAAAGGGGTTTACGCCTTCAAAGTGCAGGGTATTGTTCGGCATTATATCCATGAACTAACACCTAAGGATGGTGTTCCAAGGCATCTGCAGTTATATTTCTATGGCACTGAGAGAGAGTTGGATAATCGTGTATCTCAATCTGAAGGATTAGACCGTGTTATAGTTTCATTGTTGGTGAACATCTTGACGAATAATCCATACCATAATTTCTTCACCAATTTACAAAACAAAGATGACCTAGATAGTTATGCTATAGTGTTGCGTGCCAATCCTAAACTTGACCAACGTGTTTATAATTTTCCAGTAGTTGACCATGTTGCAGCAGTTTGGAATGAGGGTGTGGGAACATCTATGGAACAACCTCGTGATATTAGGGTCAACCTAAGATCAGGTGGTGTTCGCTATGTGCACTATTACTATGGATGCTATGATCCGCTTCAGTATTATCTAATCTTTCCGTATGGCGAGCCGGGTTGGTATGCTGGAATACCCAAAACTATAGACAACATTGATTTGAATTTGGACCCAACTGAACAAGATACTGAAGATCATGAAAATAATACTGTTGATCCGCATATGCACGAAGAAGCTGACACCCTACTTGTTGCTGAGCAAAATAGTACGTTTTAATTGTTTTGCTATATGTTCATTTGTTAGGTCTTCTGCAATGTGGTTTATGTTTCTCCACTACTATATTTTTCATATTACTTTTTGCATTCTATGATGTGTTGCATTGATTTCATTATTAACTTAGTATTATGTCTTTGTGCTTATATTAATATACTAGAAATTTTTGTTGCTTATATGCGAGTTATTTAGGTTGACTTCTTTTTGTAGAGCAATAGTATTTTTTTTGTTGTTCATGAAAAAGGGTTGGTGCTTGAATCAATTAGTAGGAATATTTATTGATAATTTTTTGTTTTATATTGTTTGTTCTACTTTTAATAAGGACTTATCCATTACTCCATGCAGATTTCTTGAGGAATTTCAAAGCTCTTTCATGTGTTGCTATGAGAGAATATTATTGCTATCTGTTCCAAATACGCACCGACGATATAACAAATATCCTTAGAACTGGTCCTGTAATTCAACAGTTTCAGATTGATACTTATGTTAAGATCGAGACACAAAGACTAGATTTTTTTCGCCATAATCAGTCTAAGTTTGAAATGAGGGCTGAATCGTATCAAGGGATAGTTGAGAGTATAACATCTAATGGTGTTATTAGCGCAAAATCTGTTGGTAAGCGTGTTCTTCTTCCTAAGACCTTTACAGGTGGCCCGCGTGATCTACGTTGTCGTTACATGAATGCGTTGGCACTTGTCGCAAAATTTGGATGCCCGGATATTTTTCTCACAATGACTTGTAATCCAAAGTGGGTGGAAATTCAAAGTGAATTATTTCCTGTTGAGAAAAGTCATAATAGAGCTGATTTGTATGCAAGAGTTTTTAGGGCCAAAAATGAGGAACTAAAAAAGGAAATTGTAAAAGACTCTTTGTTCGGGGTAGTTGCTGCTTATTTTTATGTCATTGAATTTCAAAAAAGAGGCCTTCCACATGTTCATTGGTTGATAATATTGCAACCACGATATAAGGTAACTTCAACTGAGGCCTATGATCGATTTGTATCAGCTGAGATTCCAGATCTTGACCTGACTCCGCATCTACATTCTTGTGTTATCAATCATATGATGCATGGGCCATGTGGTGAACTCAACCCAAAGAATGCATGCATGATAGGGGAAAAATGCAAAAGTTATTATTCAAAAGAGTTTAAGTCAAACACTGAATTGGACTCATACCCCGACTACAAGCGTAGAGATGATGGAAAAAAGGTTTTGGTGCGTGGCAAGTGGTTGGATAACAGATGGGTGGTCCCTTATAATGCTTATTTGTTGGCAAAGTTTGATTGCCATATTAACGTCCAGGTTTGTACAGATGTTAGATCAGTGAAGTATCTTTACAAATATGTTTGTAAGGGTAATGATCAAATAGCATACAATATTGTTGATGTTGAATCTACTGAGCCAATAGATGAGATTTCTGATTTTCAAAAGTCACGGTGGCTTTGTGCTCCGGAAGCTATGTGGCGAATTTATGGATTTGATATTTTTGATATGTATCCATCAGTTTTGCAATTACACGTTCATTTGTCGGGGTATCAGCAGGTTTTCTTCGCGGCCAACCAATCTCTTCCGAAAATTGTAGATTATGATCGTGCTAACAGGACACAACTTACAGAGTTTTTTTAGATGAATAAATTTGTTGAAGTTGCAGCACTAAATTTATTGTATCGGGAATTTGTTGAACATTTTGTGTGGAGCTTACAAACTAGGAGGTGGACACCGCGCTCTAGGTTAGGGACAATCGGTAGACTTGTCTCGGTCAATATTACAGAAGTGGAGCGTTTTTATTTAAGGTTGTTGCTGAATCATGTTAGGGCTCCAACATCTTTTGAAGATTTGACAACATCAAATGGCGTATTGTTTTTGTCCTTTCGCGAGGCAGCTCTTGATAGAGGCTTGTTGGATTCTGACAACGATGTTAGGCATGCGATTCAGGAAGCTGCAACTTATCAAATGCCGTCTGCTCTGTGAAAATTATTTGCGATTATACTTGTTTTTAATTCCCCTTCTGATCCCAAAAATTTGTGGATTGAATTTAGAGAAGCTTTATCTGCTGATATAATACGGGATTATCTGTTAGACCATGCAGAGGGTTATCGGTTATCTTTAAGGTCCATTGATTCTTTGTTGCAAATGATGGGTCATGGGATAGATGAGTACTCTGTGGTTGATTATATAGTTGGGTTGACTCGTGAAGAGATAAATAGTCGTGAGTTTGCAGCAGAAATTAATATACCGATTGCAGAATCTGATTTAGCTTCGGTGGGTCGTTTTAATGAAAGACAACGCTTTGCTTATCTTGAGATAATGTCCAGTCTTGCTATACCAATTGGGTCAGGCTTTTTCATTGATGGTCCTGGTGGCACTGGAAAGATATTTTTATATAAGGCAATCTTGGCCACTGTTCGTTCAACTGGTGACATTGCTCTTGCAGTTGCTTCATCTGGTGTTGCGGCTTTTTTGTTACCAAATGGTCGAACAGCTCATTCTAGATTTAAAATTCCGTTAAATTTAGATGAATCTATGTCATGCTCGATAAGCAAGAATACTGCGACGGCAAAGTTAATAATTGCAGCCAAGCTAATATTGTGGGATGAGGCATCGATGGCAAATCGAAAGGCAGTTGAAGCATTAAATTTATTGTTGCAAGATTTGATGGAAAACCAGTTATTGTTTGGTGGCAAAACAGTTGTTCTTGGTGGAGATTTTCGGCAAACTATACCAATTGTTCGAAGGGGTTCTCGTGAAGAGATATTGGATGCTTGTTTGGTATATTCATCCATATGGCTTCTTTTTCGAAAAATTCATTTGACACAGAATATGCGGGCAATGGAGGATCCTGTTTTTACAGATTTGTTATTGAGGGTTGGTGAAGGCATAGAGCCAAATGTTCGTGCTGATTATATTAATCTTCCTGAAGATATGTGCCTTCCTTACCATGGTTCAGATTCGCCTCTTGACACACTGGTCAATGAAATATTTCCGTCGTTTGATGCATATTCTAGCGGTTCTTCGAGCCTTATAAATACCGCTATTTTAACTCCTAAAAATGAATGTATGGGAGAAATTAATGAATCATTGATTGGAAAATTCCCAGGCAATATGGTTGAATATGTTAGCACGGATTATGCAAACGATCCAAGCCAGCAACAATACTATCAAGATTATATGAATGCAATTAGTGTTGGTTCATTGCCACCACATGTTCTTAAATTAAAGGTTAACTGTCCAGTTATGTTACTTCACAACTTAAATCCATTGGAGGGGTTGTGTAATGGAACACGTTTAATTGTGCGTGATCTTGGTAGGCACGTGATCGGAGCCGTCATTGCTGTAGGGACTCATTCTGGTGAATATGTTTTAATCCCAAGGATTCCATTGGAGTTGGATGATACACACATATGTCCAATTACTTTTAAGAGGCTACAATTTCCGCTAAGATTGTGTTTTGCAATCAGCATCAACAAATCTTAAGGACAAACATTGGATCGTGTCGGTGTTTATTTGCCTCATCCTGTTTTTTCACATGGACAGCTATATGTTGCTTTATCAAGGGTCAGAACATCAAGTTCAATAAAATTCTTAATTCGACCGCCAGTTGCTGATATGGATTCAACATGTGAAACAAGAAATGTTGTGTACACTGAAATTTTGCATGCGGCGACATGATGATAAATCTGGGTACTTTGTAGAAGGCAGGTATTTATAGGGGTGTACTCTTTTTTGGGGTAGTCTTAGTTTGAAATAGAGATTAGGATAGAATTAGTTAACCATTTAGGATCATATAATATTGAATTCCAATTAGTTAAGATTATGATCTAACTGTTATTGTTTGTTTTGTAATTCAAATGCTTTTGTTACTTACTGCCATGATCCAATTAGGTTGTCAAGAAATGGAAGAGCGTTTGATTCCAATGAATGAGATTCTCCCAGGAACGAAGGAATGGAAATGCAAGGTGAGAGTGATCAAGAAGCAAGAACCTAAGCAAGCTAACAATAATCCTAATAAATTTCAGAAATTAATCTTGGGTGATGGCTTGGTAAGTTTATGAGTATCCCTTACATTTAAGCTGTTGTTGTGAGTTTTTCTTACCTTTAAAAGGTTACATATATTAATTTTTTTGTTCTTTTTAGGGCCACACTCTTGATGCCGTGATATTCCATGATAATATAGATAGGTTCAAACATGTGCTTCAAGAGGGTAATGTTTACATGGTGAAAGGAGCCTATGTTTCTGATCCAAAGCAATACAGGAATCCAATTGTGACATGTAATTACCAATGGACGTTCAGAAAAGATACTTCGGTGAATGAAGAACCAAATGATTTGATACCTGCTGGTGGACTAAGTTTTAGAACAACTCCAAGTTGCGAGTTCCACAAATTTCTCTCAACAAAGACATTGATCAGTTAAGCTAAGCAACTTAATTATTGAAGAATTGAAAATGATATTTTTATATTTATTTTAGCAATATTTTGTGTAAGTTTAGGAAAAGAATTATTGTACTTATTATATTTTAGAATGGGATTATTTTATTGTGACTTAAATGTTAATTAATCATTTTCTTCTCTTACTTAGATACTGCTTGTGTCATTATTGGTACCCATGAACCTCGGGTTGTCACAGTCAAAGGACAGGGTAAAGTCATTCGTGAGTATGCTGCCATTGATACAGAGTATGTTAGATACACGATGAGTTTATGTTTTTTTATTTCTTTACATATGTTTAGTTTATTTTATAATAACATAATTCATGGAAATGTAGGCTGGAAACGTTTGTGGTGACATTTTGGGAAACTTCTGTATCCGATGAGATCTATGCTAAATTGGAACCTATTTCGAATAGGACACCGTTGCTGTTGTTGAATTTTTCAGTCGTGCCATATTACGGTATGCATGATTTTACATGGTGTGGTAAATTATACATACATAAATTGTTAGGCACAATCGATGATGGTTTCTCTTTAATGTTCAGGATTGAGTCTGACCACCAATGCTCAGTCAATTGTCTTGGATAGCTCTGAGAATGAAATGCTAATTGAACTAGAGATATGGTATTGTATAATCTGTATAACAATTAAGAACCTTATCGTGTAAATATTTTTGTTCCTAACTTGCTTATAATTATCATAAATAGGAAGCAAGAGAATGAAGAGGCCATCAACATGTTAGTACAAACTGGTGGTTTTTTTGAAAAGAAAGTGTTGCGCTCACCTAAGCAACCCCTGCAGATTACTAAAGTGGAACAAATGTTGCAGAATCAAGAGGTGACTTACTTTATATTGTACTTGCACAAGTAACATGATTTTAACATTTTTTTTTTAATTTCTTTTCCAGAATACATACTTTAATGTAAAAGTTAAAGCAAGATTGGAAAATGAATACCAAGACTACTTTTACATTGGTTGTCCAATATGTTCCACAAAGACAGTTGCCTCATATGGTACAGAGTTCATGTGTTACTCAACTCCATGCAAGAATATGAGAATAGCCAATCGGAGGTGCTAATCGATCAATACCTCTTTTCTTAGTTTGTATTGATTTGTACAAGTGTGTATATTAGAACACTTGATTTTACTACAGCTTCAGATTTAGTCTCATGGTCTTTGATGCGTCTGGACAAGTGGAAGTCACTTTTTTGGGGAAAGAAGCTCAGAAACTTCTTGGCCTAGATCCTTCTGAGTTTTATGAAAAACAAAATCAAGTGAGTATTCTAACTAAACAATGGTCGATTATTATCACATTTACAAAAATAAATAATACCCTTTTAAAAATTATAGGGACCCATAACGCAGATGGATTTTCTTAGGCAACGCCTATGCAATATTGTCTTACTCTTAAAGATAAAAAGTCGAATATTTAAAGATGTTTGTACTTTCACTGCGGATGCTATTGAGATTTTACAAGATGATGGTGCAATACCATCTGAGAAAATTAGCATTGAACCTGAAGTTCATCTGGAGCAAGGTTTGTATAATTTTTGCTTCTACTCCATGTATTATTAAATTAAGATGATAATAATTTAAGTATTTTATTTCTTCAGGGCTGCTAAAAAGTGCGACGAGACAATTGGTTTTTCATGATTCATTAGGTGAATAATTTTGTGATGGCAACCGGTTAATATTTGCTGTAATTTAATATGAACATTTTAGTTAAATTATTTTTGTTTTTTGTAATGATGATTACTGCAATTATTATAGATAATGATAAAGTCATTCGAGCAAAGATTGCTGCCAAAGCTAAAGGCAAGGGGAAAGTGTCCCAAGAAAGCCATATTGAACATATCAAAGGTGAAAATGATTATGATATGCTACTCTTGCTTGAAAGGATAATAATTATAATTTTGCAACAACAGATACAATTGGAAGCTCATTTAAAGATAGTCTTTCTTCTGATGATGATAAACCAATATCAGGTATAACATCCACTATTATAAATAGATACTTGATATTGCAAATTCATTTAATATAACTATATTTCTTCTCCATCACAGAAATCTTCAGGGGTAAAAAGAAAATTTGCTCTATTGTTTTGTCTGAAGATTCAAGCAATGATAGTCTGAATTGTGTAGTGGAATCGGTTGAAAGAGGTATATCACCAAAATTTAGAAATTTATTTTCAAAGAATCTAGGTTACACATGTGTATTTGATTTTTTACATATATAATAACAAAAGTATATGTAATGAAAAAATGCACACACCCAATAAGAAATTTTCTAAATTTAATTTTCATATTTTATTCATCTAAGAAATCGGGTTCAATTCATATACTATATCAGGTAACATTGGGAAAATCAAAAGAAGATTTGTTAGCAAAAGGAAAAAAGTTGTGCACTTAGATCTTTCTGAAGATTCAGGTATTCAATTATTATTACAAGATTTAGTGCATTTTGCTAAAGATTTTGATGATATGTTTTCCACCAGAAAATGATAATCATGGCTTAGTGAAAATGAGGATTCTTTTGATCACTTTGAACAAATGTTGGTGAAACTTTTTATTTTCTTTTCCATGAGTAGTGAGTTTTTGATTTTTTTATTGCAATGGAGAAATTGTATAACCAATATAAGAATAATGATTGATCTAACAATATTTATATTGGTTTTGTAATGTTAGATGATGTTGATACACCTGAGAATTTTGATGATGCACATTTGGATATGCCTCTATCAGGTAATAGTTAGACATGATAGATAGTATTTTAAATCTTCTAGAATTTATTAATCGAGCAAATGTTGAAATATTATTGTGCCGTTGTTAGAAATTTCAAAAATAAAAAGAAAGCTAAAAACATTAGCATGAGGTCATAAAGTCACGTGAACATGAAGATCAAAGATCCTCAAGCATGCACATCTAAACATTCTAATTTTAAATTGATATCGCCTATGTTAATCTATCATGTTTTGAACTACCACTTGGTACCATTGTGTGTAATTACTATGAAATCTGAACCAGTACACATGTGTACCAGCTACTTGCTTAGCTCCAACAATTTATAAAACATATACAAATATAATTAAGCAACTTTATTTGTAGATCAATTAGTGGGGAGAGCAACTGATTGCAAACTTGTTGAAGATTCTCATATGGAGTCATGTCTACCTTTGGCAGGTAATTATTCAACCAATTAGATAAATTTTCGTTTCCAATATTCTTCGTTGTTAACAATATTAACTCAATCATTTAGGCACACTATACCATGAGGAGAAACAGGACCTTGTGGCAAAAACATCAAAGAAGACTAAAATAACTCAAGCTAAGGACAAACAAGTAGCTAAGGGTACAAAACTAAAAAACTAGAGAAAAACTAACTATTCACTACTACAAAATGCACATACATAACACCTCATACATAACGGTTTTTTCAAAAAACCGTTATGTATGAGCGCATTTTTAGAATAGATAACGATTTTGACAAAAAACCGTTATCTATGTAGTGTTGTCCATACGTTTAGATAACGGTTTGAGTTATTCCGTTATATTTGTGCGTTATCTATTAGATACATACATAACGGTATTACAAAACCGTTAAGCCGACCGTTATCTATGAGCATCTTTTTATAGAATTTTAAAAATTAAAAGAAAAAAAAAATCAAAAAATTGGCTTCTTCTTCCCCAAATTGGCTTCGACACCTCCACTTTCCCCAAAAACTTAAAGAAAAACAGGGCTTCTGCAATTCTTCTTCTCCATCCGCCTTCTTCTCCATCCGCCTTCTTCTTCGCCTCTCCTCCCCCCATCCGCCTTCTTCTTCCCCAAATCGACCCCTCTGCCATATACCAACTCTGTTCGCCCCGATTCTCCACCAAGTCCCGACTTCGAACCATGCCGATGCTCCAGCGCGGCGCACACTTCGGCGACCCGGATCGACGCCTCCTTCACCAACTCCAGCGCGGCGCACGCTTCGGCGACCCGGATCGAACCAAGTCCCAGCTTCGAACCCTAGGTTGTCGCAGGTTGCCTGTCATCGAAGCCTCTCAGGAAAGCCAACTTTCCCCTCACGACCTATCTCGAGCTCCTCTCTTTTTTCCCCAAATTCAGAACCCTAGGTCGTTTGTCGCCACCTCCACCGCTTCCATCGGTAGTCACCTCCCTCGCACTGAAATACTCCGATTTTAATGGCAGCGACCCTCTCTCTCTCAGATAATATGCACAAATTGGGCACAACTTTATCTTTCTAGGGTTCTAAATTGCTCCGGTAACGACAGTTCTCTCCAACTCCAGTAAGTCCTGAACTCTGCACTTCTCTACTCTGGGTTCGAATTTTTAAATTCTCGAGCAATTTTGTAAGTTATGCATACTTAGTAAGTTCTAGTTCTCTTCTTCGGAGAACGGGGTGTTGCAGTTGATTGATTCTTGTAGTCCGACTTAATTCAATTGCTTCTTGCACTGTAGTTATTGAATTCGCGGGGGATTCTGAATTCTTGATTGCTCCGGGTCCGAATTGTTATGACAGTTTTCTTAGGTGGTAAGCTTTGCTTAATTGAATATTAGGCATGGTGGATGCTCACAATGAAATCATGTCTTGTATTCCTGTGCTCTAAGACCTAAATTTGAAACTGATCGTGTATTGTTAGGCTGATGCTGGAGGTTCACCCTCACTTGTTGCTCGAGGATTCAGCACTGTTCAGGCTGCTAGTGGTGGTGAGCAACTTGAAATTCAAGTTCCAGTTGAAAGGTTCATTCTTCATTTCTCATCTGCTATCTCTTTATCTATATGCATATATTTATATGTGTATTTGTGTTTTTTTATTATTTACTATGTTTGTGGAACTGAGGTGCTAAGTGATTTGTCACAATTTCAGAAACGACTATCTCTGTCCTTGGAATAGTCATTAAGCCCAGATTCCTTTGACTCTTCATTTCTAAACATATTCATCTTAATAAAATACTGCTCAACCTCAGATATATTTGGCTAAAACTGGCAGATTTTTGTATTATATTTTGTCTTACCCTCTTGAAATTTGTTTATGGGAGAGAGAGAGCGAGAGATTGTATATATATGTGTATATATATAAAAATGGTTATTGTGACGTAAGAGCTAGCTTGCTTGTTGAGTATTGAAAGCTAAGGCTGCCTATGGTTCATGCTTGCACGTATGGAACTATTACTTTGAAATTGATGCTTCATTCAACCAAAAATATTGTCTTTGTAAATAGCATATCCTAATCCAAGATTCCTAGTTTTTTTGCATGGAAATATGGAGCTAGATTTAATGAAGTAACTCCCACTCTAGCTATAGCAGCAACCTGTAGGGCTTTTTTGGATTGCTGGATCAGGTATTAATTTTGGATCTATAATCAGAATTGTGTTGTTATCAAAAAGCTTGAAGCAGCTTCATCGAAGATATTTGGTGGGGATAGATCTAAGATCAAGAAAATTGAAGAGCTGCGAGACAATATCAGAGTAATACAAACGAATAAAGGTGGGATATCTAACCTAGTCCTAGTGTTTGTGCTTTTTCTGTAGTATTATTTTCACTATCAAAAAGACACAATCGAGTTTGATTTTTGGGGCAGAAATAACATCTTTGTCACAGTTGAAAAAAATATTACATGTATGTTAAAGGGGCTGCCTTCTTGTAGTTTTTGTGGATTTGCTTCTTCTAGTTCTTTTATGTTAAAGGGGCTGCCTTCTTCTAGTTCTTGTAGTGCTTTTACATGTATGTTAAAGTGAATCTATGTTACATTTTTGGGGATTTGCTTCAAATTTTGAATAGTGTTCTTGTGGTGAAAGGGGCTGCCTTCTTGTAGTTCTCTTAGAATGACTTCGTCTGCATTCGTTTCTTTAGGATGGCCATTTGCTTAGTTTCTCCCAATATCCTACTTCTTACATGTATATTACTGTGTTTAGTATTCGAAGTTGGGTATCATGTGAAGAAGAGAGTTTGCTTGAATCTGACTAGTGAAGAGTTGGAAGTATTCATCCAGATTTTGGACCCTTGTCCAAATTGTTGTTTTCTCTCATCCTATGATTACCATAAAAAAAAAAAAAAACTAGGCTAGATGGTTATTTGATTTTGATGGAATAGATTTGATGTTTGAGTGTTTAATTATTCTGTAGGCAATAAGAGTATTATATGTTAAATTAGTTTTTGAAATTCCTTTAGTTAGATAATAATGGGAATTAAGTTGGAGAAAGTTGGTCAACTAGTTGGATTCTAGAATACCAAGAATGAGGAAGAAACGAAGGGATAATTTTTTTCCTACTTTTTTTTTTATCTTTATCTCTTGTAAATTAAATTTTTATCATGTGAACTTGAAATGATGTAAAATTTGGGGATCTAAATGTTGATTGCTTTATGGTAGTTCTCAATCGAAAATTTGGGAACCTACTGCTTGATTGCTTTATGGTAGTTCTCAATCGAAAATTTTCTCATTCTATTAATTGTTTGGAAGATATGGATGAGTGAGTGATTTATTGCCCATTGGTTGAATTGGATGGTTGTGTGACTAGCTTGTTTAGTGTCTTCCTTGATGTGAGGGGAATTGTGATTATGAGGATTACTCAGCTTGCCGTCTAATTTGTAGAAATTTGTACATGGTTTTGTGTTCACTGCCTTTTTTGCTTGTATCTCTAGTTTGTGGATAATGAAGTAGAAAATGAGCTGTAATGATGATGAAAATGGGCTTTTAGTTTGGTTGATGCATTTGGTTTTTGTTGTGATTTAAGGCGTTTTGAGCCCTGCTTGCATTTAACATAATGATGCAATATTGTGATAGGGATACACACATAAGTTTGAGATTGCAGAGACATGTTTTGGAGAGATGGGGAGCCATTTAGGATAATTGGAGGAGACTTGCATTATTTCCGAGTGCATCTTGAGGTATGTAAGGTCACTATTATGTTGGTATTTTGTTTTACCTTGGACCAAAAATCATATGCTTGTTCTTGCATCAATTTTGGGTACTTTTAGTGCTTAGTAATATTTTCCTAAAAAATGTGAAATGGAGAAGTTTTTAGTGCTTAGTAACTTGATAGGTTTTGTTCATTTTACCAATCACTTTGATATGCTTTTTAAGTGTTTATCATGATGCTCTATATTGTGATTCTTGGTTGGCTCTTTGTATGATTTTGTGGCAGGTTTGTGGTGGATTAAATGAGTCGTACGTTGAGCTGAAGAGGCTTGTGAATTCACAAGAAAAGTTGTACCATATGGCTAGCTAGTTGCATATTTAATATGTTTAGTATTTTTGTAAGGCATAATAGTATAGATAGAGCAGTTGTTGAATTTTGACTATATTCAAATCTTGTATGAATTCTCTTTTATGATAATAATATAAAATTAAATATTTTGGATGATATATAATATTATTATTGTTGGTTTTATCATTTATACTGTTATGTATAAATTAATAGATAACGGAGAAATAGAAATCTAATTACGGTAAAAAACGTTATACATAACGGATTACCAAACGTTATTAATATCAAAAAACCGTTATGTATAGGTGTGTACATAACAGTGAATATTAAACTTTCATGACGGTTTGAAACATTATGTATAATACTATAGATAACGGATATAATCCGTTACGTATATATAAACAATCATTATGTATAATAGAATAGATAACGGATATAATACTATAGATAACGGATATAATCCGTTATGTATAATAGAATAGATAACGCTTAAATCTCCGTTATGTATGAAATCCACATACATTACACAATTATATATTACGGATATTTTCGCACATAGATAACGGATAAAATCCGTTATCTATGAGCGAATCTGGCGTAGTGATTGTCATTATATAAACACTTAATCTTTAATGTGTGTTCTCGTATGATTGATGAGAGTTTCTGTGCAACATTATCAGCAAAGAAGGCGAAGAAAATGAAGTCTAATATCTTAAAAGACAAGATACAAAGCATATCTGATTCATCCCACCAACTTAGCGAAGTGGTTATTGAGCATAATAAAGGTTAGAATTCTACATGAGACAACGGTGTGAATAGTTCTAAATCAAATCATCAATGATATAGGATATTATATATGCAAATACATTATGTTTGTCATTAACTGATTTTGTTAATATTATCATCAACTTTTAGGCAAAAGAGTTCCACAAACACCAACACTCAAGTCAAGGAGTGGCAGAACAATCAAGCGAAGAATATTGGACTGATGAAGTGAAAGATTTTATGAGACTTTGAAGCAACTTTTGTATGTACTTTGTACAATTCTCTAGCTATGACTTTTGGCTCTATTACACCGTGTTGGTGACATTCTACTAGCATTTTGAGGTTACCTTTTGTATGTACATTGTATATGCCTCGATGCAGTTTTTGGTTTAATGTGCTATGTATATATAACGCATAATGTCTGAAAGGATACTTAAATAGTTTATATATAAATTGTATTATGTAGATTGTTGCTCCTAGCTGTACAAATTAAATACTCCTAAATGTATTACAATCGTGACCTACAAGTCAAGTATAATATGTCTGCACTTAAAAATGATTCGACCAGCGCCGTTATTGGTCCCATAATTCACGGAGCAATTATGGAAACACCGCGTCCTACGCGGTGCAAAATTTCTAGTACAGATATAAGTACGTGAAGCAATTAATTAAATTATGCCTTTTAGCGAAAATCATGTTATTTAATTGAAAGACATTTTCTAAGAATACTCATTGAAATATGCATATGATCATGTAGTCAGTGTTCTCAACAATCTACAATCTAGCGATTGCATAATTATATCAAGGGAAGTACACTATGTGGGAGATGCATGTCTATAAATCAAACAGCTAAGTTGTTCAATTAATAGTAAAATGCCAAAAGAAATGAAAATACAAAATATAGTGAAATTAACCTAGATGGTAACAAAACAAAGAGCCGGGAAAAAGTAACCATAACCCAATTTTTATTCGACACTTCATTCTCAACACTTGAAAGAAGCATAACCAAATAATTCGACAAGAAATTTATTTCAAACTTTTAGGGAAATATTATATAGGGAACGAAAACCTAAAAGTTCTATCTAGAAATTAAAGCAACTTAATATGAAATTAAACTCCGTTTGGTCATCAATAAAATAAAACCATTAAACTCCTCGTTAATTGATATGGCATTTTGAACTAGATCGAGAAATAATCACATCAGATAAAGAGAATAACCACTATGTTTTATTTGTAAAGAGACATTGAATTATTCAGTCCATGAACTGAACACAAGTTCTATAAACTATATAGAGAGAAACCACTCATCATCATGTTCTAAGACTTTATTTTCATCTTTCATAAATCTTCTGGTGAGACTAAACTTTCAACATAGACATGAGTTGAACGGTAATCGCAACAAACCTTGGGACAGCGGAACACATTATCCTGACGATCAAAAACCAACAAAGTGGATCCACAATTTACCAAAATCTCACCCTTTAGACCCACCACCAAAGGTGCTGGTTGAAGTAGCTCAACAAGATGATGAACATTCACCACTTTCTCCCAAGACTTCTTCATAACCCAAACTTGAACGATTGTTTTAAAATAATAAATATCCCAATGTAGCGCGCAAAGGCAACCACCAAGCACACCCAATAACTTTATAGCGCGATATTCTTCATCAAAGGGAAGCTCAATCCTTCCAAACACCTCACTCTTCAAGTCCAAGAAAATAATATCCTCTTTATGTCCATTATAATTCGTCCAGTAAAGCTTCCCACCTGCAAACACCCCCTCTTTGCAACGATATGTACATAAATATTCCTCGCAGTGCTCTATTGTTTTCCATGATTTTGTCTTTGAACTATAAACTTTACCAACCCACTTCCACCGATAATTATCAAGATTAGCCACATTCACAAACACCTTGTACTCACCACTTGATTCAACCCAACCGAATCCAAAATCACTAACATACCCGACATTAGAAATTTCAGGCAGTTTCTTGGAGATTCCAGTGGATGGATTCCACAAGTGAATTCTACATGGTTGCTCTGGCAGATTCCTGGAGATTCCAATGGATGGATTCCACGAGTAAATTCCACTTGGTTGCTCGAGAATACAGAGCAGCCCATTATAGCACCCCAAAATCTCAAATCGTATAGTATTCGTTTGAACAGCTAAAGGAGATAAAGAGATAGTATTTGGTGGTTCACTCAAAACCGACGGCAGAGAAGATTGCACAGGCCAATCATCAAACTCATCAAACAAATAGTTCTTTAAAATGAGCCTTTGTTGGGGGAAAGATGGGTTTTTAATTGAATTTTGATGATGGGTTTTGATGAAACGTTCGCTATCAATTAAAGAGCCCCATGATTTCGAAACGCACCTGAACTTCAAAACTGAATTCACCGCAAGTCTGGATAGTATTTCTTCAATGGTTTCTTCAGGAAGATGGAGAGATTTTCGTCTACTTTTTCCGATCTCCATACCCAAGCTTCGATATAATTTTTAAGGTTTTAGGTTTTTGTATTTGAAGTGGCGAGGGTGTTAGGTTTTTGTATTTATTTCGAGGGTTTCAGGAATAGAGAGATCAGATGATGGGCTGATATATTTCTGGATTCCGTTTGTTTGTTAATTACTAATTAGCGTTTACTAATATTCAATTTATAATGTTTATAATAACATTTTTTCAGTATTTAACTTTTAATTAATAATTCAGATGTGATCCTCTGTGGCTCTGTCCCACAATTTAGTGTGTACCACTCTTAGCAAATAGCAACTTAATATGAAATAATGATAGTTCTTGCAACATAATAAAGATAGTTCTAGCAACTCGGTTCTGAAACACCAACTATTCACTCAACTCTGCCAACAAAATTTGTTAGGACAACCTTAATTATTGGCATATTTTAACATCATCAACACTTAGAATCCACATCTAGTTTATACCACTCCAAACAGCTGAGTTCATTACTATGGAATACTGTCCGAGGCAGCTGAATTTGTCTTCCTCTCTGCTTGGAGTGATCGACACAACGATTCCAGTTTGTCCTTCTGATTTCTCGTTTCCTCCAGTTGTTTCTTCAAGAGTTCACGCTCGTTGGTCAGTTCGATGATGGTGATATCTGATTTATCGCAATTGCTCTTCATGATGGTGTTTTCCTCTTTAAGGTCCTTCATTACTTTCGCCATCTAATTTTGCAAACACAAAGATTATTATAGGAAAGGAAACAAATTAATGTGGGTTACGTAGAGGAATATATATCATTGGAAAAAAAGATGCTATATATGACACTGTCTCTCTACCTTCTTGATTTCTTGCTTAAATGTTACAGAAACCTCGTTACTCTTCAACAATGCTTCCTGGGAAACATGAATTAGAAAGTGGGAAAAAGGAAAGAAAGTTAGAGAGAAAGAAACACAATGAACTAGCCAGAGGCTTAATTCAGCAATTCACGATTGATATAAAATTCAGTCTGGAAAAACAGAAAAGGTGTCAGTCAAACTAGATTATCTGAGCAAGCCTACAAGTAAAACATTTACCATTGGATTCCACTCATCTGAACATATGTTCGAACCACCCTCTCTCTTATACAGATGATGTCTAGAGATGTTTCCCTGAGGTGTTTTCTTTTTATTTCCCCCTTGTGCATCAGGATTTCCAGCCAATTGATTCTTTGATATATCAGGACCAACCTCCTCCTCCGTATCACGAAGGACGCGGAATCTACAGTCACACATGTTAAATTAGTAAAGAAACTACATATAAGAAAGTTGCTTTTCATTAGAAAACTAGTCTAAAACACAAATAATTTATGCTACTTAAAAAAGTAACTTTATATATTCAAAATTTATCTTTATGTTTCATTTGTAAAATGTCAGAATTAGGACATATATATCCACAAAAAAACTTACCCATTAGCAGCAACATCTTCAACACTAAACTTGTAGGCATCGCTGTAAGGTTGACAACACTCGCATCCTGGACCCTTGTTCCCTTTGCATCCGCAATGCCTTATGAACAGGTTAGGAAGCTTGACTAAAGGAGGATTAATAAGAAATGAGGATCCATTGATTGCCTTTCCAAGCTTTCCATGGGGCAGCACAACGGTGCCCTCAACATAACAAACGATATGGATTTTAACGCCATTAGTATCAATACCGAGTTCCTTGCAGTCTCCCTTAGTCCACTCGTAAGCTACTAGACGATGTTCATTATCACCCAGTTTGCCAGACCTTCCATAAAGAAACAAGAATGTTCCGCATATAGTCGCCGGTACTGTACCCATAGCACCACCAAGAGACACACTAAACTTAACAACCCACTTTAACTCTTCACTCCATTCCCAAAGGTCAAAATCAATACCAACTTTAGGATGTCGATTCCGAATGCGAACATAACCTAACGAATCTCCACCATTAAACTGGACAAGCTCACCCCATTCAATGGGAATCGAGGGATGACACTCTGGTGGTAAATCAATGTAAGATAAGGTTTTCTCACTACAATCCAACGATACAATTCTGTCAAGCAAATTAAACCAATAAAATTTACCTCTAACAGATATAGCCATAGAACCATACATATATGTTTCTTCAAGATTATCAAAGGGCTTCTTAGGAGAAATTTGGTTCCAGGAATCCTCTTGGAACGAATACAACTCAATAGTTTGGGTCATTCTAGAAAAGGATCCCGGTGGAAAATCACCTTCACGAACTCTTAGGATTTTGTAATCACCAGATTTAGAATCATAGCAGACACAAGCACCAACCAACGAGGTCCTCGTCTCATCAAATGCAGAGACTTCGTCGGTAGGAAAGAAAAGACACTGTTTGGTTGTGGGGTTCCAAAGATAAAAATGGCCTCTATATTCGTAGATACATAACCAATCCTTTATTTCGAGGGTTTCAGGAATCGAGAGATCAGATGATGGGCTGAATCATATATTTCTGGAATCCTTTTGTTTGTTAATGACTAATTAGTGTTTACTAATATTCAATTTATAATGTTTATAATAACATTTTTTCAATATTTAACTTTTAATTAATAATTAGATGGGATCCTCTGTCCCACAATTTAGTGTGTACCCACTCTTACATCCAACAAATTTTTATTCCAAATTGTTAATGAGATGACAGTCAAATTGAGAGGAAAATTTGAAGTTCATAATGAAGCATAAAATTAGGAAAATCGTAGAACTCTAAAAAAGTATTAAACTTTTAAAAAGTTTAAATTGAGAGGGAACTTGATTGAGATCACAAAAAATATTTTCGTCCAATATTTGCATCATAGAACTCTAAAAAAGTATTAAACTAAAAGAAAATTAGGAAAATCAACCGAAATTTCACGTGGTTCTTAAATTTTTGAGTTGGGGACTATACAGTTCTTTTTAGAGTTTATAAATGTATAAACATGTTTCTTAATCAGATTATGATAGGGGCTATAAATATTCTTAGATTACGATAGGAGCTATACGTATTTATTCTTTCAGCTTTATTTAAATTAAATTGTTAATTTACGTACAATTTATTTTAATTTGTGAGCTATAGAATATCGAGCAAAATAGTAAATTTCTATTTAATTATTATTACTATTATTTTAAAAAGGGGCTGTAATACCATCACCCAACAATTAATAGCTAATGAAGATCATGTAATGACCCACCCTTTTTAAACATTTAGTTAAGTCTACTAATGTAGACCAGTTATGATCATACAGATTACGATTATTAGTTTAAGCCAATTCAGTAATCTAAATTGAGATATCAATACAAGAAGCGATTGATTTAAATTATGTCTTTTAGCAAAAATCATGTTATTTATTTTATAAGAATACTCATCGAAATCTGCATATGTAATCAGTGTTCTCAACAATCTGCATATTGTATAGGAAACCTGAAAAGTTCTATCTAGAAATTAAATCAACTTAATATGAAATTAAACTCAGTTTGGTCTTCAATAAAACCATGAAACTCCTCGTTAATTGATATGGCATTTCGAGCTAGATCGAGAAATAATCACATCAGATAAGAGAATAACCACAATGTTTTATTTGTATAGAGACATTGAATTATTCAGTTCATGATGTGAACACAAGTTCTATAGACTATATATAGAGAGAGAAAGAAAAGAGCTTCAATTCTTAAGAAACAATACACATCATCAAAAAAAGCTACGAAACCACTCATCATCATGTTCTAAGACTTTATTTTCATCTTTCATAAATCTTCTGGCGAGACTAAACTTTCAACATAGACAAGAGTTGAACTGTAACGACGACAAACCTCGGGACAACGGAACACATTATCCTGACGATCAAAACCCAACAAAATGAATCCACAATTTACCAAAATCTCTCCCTTTAGACCCACCACCAATGGTGGTGGTTGAAGAAGCTCAAGAAGATGAGAAAGAGTCACCACTTTCTCCCAAGACTCCTTCATAACCCAAACTTGAACGACGTCTGTTCCAACATAATCTAGCGCGCAAAGGCAACCACCAAGCACACCCACAAACCAGGGCTCTTCCACGCAAAACTCGTGATCAAAGGGAAGCTTAATCCTTCCCAACACCTCACTCTTCAAGTCCAAGAAAATAATATCTTCTTTATATCCATTATTATTCGTCCAGTAAAGCTTCCCACCTGCAAATATCCCCTCTTTGCAAGGATATGTATATTCATATTCCTCGCAGCGCTCTATTGTTTTCCATGATTTTGTCTTTGAACTATAAACTTTACCAACCCACTTCCACTCGTTATTATCAAGATTAGCCACACTCACAAACACCTTGTACTCACCACTCGATTCAACCCAACCGAATCCAAAATTATGAACATAGCAGACATTAGAAATTTCTGGCAATTTCTTGGAGATTCCAGTGGATGGATTCCACAAGTGAATTCTACATGGTTGCTCTGGCAGATTCCTGGAGAATCCAGTGGATGGGTTCCACGAGTAAATTCCACTTGGTTGCTCGAGAATGCAGAGAAGCCCATTATAGCACCCCAATATTAAAAATCGCATCAATGTAGTATTCGTTGGAACAGCCAAAGGAGATAAAGAGATAGTATTTGCTGGCTCACTCATAACCGACAGCAGAGAACAACATTGTGGAGGCCAATCATCAAACTCATCAAACAAATAGTTCTTTAAAATGAGCCTTTGTTGGGGGAAAGATGGGTTTTTAATTGAATTTTGATGATGGGTTTTGATGAAACGTTCGCTATCAATTAAAGAGCCCCATGATTTCGAAACGCACCTGAACTTCAAAACTGAATTCACCGCAAGTCTGGATAGTATTTCTTCAATGGTTTCTTCGGGAAGATGGAGAGATTTTCGTCTACTTTTTCCGATCTCCATACCCAAGCTTCGATATATTTTTTAGGGTTTTAGGTTTTTGTATTTGAAGTGGCGAGGGTGTTAGGTTTTTGTATTTATTTCGAGGGTTTCAGGAATAGAGAGATCAGATGATGGGCTGAAATAATATATTTCTGGATTCCGTTTGTTTGTTAATTACTAATTAGCGTTTACTAATATTCAATTTATAATGTTTATAATAACATTTTTTCAGTATTTAACTTTTAATTAATAATTCGGATGGGATCATGTCCCACAATTTAGTGTGTACCACTCTTAATTTGTTATAATTTTTAATAATGTTTTCTTCAATTTTAATTTAGGGTTAATTCGCTCTAAATCCTTAATCTATAGTCATTTTCCATTTTTTCCATCAATCTTTGAACTTCCCACAAAAAACCCCCAACTTTCAATTTTTCCTAATTTTCCCATGACGGGTTTTTCGGCCAAATCCGAAGTCGGAATTTTCCTATGTGGCCTTATTCATGCCAAGTCACCCTATACGTAGCAAATCACACCCACCCTCTCCCTCACACGTCACTCTCACCCTCCCACGTCACTCACTTTCTCTCTTCCCCCATCCCCCTTCCCCCTCTCCCCCCGTCTAGCTCCCCCCCTCTCTCACCGCCACAACCGCCCAGATTCTCGGGACGGCGGTTTCCAGGAGACGGCACAAGCTGAAGAGCGGCGTCGAAGTACTCCGCCAGAATTTCAGAGGCGGCGAGCGAGCTCAGGCGGCGCCGGCTTGAGGACCGACATTTTCTGGGACCTCCGTCGACTCTCCCCCTTCCCCCATCCCCCACCGCCGCCACTTCCTCCCCCCTCCCTCTCCCTCTCTCCTCCACTCGATTCCTGGCGCCGATTGAAAACCCACGTTTGAAAACCCACTTCGCCCCCCCTCATCCCTCTCTCCTCCACTCAGATACCAAATTTGAAGAGGCTCGGGGCGTTAGGTGGCGTGACTGGGAGACAGAGGCTCACCAGAGGAGGCAGGTCAGGGCAGCGCTGCTATTTACGGCGCAAGCCCTAGGCGGCGCGAAGAGGGGAAAAAACCCTAGCTGCAACTCTAAAAACGTGGATCAGAGAGAAGGGTTCTCAGGTCGGATCTTGGGAGCATGGAGCCTTTGAGGAGAGCGGTCATCGGGGCAATCTGTAACAGACAGGGATGAAGGCGGTAGTCTGCCGGTTTTTTGGAGGAAATGAGCGGCGGCGATCGGACATTGAGAAGAAGGTGGTGGACGTGGTAGAACGGCGACAAATTGAAGAATAACAAGCAAGAAATTTGGCGTGTCCATGTAACACCCCGCATTTTTTTTCCTCATTATAAATATTTTGAGTTTTAAGAGCACTGAGATATAAAAATAAGTTTATGATGAGATGAGATATTCATATAGTTTGAGCTAGTTTATTTTCGACGAAGAACTAGTGAATAAAATACTTTGAGGAAATAAGGATGTATAGAGATGTTGGTTGAACATTGATGAAGTTAAAAATTTCTTTTCTTTCGATAGTTTGTAGTCGAGCTCTGTTCTGGAAGCAGAGCTGAAGTTGAGCTCTGCTCTGCTCTGACGACAGAGCTGAAAGCTCTGCTCTGCTTTGGCTTTAAGCTCTGCTCTGACCTGGGAGCTCTGCTCTGGTTTTGAGCTCTGCTCTGGATGCGAGCTCTGCTCTGCCAAGTGAGTTATGTTTTGAGCGGTCTTTGCTTTGGACAGAGCTGGCGTCGATTGATCTGCTAGAATTGAGAAATCATTCCTCTGCTATGACAGAGAAATCGTCATTCCTCTGCTCTGACAGAGAAATCATTCCTCTGCTATGACAGAGAAATCGTCATTCCTCTGCTCTGACAGAGAAATCATTCCTCTGCTATGACAGAGAAATCGTCTTTCCTCTGCTCTGACGAGCATTTCTCTGCTCTAGCGAGCATTCCTCTGCTCTGGCGAGTTTTTCTTCTCTGCTCTGACGAGCGAGGCAGAGCTGAGTGAGCTCTGCTCTGGTGGCAGAGCTGAAATCAAGCTCTGCTCTGATGGTTGAGATATGCTCTGCTCTGGTGCGGAACTGACTATAGAGAGAGAAGAGTCAAAGCAAGTGGATAAACATAGTTAACGGATAAGATATTTTATGCAAGTGGATAATTAAGCATGTGTTATTTATCCAATACTTGATGGCTAAGTAAATGGGGTTAAATAAAACAACACCTTTCTCTTTCATCCCTCATAACAGACGTCCCTTTCCTCTCTCTTTCCTCTCTCTTCTCTCTCTCCTCTCTCGACTGTCTTCACCCAACACCATTGATGAGATAGTAAAAAGCTTCATAAGCTACTTGTATGCCATAACCACCGATTAAATCCAGTTGAAAACACTCTTAAATCCATAGAACAAAAGCTAGGTTGAAGGTTCAAGCTAGGAATCAAGAAGGTGGAATTATACTTTTCTCTACACAAATCATAAGAGTAAGCTTCTAAACACATGAATCTACTTATATCTAAGCTTTATGAGCATGTAAATGGAGGATCAAAGCATGAAAATATCACCTTATCTTTTCTTTAAAATTTTCGAAAATTATTTAGGGAAGGAAGTCGTCTAAAATTTTGTCATCTTCTAACTTTAAGTGGAGAGTATATACATGCTATTAAGATGTTATTTATTTGTCTTTTGAATGAAAAGAATGAATTAATTTTGAGATATGTAATATTAAAGATGTTAGGTTGTGTGATGTTGGAAAGTTGAAGTTCGTGAAGAAAGTGAGGATTTGAGTATAAAGATGAGCCTATGAGATTGTAGTTATGATAGTTGATGGATTAAAATGATGATTAGAGATGATTGATAACGATTATGATGAATTGGTTTGACAAGAAATAGAGTATGCTTGGCTATATGTTTAGGGTGGACTAATTGATGAGTTAATATGACTAGCAAAAAAAAAAAGAAAAAAAAAGAAAGAGCTACTGACTTGATGTAATTTGACAGGGTTATTGATACCCTACAATCTTGAAAATTTTATGGTAAGTATATATAAGTGTTAGGAACGTTCATGTAAAATTTGAAGTCATTTGGACATCGTTTGATACCCTTTTAAATTATAAGTCTCCAACTGCAACTTTCTACCGAAAGTTTGGAAGAAATTGATACTAGAGTCACTTTTCCAGTAACTTCCCCTGAGTTTATGGTTTCAAAATTTTTCTATGAACAAGATGAACATGTAAGATAGCTACCCATAAAATTTCAAGTCATTTTGACAAGATCTACGTTTTTTTCAAAAATCAAAACTTCCCAGTTGCACAAAACTGTCGAATATGGTAGACTGTAGGAAAATGGTCATATCTCCTAAACCACGTAGAGTTTTGCAACCTACTTTTTGTTTAATGAAACTAGACTTCAAGAGGTTTCAAATGGTATGAGTTCCAAACCCAGGGGAGTTCCGAGGTAAAGCAGGTTATTGCTTGAAGTTGGGACAGAGTATATCAGGTCTAGTAATAGGCATTCACAACACTCCTACCTTTAATTTATTATAATTGCATCTGTTAATGGCGATAACTATACACCATATTAATCCATAAAAATGCTAATGGGATATATATATATATATATATATATATATATATATATATATATGTTTATATATATATATAGATATAACACTTTTTTCGAGTTTAATTTACTTAACCAAATTTGGTTCTCTTGAGATATTTAACCACATAATGATGTCATTAAGCATTATGTGAATTATCGAGAATATATATAAGAATGTGATATAACATCATAACTTTAGTATGTGATTGTTAGATGTTATTTGGGTTTGAGTATTTAGGAGTTGTTCCTTGATGAACAGATTAGACTTAAAATTTGGTGATGAGTCGAGAGTAGAAGCAGTAAATATGTAGGAAGTATTATTTAGAAGGTACCAATGAAAAACGAAGTGTAGAAATAAGATAAGAACAGTGAATTTAGTAAGGATTTGTCTGATCGACGTTTATCTTCTTACATGAACCATCTATGCCAATAATGATATCTGAAGACACGAGTCGAGGGCATAAGTAGGATTTCTCCGAAGTACGAGGAACGAAGCTAGGATTTCCAGGTGGGCATTACTTTCTAATACCCCTATTACTGGCTTTCTAAATGATGATTATAATGATGTTTAAGATGATTTGAGATAAATTGATGTTTGAACTAATTAACTTGCCGAGTTTTGATGTCGACGAGCCTGTACGTTACCCTCTACGGATGAAACGATTCCGGGTCCTGCCAAAGGCGGGATTGTGTACACGGAGGTAACCGTGAGCTGTATACCGGGTTGGCCGGTCAGAAATGACTGTGAGCCGACTGTCAGGTCGGCCGGTTACGGTGCTTGAGAAGGAGGCCTACTTCTTAGTACCATGATAATGATGAGTTGTAGAAGCGGTACTACATGCTAAGTATTTGTGACTGCAGTCTATCTTTCTTTACTTTATGATGCTTATAAGTTATTGATTTATGCTTAATTGTTCTAATTTTAGGGATTTGCATGTGCATATTTTAAATTAAATCTTCTGGAAATTGGTGCGTTTTATGGTTTGTTTGATGCTTTGCAGGAGATTTGGGTTTATAGATGGAAGAATGCAATTTTGGAGATTTTTGGGCTAAAAATGGTGTTTTTAGCAGACATCGACATAGTCAGCGCCAAAGTCAAAGTCAAAGTGCCAAAGTCAAAGTCAGCGCTACTGCAGTCAGCGCTGCCGAATCCAGCTCCACCCATTCTTGCCAGCGCTGACCATTTTCAACTCAACTCATTCTTGTCAGCGCTGACCATTTTCAGCTCCGCCCATTCACGCCAGCGCTGACCATTTTCAACTCAACTCATTCTTGTCAGCGCTGGCCATTTTCAACTCAATTCATTCTTGCCAGCGCTGACCATTTTCAGCTCCACCCATTCTTGTCAGCGCTGGCCATTTTCAACTCAATTCATAACTGCCAGCGCTGGCCATTTTCAACTCAATTCCAGCGCTGACCATTTTCAACTCAGCCCATAAATGCCAGCGCTGACTACTTTCCAGCTCCGCCTATTTCGCCAACGCTGACTACCTTTCCCAAACATAATCATAAGGGTTCACTTTCCAGAGCTATGTTTATTCTTTCCAGCTTCGCATATTCTTGCCAGCACCATTACTTTCCAACTATGTTTATTCTTGCCAGCGCTGCCGCATGTGTATCTAGCTATGCTTATTCTCATCAGAGCTAGGTCTATAAATAGGGTTTCATTTCTATTGTAAAATCATCTATCTTTTGCTATAGTTTGAGACTCCATCTTTGAGATCTCTTGGCATCCGAAAAATAGAATTTATTGCTTTCATAGTTCTTTTTCATAGTATTGAAAATTCATTGTTTTTAGTTAGTTTTCGATTAAGTTAAGTTTTTAGTTATTTATTGGATTGTGATTGCGTGACACAATTACACGTTCAAGACATTTACGGTATTTCGTATTTCAATTCAATTTATTTTCGTTTAATCATATTTATGTTTTTAGTTCATGTTTATGCTTTCTTTTTAATTATGCAATTTAAATTATGCACTTTAGTTTCATGCCTAGATTAGTTTTATTTTTAATTTACAAGTACTTAATTTCTTAAGTTAGATTTTATTTAAGTTGTTTTAATTCTGCCTAGGGTTAATAATTTAATTCGCCTAGTAATTTTACAATTTGGTTTTAATTCAGTTTTAAGTTTCAGTTCTAGATTAATAATCAAACTCTTTACTGCTTTCTTTTATTACTTTTTCCACGATACTGCTAGAAGCCCTTTAAGACTTTCCTTGAGAGATGACACTGGGTCAACTTACCATCACTAGAATGTCCTTGTTCTATTGCAAGTCAAACTAGAGGTGTTCTAGGTTGAGTCAAATTTTGGCGCCGTTGCCGGGGAAAGTTTTGGGCGTTTTAGTTGTGTCGTTTTTACTTGCTTTATTTAATTTCCAGTTTTTCTCGGTTTTGATTTTACGTTTCTTCCACTCGGTACGCGTAATCTGTTTGTTCAGTGTTATGCATGCAGGGACGCCGTAGTCTTAAAGGCAAATTGGTGTCTCCAACTGACGATTTCTACTCTGGCTCTGAATCTGAACCTGAAATTTCAGAGCATACCGTAGAGACAAAGGAGAAAGAGGCCAGCCCTGCCTTCAAGTTCTTCGCTGCCGAAGTCAACGCTGCCAGCTCTGCCGAAGTCAACGCTGCCAGCCCTGCCTTCAAGGAGGAAGAGGCCAGCCCTGCCTTCAAGTTCTTCGCTGCCGAAGTCAACGCTGCCAGCTCTGCCGAAGTCAACGCTGCCAGCCCTACCTTCAAGGAGGAAGAGGCCAGCCCTGCCTTCAAGTTCTTCGCTGCCGAAGTCAACGCTGGCAGCGGTGCAGAAGTTCGCACTGCCAAATTCAGCACAGACCAAGCCAGCCCTGCCAACTTCCGCACTGAGCAGAAAACCACCAAGGAAGAAACCAGCTCTGAACAGGACAAAGTTGAGCAGAATTTAAACGAGGAGAAGAAGGAGATGGCCCAGAACAAGGAATACATGGGAGACTTCACCAGACCTGTGATTGGAGATACCAACACGTCGGCAATCGTGCTCCCCACTGCTGTGAGAAACTACAATCTCAAACCAAATGACTCGAGTTTACTGCCGGTGTTCCACGGGATGCCAAGCGAGGATGCTCTGCAATTCATCCGGGATTTTTACACCCAAGTGCAAACAATTCCTTTGCTTAGTCTCACGGAGGACCAACTCAAGCTCAAGTGCTTCCCCTATGCACTTAAAGACCGGGCGAGGACGTGGATGCTATCTCTGCCACCCAACTCAATCACTACGTGGGGAGATGCTTGTGAAAAATTCATGCTGAAATACTACCCAAGCCATAAGACACAGGAGTTGAGAACAAAAATAATGGAGTTCACCCAAGGAGCGGACGAGCCTTTGCATGAAGCTTGGGAGAGATATGAAGAACTCCTCCGTCAATGCCCTCAACATCAATTCACTAATGTTATGTTGATGCAGTTCTTTTACGATGGGTTAGTGCAAACTGCCCAATTTATGGTGGATAGCACGGCAGGAGGTAACATAGCTCGGAAGACAGCAACTGAGTTAAAAGGGATTTTTAAAACTTTAGCTGAGAGCTCCCAACAAAAATCCGTCCGTGGAAGAAGAGTTGAAGCCAGCGCAGTGACGAATCAATTTGAAATACAACAACAATTGGCTTCAATCATGCGGGACGTACAACAACTGAAGATGGGCAAGATGGATACACCTTCCGTTCCGGTGCAGAATTCAGCTCTGCAGAATGCAGTGCTGCCGACACCAGCTCTGCAGAATGCAGAACTGCCGATGTCAGCTCTGCCGATGTCAGCTCTGCCGAACCCAGCTATGCAGAATATGGAGCCTTGTGGTATTTGTGGAGATTTCAGCCACGGAGCTAATGAGTGCCATAGAATGGGAGAGTTTACTCCGGAAGGACAAGCCGAGGTCTATGCGGCACAAGGATTTCAAAGCTATAATCAAGGGCTAAGTAGACCATATGGGCAGAACATGAATCAAGGGCAACAGAATGTCAATGGAGGATGGAGAAGTCAACCGAATGCTGGATGGGGAAATCAAAATTTTGGGGGGAATCAATACCGTCGACCACCCCAAATGGGCTACCAACAGCAACCACAATATTTCCCCCCGCAGCAAAGCTCCTCTCAACCATATAGACCGCAATACCAACACCAACAATCAGCCCTGCAGCAGAGTGCACAGCCCATGCCACCACAGAAAACATCCCTAGAGGATACCTTGCAAGCTTTCATGGAGATTAGTAAGCAAAATATGGAGATGACTAAGCAGAATATGGAGTCCCAAGCATCTACCATAAAAAGGCTTGAAACAACTGTCGGTCAACTTTCCGGTACTTTGAATCAAATCCAACAACAACAGCAGCCCGGAAAGTTTCATGGCCAACCTGCTCAGCCGCATCAAGCTCTAGCTGTAACTGTTCTTCGTAATGGTAAGATGGTGGATAACAAAGTGGAAGTGCCAGCGCTGCCAAGATCATCCCTGACGAACTCAGCATTACAGAATCTCTCAAAGTCAAAGTCAGTGCTACTGCAGTCAGCGCTGCCGGATCCAGCTCCGCCAATGTCAGCGCTGCCAAGTCCAGCTCTGCATAATTCAGCTCTGACCAGCCCTACCAATGTAGAGAAGGCAGATCAACAAAAAGATGGAGAGATGGAGGAAGAAAAGGAGAATAAACTTCATAAGTCTACCACACCCTATCGACCTCCGATCCCTTTTCCTAGCAGATTGAAGAATGAAAAGCTGGATAAACAGTTCGCCGACTTCTACAACATGCTTGCCAAGGTGAACGTGAATCTTCCTCTCCTTGATGTGATCAGAAAAGTACCGGCGTATGTGAAGTTTTTCAAGGAGTTGGTTTCCAACAAGCGAAAGTTCGGGGACAATGAGAAAATTTTAGTCTCGGAAGTAGCGACCTCAATCATGCAGCAATCCTTACCACCAAAGCAGCGCGATCCAGGTAGCTTTGTGATTAATATTGCTTTGGGAAATGGTAAGAAGGCCACGGGTATGTTAGATCTGGGAGCAGGAATTAATTTGATGCCTTACTCTATTTTTCAACAATTAGAGTTAGGTAATTTGAAATCCACTCGCATGTGTCTACAACTAGCTGATAGGTCTGTTAGGTACCCCCGTGGGATAGTAGAGGATATTCTGGTTAGAGTCGGGGGTTTGATTGTGCCTGTTGATTTCGTAGTGCTTGAGATTGGGGATGTGCATGAGAATGGTAGAGACCACACTCTACTATTAGGAAGACCCTTTATGGCGACCACTAACACTTTGATTGATGTTAAACATGGAACTATTAAAATGACGGTGTTAGGGGAGTCGGTGTCTTTTTCGGTGCATGAAAATCGTGCAATGCCTTCTACGAATTTCATAAGTGAATGTTCATATATAGATGCTATTAATGGCTTGGTTGAGAAGGTATTTATTCAGGAACAGGAGTATATGGAAGCTTTTGCTGGATCGGCCGACATGGAGGAATTAGCTAAGGAAGCTGAAGAATCAGCGCTGCCGCAGCCAGCTCTGCCGATTCCCGCGCTGCTACAGTCAACTCTGCCGAGCTCAGCACCCTTCAGCCATACCGAGCTGCCCTTTGATGAACAGATGGAAACCAAGAGGTCAGCGCTGGAACTAAAGGAACTCCCTGCCAATCTCAAATATGTATTTTTAGAAGCAGGTGAGGAGAAGCCAGTGATCATATCTTCCACGCTGACTTGGGAGCAAGAGGCAGCGTTACTCAAGGTATTGAAGAGAAACAAGGCAGCTTTGGGATGGAGCCTGGCAGACATTCGTGGCATAAGTCCAGCCACATGCATGCACAAAATTAACCTAGAGGAGGGAGCAGCACCCAAGCGAGACGCTCAGCGACGATTGAATCCTATTCTGATGGATGTCGTGCGCAAGGAAATCCTTAAGTTGCTGGCCGAAGGGATCATCTACTCTGTCGCTGATAGTGAGTGGGTGAGTCCCGTGCATGTCGTGCCAAAGAAAGGAGGAATGACGGTTGTGCGCAATGACAAGATGGAGTTGGTACCGACGCGTCCTACGACGGGGTGGCGGATGTGTGTTGACTATAGGAAACTCAATGCCGTCACCAAGAAGGATCACTTTCCTCTCCCTTTTGTTGATCAAATGTTAGATCGTTTAGCTGGGCATGATTTTTATTGTTTTCTTGATGGTTTGTCAGGATATTACCAGATCGCGATCGCCCCGGAAGATCAACTCAAGACTGCCTTCACCACTCCTTTTGGGACGTTTGCATGGAAGAGGATGCCGTTCGGGTTGTGCAATGCACCCGGGACGTTTCAACGATGCATGATGTCCATATTCTCTGAAATGATTGGTAAATTCGTGGAGGTTTTTATGGATGATTTTTCGATTTTTGGGCAGTCATTTCATGATTGTTTGACGAAGATTGATGTGGTGTTGCAAAGGTGCATTGAAAGTGGCTTAACCTTGAGTTGGGAAAAGAGTCATTTCATGGTTACACGTGGTATTGTCTTGGGTCATGTGGTGTCTAAGCATGGACTAGAGGTCGACAGAGCTAAAGTGGAGGTAATCCAAAAGTTACCACCCCCTATTGATGTTAAAGGAATTAGGAGTTTCTTAGGTCACGCCGGTTTTTACCGACGTTTCATTAAAGATTTCTCTAAAATTAGCCAACCTCTATGCAAACTGCTAGCTCAGGACATTCCGTTTAATTTTGATGACTCTTGCATGAATGCCTTTGAAACATTAAAACTAAAATTGAGCTCTGCCCCGGTGGTGATTGCGCCTGATTGGTCATTGCCCTTTGAAATTATGTGTGATGCGTCTAACTCTGCTGTAGGAGCTGTGCTAGGTCAGCGTGTGGATAAAATGTTACGTGTAATTTACTATGCTAGTTTAACTCTGAACAGTGCACAAGTAAATTACACCACTACTGAAAAAGAGATGCTTGCTGTGGTCTTTGCCTTAGATAAATTTCGTGCCTACATCATTGGGTCTAAGGTTATTGTTCATAGTGACCATGTTGCGCTGCGATATTTGATGACTAAACCTCAAGCTAAAGCTCGTCTGATCCGTTGGGTTTTACTGTTGCAAGAATTTGATGTAGAGATCAGGGATAGAAAAGGGAGCGAGAACCATGTAGCTGACCACCTTTCACGCTTGGATAATCATCGGATAGAGTCGAATCTTAATTGCATCCCTGAATCTTTTCCTTTTGAGCAAACATATGCATTAACCTTTGACAAGTGCAGCGCTGCAGAGTCCAGCTTTACCGAGCCCAGCTCCACCGAATGCAGCGCTGCCCAGCCCAACGCGGCTCAGTACAGCCCTGCGAGCGCCGAGCCCTGGTATGCCGATATTGTCAATTACTTAGTTTGTGGTATTCTATGACCTAAGCTGACATCACAGGAGAGAAAGAGGTTTTTAGCTCAGTGCAGGCACTACTATTGGGAGATTCCTCACCTCTTCAAGCTTGGAAAGGATGATGTCATTAGACGGTGTGTGCCGACAGAGGAGCAACAACAAGTGTTGAAGATGTGCCATGAAGATCATTGTGGTGGACACTTTGGGGGACAGAAAACAGCACATAAAATTCTTCAATCAGGTTTGTTTTGGCCTTCCATTTTCAAAGATGCACACATTTTCACTCTTGCATGCGATAGGTGCCAGAGAGTAGGAAATATCGGCCGCAGGAATGAGATGCCTCTCCAAAGCATATTAATTGTTGAAATTTTCGATGTGTGGGGCATTGATTTCATGGGGCCATTTCCTACTTCGCATGGGTTTCAATATATTTTACTTGCTGTAGATTACGTGTCCAAGTGGGTTGAGGCTATTCCCACGCGAACATGTGATGCTAATGTGGTACTTAAGTTTGTGCAAGAGAACATTCTTTCTAGATTCGGATTTCCTAGAGCCATCATTAGCGATGGAGGTAAGCACTTCTGTAACAAGTTGTTTGCAAAGCTCATGAAGAAGAATGGAATCACGCACAAGGTAGCAACACCTTATCACCCGCAGACCTCTGGCCAAGCCGAGACGAGCAATCGACAAATCAAGGGAATTTTGGAGAAAACGGTTCAACCCTCGCGTAAGGACTGGTCCGCAAAGTTGAATGATGCTCTTTGGGCGTACAGAACTGCCTTCAAGGGCGTGCTTGGGATGAGTCCGTACCGTCTCGTATATGGCAAAGCCTGCCATCTGCCGGTGGAAATTGAGCATAAAGCTTATTGGGCGATCAAGGCTGCTAACTATGACTTGGACTCTGCTGTGAAGCAGCGCACGCTACAAATGGAGGAGCTAGATGAGCTACGCAATGAGGCGTATGAGAATGCGAGAATTTACAAGGACAAAGTGAAGCGACTCCACGATCGCCGCATTTGCCACAAGAATCTTTGCCCTGGAATGAAGGTGCTCTTATTCAATTCTCGACTTAAGTTATTTCCGGGAAAGCTGAAATCCAGATGGAGCGGTCCATTTTTACTCAAAGAGGTGTTCGAGCATGGTGCGGTAGAGCTGTTGAACGAGCACACAAAGGAGAGTTTCCGAGTGAATGGCCATCGAGTGAAGCCGTACTACGAGCACCAGAGCTCGCCTATGGAGGTGGAGTCTCAAGCTCTGCACAACCCTAGCTGAAGTTCAACTCTGAAGTCGGGCTGGAGACTTTAACTCTAGCGCTTAGTGGGAGGCAACCCACCTTTGGTTTGTTTTTAATTTTTATTTTTCTTTTGCTTTCTTTGTTTTCGTTGATTGTTTTGAGTCTTTCTTCAGTTTTGGTTGCTAACGCCGACAAAGGGAAGAAGGGAGCCAACGCTAATATAAAAAAAAAAAAAAAATGAAAAAATTCGTAAAAAAAAAAAAAAAAAAAGGCCAACGCAGCTTTAGCTAGGAAATTACGTCAACGATTGAAGTTAAAAGAGTCAGCGATGGCCAAACGTCGAATGGAGCAGGCTAGCAAAAGAAGGAAAAGTCACCAAAAAATAACCACCCGCCAACCGCAGCCCGCCCCCGGCAGCGCTGCCACCCGCCAGCGCTGCCACCCCGAACCGCAGCCCACCCCGTCAGCGCTGCCAGCACCGACAGCCACACCCCGCCAGCCACGCCCCACCCGGCCACACCGCCACATGTCCGCCCAGCCACCCGCCTGCGCTGCCAAGACGCCAAGACCGCCCAGCCACGCCCCGGCAGCGCTGCCACCCGCCAGCGCTGCCACCCCGCCAGCCACCCCGCCATCCACACCCCGCCCAGCCGCCCCGCCAGCGCTGCCAGCTGCCAAGACGCCAAGACCGCCCAGCCACGCCCCCGGCAGCGCTGCCACCCGCCAGCGCTGCCACCCCGCCAGCCACCCCGCCATCCACGCCACGCCCACCCGCCCCGCCAGCGCTGCCAGCTGCCAAGACGCCCAGCCACGCCCCCGGCAGCGCTGCCACCCGCCAGCGCTGCCACCCCGCCATCCACGCCCCGCCCAGCCACCCCGCCAGCCACCCCGCCATCCACCCCGCCAGCCACCCGCCAACAGCCCAGCGCTCTCGCTCTCCATATTAAGCGCCGAACCATGCCAGCGCTGACCAGCCAGCCCGGTTGCGCTCTGCCAACCTGCCCAGTGCCTTCGCTCTCCAAATTCATAGCAACACCCGTCAGCGCTGTCACGCCACACGGCAGCCCAGCCCGGCTTCTTCGCTCCACACCGCCATCGCTGGCCAGCCCGCTGTGCTACGTTCAACACGACGAGTCAGCGCTGCCTTTCTATTCTGCAGCTATCAATGCTGCCACTCTCCACTTGCAACAGACAAAGTCCTTTCTATTCTGCAGCTATCAATGCTTCAGTTTTTCAATGCCGATAATCAGAGAAGTTTTCTTAACTTTTCATATTTCTTTTCTTCCCTGAGGACATGGCATGCTTTTAGTGTGGGGGTGTTTTCTTGTGCTTATATTAAAAATTAAAAAATAATAATAATAAAAAATAATAATAATAATAAAAAAAAAATAATAAAAATTGGCGAGATTAGTCTTCTATGCTTAGTTTTTGGTCTTTGTCTCATGCGAATTTTTATGAATTTGTGGAAGAGAAGATGGTTTTCGATGTGCATTTAGGGTTTGTGAATGAATGGTGGTTATTCTTGTTTTATTTTTAATATGCGTCTCTTGATTATACAAAGAATTATGAGTTTTGTTGCAACATGATTGTAAGTTAGTAAAACGTGATTTGTCCGGCAGATACTAGAAGGAGTATTGTCAGTGTGATTACCTACGATTGTATCTTATCTGTGAAATGTGATAAATGTTGGACGAATTGCCAACTCTGAAAATTCCAGCTCTGAAACATCTGGCCTGTTCTGAAAACGTGACAGCTCTGAGTCTCTGCTCCTCTAGACTAACTATGAGCATGGGAAACCACGTGAAAAGACTTTGGATTACATCCAAATGGTTTTATTTCATGAATTATGGCTCAACTGTTGAAAATCTTAAGCACAAAAAGTGTGAAAAATGGGGATATTGATTATAAAGGTGATCACATTAGGGAATTCACTTCTAGCGGAGAATCGGGTCTGATCGAATTACTTGCATTACTCTTTTGTTGCGTCTTAAACTTTGAGTTACTTGCATGATCAAGAGATGTGTGTTGTTGATAAAATTTTGAATTGACTTTGTGAATGTTTGGATGGAAATTTGCATTGTTGAAATCAATCTCTTCCTAGGATTCATATGGATTTTGCTTGAGGACAAGCAAAAGGCTAAGTGTGGGAGGGTTGATTTATGCTTAATTGTTCTAATTTTAGGGATTTGCATGTGCATATTTTAAATTAAATCTTCTGGAAATTGGTGCGTTTTATGGTTTGTTTGATGCTTTGCAGGAGATTTGGGTTTATAGATGGAAGAATGCAATTTTGGAGATTTTTGGGCTAAAAATGGTGTTTTTAGCAGACATCGACATAGTCAGCGCCAAAGTCAAAGTCAAAGTGCCAAAGTCAAAGTCAGCGCTACTGCAGTCAGCGCTGCCGAATCCAGCTCCACCCATTCTTGCCAGCGCTGACCATTTTCAACTCAACTCATTCTTGTCAGCGCTGACCATTTTCAGCTCCGCCCATTCACGCCAGCGCTGACCATTTTCAACTCAACTCATTCTTGTCAGCGCTGGCCATTTTCAACTCAATTCATTCTTGCCAGCGCTGACCATTTTCAGCTCCACCCATTCTTGTCAGCGCTGGCCATTTTCAACTCAATTCATAACTGCCAGCGCTGGCCATTTTCAACTCAATTCCAGCGCTGACCATTTTCAACTCAGCCCATAAATGCCAGCGCTGACTACTTTCCAGCTCCGCCTATTTCGCCAACGCTGACTACCTTTCCCAAACATAATCATAAGGGTTCACTTTCCAGAGCTATGTTTATTCTTTCCAGCTTCGCATATTCTTGCCAGCACCATTACTTTCCAACTATGTTTATTCTTGCCAGCGCTGCCGCATGTGTATCTAGCTATGCTTATTCTCATCAGAGCTAGGTCTATAAATAGGGTTTCATTTCTATTGTAAAATCATCTATCTTTTGCTATAGTTTGAGACTCCATCTTTGAGATCTCTTGGCATCCGAAAAATAGAATTTATTGCTTTCATAGTTCTTTTTCATAGTATTGAAAATTCATTGTTTTTAGTTAGTTTTCGATTAAGTTAAGTTTTTAGTTATTTATTGGATTGTGATTGCGTGACACAATTACACGTTCAAGACATTTACGGTATTTCGTATTTCAATTCAATTTATTTTCGTTTAATCATATTTATGTTTTTAGTTCATGTTTATGCTTTCTTTTTAATTATGCAATTTAAATTATGCACTTTAGTTTCATGCCTAGATTAGTTTTATTTTTAATTTACAAGTACTTAATTTCTTAAGTTAGATTTTATTTAAGTTGTTTTAATTCTGCCTAGGGTTAATAATTTAATTCGCCTAGTAATTTTACAATTTGGTTTTAATTCAGTTTTAAGTTTCAGTTCTAGATTAATAATCAAACTCTTTACTGCTTTCTTTTATTACTTTTTCCACGATACTGCTAGAAGCCCTTTAAGACTTTCCTTGAGAGATGACACTGGGTCAACTTACCATCACTAGAATGTCCTTGTTCTATTGCAAGTCAAACTAGAGGTGTTCTAGGTTGAGTCAGTTATCAATTGCTTACACGGGTTCTTTTAAGAAAAACCCCTGTGTAATGTATAAATGGCAAGTTAAATTTATAGCTCTAAGAGCGAGATTGTTTATTTTCGGCTTATGTCCACTGAGTATTTTATACTCAGCCCTGCATGTATTTCTAAATGTGCAGGATGAGCAAGGAGAGAGATTGGGGAACCGCTGGAGGGTTGTTGTTTCCAGACGACTTTTGAGTACCGTATTCTGCTCCTATACGGTAGTGTGAATAGTTGAAGACTATGTCCTTTGAACTTAATTAGGATTGTCACTCTCAGCTATATGTCCTCGTACATATAGTCTGATCACGTTTTGCTGTGCTACCCTGAACAATATGAATCATTGTAAATTTTTAGTTGTACTCTCTTTATTTTCGTTGACTAGAACCCTGATACATTTGAATGTATGAAGCCGACAACGTATCTATCAAGATTGATGATATTTTATTTGCTTTAACTTGAATTATTAGTAGCTTCCGCTTGACGAGTCTTCTAGTTTCCCTTGTTTTACCCTATCATTTTATTAGTCGTATCGATACCCGATCTACGCTATCACTGGCTAGATGTCGGGCTGCGACAGTCCACGTCACTTAATTCCGATTCCACGTGTGCTCGAATTTGGCCGGAAATTCCGTCATAGGAATATTAGAAAAAATCAATAGTTGGTGGTTTTTTATGGGAAGTTCAAAGATTGAGGGAAAAAAATGGAAAATGACTATAGTTTAAGGATTTAGAGAGAATTAACTCTTTAATTTATTATGCTTTAATATAACAAAAAGATAACAAGGGTTCACTCATCTAATCAGGGTTTATAATTATTTTTTTATATTCATTTGAATTAATAATTAATTATTTGGGTTCATTAATTCAAAATTAGGGTATATAATTTTTTAAAAATTTTAATTTTTAGTGATAAATATTAATTAGAGTTCATAATATAATAATATTTTTTATTTTTATAAAAATAATTATAAAATAGATAAATTAAAAGCGGTACACGGTGGTACACACTAAATAGTGGGACAAAGGATCTCATCCGTTAATAACTGGTCTCAATTTTTTTTTATTAATAATTCATTATTGGGACTAGTTATAATTCCATAATTAAGGTAGCTAGGTTTTATGTTTTTGGGTATCATTTGATGTTATAATTTATATAAAAAATAAAGACATAGAAATTATTTCATAATATATTTATAAAGTACGGAGATTATTCACTAAAGACAATGTTAATATGTCATGTCAAACTATTATAATAAAAAAGTTTTACATACATGTAAACCTAAAATATAAAAGTTTCTTAAAAAGGACTTCCATCCACCCTTTTTATTCCACCTATTTTACTTGCAAAAAAAATCATAAAAATAAACAATATTTTTAAATATTTAATAATAATTTATATCAATAATAATCATAAGAAGTTTATTAAATCTCTATAGCATGACATAAAAAATAAAATTAAAAATGATATTCAAAATTACCTCACAATTTTGATTATCGTCATTGCAAAATAAAGACTCAGAGGGAATTGTCTCCTTTGAAATTGAATCGCAAATTTTATGAAGTCCGAGGGACTCATGATCTATCTATCATATAAAGAGCTACACATTGGAGAGCTCTCTACTATTTTCTATCCTATGTGGCACTCTCACGATTTAGTATTTGCTTCATTATCAATTCTACTATATATATATGGTATTTTTATATTTTTTTTTCTTCATCTATCCCACATTGAATTTATACTAAACTTTATCAATTTATAATCTAAATAAAAGGTTCATTCTTCATGCATACATTAGCTCATTTATCTCTGCTTTATTGATTTAATTAGCACCAATAAATTTTATTTCTCCTATTTATGTTTTACTATATGAATAATTCATATATTAGTGGTTTATTGATGTGGTATTATACAAGACTACACAACTTTTGGGAGCTACATTCACAATATACCCGCTTTTTGAAAACAATTCACTCCATATCCATTTGAATATTTAATTATTTATTTTGGTACTTGCCTCCCTTCACAATTTTCTATGTCTGTCTTTGGAAACATGTGTACTGACACAAAGTTTGTTTCCTTTTTGACCGAATTTAATTGTTAAAGGTTTGGGTAGGTAGTTTTGTCTTCATTATGTTAGATTTTGAATTTCTCCAACCTCTTTATTTCTCTTCCGCAAAGTTCCCCTTCTCTGCGTGAAATAGCCTTCCTCTCCAAATCTTCATTCGTTGTTACTTCAAAAGCTTTTTCCTCGGAGTCCATTCGACGGTGGAGAACATGGCCGCACCTCAAGAGGTTTGTTATTTTTCTTTATGCGCATTTTTTGTATTTTGAATAATATTTTGGAATTAATTCATATTTTGAGTTAATTATTCGCAGTTGTAATACATGTTGGGAATTTTTGACGGTGGAGAACATGGCCTTATTCGGATTTTTTGTTCTTAAATTACTTAGCGCAGAGAATTTACGCATACAATTTCCATAGGATAGATCTAATTTCTTCGCAGAATACACATTTATTTAAGTTTGTGCGTAGAATACACCTTTAATTTGTGCGTAGAATTGTATGCGCATAGTATCGAAATTATTTGGTGCGCACACCATATAGACTATGTGCAATTGCATAGTCTATATATTGCGCAGTGTACACATTGCACATAGTATATGTTCCGCAATTTAGAGACAGAAAATTGCGCATAATATGTTGCGCACTGCGCATAGTTAAATTTCGAGCATAGCTAATTTTAATTTTGCATAGTTAAGTTAAATTCAATTTCAATTGCACATAGTTAAATTTAATTTCGCCTAGTTAATTTTAGGGAGGAATTCTAATCTTAATTTTAATTTTAGTTAAAATTAGTTAATTCTAAAATTAGGAATTTTAGGGAGGAATTTCGCATAGTTAATTTTAGGGAGGAATTTTAATCTTAATTTTAATTTTAGTTAAAATTAGTTAAATTAGTTAATTCTAAAATTAGGAATTTTAGGGAGGAATTTTAATTGTTATCTTAAAATTAGTTAAATTTAATTTCGCATAGTTAATTTTAGGGAGGAATTTTAATTTCAATTGCACATAGTTAAATTTAATCGAGCATAGTTAATTTTAATTTCGCATAGCTAATTTTAATTTCGCAAAGTTAAATTTCGAGCATAGATTAGAATGTGCATAGTATGTGTTTTTTGTCTTAAAATTTGTTATTTAAATATTTTTTTCGTTGTAACATGGGCCTCTTACTCTTTTGAGACCTGACACTATCAATGTAACGTCGGATGTGGGCACTTATTACAAAATCAAGTATTTAAGCAAGGTGCAGACAATTTTAAAGGAAAAAGGTGGTCAAGCATTATTGGATAGATTTTTAAATGGTTGTTTTGGATATTTGTTGGATTGGAATCCTGGTCCAAAATGTGCAATGGTCGTGCATCATGTAGTGTCTCGCCAAATTAAATCCAATGGGGATGGTCTATATTTTTTATTGAATAATACCAGGGTGCATTGTTCTAGGAGAGATTATGCTTTGGTGACTGGTCTTCAATTCGGTGATTTTAATTTTGATATGTCACGTAACCATGATTTGAGTGAAGTGGAAGTGTTTAGGAGATTTAGTGGTGGTCAGACGCATGTTAAATTATCTTTTATCATTGATCTTTTTGATGATTTTAAGATTAATGATGAAGATGGAAGTTTATACTTGAGGATTGCCTACATTATAGTCCTATATGGATTGCTGGTAGGTTACGAGACCGATAAAACAATTGAAAATTGGGTTTGGGCATTAGTGGATGATCTTGATGCATTATTTAACCAATTTCCGTGGGGGGCGTATACTTATAATTTGTTGTGTCAATACACTACAAAGTGTATGTCGAAAAAAAATTATAAATTCTATTGACCTGTTTGGGCGTTGCACGTGTGGTCGCTCGAGATCATGCCCGACTTTGGTAATTTGGTTGGCAATTGTGTTGCTGAGTTTGCTCACCCTCGGTGTTTGAAGTGGAAGTTTCGAAGTAGACCGGCTACGAAGAATTTATGTCTTTTTCGAGAAAGAGGTACTTAGATTTTAATATTGTACAAACATTTATTTTACTATATTATTCTACAAATGTACATAGAAATGTTTGTTAAGCTAATTTATGTAGTAAGATCTTTTAATTGGTTTAATTAAAAGAAATGACATTATAAGATTTTCGATTTGTTAATTGTTATATTAATTTGATGAATATAAGTGAATAGATTATATATGTTGGCCAAAATGCGCATGTTGGTCTTGAAAATTGCGCACAAATTGATGTGAAAAATGCGCAATTAGTGTCTTTTTATAATTATGCTAAATTTTGCGCAACATTGACTATTTTGCTTAATTATGCTTAATTTTGCGCATGAGATTCTTCACGTGAAATGCATCAATTGATTGCGCTAAAAAGATTAATTTATGACATTGTAATTCAAATTGAAATTGTATGCGCATTGCGCATACTTAAAGAATTGCGCATTGAATTACCATTACCAAATACAATAATTTCTGATTACAAGTGCGCATTCAAATAAATACAATTACCAAAGAAAAATATTATGATTACAATTACCAAATACAATTATTATGATTACAATAATTTAACTTTAACATACAGTTGAATTAAATTCAATGCGCATTGAATTTAAAATTACAAGAATAATTTATGATTACAAGAAACAAAAAAAAAATGCGGCAAAGATTACTTTATGAATAGCAAGTGGGCAAAATTAAAATTATGAGTACAATACTAATTTATTTTTTTCACACAAAAAAAAATCAAAATTGCCCAAATATTCTACAGATGTGCATATTCCATTTTCTGCGCAAAATGAGTATCTTTCATTACATTTCTTGCGCATACAAAGAACAAAATGCGGCAAATCTAACTATGCGCACAAACACTAATTTTGCGCATAGTTAATGCACATATAATACATCTATGCGGCAAATTGGGCTGTCAAATAAGGGAGCATTACACGAAATTCCAAATTACATTTCAGGCACCCAATCATTGTCGTCAGTGTGCAGTACAAACACAGCTTTTTCCTGCCAAGAAAATATTTAAAAAATAGAATGGATATGGAGTGTAGCAATTTGAAAAAGTGGATATTTCAAAAATTCACTCTAGGAAAGGTGGGTAGTTTAGAATTCCTCCCTTGATTGATTTAGCACCAATGGGCCTACGCACACACACATTAGTGACATCACCGTAATCCTAGATTCAATGTGGCAAGAAATCGTAAAAGTACTGAAACATCTCACGAAAGGTGCTCAAAGGTTCTTGTGAGGATCTGGCGATACTAAACTTTCAATATTCTTCTGCGGCCAAAACATCCTTATCTTGTTTTCAATATTCTTGAGCAGCCAACACTTCATCAATATTCTTCCTCTTCTTCTTCTTCTTCTTCTTCTTCTTCTTTTCTTCTTCTTCTTCTTCTTCATCATCATCATCATCATCATCCTCTTCCTCATCCTCTTCCTCTTCCTCTTCCTCTTCCTCTTCTTCATACTCATACTCAAACTCAAACTCAAACTCTTCTTCTTCCTCTCCTCTTCCTCTTCCTCTTCCTCTTCTTCTTCTTCATACTCAAACTCAAACTCATCTTCTTCTTCTTCTTCTTCTTCTTCTTCATCATCATCATCCTCCTCTTCCTCTTCCTCTTCCTCATACTCATACTCATACTCATACTCATACTCATACTCATACTCTTCCTCTTCCTCTTCCTCTTCCTCTTCATACCTCGACCCAACAACAAACACCTTATATGCACCACTTTGTTCGTCGCGGCCGAACCCATATTTTTTAATTCCAAGGTCTAATTTGGGTAATTCGATGGAGATTCTAGTGACTGGGTTCCACAAGAAAAGGCTCCCTGGTTTCTTGAGAATGCAAATCAGCCCGTCGCAGTTGCCGACGACATAAGCATCTGTCGTCAGATGATGATTGGTTGGACCGTCGATAGGGAAAGGATCGACGTCGGGGTCATCCAAGTAGGAGCGCACAGAGCATTGCTTCAATCCAAATACTGAATTTATTGACTCACAGTTGACCATAACTTGCCAATGGGCGGCAGTTGGGTCATTGCTTGATTTCTCCAGTTGGGTTCTGATGAATCTCTCGCTACTCATTAAACAACGCCATGATTTCGAAACGCACCTGAATCTCAGCAGTGATTTCACAGCAAGTCTTGACAGTATTTCTTCGATTATTTCTTCGGGAAGATAGCGGAGTTTCCTGCTCGGAGGAGGAGCGTTTTCCCGATCCATCTGCAGCGGCGGCGGTGGTTTACAGAGTTAATATGGTTTTGGTGAGTGTCTATTATTTATATATTCTAGTTCGAAGACGAATTCATAGGTTCCTAATTGACCTCAAAGAAAAAAATAAAAATAAATAAAAAAAATCCTGATTTCAACTTTAAATTTTTCTTATCGTGCCCCATGTGAAAGCTATGTTTATTTTTTCCTCGTTAATTTTTCGGATTATTTTGTGTTACAATAGAAATATCTAGAATCTATGAATTAATGGATCAATGTAGTATTCGTTTGAACAGCTAAAGGAGATAAAGAGATACTATATGGTGGTTCACTCAAAACCGACGGCAGAGAAGATTGCACAGGCCAATCATCAAACTCATCAAACAAATAGTTCTTTAAAATGAGCCTTTGTTGGGGGAAATATGGGTTTTTAATTGAATTTTGATGATGGGTTTTGATGAAACATTCGCTATCAATTAAAGAGCCCCATGATTTCGAAACGCACCTGAACTTCAAAAGTGAATTCACCGCAAGTCTGGATAGTATTTCTTCAATGGTTTCTTCAGGAAGATGGAGAGATTTTCAACTACTTTTTCCGATCTCCATACCCAAGCTTCGATATAATTTTTAGGGTTTTAGATTTTTGTATTTGAAGTGGCGAGGGTTTTAGGTTTTTGTATTTATTTGATGGAACCCAATTTTATTTTGTGAGAGGAATAGAATTTAGTTTTATTTTCTGAGATGATAGAATTTAGATGAATATAAATAAAGGATAAAAAGATAAAAAGTGGCTTCCAAATTTGAGGTGTTCTCGTGTTTTGTTTTATTCTCTCTCTCCCCGTATATTTCATTTTGGTTTTAATCAGTATATATACTTTTATTTTTATTTTCAGCCCTATAAACGGATTTCATATATACTTTTATTTTGATCCAAAAATCAAAAATTTTAAAAATGCAGAATGCACAAGAGTTTCGCTTTCATGCATGAACTACATGAATAGAAAAAGGGAAATTATATGGAGCCATAATTATGGCTGCCATAATACCCTTAAAATTTTATGGAAATAATTTATGACTAATATGTCCTTTAATTAATTTTAATATATATTATTTAGTTTTCTAAAAGTCAACCGAAAGATTCTAGTTTCCCAATATATCAAGGTTCTTAAAAAGGAAGTGGCCAGAATCATAATATCAATTCCACAATATCAAATTTTATGCTCCCAAATATAAGGCTGAACGACACATCCAAAAATTTACACTCTTATTATACTCTTACATTTTTCGATTAAAAAAACATATTCCAAACACTCTTTCAATGACGTAGTCCTTTCAATCAGATTCGCCATGGATTATCTGAATTCTTTCAATCAGTCCAGACATCCCACTCCATTCAATGACGATGCTGGGACTTCGAAGGCATCTGAAGAGCCCTTCATCTCTGAACGAGTAGTTGATTTACTCAGTTCGTCGCCACATCGCCAGGATCCCCAAGAAGCATCTGCTTGTGAGACTGCTCCTCCAGCAGAATCTACAGCAGATATTGCTTCTGAACAACTGATGACTGACCCAATCAGTCAGTTGCACTCTGAGCCTTCAGCTATTCTGTCAACCTCAGCTGAAGATGATCAAGCTGGTATCATTGACGATGATACACCTTTCTACTCATCGCAGCAGAACTAAAATCAGCTGACAATGCTGATCCCTCATCCCCTGAAGGTCGAGTCGAGGCTATCACAGAGACTCCTCAGCCTTCATCACCATCCCTCTTCAACACTGATGAGCCTACTCCTTTCGAAGGCATCGCCATCAATCAAGAGCGGACGAGTTCTCAGCTCCCTGCTGAAGAAGAAGCTGAATGCCCTGCTCCTCCGAGCAACGCCGAGGCATCCACTTCAAAAGCTCCCCTTTCCGATCAACAAGCGAAGGCCTCTTCTGCCGACCCAGACACACCGATAGAACACGTCGAGCTTCCTCGCCCAACAGGACCTGTTCTATTTGACTCAGACGAAGAAACTGACGAGCTCCTTACCATCTGGAAAAGCAACAGACCGCACAAGAATCAGTTTTTGATTCCTGAAGGTGTGGAAGATCCAATTGCTGTCCTGCTCGAACATATTTCCAATCAGCGGCATGAAATCGAGTCACTCCATCATGAACTCGAACGTGAGAACATCTACGGAGCCAAGTTTATGAGGAAACTCCAAGAAGTTCAGAAACAGGTGACTGATGACATGATTCATCATGCCGTTTTGATCAATCAGCTCAAAATTAATTTGACGAATGAGGAAATTGCTCTTATCAATTTCAAGAAGGAAATGATTGATCCGGCCAAAGGCCTTCCCAAAATCAGGAAGGATCACAATGACCTGTGTAACCTTTTTCTTGAAACAGAGATCAAGACAAAGACGCAACTTCATGAGTTCAAAACTCGGTTCGACAAATTGGAGATTGAATTTATGAAGACGTTCATGCCCTCAGCTGAAGCCAGATTGCTCGTTGCAGAAGCAATGCGCCCTGTCTTGGAGCGCCTTGCAACAGTTGAACATCAACTCCAATGTCCCCGAGAGTCCCCTGACTCTGCCCTTCTTCAGAAGATGCTTGACGATCTTCAAGAGCTGAAAAGCCGACTCCCTCCTAATGATGCCAAAAAGGGGGAGGAGGATATGAAGAAGCGCGACCGAAGGAAAGAGGATTGGATTCCTCCATCCTTGAAGAATAACTTTGCCAAGGCTGAAGACCTTATCTCAAAGTTTGCTCCTACCACTGCCTCAGTTGAACTCAACAGAAAAAGAGCCAGAGAAAGCTCTTCAAAAGAAACAGAGCCAAAGGCCAAGAAGACTCTTCATCAGGTTGAAGACAAGAAACTCGATTTCTTATAAATCTCCTGGACGGTCAAAGGCTCCAGCACTACTTCAGTGAAGGTCTGATGGTATCATACTTGGACAAGTTTGACCGTCAAGACAAATGGATACCGACTGATCTGAATGACTGGTGGGAGAAGATTAAGGAATGCTACACCAAATGGATGGTCTTCGCCAACATCCAAGGAGACAGAGATTTCCAGAATGTTGCCTGGAAATACTTCTTGATGCAGCAGCCTGAACGAGCATTGGTCTTGAGAATGCAAGATGCTCAAAGAAGACTCGGAACTAGCATTCCTGATCCTATGAAAAAGATGGTGACTCCACCAAGGATCAAGAACGGAGTCAACAGAGACAAAATCAAAGCGGAGATCAAAGCCATCTGCAAGATCTAGAATGTGAATCCAGACTCCCATGCAGCCGATGAAATCAGGAAAGCATTCTTCAAGTTATATAATCAGAAACCTTGAGTCTTTTGGTTGTCTTCTCCTTTTCTGTGTTGTTCCTTTCTGTTTCAAATTGTAAATTAGACTGATGACTTATCAGTCTTTCATTAATGAAAAGAACTTCTTTTTTATCTCAACCTGAAAACAATAACTCTTTGTCCAGGCTCTGATTATGTTTTTCTGTCTTCTCCTTGTTCTGTTTTAGAACTGTTTCGTTCTTAACTCCAAGTACAAGTTTTTAGGTTCTATTGTTAAGGGGGAACTGTTTTCACCCCAGTTTTAGAACTTGTGCTGTGAGTTCAGTCTTTTTGTTTGTCTTAAACTGACTGATATCCAGTTAAGCCTGTTCAAACTGTGAGTACAATTAGTAAACTTACTGACTGCTAAAAAGCAGATCAGTTGTCCTGACTGACTTGTGTAAATTAAATAAGGTGGTGTGGTTACTCACTTTTACAAAATCTTTCTAAGTTAACTTCTAACTTACTCAGTATTCAGTTTATGATCAGAAAGCTTAAATCAATTTTATATGTTGATTGTGATGAATGAGCTCATCAGTATGCAAATAATATAAACAATAAAAGCAATATTGAATGTAAGTGCAGAAAATAAGAACACAATTAGTTTAATGTGGTTCCAAGCAAACTCGTAAATCAACGTCTATGCATGCATGAGAATCCACTATCTGTTGGAACTTCTTGTTATGAAACTGCAAAGTCACCATATTAGTCGGGTCTCAGCTAGTCAGTACTTCACTTTGTACTACGGAAGTGACCCGTTGTAATTTACACGGATTGCAACCGACAATACTTAGCTATCATATTTTAGTCTCCACGAACTTGTAGATTAATATCTGAACGTTATTCTCTACTCTAACACCGATATTAAATTGGAGCTATGAGAGATATAGAAGGTAAGTTTCCAACTAACGAGTACACTGTTACAATAAGAATTATGAGTATAGAGTGTGTTCGAGTTCTAGGCTTATGATACAAAATTAAGATACCTAGTGTTGGGAACCTTGTGGAATATCATAATCCTTGTCTTGATGATACCAAAATGCGTAGGTCTTAATTGTAATAGACTAGAACTATTTTGAACTCAAGTGTTAGAGTTCATTTCTAGTTTAGCTTGCGGTTCTGAAGACTGAAGGACGAAGGACTGAAGACTGAAGACTGAAGATACCAACTGAAGTATCAGTTGAAGAATCAGTTTGGAACTGATTACTTAATGCGTGCCGCGTGGACTCAGCGGACTGATACTAAAGTCAAGTATCAGTTAAATATTCTTCCTCGGACTGATCTTCCAACGTTCAAAGGAAGCCACGTACTCACAAAAGTACAGCCGCATTAAATGCAGAGATCTCAGGATCTCCTTATCTTTGCAGAGGTCATTCCTATTTGGTGGCTACTTTATAAAAGACGTCACATCTCATGTCCCTCAAGAGAGCCGTTTCCACCAAATAAGGAACCTCGAAGATTGAAGCCTCAGCCCAAATTCGAATTGCTCTCCAACGGAAGAAATCTTGAGGACGTTCTATGCCAACGGATCTATTCAAGAGTTCTCCTACAAATAGCGCTCGAGGATCACTTCAATCTTCACTGATTCAACGACATAAGCTGAAGCTCTGCCAAAATCGCTACTCAGCCTAAAGCTTAACCTCCCCAAAGCTTGAATCGAAGAAGAGAATTCCAAAGCCAAAATCAGTCACTGCTGATTACATACATTCTCTTAGACCTTAGGCAAACCTCTGTTTACCCAGAAGCCAAGGTCAAACTTGCTCCAAAAAACTTGTTCTTTGCAGTATAGTTGGCATCCGTTCAAACCTCCTTTCAGGAAGAAAGATTAGAGTGTTTGAGTGATTCGGAGTTCAGGAAGGTACTCTGACTTTGAGAGTCTTAGCGCGGGTTGTGCTAAGCAAGAGAAATCCGACACGAGTGAAGTGTGGGTACTGAAGAAGTGGTTTCTTCAGTGGTACTGTCACAGCCCGACCTAAGCTAGTGAATAGTTAAGTCGGGAAAAAGTGTGACTGAAAACAAAATAAGAAAATGAAAAAGAAAATAGATCTCAATAAAAATCACTAACCTGCTTAAACGATAATTTACCAAAATATTTGGTTTAATTGGTGAATGTGAGGGTGAAATCATTTGTGCGTGAAGGGGAATTGAAATTGGTGATATCGAAAATTAGTGAGGAAAATAACTTAATTAAATAATCAAATATAAAATAAGTGATGTGGAATTATATTGCCACGTCAGTGATAGAGAATTGAGTGAGAGGCTCTAGAATTGCAGGGATTTTGAATGGTGAATTATTAGAGATGCCACGTACGACCCCGGATTAAGGAGAGCGCAGGATTCCTTAACCGTATTATATATTTGATTAAAACGCAGTATGTATATACGAGTATAGTGGATGGTATATATTATGATACTATTATGTTGATGACGAATACATTAATGTGTTTATTAATCCGGTGGTCAAATTCTTTGTTAACTAACCATGTAACTCTATTATTATAAAACCACTATATAAATCGATATATTTAGAATAATTTTGGCGAATTTATCTATATTATTAATATGTATGTAAGGCTACTGTTTGTCACGGCTATAAATTCAACTAAAGATTGAAATATTTACTTTGAGAAATGATTACGAATATTACATAGCTCTGAAAAAATATTCTATTATTATACGTTGACAACAGAATTTAAAATCAAAGTTTTCTGGTAAACATCTCGACTTTATATAAACTAAAAACTCATAATTCAACCTTCGCATGAGAAAGACTGAAGAAATAATTAAAATATTAGGGTAATCTGTTATAGCATGCACATTTGATTGACTTAGAAGTGTAGGTTTTATTTTAATTTAATTAACACAGGATCACAATCACTTCTTACGCATATTACACCCCCTATTAACCATCGTATGATATATTATTTCCGTATCATTTCAACACGATGTATTGAATGATGTATAAATTTCACCTCAATTATTAAAACTAATAAAATAAGAGATGCATCACACATAAAAATAGGAAAACCCAATTAATTCTGTTGGAATATGGAGTCTGAGTTTTTTGGGTTGTATGATCCGTTAATTAGGCTTAATTAATTAGGATTTAATTATTGATACTATAAATAGTTGTGCCTTCTCTATATTTTGTATCTTAAATATACTACAGTGAAAAATCTGGCTTGACATTACCCCAGACGTAGTTACATATCGTAATGAATTGGATAACAATTCTCGTGTGTTCTTTTACTCCTTTCGTGATTTGCGCGTGTATTATTTTCTAACAACTAGTATCAAGGCCTCCGGATTTGGTGGGAACAAATCACGATGGGTGGTGGAAAGATTCCTATTGAGAAGTTTGATGGTTCAGATTTAGACTTCTGGAAAATGCAGATCGAGGATTACTTGTACAGGAAGAATCTATACAAACCCCTCAAGGCAAAACCAGAAAAGATTGATCCGGAAGAGTGGGAGTTGCTGGATAGAAAAACGATGAGTGCGATAAGTCTATCGCTGTCCAATGATGTGGCTTGTTACACGACGGGAGCAAGGTCGATCAAGGAGATTCTGAGTACAGTTAATTAATTGGACAACGAATGCACTAATTTTACACGTCATTCAATATAGTGTTCTTAATTCTTATTTTAAATTGTAATTTTCACTATGACCAACTCCTATATATATATAGTATCAACAGAATGAGCCCAAAATTATATAGAGTATTATAATTTCTAAGATATAAATTAATGAGGAATTTTGTGAGGGATTATTATCAGATAAAGGTCCGGATACAATTATTTGACAATATTATGGATGTTGACAATAAAGGACGACTTGCAATTTTTTGTGTAAAAATAATGAGTGTTGAAGGATTTGAACCTCGCCTAAAGATTGTATATAGTACTCTCTGTGTCCTATGAAGCATGATCTAGTTCTTTTCGGCACGAGAATTAAAAAATTAGTATTTTGTGTGTTAAATGCAGTAGGTGAAAAAGTGAAAAGGTGAATAAAGGATAAATTTTTTGTTGTTTTTAAAAACAGATCAAGCTTTATGGGACAAACCAAAAAGAAAACTGTGTGATGCTTTGTGGCACGCTTCGTGGGAGAGAGGGAGTAATTCGTTATTTGCTGGTTCTTCTAGAAAGGAATCAGAACTATATGGCGCCTGCATCAAATTTATTTTTGGTAGCCGCCTTTGTATGACTGTTACTCTTAAGACCTTTTCTTCTATGGAATTGAGTCGCACAAACACCATATCCACCTACAATTAAATGCCTGTCTCCTTTTATTTTAAATTTTATATAAATAATTAATATCAAGCCCACAACTTTTGGAAGCTTCTCTTCTCTATATATCTATATCAGAACCGATCACCTACCCACCGTGGACATGCATAACGTGCCCACCATGATGTGGCAATTGTAATTATAGTAAGATAATTTTAATTAGAGTAAGATTTATTAATTCTCTTTCCTAATTAAAATTGTTACGTCAGTGGTGGGCACGTTATACTTGCCCACGGTGGGTAGGTGATCGGTTCTGATATCTATATATGCATTTATGCATGAAAATTGGAAACTGGACTCTCTCTCTCCTTTTCTTTTTCTTTTTTATCAGACTCTGTTTGCTTTGATAAAAAAGAGAAAAACAATAAATTTTCACTTATTTTTCACCATTTTCACATATTAAAATATATAATGAAAAAAATTCTCGAGCAAGGTGAAATATTTTCTCAGACTGTAGCTCATTTTCACTCATTTTCTATCTAATGTTGGATAATATTATCCTTGGGTAAGGGGTCGGTATGAAAATATTTTCCAACATTTTCTCATCTTCTCATTTCTAGTGAACATATAATAAAAAAAAAAAGATATAATATTTTCTCATTTTTCTTATTCATTATTTTTCAATGAAAATTTTATTATCAAATTAAACGCACATCTATACTATATTAAAACATCAGTTTTCAATTAGAAATTGATTTCAAATCAATTTGAAATTGATTTGAATGGCAATTTTGATAATACTTTTAATATGAAGGTTACAAAAAATTATTCAATATGGATGTTAAATTAAAGATAATGACGATATCTTTAATTTGATGTAAAAATTATAAAAAATAAATTTAAAACCAATAAGTTATTATAGTTTAAAGTCACCAAATAATTTTTTCTCTCTCTCCTCTCTCTTCTCTCCTCTCTCATTTCTCATTTTTTAAAATTCACGGTTCTTTCATTCCTTTTTCCATATTTTTTTATTTTATTTTTTATGTTTTTACTATAGATCAGTATTTTTTATATTTTACTATTTATATTTTTATTATATCAGTTTAATGCAATTACAATGATGAAACTTATATTTGTTCATTTTAGAAATCTTTAGCTTAAAAATATTTTTTTAAAGGTCAACTTTATATTAATATAAATTTGTAGATAAATAACTAATATATAGTATATCTTAAAAATCGAATTTTTAAGCTTCAAAATTACTCATTGGAAAATCAGTAATTAGAGAACCATTATCGATTTTCTTTAAAAATAAAAAATAAAAGTAAATTGAAGAGTTTAATTTTTTAGTAGCACATTTATTTAAATTTACTGAAATTGTATACATTTTATTTTGGAAAATGAACGACACATATCTCATGTTAAACCCTTTATTTTTTCACTTTCCAATTGAAAAAAAAATGTATACATTGTAACTTTATTTTAAAATTTGAGCATAAACAAAATGACCTCATAAATATGCATTCGAAAACTATATTAAACTACAGTTATACTATATGTAAATAAATAGTTTTGTACATCTTAGAATATTATATGATCCATAATGATACTCATTATCATCTATACTTGCTTTTGATATTTCATAATTTATTTATTTATAAATTTATACACATTATCAATTAAATCAATTAATTGCTATTTCAATAATTGAAAATTCGAATGTTTTCAGATTGATATTTTTATTGAGATTATATTGTGAATAATTTATTTTTTATTGAGATCATTTATGTTTATATTTACTTATATATATATATATATATATATATATATATATAGGGTTGAGTTCAACAAAGAATTATCTTTTTCGAGAGAACGAATAAATCTATATATTTTACGAACAGATCAACATAAGTAATGAACAGACGTATTTAGTAAAAATATAGAAAAACTCGCCACCAGCAGGATTCGAACCCGGGGCAAATTGTTGTTCATGCGGTACATTGATCTGTTCATTAAAATTATAGATCTGTTCGTTTATATTTTACGACTTCTCTATTCTCCACAATATTTAGCTTCTCTGTTGAACCCTTCTCTCTCTCTCTCTCTCTCTCTCTATATATATATATATATATATATATATATATATATATATATTATGTTTAACATTTTTATTTATTTATTTAAATTATCGTTCAATTTCGATGATGATCGTGCATCGCACGAGCGGGCACATACTAGTTCAGAATAAAAGACTAGTCTTTAATCCGTCTCACTTTAATAATTCATATGACCTTTTCATACATTTTAAGAAATATAATTAATATTTTACATAAAATGTAATTTATTATAATACTATGTTTTCCTTAATTATTTATTTTACATATTATATTCACAAACACTAAGGTTAGTTTAGTAAAAAGCAATTTAAATTATAAACTAGACTATATCTTGAATATCCCCAAAAAAAATTAAGGACTATCATCAAAATGAGACGAAGAGTTGTCAATTTTTGTCTCGCATTAATATCCTTTCTCACATTTACAAAAGTGAAAATTAATGTCAATCTTACTGTATAGTTCCAAATGATATTTAGTGCAGTCATCGATACTAAGGGGGGTGTATTCGTTGTGGATTTCCACAGACTTTAAAAAGTCCATGGAATTCACATAGATTCCAGACGACTTTCAAAGAATTCGTGGTTGGATTTCACCCCGATTTTCACTGATTTTCGAAGAATTTAGGGGATAATTCTGGAATTGAAATCCATGATGCCAACGCCCGCTGAGTCCCAGCACCGCTGGAAACCCAGCGACCGCTGGGAATCCAGCGAGCGCTGGAAACCCAGCGAGATTAGTATTTTGTCAACAAACATGCTTCGAATCTTGGAAGGACGAATGAGAAGATAAAACATTATGAATAAGAATCACAAAACCAGATGAGCTACAAACAATAAAGGAAAATATATAATAAAATAAAACAATGAACTACCAGCAACAAAAATCGGTTTCAGTGAAGTGTTGAGCAATGCATTGGGCACCAAAAAGGCAAAAACCATTCATTTAAATGAATTGCAGAATGTCAGCACGGGAAACTCAAAATTGATAATAGATTTCAATCTCAGCACAGGGCAATGAGGCAATAGATAAGTCAAAATCAGAAAAAATAAAAATTCGACGACGAATACAGAAAAATTCGAACCTAGAAGGCTGAAGGAGCGGCGCGTCGGGGGCGACGGGACGGCACAACAGCTGAGAGGTGAGGGGTGCGCCGGGGCGGTCCCGGAGGAGTCGGGGAGAGGAGAGATGGTGCGGCGCTCACACTGCGCTGGGGGACTGTGGGCCTGCGGCGGCGACGGCGGCAACGGCGTGGCGAGAGACACGGAGCGCGTAGAGAGAGAGAGGCAGAGAATTCAGACTCGCTCGAATCCAGCATATGCTGGACTCTCTCAACGGTGGCTGAGTTCCAGCGCTCGCTGGCTTCTTGGCCGCGGGCGCTGGAACTCAACGCTCGCTTAAAATTTCATGGATTTCAATTCTCGTGGTTCTTGGCCGGATTTCGTCGTGTGTTTTTTTTGGATGAAATCCATGAAAGTCATTCCAGATTTTAAGTCAATGGAATAACGAATACACCTAGATTTGTATGGATTTTAAAAAGTCTGAAACGAATACACCCAGATTTATATGGACTTTTAAAAGTCTTAAACGAATACACCCAGATTTCTGCAGACTTTTAAAAGTCTGGAACGAATACACCCAGACTTTTAAAATCCATAGAAATCTATTAAAATCCACAACGAATACACCCCCCTAAAGTTAAGTTTGCAAAATTAAATTATGAAGAGTTCTTTCTTCTTCCAAAAATTTAAATATAGTAGATTAAACTAAAAAAGTATGAAAGTTATCATTTTTATCTGTTTTTTATAAGTAATATAAAATCCCTATTTATAATCACATTCTATAAATTCTGCAACAGCTTAATCAATTTAAATTTTCAACAGTGAAGATCTGACGTAGTAAACAGCGTAATTTGAAAGTTGTGCAACGGTGCAAGTGGTAGAAAATTGACTGAGAAAGCGAAAGCGAGAAAGCGAAAGCGAGAAAGTCTCATAAATTGTTACTGTATAAATTTTAATGTGAATTTCAATTTGAAAAATGGAATATTCATGACATAATTGTTGCTGGAGAAATTTTAATGTGAATTTCAATTTGAAAAATGGAATATTCATAACATAATTAATGCATTCATATTGTCAGAATGACACTAATTTTCAATCGATCTAGAAAAGTCCATTTATATGCACAACACTCTCATTTGTTTGTGGGTTCCATAAAGATGTGACCTCTACATACGCATCATACGTTAATTGTCAAAGAAAATATAAATTTTGGTTTACAAATTATAAATTCTTGCTTCTTTTCTTTCCTTTTTTTGTTGTTGCTATAAGAGCACTCTCAGCAGATCACCTAAATACATCACTAACTCTAAATTTAGGCTAAAACAATTGAAAATGAGATAAAAAATGCATCCAGCAGATCCCCTAAATTGGATAGGGCCCACAAAAAAATTTACACCTACCTAAATTCAATCTTAAAGTTACACCCACCCTAAATTTATTTTAAGCTTATAATCAGTAGGGCCCACACATAATTATTGTTTTTATGTAGAAAATAGGTGATCTGGTGTATGTATTTATAAAATCAAGATCCTAAAATTAAATAGGGTAGCTTTAGGGAAGAATATAAGAGCATAATTTTGAGATTTCTGCTGGGAGTGCTCTAAGGCCTTAATTATACGAATCTACCTCCTAACTATGGATATAAAGTTACTTCACTAACTTGTCTACAGATTTACCACCCATGTTCCGACCACATATAGAATTTAGCCTATAAAACTAGGTAATCCTATTAAAAAATTGAAATTAGTATACATGTACTAATCTTGTACTAATCTAGCAATAAGATATTCAATGCACGGGTATCGGGTGCGGGTATTGTTTTCTCAAAAACTGCGGGTATTGGGTACCCTCGGGGTACCCGCGGGTACCCGCATGTAACTTTTAATTAAATAAATAATTTTTATAATTATTAATTACTTTATAGGAAATATGAAATAGAAAGGATATTTTCAATTTTTTTTTTCTAATTAATAATTAATTTATTATTTTTTCGTCACAGATTTTATGGATAATCGATAAAATAGAAATGATATTTTCAATTTTTTTTCTAAAATGAGGGACAAAATACCCGCGGATAAAGAGGATACCCGCACATTGCGGGACAAGAATATCCTCCGGCGAGACAAAACACCCTCCAGCGGGACAAAAAAACCCGCAAAATTAAAAACAATCAAGAACTTGCAGGAAATAAGGGTACCCTCATTCCCGCAGCGGGTATCCGTTGCGGGCATTCGGGTACCCGCAACATGTAGGCGGGACGAGTGAGGGTGGGGGTTTCGGACAATTTTGTCCCGCGGGTACCCGAATTTACACCCCTAATTTTAATGTATTTTTCGAACCAATTATTGGTTAGTTCTTAAAAGTATAATGTTATAGAACTCATAAAATTAAAATATTAATTTTAATTAATTAAACATCACTTAATGGATTTTAATTACAATATTTTTTTTGAGGGAAATATATAATAGGGGGTTCAACCCAAATTTTTGTAAAATTTAGTTTCTATGTGTAATACATTTGTTTCTGGCGATGCGTCACCTTTTTTATTATAATAGTTTGACATGATATGTTAACATTTTTTTAATGAATTATTTTCATAATTTATAAATATATTACAAAATAATTTCTACGTCTATTTTTTATATAAATTATAATAATAAATAATACCCATCGAAATTCGACGGGTTACACACTAGTTAGTAATATGAAATTCAACGTTATTAATAGTATCCAACTGTGAAGAAGTAATATCTTTTTGACAATTTAGAAATAGAGACTCTAAAGGAGAAAAGACGAAATAAAAACGTGTAGTGAAGAGAAGGTAGCATTCCATTGTTGTTGAAGTCAACAACTGTTGCCTTGTCTTTCTCTTTCTATATAGAAAATACCGCATTGAATTAGCGAGTCAACACAGTAACAATGTGGCTTCACCATTCTTAATTCTTATTCTTATAAACCCCCCCCCCCCCTCTCCCACTCTCTGTTAAACCCAAGAATCTCTCTCTCTCTCTCTCTCTCTCTACTCGAATCGGCTGATTGTTGGATATTAATTTGAGTTATCGAGACAGAAAATAATTAATTCCAATTGATATCAATGGATAGCATATTTGGTTTGCTAAGGATTAAAGTTGTGAGAGGCTTCAAACTGGCTAAAAGAGATGCCAGAAGCAGCGATCCTTATGTGATTGTTCGGATGGACAAGCAGGTAACAGACGATACCTATCATTTTTCTTTCTGCTTCGATAACTCCGTCGCTTTTATTTTATCTAATTGTTTTCAAATATATATATCCCAATCATACCATAGCTAATAGCTTGAATGTTGATTGTAAACAATCCTACTTTCAATGCGAGATTAATCCGATCACAGTTAATTGAGGTTAAATTTTCATTACATTTTTTTAATCAATGGAGAAATACTGTGTTTTGGAGGTGGTTGGTAATGGTGAATCTCAAGGGATAATATGTTTTAATATTTGTCGTTTATTTTAAATATATATATGGAATTAAGGAGAGTTTATTTAATCAATCCGTGTAATATGCATGGAGATTTGGGTGGGTGCATGCAGAAGCAGAGAGGCGTAATAAACGCCAATGAATTTAAATTTGTTGCTTAAAATTAAAAGTGAAGGTGGATTTAGATGCAAGATCACATGATTAAACATGCTAATTACGTTACTGGCCCTTATGGAAATCAGAAACTAAAGACTCGCGTGGTGAAGAAGAATCTGAACCCCGAATGGAACGAAGAGCTCACTCTGACCATCGCCGATCCAAACCAGCCCATCAAGCTGGTAGGTATCTCGTCTTAAATCTTACAAAATTCACAAAATTAATCAAAGTAATTAAGGAAACATGTTGGTGATTAATTGCAGCAAGTTTACGACAGAGACACGTTCACTCCGGACGACAAAATGGGGGATGCAGAGTTCGACATCAAAGAGCTGGTGAGGGTGCTGAAGATGCAGTTGGAGAATGTTCCAAGTGGGACACTCATCACCAAGGTTGTGCCCAACAGGGACAACTGCTTGTCGGAAGCCAGCTCTATTCTCTGGGAAAATGGGAAAGTCACGCAGGATATGGTGTTGAGATTGAGGAATGTTGAGTGTGGAGAAGTTGAGCTGCACCTGCACTGGATAAATGTCCCTGGCTCTAGATCTCTCTAATGTTCAATCTTTCTTCTACATGCACATTTTTTCATCTCCAAATTTTACATTTTCCTTTTCCTTTCTAATTTCTGTCTAATCTATTAATATATGAAAACACAGCTTTTTTAGTAATTTTTTCCCACCAAGTTAATGCCATTTTTGCAATGATAGCATCAATTAAGGGCAATTGTGTTAGAAGTTAAAAAAAGAAGAGATCAACAATTCAACATCCACGTTCTCACGTAATGAGAGAGGAAATACGTGACAGGGGAGAGAGAAGAAAAGCACAAATACTCCTGTGCAACTGGTTGCACCATTTACCTGGTTTCTAGAATGATACTACTTCATTTGGGAAATGACACTTGAAAATCTTCAAGTGTCATTTGTATGCTAAAGTAGTGTACATTCAGAAACCAGTTGCATGGTGTAACCGATTGCACGGGAGAGTGCCTCGAAGAAAAATGTGAGAAATATTTTTATTGAATTTCAAATAATCATATGTTATTTATTTTAAATCTATTTCTTATTGTTTTTACACTAAATTAAAGATTTTATCACAATCTTTAATTTAAAATGCATATTGATTTTTTTTATGAATAAAAAAATATTATTAAAATGTGATTATATATATATAAAAAAAGGAGAAAACCTAACCACCCTTGAAAGCACAGAAAAAACTGACTAAGGGTCGAACCTCATTAACACCTCATTAAGGAAAACACAGTGGGAAAAACCTTAAGGAGAGAAAAAGAGTACTCGTCTATCACAGGGAGAGAAGTCAGAAAAAACTAACAAAAAAGAGCAGAGGGAATGTGGAAAAACATCAGGAACTCCGGCCTAACCATCGCCCCTAAGTAATCCCGGCCATTTCACTGCTCGAAAAACAACAAAAAACTCGAAACAAAAAACCAAAAGAACATGACTTCAACCAACAACCCGGACGTCGGTAAAATCCGACACACTTCTAGCACCTCAATGACCAATCTGCCAGAAGCAAAAAGAATGGCTCGATGCCGATGGAAAAGAGCTCGACCACTCAGGCCCCAACTATGAGCGCACCCAACAGTTGTAAAAAAGCCCGAGCGACGCTCCAAGCCCAACCACCAAACAATGAACGCCCCAAAACCAAAACAAGTCGAAAAACTCGTTCAAAATAAAACTGACCAAACCTCTGTCAGCATGCATCAAAGAGAAGACACCAAAGGCATCGTCCCACACACGAATCCAGCAAAGTTCCACAACAGCAAAGGCCGAGATCATCTAGCCTTCATTCTAACGTGGCTATGAGTAGCCATCTCCAACCGAACCGCCTTTTTAATCTCCTCAACTTCATGCGTGAAGGAACCATATTTTGACGTATGATTCACGTGCCCGTGACCTATTTCGGATGCCAAACGAATACATACAAAAATCATTCGTGCCTATTAAAAGAGAACAAATCTTACTTGCAAATTCGGGGATGAGCAAATATAGAGTGAATCTTCCGACTTGTTTCCCGGCAAGACTTGACGTTGGATGACAACGAGCTTCAAGTCCTTTCCACCTTCTAGGAATGGCGTCTCCCTTCTCTTTCTTTCTATTCTCACAGAACTCTCTTTTTTTGGTCTCACGTAAGCGTAGAAGTAATTAAGTTTAAGGGCTTCCTTATTATTTATACTAGGTATTAGCCATACCTAAATAATAAGCCTATAAACTTAATTAAATCAAATAGAGCCCAAGAGAGAATAAAAGAGAAAAGGGACGCCCCCATGGAATTACGCCTTTATTGGGCCAAGCGGGGATCTACTAGCTCGAATAAAGTTTGGCCTCCCAGTGCTCGATTTTCTTATTCAGCCCAGAATAAAATCGAGACACAAGTATTAATTTATTCCACTAGAAAATTAATACTGAATCACCTCTTTATTCTTTAGGTGAGTCGGGGCTAGTATTAGACTTAATTAATCCCCGTGTTTAAGATATCCAATATCCATTAATTAATTAATTACTCTGACGACTGATTAATTAATTAATCAATCATTCAGTTATAAATGACATCTCGAGTGCTACCACTTAAACTTATTATGTATTGGAACTCATTCCGCCTGCAGGGTTTAATACGATAAACTTATTAAGTTCCTCGAGAGGATATTATCATCCTGTTATTAGCAGGACACAGATCCTTATTGCAATATAATCGCATGTCAAATAATAATTGCTATCACCCAAAATATCGAGTATATTGAACTTCAAAAGAACTCTCACCCATGATAAATCAAAGCAATAGTCAATTGATTATCCACACCGATTAATTCAATTAAGGTTAAGACTATTTAAGTCATCGAGATCTTGATTCTTAATTAGTCAGAATATAAGAATTCATCTCACTGTGATCATGTTCCATACACGAAGGTACTAGCATAAATAAATAGCCAAGACAAACTATTTATCCATTTATGCTACAATCTAAACCAGCAACTCGTCCATAGTTGCCTCGATTGTGAACTCAATTTATATCTCAACTTTTTCCAATTATATGATCTTCTGTGATCTACAACACACCATATAATCTATAGTATGAGATAAATTGGACTATAATAGGATAATTGTCACAGCCCGACCTAAGCCAGCGAATAGTTAAGTCGGGAAAAAGTGTGACTGAAAATAAAATAAGAAAAATAAAAGATAGATATCAATAAAAATCACTGACCTGCTTAAACAATAATTTACCAAAATATTTGGTAATCATAAACAATCTTTTCTAAAACTCAAAAGCAGACAACTCGCAATACATAACGACAAGTTGTCTAAGTATCAAGTGACATAATTCTGTAAGCTATTAGTTTGAAATCTTTGCAACACATCAATAAAGTAAAACGCACTAAGCGTTGCAGCGGAATAGCTTAAGTGGATTACATGTATGAAGACATGGAATCCTGAGCCTAATTTAGTACTTATATATCAAAAGCTTTGCTCTGCTGACATCCATCTGCATCACAGCTTAACCTGCACATTTAGAAAACATATGCAGGGCTGAGTACTAAAAAGGTACTCAATGGTCACATGCCGAAATAACTTTAAAGATTGCTCTTAGAGCTATAAATTGAACTTGCCATCTCAAGCATCACACATGAGTTTTATTTAAATAACCTGTGCACGCCAAAACTGTAAAACTTCTATATATATATATATATATATATATCATCATATACGTCTGCAGACATACTTCTTTGTACTCTACCATATCTGCAATGATAACTGTGTGCCGAGAAGGTGGCCACCTTCTACGGTCACTGACCGGCCGATATGCTAAACCGGCTCACGGTCCTAGACCGGCCGATACTGTCACGACCGGACATAATTAAGGATAATTAAGTCGGGGAAACCGTGACTAATGGAGGAAGATTAGAAGCGGGGTAGAAAGGGGAATAATCAAACAAGAAAGGATCGCAGTATCATTGTTAACAACAGGGATATTTATAATATAACGGAGTTTTAGTCGTATAGACTCAAATAACTAGTAAGTTCGGATAACTCCGACTTATCCAAAATAACATAAAACTTCTGAGTACGCAGCGGAATAAGGTTCTGATTACATGTATGAAGACATGTAACCCTAGAGTTCATTAATACATAATAAGACAAAAGAGTCTCGCTCGTCACTTCATCACCATCGGCAGCTGCTCAACCTGCACATTTAGAAATATATGCAGGGCTGAGTACAAAAGTACTCAGTGGGCACATATGCCTACTATGAAATATAACATGCTTCGTAAAGTTGTAAATTGTCATGCCATCATAAACAGTACAGCAAGGGAGTTTTTCGCTAAAAAGGCCCAAGCTTACTAAATTCATTTGTGATTCTTAAAGTTCGTCTGCAGACTAAGTTCTCTTGTAATCTATCATATCTGGAACTGTGTGCCGGAGAGGTGGCCACCTCTCACGGACACTTGACCGGCCAACCCGCTAGATGACTCACGGTCACTGGTGTACACTAGCCCTGGCAGGATAGCTATCAACTGCTCAGGACCCGAATTCGATTTCATAATAACTGGCAAAGCCACATCAGATAGATATCATACCAAACATTGAAACATTTATGGCAAGACAACAGTTGAAATAATTTTCAGTTCAAAGATTTTGCAATGAAATAACTGTTCAAACATAACATTAAACTCATTTGATATATATGAAAGTAATGCCCACCTGATAGTGATTTTCTGTGATACAAACGCTCCTCAACAGATTATCAATCTCGCCCTTGACCTTTATTACGAGAATATATGTACATATATAAGATATTTGCTCGAATAAAAATCCTCAAATGAGAATGTGTATTTAACTATGCATGATCCTTATGCATGAATTATTATTCTGAAATAATAATCAGGGAATTTCTATTGTTAATCCAAGCTATCGGATTTAAACAAAAGCTAAGTCTCGTCTCATGAAGCCGGATAATTAATAAAAATTAATCCGTTCTCTTAGGGTGTTCTAATCCGTCAATTAAATAAACCCCATTCCTCGTAGTCAATAGAAAATAAATAAATACTTCAACTTATTCGCTTTATAACCTCATAATTAATCGGGCTTAATAGGAACAAGTAATGTTATAAGATTAAATAATTAAAAGGCTCAACATAAGGCAGCCTAATAATTAATTAAGTAGAAGTGGGCTTGAATAATTAACATGAGAGGCCCAATTGAAATAATTCATCAACTCAAGTAATTAAATAAATCTTGGCCCAAATAAATAAATAATTTGATTAGCTGGGCTCAATTAAATAAATCAAACGAGGCCCAACGAAGATAATATAACAGCCCAAATAAAATAGATGGCCTTCAATTTAAACAAATTCGGCCCAATGAAATAATGTAATAAAAGCCCATCTGAGTAAAATAAATAAATTCAGAGGCCCAATCAGTAATTAAAATCGGCCCATATAAATAAATTCAGAAGCCCAATTCATAATTTAAAATCGGCCCAAAATTAATAAATAATCCAGCCCAACTCAAGCCCACTGAAAATAAATAACTAAACCCAATAAAATAATAACTAGAAGGCCCAAATCAATTAAATAACAAGCCCATTAAGCAAAGCCCAATTTTCATAAATAAGGAAAGAAGCCCAAATCCTTCTCCCCCAAACATCTCGGTTCTCTCTCTCTCTCATAATACACTTTCGCCTTTCTCTTTCTGAAGGAGCCGCTGCCCCCCTTCTCCTCAAACTCGACGAGCGATCTTCTTTTTCTTCTCCGGCTGAAATCTGACCGGCTTCGCTTCTCCGGCTGTTTAGCCGTTGTCTGCCGACGCGTCGAATCCCGGCGTCGTCCTCCTTCTCCCTTTCTCACGCAAAACCCAGCCGAGTCCTACTCTAGAAATCGTCGCCGCCGTCTGGAGCTGCTACTGCTTCGCCTGGAGTCGCGGCCTGGAGTTGCTGCTGCTCGTTCGGTGGTCAGCGGCTCGTTGGAGGAGCGCCGCCGCCGGCCGCTGCTGTTGGCCGCTGCTGGTGGTCAGCCTTCTCCCTATCTCTCCCTCTCGATCCGGCCTCAGCCGAAGCGGGTGCCGCCGCCGCTGCCGTCCGTGGAAGACCGGCGAGCGCCTCCTCTTCCTTCCAAGGTCGATCTCTCATCTGATCTCTCTCAATTCAAAACCGGTCGCTCGGCCTCTCTCCTCTCACCGAGATTCTGTTCGGCCACCGACTGCTCCGGCCGGCGTCGTGGCTATTCTGATGCAGGCGAGACGACGAGAGTTCGCCGCCTTCTCCCTCCGTTCCAGCAGTTGGGTTTCAGCAGATGCTTGGGCAGTCAGCCCTTCCCCATCTAAAAGCTAAGTCTAATCTCTCTCTCCAATCCATTTACTAATCTAGTTTCTGTGAGTTCTTGTGATTGTTACTCTGGAGTGTAGTGAAAGTGAAGCATGTAAAATCTTCTGTTGTAAAGTATTTCCCTATTGTACAGCATATCTTGACTATATCGTGTAGATGAACTGTGATTATGCTAAGCATGGATGTGAACTGAATTGAATATTCAAGATAGTAGAATACCTTGAATGTTTTCGAGCTGATGGGTGGCTGTTGAAGTTCGAATAGCTTGTGAAATGACTGAAATGAATTGGTCTTCTGTTAATGCAGGTGAACTTGATGAAAAAAAAAATGAATATTGAGGCCAAGCCTTACCTTGAGATCTTAGCAGAATGAATTGGGACTGCTCTTCGATATTTTTCGGTGAAGTGAAGTGAGATTGAGAGCTGTTTGTTGGCTGGGTTTGATACTAATAGTTCATTGGCGCATACATGAGTGTGGTGGGGGAAAAAAAAAATAATGATAGTGGTGTATAGAGGTTGGGGAACAAAATTTAATGGAAAGAAAAAGAGAAGAAAAAGAAAGGAAAAAAAAATGTAGAGGAGAATTATTGATGTATTTTCTCTGACTCGGTGATTCTGTAACTGTAAAGTGAATCGCGTGCTCATATTTGCTTGTACTGTTTATTTAAATAAATCTCGATTTCGACATGTGATATCTCGCTAAAATCGATAAGTTATAAAATGAATCTAAATTAAATCCATAGATTTAATTCGTTCGTTGTTCTGATATCTAAATTAAATCCGCAGATTTAATTAACTTCTTGAGTCGGAAATAATTCCCGACCTGAGTAAAATAAAATCAAATTCCATCTCGCTTAAAAAAATAAATAAATAACGTGACTTTGCTAAGTCAGTTATAACTCTGAAATAATATCATTGACTGCTTTAACAATATAAATTCAGGATCATAAGCTGAATTCATATCAGAATAATAACCGTTTTCATTCACTGATGAACAAAAATAAACACTCATTACTGGATTTAAAATATATAAAAGAGCGGGTCACTACATACTACCCCTCTTAACAAAAATTTCGTCCCGAAATTTGCATATTTCTTCTAAAACAGTTCGGGGTATTTCTCCTTCATTTTGTCTTCAAGCTCCCACGTGGCTTCCTCTTGTCCGTGGTGTCTCCATAAGACTTTCACTGATGTGATTGCCTTATTCCTGAGTTGTTGTACTTTTCGATCTAGAATGGCCTCTGGTCTCTCTTCATAACTCAAGTCTGGGCAAAGGATCATCTCTTCTTGGTGGATTATGTGCTTTGGATTGAAAACGTATTTTCTGAGTTGTGATACGTGGAAAACATTGTGAACGTTTCCAAAGCTTGGCGGTAACGCCAACCTATAGGCTACTGGGCCTATTCTCTCCAAAATCTCATAAGGTCCTACGAATCGGGGCCTAAGTTTTCCCTTGACACCAAACCTAGTTATCCCCTTGGTAGGAGATACCTTTAGGCAGACCTTGTCTCCTATTTCAAACTGTAATTCGGTTCGGCGTGCATCAGCGTAAGATTTCTGTCTATTTTGCGCCTCCTTTATTCGCCCTCTGATTTGGCGGACTATCTCAACCATCTCATTGACCATGTCTGGTCCTAAAACTTTTCTCTCACCCACTTCATCCCAATAAAGCGGCGATCTACATTTTCTTCCATATAATGCCTCATATGGTGCCATATCGATAGTCGCCTGGTAACTGTTATTATAGGCAAATTCAATCAACGGCAGCACTGCTTCCCAACTTCCACCCCTGTCTAACACCACTGTTCTCAACATATCTTCGAGGGTCTGAATTGTCCTTTCAGACTGCCCATCTGTCTGCGGGTGGAAGGCGGTGCTGAAATTTAACCTCGTGCCTAACTCTTTCTGTAAGCTTGTCCAAAATCTAGATGTGAATTTTGAGTCTCGGTCTGAAGTGATTGTCACGGGTACACCGTGTAAGCGTACAATCTCTCGAACATACAACTTAGCTAACTTGTCTGACCCATGTGTGATCGGTATTGGTATAAAATGAGCACATTTTGTAAGTCGATCCACTATTACCCAAATGGCAGTGTTTCCTTTCTTTGTTTTGGGCAAACTGGTCACAAAATCCATTGCTATGTGCTCCCACTTCCATTCTGGGATTTCCAACGGTTGTAGTTTTCCATATGGCCTTTGGTGTAAGGCCTTCACTTGCTGGCATGCTAGGCATCTATCTACAAATGATGCTATGTCTCGTTTCATGCCTTCCCACCAAAAACACTTCTTCAAATCTTGGTACATCTTAGTATTGCCTGTGTGGGCAGTATAAGGGGTATCGTGAGCTTCACTCATGATTTTATCTTTAAGTTCCTCGTTAAGGGAAATACATATTCTTTCCTCAAAGAAGATAGCATTATCCGATGCTTCTCGATAACCCTTGAGGTCTCCTTTTCTTATCGCTTCTCGTAGCTTCTCCATTTTCTCGTCCTTTCTTTGTGCTTCTAATATCATTTTCCTCAAGTTGGGTATCGTTGCAACAACGCTTGCTATCGTTCCTGGTGGTTTAACCATTTCTATACTCATTTTTCCAAACTCCTTGATGAGCTCATTCTTTTGGGTGACGAGACATCCCAACCTAGATTGAGTCTTATGGCTCAATGCATCAGCTACTACATTGGCCTTACCCGGGTGGTAGTTAATACCGCAGTCATAATCCTTTACTAGTTCGAGCCACCTCCTTTGTCTCATGTTAAGGTCCTTTTGCTAGAAAAAAATACTTCAGGCTTGTGTGGTCTGTGAATATCTCACACCTAACTCCGTATAGGTGATGTCTCCAAATCTTCAGTGCGTGCACCACTGCAGTTAGCTCCAGATCATGAGTCGGGTAATTCAGTTCATGTGGCCTAAGCTGCCGTAACGCGTATGCTATCACTTTTCCTTCTTGCATCATTACACATCCGAGTCCATTCTTGGACGCGTCCGTGTAGATCACATATTCCTTGTCGGCTGTTGGGACTGCTAACACTGGCGCAGTAGTCAACTTCTCTTTAAGTTCTTGAAAATTCTTCTCGCACTCTTCTGTTCAAGAAAACTTTATCCCTTTTCTGAGTAATTGCGTCATTGGTCTTGCGATTTTGGAAAATCCTTCTATGAATCTTCGATAGTAACATGCCAATCCTAAGAAACTTCTTATCTCATTAGGGTTAGTAGGCTATCTCCACTCTCGCACTGCTTGTACTTTTTCAGGGTCCACCTTGATCCCTTCCGATGACACAATATGCCCTAAAAACGTGACTTCGTTGAGCCAAAACTCGTACTTGCTGAATTCGGCATAAAGGCGCTCCGTCCTCAATGTTTCTAGGACAATCCTCAGATGTTCCTCATGGTCCTTCTCGTTCTTCGAGTATATCAAGATGTCATCTATGAATACTAAGACAAATTTGTCTAATTATGGATGGAAAATTCGATTCACGAGGTCAATGAATACGGCTAGTGCGTTGGTTAGCCCGAATGGCACAACTACAAATTCGTAGTGGCCATACCTAGTTCGAAACACCGTCTTAGGTACGTTTTCTGGTCGAATCTTCAGCTGGTGATAACCAGACCGCAAATCAATCTTCGAGAACACGCTTGCTCCCTTGAGCTGGTCGAAGAGGTCATCTATCCTTGGCAAAGGATATTTGTTCTTGAGTGTTACTTTGTTTAGTTCTCTATAGTCTATGCACATTCGCAATGTGCCATCCTTTTTCTTCACGAAAAGTACGGGTGCGCCCCAAGGTGATACACTTGGCCTAATGAATCCAAGATCCAAAAGTTCTTGAAGTTGTATCTTGAGTTCTTCCAACTCTTTAGGAGCCATCCGGTACGGTGCCTTTGAAATGGAAGTTGCCCCAGGCTCCAAATCAATGGTAAACTCAATTGGTCTATCCGGTGGCGGTCCTAGCAGAATCTCTGGAAATACATCTGAAAAGTCCCGTACAATTGCTACATCTTCTATGCTCCTTTCGGTTCCCGATTCTCCGTGTAAATACATGAGGTAGGCTGGGTGTCCTTTATTCATCATTCTCGTTGCTTGCAGAGCGGAGATGATCATTTTTCTTCTCCCCATGCTAATTCCGTGGAAATGTGACGACTCCCTTCCTGGTGGTCGAAAAGAAATTTAACTTTCATTGCAAATGATGGTGGCATAGTTCTCAACTAGCCATTCCATTCCTAAAATTATGTATATGTCTCTCATCGGCATAACATATGAGTTGTTCACTCCAACTTGAATAATTTTTTTTTTATGCTCAGCTCCAAATTCAAGCACACATGTGCTATTATTGTTGTTGTTGCTATCGTTGGCGTGGTTACTGCTCTTGGTATGGTTGGGCAAAGCTTGGATTGCCCAAATGCAGAGTCTGAACAGGCGAGTTTAGCCTGAGACCCTCCCTTTGTTACTTATTCGGGTAACGATTTGTATAATGTTCATTCCAGTTGCTATGCAACAACTTTCATTACCAGTCCTGGAGAGTTTCCCATGGTTCTTGTTCCACTTTGGGCAGGGTGGAGTCCCATACTTGTTATCCCCCATCTGTTTTGAGGTGTCATAGCCACGTTGTTGGGACGTCTGCCCCTGCCATGGCCCTTTTTCTTAGCTTGGACAAGATTACTATATCCCATTCTCTTTTTCTTTCTCAAAAGTTTTGAGCCCGAGTCTGTGGAGGTGCAGACGTAGGCGCAGTTGCTGGTCTCTCTCCCAATATTGTTGCCTCAATGCCTAACGCTTTGCTAAGCGACTCCACGTAAGACGATCCACCATGGCTTGCCAAAGCCATTCTAATCTCGTGCCTCAGTCCGATACAGAATTCTTTTAACCATCTTTTCATATGTGTCTACTTGCTCTAGCGCAAACTTGACGTATCACAGAACATCATGTCGTATGGAGTAATTTTTGTTCTTCCCTGCTTCGGATTGTAAAATTCCATTTCTTTTCTTTTTGCAATAGCTTTTGGGTGTATACTTGTCATATATTCCAGTCTTAAACTATTCCCACGTTAAATTCCCTAACTGCTCAGGTGTCATTGTCTTCCTCCTTGCTTCCCACCATAAGTCAGTTGAAAGGATACGCGAGACGTTCCTGTGTAAGAAATTGAAGATGCGCTCACTAGCTTCTCAGCCTTCGTAGGATCTCCTATCTTATCGAAGACAAGTGGGTTTTCTCGTAGAAATAATTATTCTATTCTACATTTTTGTTGTGTGGTTAGTGGGGCTTGTTCTGGCCCCGGTACTGGGCCTTTTCCATTATCTCGGGGAATTTTTTTTTTTTTTTCCCTCTCGGACACCCTCATTTGGTGGCATACTGATGAGTTGACATATAGTCATTAACGCATTATAAAACATACAGATGTATATCATCACTTCTGTAAATTGTTTTCTTGATTCTCAAATCTTGATCGGACTCTTTCTCATGCAAGCATATAAGTAACACGTGGCAGAAGTGACTTGCCGCAAAAGACCAAATAGGTTGCTGAATAGACATAGGAAATTTACATCTATAAAGACTATTTCATTAACATTTGGATATAGATCTATTCATCTATTCAAGTACTACACGTGGTGGACTGGTTGTCTAGCAGTTATCACAAAAGAACTTAGTCACATTACGCCCTGTGGACCAGCGTTTCAGTACTAGTACTAGTCAAACAACTAAGCCAGCATAAGGGCATAAAAAGCATCAGAACAATCAACGTTTCGGAAAAAACACAAATAACGTTCTACTAAATCCATAAGAGATGGTCTAGTTGGATCACATGCTTGACCCTTCGGTCGAGGCATACGTGCTAGATGGATTTAATCTGGTGAATACTTGTTTGTCTTTAGGTCACCGGAAATCTACTAACAACTAATAAACCACAATGATTTAAGTCACAAAAGACAATTTGGCAAAATGTTTCAACAATTTTGTCAAACAATTGAAAATGAATGACCTTAGGGTAGAAATGAGTTGACTAAAAGATCGAAACGAAATGACCTAATAATCTGAACCCGCTTGGTTTTTCAGATGAAAGTTTAAATATATAGGTTTAGAGACCCATATATGACGACTACTGAGATGTTGGTCATGTGGACTGGCCAGGTCCAACACAATTATTTCTAAGTCACACGGAATTACTTTTCCGAACTTGGTAACTCTTTGTTTATTGGGCTGCAAAAAGTACTTCTGGTCTGAGATCTCTATTTTTTTTTTTTTTTTTCACATCTAAAATTTATCATTGAAAATACGCTGAAGCTTCCCAAGCTTGAGGTCTTCTTCCTAAAATCAACACTTTCTTAAAATCTTCTTTACACGAAACAAGACCATTCAAACACATTCGACCTTATTCAATATTCATCCTTTGAACGATCTTAATATCGTACTTCTTGTATCAAGCGTTCATTCTCATAATGCTTGTAATGCATTTATATAATTCGAAGCACTCTCCCACGCCTTTACAGGAAATGGATTTTGCATCTCTGAGCATCTTTGCAAGGTATGTGTCACCACACACAATACTAAATCATGGAACGACTTTAGTTATTGCTTTCATTCTGATTACTAAATTGGATGTTTCACTCGAGACGTTCTAGCCGGGAAATGTCCCTGATCAGCTAAGGTATGTATACTTAACTTGAGTATACCCTCAGGGTCTCATTAGAATCTCAATATATTGACTTTAGCATCGAACCATTGTCGATACTTCTAGCTCTTGTTAAACTCCAAACCATCTTCGGAAACTCCTCTCGTCTTACGCACTTGTATAGATTTCTCTGGTCAATTATAATGGTCGGTAACTTCTAGTTACCCACGTCACATCTCGTCTTTCCGGTTCGTAGTAGACAATCATAATCAATAGGGGTTCTAAATCATGCTCGTGTGTAATGTAATTGGTAACTGTAGTAAAAAGTTCCGAATATCTGAAGTTGTAAAGTGACAGTTCTAATTGCAACACTATAACATCTTTACATAAAGCTTTATGACTCTATGTGAGTCTAATTCTGAAGTTCAATCATAAATCATGAAGGTTCTCTTCACACCATAACTGGTGATAATTGAGGGTTTTGAGATGAGGCTTAGCTCATTACGCAACTGCTAGCTACTCATCACTATGAGCAATGTCTCAAGTAAGTTCTTGTCGGGTCAATCAATAGTTGGTTCGGTATTTTATCACGGGCGAAAAGTCTGAATAAGGAACTATGCCCGTATCACAGACTCATGCGTGACACTCTTCTTTTCGTCTCATTGCATTTTTTTCATTGAATTCTCGTGTCTCTTCAAGTGACATTTGATGTTCTTCCTCTTGCTTAGCTCTTCACTATGGCTATATTGAAAGATAACTGAATTTCTGCCTTCTACTGTTCTTTCGTAACAGTGATCATGCATTCTTAATGCATCTAAGTTCATTGAGATATCTAATCAATCAATAACGCATAAAACTTGAATGTAAGCATCAGTACATTCATATAGAACGTGAACTTCTCAATGTTTTAAAATCATTACCACCTTCTTTCTTGCTGAGCATGACGATGTGATGAAGTGCTGAGCTTTTGTCGACTGACTATTTCATACTAGTTATCATACTAGAAAAATTGGTTAACTCTAGGGTTCAGAGCAAATGAACTGCTCTGATACCACTCTGTCACGACCGGACATAATTAAGGATAATTAAGCCGGGGAAACCGTGACTAATGGAGGAAGATTAGAAGCGGGGTAGAAAGGGGAATAATCAAACAAGAAAGGATCGCAGTATCATTGTTAACAACAGGGATATTTATAATATAACGGAGTTTTAGTCGTATAGACTCAAATAACTAGTAAGTTCGGATAACTCCGACTTATCCAAAATAACATAAAACTTCTGAGTACGCAGCGGAATAAGGTTCTGATTACATGTATGAAGACATGTAACCCTAGAGTTCATTAATACATAATAAGACAAAAGAGTCTCGCTCGTCACTTCATCACCATCGGCAGCTGCTCAACCTGCACATTTAGAAATATATGCAGGGCTGAGTACAAAAGTACTCAGTGGGCACATATGCCTACTATGAAATATAACATGCTTCGTAAAGTTGTAAATTGTCATGCCATCATAAACAGTACAGCAAGGGAGTTTTTCGCTAAAAAGGCCCAAGCTTACTAAATTCATTTGTGATTCTTAAAGTTCGTCTGCAGACTAAGTTCTCTTGTAATCTATCATATCTGGAACTGTGTGCCGGAGAGGTGGCCACCTCTCACGGACACTTGACCGGCCAACCCGCTAGATGACTCACGGTCACTGGTGTACACTAGCCCTGGCAGGATAGCTATCAACTGCTCAGGACCCGAATTCGATTTCATAATAACTGGCAAAGCCACATCAGATAGATATCATACCAAACATTGAAACATTTATGGCAAGACAACAGTTGAAATAATTTTCAGTTCAAAGATTTTGCAATGAAATAACTGTTCAAACATAACATTAAACTCATTTGATATATATGAAAGTAATGCCCACCTGATAGTGATTTTCTGTGATACAAACGCTCCTCAACAGATTATCAATCTCGCCCTTGACCTTTATTACGAGAATATATGTACATATATAAGATATTTGCTCGAATAAAAATCCTCAAATGAGAATGTGTATTTAACTATGCATGATCCTTATGCATGAATTATTATTCTGAAATAATAATCAGGGAATTTCTATTGTTAATCCAAGCTATCGGATTTAAACAAAAGCTAAGTCTCGTCTCATGAAGCCGGATAATTAATAAAAATTAATCCGTTCTCTTAGGGTGTTCTAATCCGTCAATTAAATAAACCCCATTCCTCGTAGTCAATAGAAAATAAATAAATACTTCAACTTATTCGCTTTATAACCTCATAATTAATCGGGCTTAATAGGAACAAGTAATGTTATAAGATTAAATAATTAAAAGGCTCAACATAAGGCAGCCTAATAATTAATTAAGTAGAAGTGGGCTTGAATAATTAACATGAGAGGCCCAATTGAAATAATTCATCAACTCAAGTAATTAAATAAATCTTGGCCCAAATAAATAAATAATTTGATTAGCTGGGCTCAATTAAATAAATCAAACGAGGCCCAACGAAGATAATATAACAGCCCAAATAAAATAGATGGCCTTCAATTTAAACAAATTCGGCCCAATGAAATAATGTAATAAAAGCCCATCTGAGTAAAATAAATAAATTCAGAGGCCCAATCAGTAATTAAAATCGGCCCATATAAATAAATTCAGAAGCCCAATTCATAATTTAAAATCGGCCCAAAATTAATAAATAATCCAGCCCAACTCAAGCCCACTGAAAATAAATAACTAAGCCCAATAAAATAATAACTAGAAGGCCCAAATCAATTAAATAACAAGCCCATTAAGCAAAGCCCAATTTTCATAAATAAGGAAAGAAGCCCAAATCCTTCTCCCCCAAACATCTCGGTTCTCTCTCTCTCTCATAATACACTTTCGCCTTTCTCTTTCTGAAGGAGCCGCTGCCCCCTTCTCCTCAAACTCGACGAGCGATCTTCTTTTTCTTCTCCGGCTGAAATCTGACCGGCTTCGCTTCTCCGGCTGTTTAGCCGTTGTCTGCCGACGCGTCGAATCCCGGCGTCGTCCTCCTTCTCCCTTTCTCACGCAAAACCCAGCCGAGTCCTACTCTAGAAATCGTCGCCGCCGTCTGGAGCTGCTACTGCTTCGCCTGGAGTCGCGGCCTGGAGTTGCTGCTGCTCGTTCGGTGGTCAGCGGCTCGTTGGAGGAGCGCCGCCGCCGGCCGCTGCTGTTGGCCGCTGCTGGTGGTCAGCCTTCTCCCTATCTCTCCCTCTCGATCCGGCCTCAGCCGAAGCGGGTGCCGCCGCCGCTGCCGTCCGTGGAAGACCGGCGAGCGCCTCCTCTTCCTTCCAAGGTCGATCTCTCATCTGATCTCTCTCAATTCAAAACCGGTCGCTCGGCCTCTCTCCTCTCACCGAGATTCTGTTCGGCCACCGACTGCTCCGGCCGGCGTCGTGGCTATTCTGATGCAGGCGAGACGACGAGAGTTCGCCGCCTTCTCCCTCCGTTCCAGCAGTTGGGTTTCAGCAGATGCTTGGGCAGTCGGCCCTTCCCCATCTAAAAGCTAAGTCTAATCTCTCTCTCCAATCCATTTACTAATCTAGTTTCTGTGAGTTCTTGTGATTGTTACTCTGGAGTGTAGTGAAAGTGAAGCATGTAAAATCTTCTGTTGTAAAGTATTTCCCTATTGTACAGCATATCTTGACTATATCGTGTAGATGAACTGTGATTATGCTAAGCATGGATGTGAACTGAATTGAATATTCAAGATAGTAGAATACCTTGAATGTTTTCGAGCTGATGGGTGGCTGTTGAAGTTCGAATAGCTTGTGAAATGACTGAAATGAATTGGTCTTCTGTTAATGCAGGTGAACTTGATGAAAAAAAAAAAAATGAATATTGAGGCCAAGCCTTACCTTGAGATCTTAGCAGAATGAATTGGGACTGCTCTTCGATATTTTTCGGTGAAGTGAAGTGAGATTGAGAGCTGTTTGTTGGCTGGGTTTGATACTAATAGTTCATTGGCGCATACATGAGTGTGGTGGGGGAAAAAAAAATAATGCTAGTGGTGTATAGAGGTTGGGGAACAAAATTTAATGGAAAGAAAAAGAGAAGAAAAAGAAAGGAAAAAAAATGTAGAGGAGAATTATTGATGTATTTTCTCTGACTCGGTGATTCTGTAACTGTAAAGTGAATCGCGTGCTCATATTTGCTTGTACTGTTTATTTAAATAAATCTCGATTTCGACATGTGATATCTCGCTAAAATCGATAAGTTATAAAATGAATCTAAATTAAATCCATAGATTTAATTCGTTCGTTGTTCTGATATCTAAATTAAATCCGCAGATTTAATTAACTTCTTGAGTCGGAAATAATTCCCGACCTGAGTAAAATAAAATCAAATTCCATCTCGCTTAAAAAAATAAATAAATAACGTGACTTTGCTAAGTCAGTTATAACTCTGAAATAATATCATTGACTGCTTTAACAATATAAATTCAGGATCATAAGCTGAATTCATATGAGAATAATAACCGTTTTCATTCACTGATGAACAAAAATAAACACTCATTACTGGATTTAAAATATATAAAAGAGCGGGTCACTACAGATACGCTAAACCAGCTCACGGACCTAGACCGGCCGATACGCTAAACCGGCTCACGGTCCTAGGCCGGCCGATATGCTAGATCGGCTCACGGTCCCTTGTGTACACTAATCCTGTCTAACATCTGGATAGAACAGGATCCGAATTCGATTAACTTCTGGTGCCAGATAGGTATCATACAAGCTCATAAAAGTTTTGGCAAGTCAACTACTTTAATATAACTTCATTCATGTAAACATCATGAAATAGTGTGCACTTCAGATTTTGAGTTTAGAAAGCCCACCTGATCGTGGTCTGACGACACTAGTAATTCTGAACTATTGCTTTACCCTTGCTTGTATCCGACCTTCAGTATAAAAACTGACTAATAAATAATGAGGAAAATGACCATGGACTAATTTATAAAGAATGCTTATGTTGGTTTTAAGGTGATAGTTCTACTGAAAATTTTGATATAAAGACTAGCTGCTACTTGATAACTTATCAAAATACCAACATGGACTTTAAACTGTGATATCATAACTACGTCATTAGTCATAACTCTACTTGCACTAATTAATAAATAACTATGAATTTAGAAATACTATAAATCTCTTTTTCTTTTCTTTAAAGACTTGATTCTGGAATACTCTAATGTGTAACTATTAGGCTCACATTGAAATGATTTCAGCCCAGTTAAACAAATTAAAGACTCAAGTATATAAATTAAATCTATTGTCTAATTAACCATCGAAGCTAAGAATTAAAACTAACCCAACTCAATTGAATAAATGAAGAGCCCAATTAATAAGTTGAGTCCATAGTTAACTTACTATCCTGGTCCAATATCAATTTTGTTAAAACCAAGTCATCCGAAATAGGGCCCAAAAATAAATAGGCTTAAGAATTTACTTAGCCTAATTAAATTAATCACTCTTATAACATAAATCTATATAAAATAAAAAACTAGTCTTCTTCTTAAAATAAAGGAAATCAGATTCCTCCTTCTCTCCTCAGACGTGGTCTTTCTCTCTCTGTTCACTCGCCCGCGTCTGTCACTCTCCCTCTCTCTCACGCTTGGCGACGTCGCCGGTCATCGCCGCCTCCGGCGCAGCGAGGCCGGCGCCTCTCTCTCCCCTTCTTCTTCCTTTCCTTCATTTTCCCTTAATTCTTAAATCAAAATCAACCTAGGGTTTTTTAATCTCCCCCATCACTTTCACTCCTCTGGAGAATCCCGGCGAATAACGTCGCCGCCGCCCCAGCTCGTCGGATTTCCGCTCCTCCGTCGTTCTTCCTGCCTCAGGTAAGTCCCCTATCTCTCTTCTTCTCTCTATATCCTCCCTCTCAGTCTCTCTCACTCTGCCCCTCTCGATCTTTCTTTCTCTGCCCTGTTTGCGGCTGCCGCCGTGAGCCGTGGCTGCGTAGCAGCGCCGGGGTGGCCGCCGCCTCTGCTTTCCCTTTCTTTCTCTATCTCTTCTCTTTTTCTCTATTTTCTGGTTTAATACGTTAAATTAAATAAATCTCTAACTATGTTCTATATCAGGGATTGGTTGGCATCGTCGACTCCGGTGTGGCAGCTTCGTCTACTGCCCAAGATTCTACCTTTTCTTCCTTCGTTTTTATTTATCTGGTTTCTTGTTCAATTACTGAAAATTGGGATCGTTGATGATAAAGCATACTGCTTATGCTTAACTTGTATAACTATATCATTTTTCTATTGTTCGTGGCTGTTGATCTATACTCAATGAATGGATTATTGAATAAAAGAAAGACTACCTTCTTTGCTGTGAATATTGCTGTGGATGATTTGTGTTTGGATGAGGCGTCTGCTTTGCTTTTGCTGTGTAGAATTTGCAGAATGAGAAAAGAAATGGAATTACAGTGGCTTCTCAGTCATATACTGGACTGAGTCGGTTAGCAAAGTAGCTGCGTCAAAAGTTGAAGGCTACGTGTTGGATTGATACCTAATCAAGATTAAAAATTCTAACGATCTAATTTAGAGTTAATAAACAATCCAACTAATCATATACATAAGTTGGGCTCGACTACTCCAGCCCAAAATAATTATTGGGCTTTCTACTCTTACACAATTTTTAGCCCATTTATCCATAATTGTTGGGCTTTTTGCATAAAATCCTATCAACCTTAAAATTATGAAATACTTGGGCTTCTACGATTTTAAAAAATCTCGATATAATCTGCTCATAAATAACTAAGTTCAGGTTTTGCATAAAAATTGAGACTTCTCTTTCTTCTTTAAAATCATAGAAAATAATATTAATAATATATATACTGCAGTGAAAATGCTGGGTGTTACAATAATGCAATATCAATATTTCAGATAGAAGAATCACAATGAACTAAGGAATCAATGTATACAAGCATATGGTCTTGCTTTCAGTATACAACCCTTCAATTATCCCACTTATACTAAAGCAAACTTTTAGTATACAATGTGACTGATAAACTGATAATATCCTTTAGCTATTACAATATCTCCCACTTATACTAAAGTTTAATTTAGTGTAGGGAGGTCACGAACTCCAAGGCCTTCAACATGTTTGTTGAACACCGCACCAAGAAGACTCTTCGTGAAGGGATCAGCCAGATTATCAACTCCCGCAATATGCATCAATGCAACATCACCATGCTTGACCACAGACCGAATGTAATGATACTTGCCATCAATATGTTTCATGGATTGATGACATCTTGAATCCTTGCTATTCGCAATAGCAGCCTCGTTATTACAATAAATTGTGATGCACTTCGGCAAACTATGAATCACATCAATCTCAGTTAAGAAGTTCCTGAGCCATACAACTTGTTTAGCAGCTTCACAAGCAGCTACATACTCGGCTTCCATTGTGGATAGTGAATTGCATTTCTGCTTTACACTTCTCCACACAATGGCTCCACCTCCAAACATAAATTTATAGCCAGTAGTAGACCGCCTCTTATCTGCACCTTGATAATCGGCGTCCACATACCCTACCGGTGTCAGATCATCAGACTGGTAAACTAGCGCATACTCCTTAGTCCGTTTAAGGTACTTGAGTATATGCTTTACAACAGTCCAATGAGCTTGACCTGGATTCGCCTGATATCTTGCTGCAATACCAACGATAAAATAGATATCGGGACTTCCTACAGCGGAAGCATAGGGAACTATCTTCATGCTCGCTATCTCATCAGGTGTTGTGGGACACAACGCCTTAGATAACGGAACACCATGTCTGAAACGTAGAAAATCTTTCTTGGCATTCTGCATGCTGAACCGCGCCAATACAGTATCAATGTAGGCTGTTTGAGACAAACTCAACATTCTCTTAGATCGATCACGACCGATCTTTATCCCGAGAATATATGTTGCCTTTCCCAGATCCTTCATTTGAAACTGTTGGGATAACCACTCCTTAATGCCAAATAATACATTCACATTATCATTAATGAGAAGTATGTCGTCCACATAGAGTATGAGGAATACCAAATTCCCATCGATACAGACCCTATAAACGCAACTATCGTTGACACACTGCTCAAAACCATAAGTTTTGACCACGTCATCGAAATGTTTGTTCCAGGATCGTGAAGTTTGCTTAAGTCCATAAATGGACTTCTTAAGCTTCCACACTAGATGCTCTTCACCTTCTTTGATGAACCCCTTTGGTTGTAGCATATAGATATCTCTATCTTCGTCAAGATACCCATTCAAGAATGCGGTCTTGATATCCATTTGCCACACCTTTAGGTTCATATGAACAGCTATGGCCAAGAGAGCTCGAATAGACTTAAGCATGGCTATTGGCGAAAAAGTTTCCTCATAATCGATACCAGGTCGTTGAGTATAACCATTCACCACTAGTCTCGCTTTGAAGGCCGTAACCTTCCCGTCTGGTCCTCTCTTGTGTTTGTATACTCATTTGCAACCAATGGCCTTTCGACCTACAGGAAGCAAATATTTCTAGTATACATCCATGGCAGTTATGAATTCATATTCAGAAACCATACATGCTTCCCATTCAAGAGCATCTGGATCTGCTAGTGCTTCTGAGAAAGTCCAGGGATCTTCTTCAACAAGCTCATCATCAACTAAATTCGTAGATTCGTTGACAAACGCATATCGACTGGGCGGTTTGCCCTTTGTTGCCCTCTCACTACGACGTGGCAGTGAGGAGATCAAAGGAGAAAGAGATGTTGCCCTCTCACTACGAGCCAGAGGCCTCTGCAAAAGTCCAACTCTTTCTTCTCAAAGGCTAAGCCAGATAGATGCTTCCCAAGGAGATGATTGGACCGCCAGCATTGTCTCTAAATTAGTGATGGATTTCTTAAATAATTAGATGTTGTTAGATTTCAAAGAATATTAAACTATTATTGGATTTTGAGCAATATTGAATTATTTGATATTTTTGTAGTGTTGCAATTTGGTATTATTGATGTTAATATAGTTCTTTTAAAATTATCTTTCTTCTTCCTAAAAAACAAATATAGCGACGGAACTGGAATTAAGATATCAAGCCCTAGCACAACCAAATTATTCTGTCGTTGGCACTATCACATCCAAATGACAACCAGGGTTTTGGGTCATGTCGTTGGTACTATCACAACCAAATGACAACCGGGGTTTTGGGACATAACTTTTTGTCGTTCGTCGGTGACTAAAGCTAACGACATAAATATTTTCGTCGTTAAATCTTTTAACAAATCATGATTTTAGATTTGAAACTACAAAATTTTCTGACGCTAATGGATTGTATTTTTTTTTGTCTGTGTTGTGGATGGCGACGATTCTATTGTTTTGATTTGTTTTATTCCATAGTGAGATCATAATTTTTTATGAACGCATTTTATAGTATAAGTGTTGTTTGTATAAGAATCACTCCTCTAGCTAGATAAACTAAAAAAATCGTATAAAACCAACTAAAATAAATACATGAGATCTGATCTGTAGCTTCTCTAAGCAGTTGATGCGGAAGGATGACTAATTCATAATAATAAAAACATATCAGTAAGAAGAAATCGTAAAAGTAGTGAAACATCTCACAATCTCACAAAAAGTGCAGTAGTACGTGCTCAAAGGTTCTTGTGAGGATCTGGCGAGACTAAACTTTCAACGTAGACATAATTCGGAAAGCAGCGGTAATTATCAATATTCTTCAGCAGCCAAGAAATCCTTATTCTCTTGTTTTCCATACTCTTGAGCAGCCAACAATTCCTCAATCTCTTTAAACCGGTGTACATGTCGGGTTCATAACGCTCCGCCACCCGCACCATATTGCTAAGCCACTCGTCGTGACTTTTAGCTTCAAAAACCTCACTCTGCAAGTTGAAATGCTCGAATATAGAATCATTATTCCGTTGGAACCAATGAAGCTTCCCATTCATAAACAGCGCAGCTCCAGCTCCAACTCGAAATTTGATGTGATGAAAACCGTGCTCCACTGTTTTCCATGAATTCGTCTTCGAACTATAAAGCTTTCCTATCCACTCTTCCTCGTCTTCTTCTTCTTCATCAACATCAACATCATCATCTTCATCTTCATCTTCATCTTCATCTTCATCTATCCACTCTTCATCGTCTTCGTCTTATTCTTCTTCTTCTTCTTCTTCTTCTTCTTCAACATCTTCATCTTCATCTTCATCTCCATCTCCATCTCCATCTCCATCTCCATACCTCGACCCAGAAACAAACACCTTGTATGCACCACTTTGTTCGTCGCGGCTGAACCCATATTTTTTAATTTCAAGGTCTAATTTGGGTAATTCGATGGAGATTCTAGTGGCTGGTTTAATTTCAAGGTCTAATTTGGGTAATTCGATGGAGATTCTAGTGGCTGGGTTCCACAAGAAAAGGCTCCCTGGTTTCTTGAGAATGCAAATCAGCCCGTCGCAGTTGCCGACGACATAAGCATCTGTCGTCAGATGATGATTGGTTGGATCGTCGATAGGGGAAGGATCGACGTCGAGGCCATCCAAGTAGGAGCGTACAGGGAATTGCTTCAATCCACATACTGAAAATTTTGACTCACAGTTGACCATAACATACAAATGAGTGGCAATTGGGTCATTCCTTGATTTCTTGAGTTGGGTTCTGATGAATCTCTCGCTACTGATTAAACAACGCCATGATTTAGAAACGCACCTGAATCTCAGCAGTGATTTCACGGGAAGTCTTGACAGTATTTCTTCGATTATTTCTTCGGGAACATGGCAGAGTTTTGTGCTCGGAGGAGGAGCGTTTTCCCGATCCATCTGCAGTGGCGGCGGTGGTTTACAGAGTTAATAGGGTTTTGGTGAGTGTCTATTATTTATATAATCTAGTTCCAAGACGAATTCCTAGGTTCTTAATGGACCACAAAGAAAAAGAAAAAGAAAAAAAAAATCCTGATTTCAACTTTAAAATTTTCTTATCGTGCCCCATGTGAAAGCTATGCTTATTTTTTCCTCGTTAATTTTTCGGATTATTTTGTGTTACAATAGAAATATCTAGAATCTATGAATTAATTGATTAATATATAATAGCAAAACACAATACATACCACCTTAATCCTAAATTTGATGTGATAATTTAAAAAAAAAAAAATTGGTTTATCTGCCTAAATTTTACAATTCATGTTTTTATTAATTCTGTAAATTTAAGTTATTTATTTTCTTATTGAATGTGATTAATTAAGAAATTGGAATCAATTGACCAATTTACCGAGTACATATATCAAGTGATAATTTTACTCAAGGGAAATTTCTCTTAATAAAATTTAATTATAATTTTATTTTAATTAAATTGAAATATAAATCAATAATTTTCTATTACCGACGTGAAAATCCGTGGAAAAATTATATTAAAATTTACCGAGTGATTATTTCGCTTGTAAACTTCTTGAATAAATTGACCTGAATTATTATTTCCTTCGCCCCATAACAAATGTCTACTTTTTTTTTTCAGCATAAAAATTTAGGTGATAATGATTAAATGCTCGTTTGGTTCGAGTAGAGAAATGGAAAGGGAATATAATCAAATAAAAGGGTGGAAGACAACGTCGGGTGTTCGATACAAACTCAACTCGACCTACGAAAATCTAAAGCATCAAAAACACATATGTTACAATCAATACAAAACACAAAGTATGAAGTCTACACTTCGTCTCCTTCAAAGACTTCTTCAATGACCTATTTTCAACACGATACTTATGAATCTTCAACTCTAGGTCGTCCTTCAATTCTTGAAACTTTTCGGCTGCATCCTTTTGCTCATTTTCAATCAAGACGTTGCTTTTCCGTATGCAATGTAGTAAAGCCGATTTCGCTCCTCCATCGAACGGCTCATCGTACCACACAAAATATTTGCAATCATCCAGCTAAATTAACAAATACTTTGACAATTACATAGAATTTTGACTTCAAATATTTTTTGCAGGACACGGACGATATTTTATGTGATACGTTGGCTACCGTTTTGATATTATCGTTAGGGTAAACGATAGGACAGAAAGTGACCTTTACCCTATTAATTTATTAGATATTACACTAAATCTATGTGATATATATCTATAGCTATTGATAAGGCTTATAAATTAATATATCCATCCAATAAATCATCTAATAAAATTAATGAATTGATAAATTTTCTAAAATAATAGATTATCAAATAAAATAACATTAGTTACACGTACAACATACGTTGCGTCTAGAAAAGAAAAAATCTACAATGGAGTTGTAGCCTACAGAACCACAAAAGAAAAAAAGAAGAGTAGCCAAACAAAAAGTTTGATGACTACATTGAAATTACAAGTGATGGCGATCTGCCACTGAACAACATTCTGGCGCAAACCAAAAATAAGAAGAATAGATCCCAATTGTCAAAATCAAACAAGAAAATATTTAAAATTCGTCTTGCTCCGTACTAAGATAATTTATGATGTTTTTTCATAGATCTTGTAAACCAACACAGCTGATCCACAATCTACAAAAATCTCTCCATTTAGATGTACCAATGGTGGTTGAAGAAGCTCAAGAAGATGATCAAGAGTAACCACTTTCTCCCATGACTCCTTCATAACCCAAACTCGAACACCTCTTTCATAAACTGAAATCCCTCTTTCATCATGATAAACATTAGAATATAGCACGCAAAGGCAACCACCAACAACATGTTGGAATTTAAGAAATATATAAAGGAAAATTTGGCTAAATTTGGAGGATAGAGAATAAGTGCACTTGTGTGTGAGTGGACGTGTGTATTAGAAAAGAAAGGAAATTAAGAACTTGATTTTAAACTTGTGATTTGATTTGTTTTTCTTCACTACTACATTTAACTCCACAAGTGCATATATATAGTTGTCTAATGTCGGTTTACTAAACCGACTTTTCCTAAAAAATCTAGCCAAACCAACTTTGCTAGAATAATCTAGCTAACTAGACATTTAATATTTAGATTCTAGAATTCTCTATATTTTACTTCATCTACTATCTAATATTTTATTTCTTTCTTTTAGTTTCTTGTTAATTCTAGAATACTTTACATAAATCAAGTTTATTATTTTTTTCCAACACTCCCCCTTAAACTTGATTTATCATTCCGAGCAAACTTCTCAACTTGATAAAATCTTCGTACTTGAGCGGCTTTGTGAAGATGTCGGCAACTTGATCTTGTGATTTCACATATTCCACTTGAACCTCCTTCTTTGCAATGCATTCTCTGATGTAGTGAAAGCGGGTGTCAATATGCTTGCTTCGATTATGAAACACCGGATTCTTTGAGAGCGCGATTGCCGACTTGTTATCCACACAAATAGTTGTTGGCTCCTTTTGTGGCCATCCAAGCTCTTCCAGTAAACTTCGTAGCCAAACTGCATGACAAACACTGGATGTGGCAGCCACATATTCAGCTTCACATGTTGATAGCGTGACTATGAGTTGCTTCTTTGACATCCAGGTGAAAACAGTGTCTCCCATGAAAAACACGAATCCGCTTGTACTCTTGCGGCCATCATTATCTCCAGCCCAATCGCTATCACTATAGCCAACAAGCTTATAATCATGAGTATTTGAATAGAATAAGCCGTAGTTGAGCGTACCTTTGAGGTAGCGAAGAATTCTCTTTGCCGCCTTAAAATGCGTAGTGGTTGGATTCTCCATATAGCGACTCACGAGTCCTGTCGCATAAAGAATGTCCGGCCTTGTTCAAGTTAAGTACCGTAAACTTCCAACCAAGCTCTTGAACAATGTCGGGTCCACCTTTTCTCCTCCATCATTCTTGGATAATTTTATCCCGCATTCCACTGGCGTGTTGATTGCTTTGCAGTCCTCCATCTTGAACTTCTTGAGAATTTCCTTGGCATATCCTTCTTGTGTGATGAAGATCCCATCTTCGAGTTGCTTGACTTCCACGCCGAGGTAGTACGCCATCAGCCCAATGTCTGTCATCTCAAACTCCTTTGACATGGCTTTCTTGAACTCCTCAATCATCTTTGGATTATTTCCTGTGAAAATCAAATCATCTACATACAAGCACACAATTAAGACATCTCCTCCATTGACTTTCACGTAGAGAGCATGCTCGTGAAGGCATTTGGTGAAACCATTCTCCTCCAAGTACTTATCGATCCTGCTATTCCATGCCCTTGGTGCTTGCTTTAGTCCGTATAGGGCCTTCTTTAACTTCAAGACTTTATCTTCTTGCCCTTTTACCTCGTAGCCCATTGGCTGCTTGATATAGACTTCTTTGTCTATATACCCATTCAAGAAGGCTGATTTGACATCCATTTGATAAATCTTCCATCTATTTTGGGCTGCAAGAGAGAGTATTAGTCTAATAGTTTCTAAGCGAGCGACTGGAGCAAATACCTCATCATAATCGATTCCAGCTCTTTGACTATATCCTTTCACGACAAGCCTCGCTTTATATCTTTCCACTTCACCCTTGGAATTCTTCTTAACTTTATACACCCACTTGACTCCAATGGCCTTGTGCCCTTTTGGTAGTGTCACGAGCTCCCATGTATCATTCTTCTTTATGGCTTTGATCTCTTCATCCATCGCGACTCGCCAATTTTCACTATCTGCTGCTTCTTCAAAGCTAACAGGCTCACAATCAGGCAAAATAAGGTAAGATCTTCTAACCTTTCAGTATCCTCATATATGCCGCCCAAACTCCTTGCTCGTGGTGTGGCTCTTTCATTTAAGAAAGATGGTGGCGAGTCTTCAGTGACTGGTACTGGTGAAGCTGGTGGAGTCACTGGCTCTTGTTGGACTTCTCCAACTTGCTCTTCTGCTCTTTGTTCTTCTAACTGTGGGATGTAGGTGAATTCACCGTTGGAGCTGAAATCCCAGACTCCTTCTTCGTCGAACTCCACGTCTCGACTTATCACTGTTTTCTTGGTATTTAGATTGTATAACTTATAGCCTTTAGAGTTAGAGTCGTACCCGATAAAGATGAATGCTTCACTTTTGTCATCGAGCTTCTTCCTTCTCTCATCTGGTACATGCACGTAGACTTTGCTCCCAAATACCTTTAGGTGGGAAATTCCTGGCTTTCTCCCGCTCCAGGCTTCTTGTGGAGTCATTCCCCACACGCTCCTTGTCGGCGATCGGTTGGATAGGTACACCGCGCACGCCACTGCTTCGGCCCAAAACTCTTTAGGCAGATTCTTCGTCTTTAGCATGCTCCTCGCCATCTCCATGATTGTTCTGTTTTTTCTTTCCGCCACTCCGTTCTGTTGGGGGGATCTCGGAACTGTCAAGGGCCGTCGAATTCCATTTGCTTCGCAAAATTCTAGAAACTCCCTTGACGTGAATTCTCCGCCTCGATCGGACCTCAGGGCCTTGATTTGTCGTCCGCTCTCCTTCTCGACGACAGCTTTGAATTTCTTGAATGCATCAAATACTTCCGACTTCTGCTTCAAGAAATATACCCACGTTTTTCTAGAAAAATCATCAATGAAGAGCAGAAAATAATTATTTTTACCGAGGGAGCTTGGATTTATCGGCCCACGCACATCAGCATGAATCAACTCCAATGGCTTTTGAGCTCTTGAGCTTGACTCCTTTGGGAACGGCTTTCTGAACTGCTTCCCGAGTAGACAACCTTCGCAGAGTTGATCGGGATGCTTGATGGATGGTAGTCCTCTCACCATCTCCTTCTTTGACAACAACTCCAATCCACCAAAGTTCAAGTGCCCAAACCGAAGATGCCACAACCAAGACTTATCTTGGTAACACGCTTTCAGGCATTTTGCCACGTCATTTCGAATATTCAATAGGAACATTCTATTTTTAGACATTGGCACCTTGGCAATAAGATTATTTTTGCCATCTCTTATTGAAAGGTTATAATCTCTCATGTGAATATCATAACCTTTCTAATCTCTCATGTGAATATCATAACCTTTCTCTAAGAGTTGTCCCAAACTCAAGATATTATTTTTCATATTGGGCACGTAATAAACATTGGAAATAAATTCATGATTTCCATTCTTCAAGCGGATTAAAATTTTTCCTTTTCCTTTAACTGGAATTTTAGATTCATCACCAAAGGAGACGTTGCCACTTACCGACTCATCGAGCTCCACAAACATATTTCTTTTCCCGCACATGTGATTGCTAGCACCAGTGTCGAGGTACCACGTGCCATCTTGTCTTCCAGCTTCTCCTTTATATGCCAGAAGCACACTACCAATATCTTGATTTGTACTTTCGGCGTAATTGACCTTCTCTTCAATCCTTACTTTTTCACTTCTGCACTCGGAAGCATAGTGCCCAAATTTATGGCAATTATAACATTTTATCGAAGATTTATCGTACCTCGACTGCGGGTTGCTCCTCTCCCGTCCATTTGTAAACTCCTTTCTTTTACTACTGTTGACGAAACCTCCTCGTCCTCGTCCACGTCCACGACCTCTTCCTCGATCTTGACCTTGACCACGTCCTCTGATACCAGTTTGTTGGAATTTAAGAAATATATAAAGGAAAATTTGGCTAATTTGGAGGATAGAGAATAAGTGCACTTGTGTGTGAGTGGACGTGTGTATTAGAAAAGAAAGAAAATTAAGAACTTGATTTTAAACTTGTGATTTGATTTGTTTTTCTTCACTACTACATTTAACTCCACAAGTGCATATATATAGTTGTCTAATGTCGGTTTACTAAACCGACTTTTCCTAAAAAATCTAGCCAAACCAACTTTGCTAGAATAATCTAGCTAACTAGACATTTAATATTTAGATTCTAGAATTCTCTATATTTTACTTCATCTACTATCTAATATTTTATTTCTTTCTTTTAGTTTCTTGTTAATTCTAGAATACTCTACATAAATCAAGTTTATTATTTTTTTCCAACACAACACCCACCAATCCGTAGTACAACGTTTTTAAGCAAAACTCGCGATCAAAGGGCATCTCAATCCTTCCAAACACCTCACTCTTCAAGTCCAAGAAATTGATATCTTCTTTATTATCATTCGTCCAGTAAATCTTCCCACCTGCAAACAACCCCCTTGGCCAACATGAACGTAAATCATTGCAGAACTCAATTGTTTTCCAGGAATTTGTCTTTGAACTATAAACTTTACCAACCTTTTTCCTATTGTAAATTTTATCATGAATAACCACAAGAACAAACACCTTATACTCACCACTCGATTCAACCCAACCAAACCCCAAATTCCTAACACGGGCACAATTTGAAATTTCTGGCAGTTTCTTGGAGATTCGAGTGGATGGGTTCCACAAACAAATTCTGCTATATGTATCTAGAACACAGAGCAGCCCATTACAGCACCCCAGAATTTGATATCGCGTCGAGATTGTAGTATCCGTTGGATCAGCAAACGGAGATAAAGGGATAGTATTCGTTGGATCACTCAAAACCGACAGTAGAGAACATTGCACAGGCCAATGGAACATGTCAGTTACATCATACATATCATCCTCAAACTTCTGTATAAAGACCCTTTTTTGGGGGAAACATGGGTTTTTTATTGAATTTTGATGATGTGCTATGATGAAACGTTTACTATCAATTAAAGAGCACCATGATTTCGAAACGCACCTCAATCTCAAGAGTGATTTCGCCGGCAATCTTGAAAGTATTTCTTTGATGACTTCTTCGGGAAGATGGAGAGATTTTTGACTACTTTTTCCGATCTCCATAGCCAAAGCTTCGATATGTGTCGATGGTTTCTGTATTAAAAGAGGCGAGGCATTTAGATTTTTGTATTTACAAAAAATAGTTTTATATGGGTTTCAGAATTAGAAAGATGGGCCCAATCCTTATATTTTTGTTTTGTTTAATTGTTAATTCAGTTAGATGCAATTACTAGTTCTATAGCCAATCTGATGAATTATATTGTCTCGGAAGAATAGAATATTAATAATAAATCCTGATGAAATTTTCTAAGCATTTCATGGTAACATTTTGGGGCTCCAACTCTCCAATATCTATCACTACACGAAATTGGTAAATAGACAACATGATTTTAAAACTGTTATCTATACACTAATAGATGACGGTTTTCAGCTTCTTCGTTGTCTATGACCGCGAATTTAGACAACAAATGCCAAAATATGTCGCCTATTAGCTTAATAGATGACGGTTTTTCACAAGCGTGTCGTCCATGTGTGGTCCAACTACAAATCCTGATCAGCATTTAGGTTTTGATCATTAAGCTCAAGAACTAGTCATCTGCACGACCTAAGGCACAATACGAGAAGTGGTACTTTAAATTTGATCTATATTCAAACCTATAAGGTCACAAGTTATAATGTTTATTCATATAACTTGCTGCAAAAATTTGCATCTTGGATATACCATGTTCTGTTTAACAAAATCCCTTCAACAATATAAATTATTCAACTAAGAACAAAGTACACATGAAATTAAATTAACTTCCTCTCACATTGTTACTATAACCAATAAGAAATTAAATAAGAACAGAATGTAGCAGTGAAGTATTAGCAAAGAAAAGTACTACATTAAGATAAATAGAGGTGCTGCAAAACAATACATCAACTACTGTAAAATAATGTTGTAGATAGGCTTAAATTTTGAATACGGCAAACAACTTTAACTATTTTATTGTTCTAACAAAGTTAAAGGTAGTATTTAAAGGTGAGTTTCTCTTTTGTGTAAAATGTGGGATAAGAAATGAGATATTTAAAGGTATAAATTTTTATTATCCCTCCTTTTCCCATCCATCAAAGTGAACGCACCCGTATTGTAATTTTTTCATGGAGAAAATGAATTCTGGAATTGGATTGCCTCCAAAATCATTCTGACTGAGACTGAGTGAGTAGAGGTTAGTGAGGTTCCCTATCTGAGGAGGAATGATACCAGAAAAGTGAGAATGCCTCAGATTCTAGTGCTGTAATTGTTTCATGGAACCAATGAATTTTGGGATTGAATTGCCACCAAAATCATTCCAACGGAGGTTAAGATAATTTAAATGTTGCAACTCGAGTAAGGAAGTACCAACCTCACTTCTCAGTACACCATAATAATTAGTAGCATCAAATTTGAGGGTGATGACATGGCGAGTGGTGTTGCTGCATTCAACACCATACCATTCGCAGCATTCGTCACTTTGCCATGACGAGAGAATGCCATAGTCATCGATGAGGCCGTTCTTGAAGCTTAGAAGAGCTTCTCTCTCCCTCGCAATGCATCTCACTTCTGCATCATCTCCTGAAACAAAGACACAAATTAACTAGAACAAAAAGAAGAAACTTGATTGATATTCCTTTATTAGAAATCATCCTTTCTCTATATATTGATGTGTGGAAGAGAAAAAGATAGTATATGTTTGTGGGATACTCCATAGCTAGAGGCCTAAGCATGCCTCTTTCTTCACATTGCAAAATGTCACGACTTGTTTCGATTACTTGCAAGTCAACTTGAAAGACAAAACAAGAATGTGAAGCGCGACTAAGTTAAAATCGCAAATAAAATAGAAATTGCTTGAAGATAATTCATGGTAAGTTAACGTAGAAATTGGGGTTCTAAATGACATGAAAATTTTCCAACATAGAAACAAACTAGTGAAGTGAAGTGTGACTAAGTCATAATCGCAAACATTATATAGAAACTGTTTGAAGATTATTCAATTTGCCGTAAACATTGCGTCAAAAATCAATGAGAAAAGGGACAAAATAGACTAAATAGTAAAACGAAGTTTGACTAAATTATAATGACTAAAAATATAGATAATAAATTGAATGTTAATTCATGAGGATTGCACATGCCACATAGATATTTCTCATTTGAGAAAACAGTGGAAGTGAAAAATTCTATTCGTTCTTGAAGCAATGGAGAGGTGACTAAAACTCACAAGACGTCGTCGGAGTTGAAGACGATGAAGAAAGGCGAAAGCCAACCTAATAAGAGGATAATTTTGTCTACCAAAGCTTAATCTGAGGTTAACTGCTGAGAGAAGAGAACGTATACGACCAAATCCCCCAGATATATTTGGTGCGGGCTTTGAATAAACTCGGTTTACGTATATAGGGTACCAAGCCCATATATGTTTGCAATCTGGGCTTATCAAAGCTCCCAAACGAGGCCTAAGATAAGTAAAATCTAAAGGCTATATTTACTAGGGCTTTTGAAAGGTATGTAGAAACTCTACATTACCTCCACCCTCACAACATACAATTACAAGAGGGCTTTAACAAAACAATGAGTTATACATCAAAATTCTACATACTTTGTGCAACCAATCTACGAATGCTCGGCTCGTTTTTTCTTTGGCGTGGACAACGGGCTAGGCGCCTCTTTGCAGGCCGACGGACAAAAACCACTGACATATGCCACAACGCGGCCTAAGAGGAGTGCACACTTTCTGCCCAAAACCTACCTATTTTCAAGAAATGTAGAAAATATTTGAGAAAATAAATACACTGAAAATAAATACCTATGGCCACAGAGTGAGTTTTATCAGTAGAGAAATCAATTCTTTAACCCATGTTGTTGTGCATTATGTTACAACTTATGTTATCCCGTATGTGTGGGCTTCTCTGAATAAAATTTATGTTTCGTTCTGAAAAAAATAAAAAATCAATAAATAAATAATCTCATCACATAAGACATGGAATTATTCAATCCATCATGGAAACACAATTTCAATCAATCCAACCCTATAGAAAAAAGCTTAAATTCTTGAGAAACAAAACACATCCCTTTATATTAATCAAATCAAACTACACATTACTGTCAACAAATAGCATGCTACGTACATACGAATTTGTTTATTATCATCCTCTATGTTTAAAGAGGATCTTTCACAAATCTTCTGGTGAGACTAAACTTTCAACATAGATACGTGAATCGAAATAATCCACAACACAAATCTGGGGAAGGCGGAACACATTATCACGGGGATTGTAAACCAACAAAGCGGATCCACAATCTACCAAAATCTTTCCCTTTAGACGTACCAATGGTGGTTGAGCTAGCTCAACAAGATCAGAAAGAGTCGCCACTTTCTCCCATGCCTCCTTCATAACCCAAACTCGAGCAACTCTTTCACGAAAAAAAATATTATAATATAGCACGCAAACGCAACCACCAACCACACCCAACAATCTATATCGCTTTTTAAAGCAAAACTCATCTAAGGGAAACTCAATCCTATCAAACACCTCACTCTTCAAGTCCAAGGAAGTAATAAAACATCCGACTTTCCAGTAAAGCTTCCCACTTGCAAACAACCCACTTGGCGAGCATTCATCTAAATCATAGCAGAACTCAATCGTTTTCCACGACTTTTTCTTTGAACTATAAACTTTACCAGCCAGTTTCCTATCATTGGTTTCCACCCTAACAAACACCTTATACTCACCACTCGATTCAACCCAACCAAAACCCAAATTCTTAACTTCGGCGTATTTTGAGATTTTTGGCAGTTTCTTGGAGATTCGAGTGGATGGGTTCCACAAGTGAATTCTGTTGTGTGTATCTAGAACACAGAGCAGCCCATTACAGCACCCCAAAATTTGATATCCCTTCGACAATGTAGGATTCGTTGGATCAACAAAAGGAGATAAAGGGATAGTATTCATTGGTTCACTCAAAACTGACAGCAGCGAACATTGCCGAGGCCAAAGTGAAAAATCATGACTTATATCACACATAGAACATTGCTCCTGGCCAGGACAATGGAACATTTCACTTATAGAAAATATATCAATCTCATACTTCCTTATAAAGACCCTTTGATGGGGGAAAGATGGGTTTTTTATTGAATTTTGATGATGCGTTTTGATGAAGCGTTCGCAGCCAATTAAAGAGCCCCATGATTTCGAAACGCACCTCAATCTCAACAGTGATTGCACTGGCAATCTTGAAAGTACTTCTTCAATGATTGCTTCCGGAAGATGGTGAGATTGCTGACTGCTGCTTTCGATATCCATTGCCAAATCTTCAATATATGTTTCGAGGGTTTCTGTATTTGAAGAGGCGAGGGTTTTAGGAGTTTATCCATATTTATTTGGATCAGAATATATAAAAAATGGATCTTTCCTTCGCATTTTTAGGGGAAGGAAATGGTGGTTGCAGACTTAATGGCTAATGACTCGGTCCCACACGGTTTATTCCCTAGGATTCATGTGCATCTCCAGATTTAGGATTGTTACTAGTATTTTTTTTTTAATTATTACCCAAAGAAAGAAAAAACATACTCACACATCTAAGTGACTCGAACCCCCAACCTCTTGGTTGGAGGAGAAGCGTCTTACCAACATACTACGCTTCATCGTCAGGATTGTTACTATATATAGGGGAAGGCTAAAATAAGAACTCTTCTTAAAATATAAATTAGGAACCATTTTCAGCCCTTAGATCATCAAGATCTACGGTTGATTCATCACTCTGTTGGATGAATTCATGGTCCTGAGTTCGAATCCCAAAGGTATAAAAAATTTATTTTTCGCAATTTATACTGTTATACAGTAAATTCATACGTGTTATATATAAAATTCATATATTTTTGCTAGTTCGTAATTCTTAAAATAAGAGTGGTTTATTGAATAACTAGGGCTGTAAAATCGGGTTGCGGGTATCGGGTATACCCTCACCCGCCCCGATACCCGCGCGGGTATTGGGTACCCTATACCCGCAAATTTAAAGAGGAGGGTCGGGTGCGGGTAGCATATTCTCAAAAACCCGAGGGTACCCGCATACCCGCAATATAATATTTAAAAATTAAATTTAAATAATTTTATTTAGGAATTTTAGGAATTAAAATTCCCAAAACCTCCAAGCCCTAATCGTTTTCGTTCATCTCTCTCTCATCTAATTTTATTTAGGAATTTTAGAAATTTTAGGAATAATTTTGATTGTTGTGCTTGTTTGTTTATTATTTATTCGTCACAGGTTTTATGGATAATCAATGAAATAGAAAGGATATTTACAATTTTTTTTGTGAAATGCGGGACAAAGTACCATCTCGCGGGATAAAATATCCTCCAGCAGGACCAAAAACCCGCAAAATTACAATAAAAAAAAATTGCGGGACTGTGAGGGTACCCTCATACCCGTAGCGGGTATCCGCTGCGGGTATTCGGGTACCCGCAGTATGCAGGAGGGTCGGGTGAGGGTGGGAATTTTGACGAATTTTGTCCTGCGTGTACCCGAATTTACAGCCCTAATATATATAGGGGGCGCTTCAGTGTATATCTAACGAACAAGATGTATATACTGATGAAAAACAAAATTTAAAATATTCTGATAAACAATGCAGTATATACTGATGAATAACAAAATTTAAAATATTTTTCTCCCTCTAGGATTCGAACCCTGCAAAAAAAATTCTCGCTCCAGATACAATATCAGCCATAGGATTGATAAAATAAACGCATCAGGTCGTGCCCTACATCTCACTAAAATTAGGGGGTCTCATTGGAGCAGCCCCCTATATATATATTGATAAACTAACAATATTAAATAAATAAATTTAAACGGCACGTCAGGGACTCGAACCCAAGACCTTTTGACTTTAGGCATTAACCCCTTACTGCTTGGCCAACACACGCACACTACTATATTTTTTTTCTTTTGTTTTTATATATATAGCTTTAATTTATTTCTCCCAATGCAAGATAGGATAACAAATTCAATCAATGCAGCTCTACGATAAAGCTCATTAACAATTTGTTTCGATCGTCCATACCTTATTGAGTGGAATAATCTCGTCAAACTAATGTGAGCTACTTTTCTTCTTGTGTTTTACTGTTTGGGGTATAGAGATTAAGAAATGTATAGTTAGTAGATAAAGTGGGTTGGTAGAAATTATTTAAATATTAGGTATAGAGAAAGAATATGTTGTCAAAAAATGAATGAGACATTCGTAATGGGACATCCCATTATGAAAAGTGGGATAATTGTAATGGGATGGAGGGAGTAACATATACGAGACCAATTTGGGCATTTTTGTTACGTTCTTCCTCCATAGTCATACTACTTTTGCATTTTGAGTAGTGTTAATACTCTGTCTCTAGCTGTTGTGTTTTTCTTGTAATAATACTCCCTCCGTCCACCAATTTGCATTCTAGGGGAATGGGACACGAATTTTTTTTAAAAAAAGTGTATTGTTTATTTGTTGAGTGGAGAAGAAGTCACAACTTTTTAGAAGAAGTGATTTATTTGTTAAGAAAATAATTACTAAAAATAAGTATGACATGAATTAATCCCTTTCCATTAATTAATCACTAAATACTATTTTAAGTTTTCATTGTTATTGTTTTTGAAGCTCTTTTTGGTGTATCTATCTCCTCATCCTTCCATATTTCCATAAATCAAAATTTGGTCTATTGATCTTTTTTGTGTGTTTTATATATTTTGAGTAGTGAGAATGATTATTAAGGGTGTGGATCCTGACATAGAAAATAAAAAGGTGAAGCTTTCATATACAGAGACAAAAAAAAAAAGGATTGTTTTAGAAGCAAGTGTTTATTGAATATATTGTGTTGTTGCAACTGATGGCATGCAGAAGAAGGGTTATTAGCCTATAAATACATGAACTTTTTATATTTTCTGAAATTTAACATGACTTTTATTTTTAGCCCATAAATACACGAACTTATCATTTTTTCTGATTTTTGACATCGACATGAAAAAACTCTATTTGTTGTTGATGTGGAGGCCGGAATACATGATGTGGACTACGAAATATGCACTTGAATAGAATAATTTGATTCATTATTTTGATTTGAGAGTGAATGACATGGTATCCCGACCTTCACGTTAATAGTAAATTAGAATTTTTTCTTGTCGATGTCAAAAATCAGAAAAAATGCTAAGTTCGTGTATTTGTGGGCTAAAAATAAAAGTCATGTTAAATTTCAGAAAATATAAAAAGTTCGTGTATTTACAGGCTAATAACCCGCAGAAGAATAACAAAAAAATATTGTGTTAGAACTTAGAAGAACTTAGAAGCATAAGATTGTTGCTTAAGAAAGGGAGAAGCTTGCAGCAGTGGAAGAATTATTGAGAAGAAAAATCGTTTATTATTGTACAAGGCAAAAGAAAAATTAAAACTCTTACTCCACATTTTTATATCCATTAATTTCTATTGTTAGTAAAAGTAGGTGTGACCCTTGCATCTCCAATGTGAGGTGCTATAAGGGAGCTCTATAAGGTGGTCCACACCTGAGCACCTCCCACTCCAATGCAAAGGTTCTCATTTCTACACTTTTACTTTAAAATTTAAAATTTTCATCGAAATTAAAATTAAACATTACATTAAAAATAAAAATTACATAATTTAAATAACTAAATTTTTTTATGAAAAATTAAAAATCCTAAACTATATGATTCATCGACGCTTGAGAAATTCTAAACTATTTGTTCTGCCCTGGCCCCTCCCCCCCAACTGTTGAAATTTTAAAAAGAATACAAAATAAATAATAACGAAAACGGTCAGATTTTTTATTTTTTAAGTTTTTTCATTTTTTTTATTCGCGCGTCAGACACCTTCCACCTCCCCCCTTAACACCGGGGATGCACCGTTGCAACTCTCCAGCACACGCCCCAAAAATCGGCCCGATGCGGCCCTCCAAATCCTGCGTTGGAGATGTTCTTCCTCAACTTTAATTATTTTAGCACTCACATAGAAAGTGAAACTCTTATTCCACTCACAATACACCAACCGCTTTATTAAAACTCGTGTTACTTTTAATTGAATACTATAAAAGTTGGGACGGATGGAGTATTAAAAGTGAACGTTGTGTTTTAATGCACAGAAGGTTGTGCATTAAAGGACATAGTCAAACAATCTTTATAATCTTTAATTATAAGCTAGATTGATCTAAAGGACATAGTCAAACAATCTTTAATCGTAAAAAGTGGCCCTTGCTTGTATTGAATTGGACCAGATTTTGAGGCCCTTTGCATATAAAGTCTGATATAAGTCTCATAATTCACAAATGGTGATTCTATATATTGATAGCCTAATTAAACAAATAATAATAAAGTTATTATTGTATCCCAAAATTAAATTCGTAATTAAATATTTTCATTGAATTTGGCTCCCAAAAATCTGGAAAAAATAAAAATAAAAAATAGTTGGAGTTCATGCCAAATCCAAAATCTTCATTGAATCACTATTGCCCTTATGAAGAAGCTGAAGTACTTGAATCTCGCGAACAACAACTTCCATGGCGTCTTGCCTTGCAATGCGATGTTTATAAAGCGATTGGAGGTGTTCAAGGTGAGTGAAAACTCCAATCTTTGTTACAATCACACGGTTTTGGGGTCGAAGGTGAAGCTTGGGATCGCCGCCTGTGATAAACACGGGCTGCCGCTGTCGCCGCGGCCGGCGAAGGATTCGGTGGCCGATGGTTCGAGTGATAGCTCCAATGTCGATTACGGTTATCCGGACTAGTTGCAAGGTCGGCTGGGCGGAGGCGATTGGGATGCCGTCGAGCTCAAGGACTGAGCGGCGTGTTTCCGGCGAGCTTGGTGAAGATTAAGGTGTGGATCCCACCACCAACAAAATTAAAAAATTAAAATAGTTAACGGTGTTAAATGGCCGTTAAGTTGGAGGGGTTAATTGAAGGAAATTAAGTACTTTGGGGGTTTAGTTGACCCGACTTCGACCATAAGGTTTGATAAGAACCTCTATGTTAGGGGTAGAATTGATACTTAACCCCATAATAGATTAACAATAGCTCCAGTCTCTAGTAAATACAGACCAGATTTGGAAATCTGGCATAGATATATATTTTTTTGATAAATTATATTAGTAAATAAAGAAATTCAAAGATCGCGTGACGGAGGACTCGAACCCAAGACTTTTAGATTTAGACATTAATCTTTTACCGCTAGACCAATACACACGCATAGTATATTATTATTGATGCACACTATACTGTACCAACAAAAGATTTTCCAATAAATATTTTTCTGAAGCAGTATATAATTCTTTAACCAAATTTTGTTCCTGGTCAATTTTCATCATTTTCTTTGAGCAAGCCGAAATAGAAACCAATGAAACAACAATTAGATAAATAGTTAAAAGAGGCTACTGCTCCATTCGTACAAGTGATTCAAATTTGTACTGCTCACTTTTTCCCAATTTAGATGATTGATTTTTGGAGGGTGTTTGGATAATCCAACTTCTAAGTTAGAGAGATAATTATGAGTTATTTTACAAACTGATTGTTGCTTGCAAGATAAATAAAAAAAAAAAAAAAAGATTAAGATTGAAGAACTTTTTTTTTTGGAACTAAAAAACCTAATTTGGAGCTTACTTCATCAAACATTTCTTGGGAACTTATAAGCTCGTACACAACTTCGTTTTAAGAAACTTATAAGCTCAGTCATATCTACTAAAAAAAAACGCTCATACATAACGGTAAATTTCCGTTATATATGTACCAAAAAAGCGTCCTATATAGTGGTGTTATGTATGAGGGCGCTCATACATAACGGTAATATACCGTTACCTATACTATGTATACATAACAATAAATGAGGTATATATAACACAATTATTACCGTTTTATATGAATGTAATACACAACGGTAAAATCTGTTATAAAATGTATTTTTTCCGTTATGGATATATAACACAATGTAATACCGTTTTATATAAATGAGCATTCACGATATTCAATAGGTGAAGCAGATGCTGCAGGTGTTCATCCTGCACAAAAAAAAAACAGTGAATTCAATAAAATGAAGTTGGTGTCAACTCTCAGTTGCAGCAGAGGGCTCCAAGAAACGATGGGATCTATATGCTTCCAATCATTTTACTGTTATAACGCTGGGTGAGGTATACTGAACCAGCGTTACTCTCTGAAAATAACCAACAAATATTACGATAGGTAGCAAAACACATCAAATAACAAAGCAGATAATAATTCATGCTTAACATATTGATAGTCTAGACTACAAGTATGACAAGCAATTAAGACGACCTACCATCACTTCGAAAATGACCATCTCGTGGCCGATGAGGCCGTGCAAGAGACACTAATTCAAGTTCCAAAGGAAACAACACAAAGAGAAAGGCTTAGCTGCTTCACCAAAACAAATCAATAGAACCATGTAGTTCATCAAAACATGAAATTCAATAAAACTAACTCCAATCTGGAATATTCAACATCGTGTGAACGAGCATACCGATTGTTAATTCCGTGCAATAATTTTCAAAATTTACACAAAATCTACTCATTTAAACCATTCAAACACAAAAAATGAACAAATAAATAGACAAAAAAGGCTCCCATACAATTGACAGCATAAATCAAAGAGAATTATACGATCAATCTCAATTTACCTGAACAGCAAGGCTAGCGCAAAGATCTAAACGATAATCGCAGTTGAATTTGAAGTTATAAATAAATGAATTGATTGGATTGTTTGCTTTGAAATTAGGCTGCAGAATGAGGAAGGAAAGGAAGAAAGAAAAGAGAAGAATAAAGAGCGAGAGAGAGATAGAGATTACCTGAAGACGAAGCTAAAAATTGATACTCTTCTTAATTTGAATCAGATTAATTGAATTGGATGGGTTGAGTTCCGTGGAGGTTAAGGTCTGCTCCCGGAAGACCTGATGCGTGTGACGCGGAAACGCGTCTGCTCGTGTTTCCTGTTACTACGGGCCGCGTCCGATCGTTTGAATCGCCTTGCGCTAGATCGATTGAGGCAGAGGGAAGGGGCAGCGCTGGCGAATCACCTGGCGCCGAAGAGAGAAGAGGCGGCACTGCGGGTGGAACTATTTGTCGAGGTGGCGAAGGAGGTTTACAGGAACAGCGGCAGAGACAGAGTGTCTCTCCAGGGAATGGCGGCGGAGGAGATTTACGGCGGCAGGCGCAGGAGATGCACAATTTTTCTGGCGACGAAGGTGTGAGATACAAAGTTAGGGTTTGAGTTAATTTTGTAAAGTAAGATTGTATGGTTGATGGTAAAATTTGATACTCCTATGTAATTAAATTTTCTTTGTTGATTTTTCCGATTAAATATAATAACAAATACTTTTCAATTTTATTTATTATAATTAAAAAAAAAAATCATGCTCCTACATAACAGTAGACATATTGGTTGAAACTATCGTTATAAATGACTCTCATATATAACGGTCGTCTTAACGCTAAAACAACCGTTATAAAATAGACGCTCATAGATAACGCATGTCTTAACGGTTCAGTCATACCGTTATATATATTACTAATAGATAACGCTTATACATAACGCTTCATTTTGTATTGTTAATATACATTTGAATAACACTACCTACATAACGGTTTTACAAAAAATCGTTATGTATTATGAAAAATGCGCTCATACATAACGGTTTTCGAAAAAACCCGTTATGTATTAACCGTTATCCCTATTCTTTTTTTTAGTATACACCCTCTTAATCTATCTAGGATTTCAGTAAAAGCAATTCAAATTGGCTTTACTTAGATAGCAAATGATTAATAGAGGAATTAAAACAAAACCATTTGTAATCAAATTAATTAAACTTGTAAACTAATTAAACAAGTAATGCCTAAACTAATAGAAACTAATAGAAAATGACACACACATTGCACTAAACCCTCTAGGTGACTCAATCGTCAGACCTACTAATCGGAGGAAAAACGTCTTACCATCTGAGTTGCCAGGAACGGGGGAGACTAGAAATGGGTAGAAAAACGTCTTACCATCTGAGCTGTGTCGGGAACGGGCGAGACTAGACTTTCAACGTAGAAATGCGTACCGGTAACCTTATTTTCCCACATCTTATAACAAATGTTAACCTTGTTGGGCGACGAAAGCACATCATCACTGTGACAATCGCAAACCAAGAAAGCCGATCCATTATGAGCCGATAATTTTTGATGATATAAGAGGCGCATTGAGCACTTTCAACCAACTCTCCTTCCATAATCCAAACACACAACATTGATCTGTTCGTATTATCACAAACCAAAGTAAGACAACTCTCGATCTCTCCCAACCACATCTAAACCCCTCTTTCTGGATCAAAGGGATACTCTCCATCACTCCATAGGTCTCGTTATTCAAGTTGAATGATTCAATTGTATAATGTGCGCACCAATGAATCTCCATGGAATTAGACTTTGAAATCGTAAAATATGGGTTCAGACGCCGATGAACAAAGTGGTGCATATATACAAAATGTTTGTTAATGTTGGGTAGAGGTCTAAATATAAATATAAAGATGATTGTTGGGTATCTTCGCCTAGCCAGGATTACACCTCTTGTTTCCCAAACCTCCTGTCTTCTGTTTAGCCCTATTTTGTGATGAATTTGTGGGTGTTTACGTCTTATATTGACTTTTATTTTGGTCTCTTTCACTCAAGAGTTGATTGATTTGAGCTTTTGTGCTAATTTTGTTGTCTCAGGATTTTATGCTCAAATTGATTGATATGTGGACAAAAAATAAAGTCAGAATTTAGTTGATTGGTCTCAAGAAGAATCGAAGTTCGTCTCGATACGAGTTCGTAGGCGAAAACGGATCCAAAATCCGACTTGAAACGAGGGAGAACGGACCAAAACAAAAACGCTGCGCATTGCAGTCTGCGAAAGGCATAGACGGCGGCGCCGTATCATGGCGGGCGCCGTCCACGGCGCCGCCGTCCGTACGGCGGCCGCCGTCACTGGGCGGCAGTTACGTTTTTCCATTTTAAAGCCCTTTTTTAGGGTTTTGACCCCACCTCTCGGCCCCAGCAGCCTCCGAGGCGATTTCCACCTTAATTCCCTTAGTTTTTGAGTGATTTCAACACCAACAACACCTTGTGGATTCATTGGATTGAAGTTTACATCAGTTTTACATTCCGTTGGATTGTATTTCTAGATCATACTCTTTGTAAGAACTCATTTGCTTTCTCAATTGAAGTTTATTGTTTCCTTTGGTTTTACTATCTTGTTCCTTTTATGCTCTTGATGAATGAGATGATCTTAGATTAATTTCTGTGATGTGGTTGATTCTTGATAATTTAAGTGCTTAGTTAGTTCGTCGTTGAGTTGCTTGCGGAATTCTCTTTGATTGTGTGTGTTTGCTTAACATTCATTTGATTAAATGTTAATATGTTATTTCGCCTAGATAATCGTTGTTTATGGTTGTTGAATTGATGATTGCTTTCTAGATTGCTAGTTTAGAACCCTAGCTTTGTTTGCCTTCTTGGGTTCTTATCGGCTTCCTATCTTTTGCCTAGTTAACTTTATATGCTTTATTTTAATTACGCATTAGTTAATCGAAGAGAGAGTGTCAGACCCAAACTTCTGATTAGAGTGTTTAGGTTTATTTCCTGTTTTATGTGCGTAGCATGATCAGAGCCCTGTTTAGCCTTCCTTGAGAGACGACTTGGGTTAGCTTATTACACTAGGACGACCTCGTACGATTGCGAGTCAATCCCGTAGGTGTTTTGGGTTGAGTCAAATTTTGGCGCCGTTGCCGGGGAAGGCTTTAGGCGTTTGGTTGTGCTACATTGTTTTCCGTATTTATTTTATTTTTATTTTTGCTCGGTTATTTTCTTTCTCCCACTGGTGCGTTTGATCTGTTTTGTTGAGTGTTGTGTTGGTAGGGAGTTAAAGTCTTAACAGGAATTTGACATTCTACTTGAAAATACTCACCGTGCACGCGAGGTGCTTGAAGCCTAGGAGAGAGTATCGAGTCTCTTTTGTCTAGCGTTGGAGTTGAGAAGATGGCAGGAAGAAATTTGCAGTACATGGGGGATTTTACCCGGCCTGTCATAGAGGCCACGAACTCAGCTATTGTGCTCCCCACTGCAGTCAGGAATTACAACCTGAAGCCCAATGATTCAAGTCTGCTCCCCCTCTTCTATGGGCTGCCGAATGAAGATGCCCTGCAGTTTATCCGGGACTTCTGCAGCCAAGTGCAAACTTTTCCACTGTTGGAGATCACAGATGATCAGCTGAAGCTTAAATGTTTCCAGTATGCACTTAAGGATCGGGCAAGGACTTGGCTTCTCTCCTTACCGCCTAGTTCTATCACTACTTGGGGAGAGGCCTGTGAGAAGTTTATGTTGAAGTTCTACCCAAATCACAAGACACGAGAGATTAGAACTCAAATCATGAACTTTGTTCAAGGAGTCGACGAGCCACTTCATGAGGCTTGGGAGAGATTCCAGGAGCTCCTCCGCCAGTGCCCACAGCATCAGTTAACCCCAGTGATGTTGATGCAACTCTTTTATGACGGGTTGCTGCAGACTTCTCAATTTATGGTGGATAGCACGGCAGGAGGTAACATTGCGAGGAAGACTCCCGATGAGCTAAGGGAGATTTTCAAGACCCTAGCCGAGAGCTCGCAACAGAAGCCGATCCGAGGAAGGAAAATTGAAGCTAGTGCAGTGGCACCTAACTATGAGCTGCAGAAGCAGGTTGCTGAGATCATGAGGGAGATGCAGCAGCTGAAAATGAGTAAGGTGGAACCACCTCCAGCCCGTGAGCCCATTGTTGAGAGTTGTGGCGTTTGTGGTGATTATGGCCATGGAGCTAACGAGTGCCATAGGATGGGCGAGCGTACTTATGAAAAAGGAGTAGAAGTCTTTGCTGCACAAGGGTATTCGAGTAGGCAACTCCAGGGTCACATGCAAGGACACGGGCAGAGTTCTCAATACTGTCAATTCCAACAGCCTATGGGTTATCAGAACCAGCAGCAGTTCTACCCACCTCAGCAGCACCAACCTCCAGGCCCCTTATTTGAGGATCAGATGCAAGCTTTCATGCAAGCTAGCAAACAGGCGATGGAGGCTCAGAGTACTACCATCAAGCGCCTCGAGACTACAGTTGAGCAACTAACGGGGGCCTTGAATCAATTGCAGCAACAACAACCAACTGGGAAGTTTCCAAATCAAGACGAACATCCGCATCAAGCTCATGCCGTGGCGGTAGTCAAGGAAAATGCCCCAATAACCATGGGGAAATGGAGAAGCAAAACCGTGGAAGCAATCAAGGCTATCCAATGCCCTAGTGAGCCACTGCCACCTGTTACTGTTGCACCAGACCAACCACCACCCAAGCAAGGAGATCCAGGTAGCTTTATTTTTTATATTAGTTTAGGTGGGGTTGAAAAGGTTTTGGGAATGCTTGATTTGGGTGCGGCAGTCAATTTGATGCCACTTGATATTTTTGAGAAATTGGGTAATAAAGAGCTTAAATGCACGAATATGAAGATAGAGCTAGCTGACGGCTCTATTAGTAGCCCACGGGGCCTTGTTGAAGATGTTGAGGTTGTTGTGAGGGGGATTAGTGTCTTGGCTGATTTTGTTGTCCTTGATGTGGGAAAAGGGATTAGAGGCGAGAATGGGCATCTCGTGCTGCTTGGCCGACCTTTTATGGCCACCACCCAGACTCGCATCGATGTGAGTATGGGAACTGTGAGTATGGCAGGGGCAGGTAGAGCGGTAACATTCTCAGCTTTTGATAAAAAACCTACTACCCCCACTTCCTTAATTCAAAGCTGCTCTTATGTTAAAACATTTGATGCTTTGGATGAGAATTGTATTGTGCAGGAATTCCTTAATAAGCTGCAGGAGGAAGACGAGATCGTGGAAGAATTTCATGCTAACCTGCAAGATGAAAGTGAGATTGAGCAAGAATTCCTTGATAAGCTGCAAGAGGAAGAGGATAAAGAGAAAGGCCTTCTGTGTGCCTTGCTACTGGAAGAGAAGCTTGATGAGGTTGGGTCACCCAATCTCGTTGGATGTGTGGATAGAGGGCCATCCCAGGATATGAGCATGGAGCACTCATTTGGAGGACCCGCAGCTGCAATTCAAGAAGATGTGTTTACAAGGGCGCTAAGGCAGCTGGAGCTTCAATCGGATTTTGGTTAAGGGATCTTCTTAGTCGGGCTGGCGACTTAAAAACTAGCGCTGCATGGGAGGCAACCCATGTTTTTCTTGCTTTCGTTTTTCTTTCGTTTTGTTTGGGTTTTTGTTTCTGTTGTTTTTGTTGTTTGGTGCAGGTTGGTGCGTTGGGGATTGTTGTTTTATAGATGAGAGATTGGCAGACATCGTGGGATACTACAGACTCACCACTTGGATCGGTATTCAGGGAAGTTTTCCTCTTTCACCCCCTCTTTTTGTAAGCACTGAGGACAGTGTCAGTTTTTAAGTGTGGGGGGGTGTTAGTTGGTATTTGTGGATCCTGTGGGTGTTTCTTTTTGTTGCGTTTGTGGGCTTCCTTGTGGGGTGAATGGTCCCCTTGTCTTGATTTCATGTTTGTTTTTAAGTGCATCGCATGTTGATGGTGGTTCACTAGCGATTCTGGGTTGTGATTCGTGTTGTTTGTTGTCTTTGTCTTTTATGATTGATTTGTGCCCAATGTGGTGTAATTAGTTTAATGTTTAGATGCAACACCCTGATGAGCAACTCTTGACGTGATTTGTCCGGTAGATGCTAGGGGGAGTGTTTTCATTGTAATTTCCTAATATCTTTCTCTGTGTTGAAATGTTTGGTTGGTTGTTGAGTACTTGGTAGCTCTGGGTCTCTGCTCCTCTAATAGTATCATTATGAGCATGGGAAACCACACGAGAATGTTTTGGACCACCTCCAAAAATGTCAATCTCGTGAAATATGGCCTATCTATTAAGAGCGAAAATAACTTGACCCAAAAAAAAAAAGATGAAAGAAGGTGAAAAATGAATGAGATATGATTATAAAGGAAATTGCATTAGGAAATTCACCCCTAGCGGAGAATTGGGTCTGATCGGATTGAGTGGTATCATCTTGTTGTTGCATTTTAAACCTTAACTTTGAACACTTGATTGGGGACATTGATATCTTGAAAGACTTGGATTGGTTGGTGTTTTGCTTGGTGAGAAGAATCGCTTGTGGATTTTCTTTCGATGTTGTGATTGTTGCTTGAGGACAAGCAAGGATTTAAGTGTGGGGGGGTTGTTTAGCCCTATTTTGTGATGAATTTGTGGGTGTTTACGTCTTATATTGACTTTTATTTTGGTCTCTTTCACTCAAGAGTTGATTGATTTGAGCTTTTGTGCTAATTTTGTTGTCTCAGGATTTTATGCTCAAATTGATTGATATGTGGACAAAAAATAAAGTCAGAATTTAGTTGATTGGTCTCAAGAAGAATCGAAGTTCGTCTCGATACGAGTTCGTAGGCGAAAACGGATCCAAAATCCGACTTGAAACGAGGGAGAACGGACCAAAACAAAAACGCTGCGCATTGCAGTCTGCGAAAGGCATAGACGGCGGCGCCGTATCATGGCGGGCGCCGTCCACGGCGCCGCCGTCCGTACGGCGGCCGCCGTCACTGGGCGGCAGTTACGTTTTTCCATTTTAAAGCCCTTTTTTAGGGTTTTGACCCCACCTCTCGGCCCCAGCAGCCTCCGAGGCGATTTCCACCTTAATTCCCTTAGTTTTTGAGTGATTTCAACACCAACAACACCTTGTGGATTCATTGGATTGAAGTTTACATCAGTTTTACATTCCGTTGGATTGTATTTCTAGATCATACTCTTTGTAAGAACTCATTTGCTTTCTCAATTGAAGTTTATTGTTTCCTTTGGTTTTACTATCTTGTTCCTTTTATGCTCTTGATGAATGAGATGATCTTAGATTAATTTCCGTGATGTGGTTGATTCTTGATAATTTAAGTGCTTAGTTAGTTCGTCGTTGAGTTGCTTGCGGAATTCTCTTTGATTGTGTGTGTTTGCTTAACATTCATTTGATTAAATGTTAATATGTTATTTCGCCTAGATAATCGTTGTTTATGGTTGTTGAATTGATGATTGCTTTCTAGATTGCTAGTTTAGAACCCTAGCTTTGTTTGCCTTCTTGGGTTCTTATCGGCTTCCTATCTTTTGCCTAGTTAACTTTATATGCTTTATTTTAATTACGCATTAGTTAATCGAAGAGAGAGTGTCAGACCCAAACTTCTGATTAGAGTGTTTAGGTTTATTTCCTGTTTTATGTGCGTAGCATGATCAGAGCCCTGTTTAGCCTTCCTTGAGAGACGACTTGGGTTAGCTTATTACACTAGGACGACCTCGTACGATTGCAAGTCAATCCCGTAGGTGTTTTGGGTTGAGTCATCTTCCCCACTCGTGCTCAAGCACTTGATCTTCTTCTTCAATCTTCTTCGAGGCTTTAGGTCTTCACTTATCTTCTCTGCTCCTTATTCTTCTTCTACTATCTCGTCTTCCACAACTTCTCCTCATTCCTTCTATTCTGATCTGCACAAAGGAGAAAAGAAAAGAGTAAAGAGGCACAAGTTCAGTAAAGAAAAGTAAAGAAGGAGAGAGTTCAGAGAGAGGGGAAAAGGTGTCATCGGGACACGGTGGGGCTCAGATTTTTCCCTGGTACTCAGCAACCCTTCCGGCAGCAGAATGATCAAGGCCAAGAGATGGATCGAGGAGCAGCTTCTCAGATCTCAGATCAGTAGAGCCACCAACAGCAGGAGCCAGAAACAGGTCTCCGATGGCTCAGATCTTCTCAGGTAACCACCAAACAGGGCTCCGGTGAACAGGAAAGCCCGGTGATACCAACACCCACACAGGGAATCCCATACTATCAAAGAAGTAACCACAGATTTGAAAGGAATAGCAGAGCCTCTCACACTTTGATACTACGGTTATCCTCATATGAGAGAGCATCAGGGATATAAAGAAGAGCAACAGCAACGGGAGGGATAATCGCCATTGAAGGCGATGGAGAAACCAAGGTAAAAGGGCGGTGGAAAGGTGGAGGAGGTAAGGAGTCGGGGAGAGAGAGAATTAGGGTAAGGGAAGCGGCGCTGAGTGAAGTGAGAGAGAGGAGGGCAAGTGGGGTATATCAGAGAGGGAAATGGGCTAGGGTTAGGGATTGGGCTAAGTTCTGGGCCCTAAAGTTGGCCCAGACAAAAGAAAAAGAAAAAGGGGGGGGAGGGAAAATGAGAAATGGGCCAACCTCACATATCCACCTTTGGCACATTGATCATTTAGTCACCATGGAAGGGCCAGCCATTGAGTTGGAGTTATCATCACAGCCCTCATTTTTATCCTTATCTGCTACAAAGTCAAGACAAGAGAGGGTGAGAGAAATATTATGCATATTTAACTCAATCTCTACACTAGAGACTAACCCAAGGGAAATCACCATTTCTCAAACCATAAGGTTATCATTGAAGACACAACAAGACTCAAACAACAAGAAAACACCACCACACAAGACACAAACATGCAGAGACAAACAAAAAACCAGAGGCAAAAAACAAAGACAGAGCAGACACACAAAAGACCAGAGCAAGACACCACTCACAAACACAACATGCAGAAAAAGAAAAGCAAGAAAGAAACAAGCAGCCACAGAGGCTGAACTTGTCACACAAAGAAGCACAAAAGGACCATCCAGGACCAATGTTCAAGGTCCCTTTGTAAGATTCCAGCTTTGCAACTGGTAGACACTTAGTGCCCATATCTGCAGGATTGAATTCAGAGGGAATTTTGTTCAGGATCACATCACCCTTTTCCACAACATCTCTGATAAAGTGATACCTAACATCAATGTGTTTAGTTCTATCATGGAAGACAGGATTTTTGCACAACTATATAGCAGATTGACTATCAGAGAAGAGCACATGTTTATCATCAATAAACTTAATCTCAGAGAGCACACCACTTAACCAAATAGCCTCCTTTACAGCTTCAGTAGCTGCAATGTACTCAGATTCAGTAGTAGATAAGGCCACAATGCCTTGTAACTGAGACTTCCAACTTATGCATGCATCACATAAAGTAAACACATAAGAAGTAGTAGACTTCCTATTGTCCCTATCATTAGCATAATTGGAATCCACATAACCAACACATTTAACACCATTTCCTGACTTAGAGAAGAGCAGACCATGATCCATAGTAGATTTCAGATATCTAAAGAGCCATTTCATTGCTTCCCAGTGAAAGAGACCAAGATTTGACATGTATCTACTTAAACAAGAAACAGCATATGCAATATCAGGCCTAGTGCTAATCACCAGGTACATAACAGAGCCAATAGCATTAGCATAAGGAATGTTTCTCATCTCTTCAAGATCAGAGTCAGAGGTGGGGCATTGTTTCTTGCTTAACTCAAAATGGGACCCAAGATGCACATTGACAGGATTGCAGTTAAACATGTTGAACTTATGCAGAACTTGTTTCACATAATCAGATTGATGCAGCAAAAGAGTGCAATCCTCCCTGTTTAATTTCTTTCTATACTCATGCCTAGGATTTTCTTGGCATCCCCTAAATCTTTCATGTCAAACATATCACATAAACATTTCTGAACATGCTGTATGGTTTTTAAACAAGGACCAAGAATGAGCATATCATCAACATATAAAAGCAGGAACACGGGAGACTCACCACTCAAATGATACAAGCAATGATCAAAGCTGCTCCTAACAAAGTTCAAACTTTTCATGCATTGGTCAAATTTCAAATTCCATTGTCTAGGAGACTGTTTTAAACCATATAAAGACTTTTTGAGAAGACACACATGATCAGGAAAGTTTTTATCAACAAAACCCTCAGGCTGCTTCATATAGATATCATTTTCAAGTTCACCATGCAAGAAGGCAGTAGTGACATCCATTTGTTTCAATTCCCAGTTAAAATGAGCACAGAGAGCAAGCATGATGCGCACAGTAGTAAATTTCACAATAGGAGCAAATATTTCATTGTAATCAATGCCCTCTTTTTGAGTAAAGCCTTTTGCAACAAGCCTGGCTTTGTACCTGACATGGTCCACCTCATTTTTAATCTTAAACAACTATTTGCATTCAACAATAGAGCAATCAGTAGGTTTAGGAACCAAAATCCAAGTATTGTTGCCATGCAAAGAGTTCATTTCAGATTCCATAGCAGTTAACCACTTATCAGATTCTTCAGAATTGACAGCCTCAGAATAAGAGCAGGGTTCAGTATGATCCACATTATTAAACACATTAAAAGCATACATGGACAGATTATAGTCATCAAACCTAGCAGGCTGCCTAACATGTCTCCTTTCCCTATCTCTTGCAAGCAAATAATTGTCCAAGTTTTCATTCACATGTACATCATTTTGGGCAGGTTCAGGCACAACATGTTCATGCACAACAGGTTCAGGCTGAACAACAGGGTCAGGGACAGGAGGGGGTTCAGTGTTTGGTTGAGCTTCCACCTCAAAAGGAATCACAGGAGTGAACATAAATTCATATCTTGCATGATCAAAAGTAGTCAAGTTCTCCACCTCACTTGGAGCAGCAGAATGTGAGGATTCCAGTAAACATGGGAAACTCAATTCATTGAAAGAGACATCTCTGCTAATACAAGTTTTAAAACCAGGCACAGATTTATCCCACAGCCTATACCCTTTAACTCCTTCAGGATACCCAAGGAAGATGCATTTCTTAGCTCTAGCCAGGAATTACACCTCTTGTTTCCCGAACCTCCTGTCTTTCCCACTCGTGCTCAAGCACTTGATTTTCTTCTTCAATCTTCTTCGAGGCTTTAGGTCTTCACTTCTCTTCTCTGCTCCTTATTCTTCTTCTACTATCTCGTCTTCCATAGCTTCTCCTCCTTCCTTCTATTCTGATCTGCACAAGGGAGAAAAGAAAAGAGTAAAGAGGCACAAGTACAGTAAAGAAAAGAAAAGGAGGAGAGAGTTTAGAAATAGGGGAAAAGGTGTCCTCGGGACACGGTGGGGCTCAGATTTTCCCCTTGTACTCAACAACCCTTCCGGCAGCAGAATGATCAAGGCCAAGAGATGGATCGAGGAGCAGCTTCTCAGATCTCAGATCAGTAGAGCCACCAACAGCAGGAGCCAGAAACAGGTCTCCGATGGCTCAGATCTTCTCAGGTAACCACCAAACAGGGCTCCGGTGAACAGGAAAGCCCGGTGATACCAACACCCACATAGGGAATCCCGTACTATCAAAGAAGTAACCACAGATTTGAAAGAAATAGCAGAGCCTCTCACACTTTGATACTACGGTTATCCCCATATGAGAGAGCATCAGGGATATAAAGGAGAGCAGCAGCAACGGGAGGGAGAATCGCCATTAAAAGGGCGGTGGGAAGGTGGAGGAGGTGAGGAGTCGGGGCGAGAGAGAATTAGGGTAAGGGAAGAGGCGCTGAGTGAAGTGAGAGAGAGAGAGAGGAGGGCTGGTGGGGTATATCAGAGAGAGAAATGGGCTAGGGTTAGGGATTGGGCTCAGTTCTGGGCCCTAAAGTTGGCCCAGACAAAAGAAAAAGAAAAAGGAGGGGGGGGGGGATGAGAAATGGGCCAACCTCACAATGATGATGAAGAGTGGATTGGTGTAAGCTTTATAGTTCGAAGTCAAAGTCATGAAAAATGGTCGAGCTCGGGTCCCTTCGTGTTTGTGTCGATGAGGGAGAGGCTATGTGGTGGACGCACGAAGCTCTCTCCTGGATTAAGAGCTTTCTAATTACCACCATAGCTATGGCCACAGAGTGAGTTTTATCAGTAGAGAAATCAATTCTTTAGCCCATGTTGTTGTGCATTATGCTACAAGTTATGTTATGCTATCCCTTATGTTTGTGCACCTTGCTTTATTTCTGAATAAAATTTATGTCTTTCGTTCTGAAAAAAATAAAAAAAATAAATAATCACATCACATAACAGAATAACCACTATGCTTTACTTGTATAGAGACATGGAATTATTCAATCCATCATGGGAACACAATTTCAATCAATCCAACCATATGAAAAAAAAAAAAGCTTCAATTCTTAAGAAACAAAACACATCCATTTATATTAATCAAATCAAACTACACGTTACTGTTAAGAAATAGCGTACGACGTATGAATTTGTTTATTATCATCCTCTAATATTATACTTAGATCTTTCACAAATCTTCTGGTGAGACTACACATTCAACATAGACATGTGCATGGCAATATTCCACACAAATCTGGGGAAGACTCACGGGGATTGTAAACCAACAAAGCGGATCCACAATCTACGAAAAATCTTTCCCTTTAGACGTACCAATGCTCAACAAGATTACAAAGAGTCGCCACTTTCTCCCATGCCTCCTTCATAACCCAAACTCGAACGACTCTTTCATGAAAAAAAATATTATAATACTGCACGCAAACGCAACCACCAACCACACCCAGCAATCTATATTTCTTTTTAAACTATAAATCATAACAGAAGTCAATTGCTTTCCATGATTTTGTCTTTGAACTATAAACTTTACCAACCAGATTCCTATTGTAAATAATAAACTTTACCAACCAGTTTCCTATTGTAAATATTATCATGATTAACCACATTAACAAACACCTTATACTCACCACTCGATTCAACCCAACCAAACCCCAAATTCCAAAGTGTGTGAATCAAATACAAATTGCAAATAACATTCAAAAGATATTGGAGTACAAATTCGCATATGTAAATATTTTACGAATGCATATCAAATACAATGATATTCACTTCAGTCCAATTCATTTACATCTCTAGCTAAGAGGTCGAATGAAGTCAGACAGTGTAAGGGGTGCAGATTTTTTTTTGAAAATCATGATGGGTGTTACCGTGATCGATAAGATGCATGATTGAGTATTTTTATTTTCAATAGTTAACAAGGACCTTGACATATCCCAAAGTTTCAATTCATCAAAGTAAACAAATGATTAGCCTTATTATTTTTATCTATCAAATCTACTCTTCCAAAGCAAACTCCCCCTAAGAATATTGATGTACATTTACATAAAAAATAGCTCGTTTCTCAAGTCTTTTATCCTTATGGATATTATTTCCTTTTACAAAAAGAAAATGTATAGATTCACCTATTAACTCAACAAGAATATATATGCATGAAACGATTGTAGCTGAAACATGCTCTCTATGGCAATTCAACAACAGTGTATAAAAAAATAACAATAGCTCCAATCCCCAGTGAATACATTCAGATTTGCAAACATTATTTTTATCCATCTAACATTATCAGCTAAAATAAACACCACCAACACAAACTATGATAGACAAATGAATCAGAAAACAATAAAAGTAAGATCAATCCAAAAATAATTCTATATAAAATGGAGCATGAAATATTAGACTGGAGAGAGACTAAACTTGCAATGTGGATATTCACTTCTAAGGAAGCTTTGGTACGTTTACTCTTTGCTTTTTACGACGTAGAGATGCTTTGGCAAGGAAGCTTAAAGAGACTAAACTTTCGACATAGAGATGCCTCGGCGTGGAAGCTCTAATTTTCTGGAACGGCAAAAGCTCATCATCATCCTGTGCTGGAGGATCGTCGAGCTCAAAAATCAATGGACGAACTCGCCAAATCTCTGTATCATGTCCGCAACGAACTGGAAGAATTTCATAAGGCATATAAAAAACAACATGCCTCACATTCACCCATGAATCCTGCTTCATTAACCACACACCAAATTCTGTTCTCTCATCATAAGAAACCGCGCAAAGGCATCCCTGGTTGGCGTTGACGCCCAACCACATCACTGACTCACATGGCAGCTTCATCACTCCAAACTCCTCACTCTTCAAATCAAACGCTGCAATGTCTTCAACATACCCGTAACGACCCACGTACTCATCCATCCTCGCCCAATGAAGCTTTCCACTCACAAAATGCGCTTCAAACCCAAATATGTTACAAAAATCAAAACACTCAACTGTTTTCCATGAATTTGTGTTTGAACTATAAACTTTACCCACCCAACCCTTACTAATCAAAACAACAAACACCTTGTATGCACCGCTCGATTCATCCCAACCGAACCCATAGTTCTGGCAGGGGAGATCGTCTTTTTCTATTGGCATTTTGGGCAATTTCTTGGAGATTCTGGTAGCAGGATTCCACAAGAAAAAACGCCCTTCCTTGAAAATGCAGCAGCAGACCAGTCCATTACAGCAACCCACGATATGAACGGAGTCTTCCAACAATAAGAACGGCGACGCCGGATTGTCGGAGTCGACAACATTACTAGTAATGAGCCTGTGATGCGTTAAAGATACGTTTTTCGATGACTTTTGGAGGTGGGTTTTGATGAATTTTTCGCTGTCGATCGAAGAGCGCCATGACTTCGAAACGCACCTGAATCTTAGGAGTGATTTCACCGGAAGACTTGACAGTATTACTTCGGTGAGTTCTTGGGGGAGATGGAGAGATCGGCGAGTGTTTATGGCCACCATAGCTAGCGGCGGCAGTGATTATGATCTTCTTTAGGGTTTTGAGGTATCTATGGGTAAGGATTTTGATTGCAGAGTTATAATTGGATTAGATTGGTTTCGGGCCACCCTATTCGGTTTCAGGTTATTTTTAGCTCAGGCTAATCAATTTTTTTTTTCGGGCTAAAATATTTCGAGTTGGGCCCATAAGTTTACAATTTTTTTTACATGTTTGATTTTCTTATTGATAATCATATTCTTGTAAGAAAAATTAGACCCGTATTTTTAATCAAGAAACTTCGCCTAATTTTAGATAGCAAATTAGTGTTATTTCAATCAATGTAAAGTTTCATAATTCTTCTATGTTAATACTTGTAAATATACTGCTTACTCTTAATAAAATTAAAATAAAAAGAAAAATAAAAAAATAATAATTGTAGGAATCTGGAATATGGAAAAATGAAAAACATAACAATTAAATAAAAAAAATTAAAAATGCTACACCCTACCCACCCCACCAAACAACCACCACCACCAACTCCCAACAAATTTCTCTCCACCGCCCCATCCTCCATTCCCCAGAATACCTTCCTATCATAAGAATAACTTTTAGTCATCTAAAGTTGAAATGAATACTAAAAGGATATTTTAGTAAAAATGTACTCGCTTCGTTCCACTTCAATAGTCGTTTTTTAATTTTTGATAATGATTTTACACTACAAATAATGTGGTCTCACACACCTTTACACATTTTTATATTCAAAATGCAAATTTCTTAACTTTCGCGCCCAAAAGAAATGAGACTATTGGACCGGGACAGATGGAGTATATGATTAATATATTACTAATTTTTATGACTATAATGAACTTTTACTTAAGTAAAGTGACTATTTTAATATTTGCCTCAATGTTCTTTTTTGAACATATTCTAATTTTTATGATTATATTTAATTTTTATTTAAACAAAATGACTACCTTATTATTTGCCTCCTCTATCTCTGTCAATCCGTTTTCACTAATTTTTATTTTTGACATTATCATTTATATTTTAAATCTCATTTCTAATTCAACTTAATATTTACAAAAAACTAACTATTTAGTACATCGACTTTAGTGGGTCTATTTCTTCACTCAAAAAATTAATTATACATCAACTTTGGTGGGTTTTTTTTTTTGATAAATTATATACTCCCTTCGTCCACAATATAGTAGTTTCCACTTTTATCATGCCTTAGATCTCACTAAAATTAGGGAGTCTCATTGGAGCGGCCCTATATATATAGGGAAGGGCTAAAATAAGAGCATTTATTAAGATATAAAATAAGAATCATTTTCAGCCCTTAGGTCATCAAGATCTACGGTTGATTCATAATCTTGTTGGATGGATTTATGGTCCTGAGTTCGAATCCCGAAGGTAGCAAAAATTTATTTTTCACAATTCATACCTTTATACAGCGAATTCATACGTGTTCTACATAAAATTCATACATTAAAAATTGCTCTTATTTCTTATTTTAAGATGTGCTCTCACGGTAGCCCACCCCTATATATATATATATATATATATATATATATATATACTAGAAATTTCACACCGCGTAGGACGCGGTGTTTCTATAATTGCTCAGTGAAATCTAAGATTAATAATGATGCTAGTCAAATCATTTCCAAGTGCAGCCATATTATACTATGACTTGTAAGAGAATTTCTATAAGTCACTAACTCATAAAAATTGCAGCAATCCACAAGTACATTTTATATACAAACTACTTAAATATTTTTAAGACATTATGCATCATATATACACAGTGCACTCAATCGGAAGCTACATTGAGGCATATACAATGTACACACAAAAGACAACCTCAAAATGTTAATAAAATATCATCGACATGTTGTAATAGACCAAAAGTCATAGATAGAATTGTACAAGTACATACAAAAGTTACCTCAAAGTCTCATCGAATTTTTCACTTGATGAGTCCAATATTCTTCGCTTGATTGTTACACCACCCCTTGGTTTGAGTGTTGGTGTTTGTTGGACTATTTTGTTTGAAAAGTAATAATAATAATAATAATAATAATAATAATAATAATAATAATGATGATGACGACAAACAATAATGTATTTGCATACTATCCTATATCGTTGATGACGTCATTCAACTATTAACATCGTTGTTTCATGTAGAATATCCACCTTACACTCACCTTTATTTTGCTCAGAAACCAATGCAATGAACATGTGGATGTCCTCTTTTCTGAAATTTGACCACATAAAAATAAGCAGCAACCACCCAAAACAACGAGTCTTTTACAATTTCCTTTTTCAAGTACTCAATTTTTGCTCTGAAAACTCTTGCATGCTAATCAACTCTACTATGCATGTTTTCAATAGGAAATGATCAACTTTGAATTTCCACTCACTTTGGATTACAAGTCATTGTGAGAAAAATACCTCGGAGTCCATATTTCGCAACAAATGCTAGCACATTCATGTAACGGCAACCTAGATCATGCAGCCCATCTATGAGATTGGAACACCCACCAATGTCAACAGCAACAACACACATCTTTCTGTTTATCACTGTCTCATTTGAAAATTACAAACCACAGTTAATAAAAATATTAATAGCAACACCACTCACTAAACAATCTCACATAATGATAAATTGAATTGTGCAAATCTATACACACAACAAATATAATTATGAACATCTCATGCTTCTCGGCCAAGTAGTCAGAGCAGGTGAACACTCACGGCCGAAAATATTTGGCATAGCCATAACAGATGGATGAGGTAAACTAAAACGTAAACGTTTTGAAGTTGTCACATGGTCGTGTACGACATTTGAATAGAGATTTAATATTAAATTCACACCAAAACAAATATAACCAACAAAGAATTGAGAAATACATGGCACGTGTGATAACACAGCTCACAACATGCATTATAGAAGAATTAAAATTACCATGCACCATACTTTAAAGCAAAAACATAGAACCAATAAACTAAAGGTAAGTGTGCAACCGATACAAATGAGCCCCCAAAAAAGAAAAAACAAAGAAAGCTCATCAGTAACCTTCTTTGAAAGCACACATCTTCTTTTTGCCACAACAAGATATCTAAAAAACGTGACCAAAGTCACGAATGAGAATTCAGTAATTTAGTCGGTGATATAACAAAATGTGAAAATAAAATAAAGCACAAAAATACTATTTTGAACAAAGTAGGGTAGTGAATCACCAAAGGTACAATAAACAGATGAAAAGTGTTACAACAAATAAATTCGATATGAGCAAAGACAAGCGGACCGTGAGGGCAGCCGTCGAAAACCAGAAACCGAAAATAACAATCTTTGTATAACACAAAGTAACAAATCCTTAAAAAACCTAAAGGCTAGAGGCAATAACCCAAGTCCTAATCCTAGAGTAACAAATCCGATCTAGTGAAAAATACAAGACAATTTACTCACAATCAACATCAAAAGGTAAAAGATTTTGCCAAGAACTCAATAACATTAATCAAATACTATAACAGTTCCTATTGCTAATATGGAGCAATAAGGCTACAACATTTGTTAGCCAAGCAAAACTTGGCCATTTTAAGAAGCACCGCCTGGCAAATGAAAACAAAATGATTGTTAAAGAGACAAAAAAACATTATTTGAGCATATAACCAATAAATTCTTACAAGTTTTAAAGAGATCTAAAATGAAGAAAACAAGTGAAATCATAACTTGTTTGTTGTAGGATTGGAATACTTAAACCAATTTCACCTACAATATCATACCTCTTTGACTTCTTCGGAGTTTTAAATGAATAATGAATAAATTAAAAGAATAACAAACCCACATAATGTTAAAAGATTACCGAATCTCAGAGGTGGATCAATAAATTGTATCAAGAACTCATATTAGCATCCACAAAACTTCTATGTTTAAATTAAACTGTGCAAATTTAAACTTAACTTGACCAACATAAATAAATTTGAACATATCAAATGCCTCGACCGAGTAAGAAAACCAAGCGAACACAACCTAAAAATAATTGGCAACACAAATAGAGGTGGAGTTTAAAATTATTTAAGGCCATTATCTTAGGGCGATTTGCAAAAATAGGCCACTATTTTTCGGACTTGCAAAAATAGGCCAATTATTTTAGTTTTTGGCATTTTTAGGCCACATTTGAGCTCAATTCAGCATTTATAGGCCACTTTCTGGGTCAAAATGTGGCCCAAAATAGCCTGATTGGGTACACATGTGGCCTAAAAATACCAAAAACTAAAATAATTGGCCTATTTTTGCAAGTTCGAAAAATAGTGGCCTATTTTTGCAAATCGCCCTAAAATAATGGCCTTAAATAATTTTAAGAAACAATAGGGCCGGATGGCCCTATTGGTGATTGAAACTTAAATTTTGTCCACAAAATTTAAAACATCAATATTTAGCCATCTTTTATGTGCTCTACCTAATTTACCCTTTAACCCAATAGATCCAACAACTTCATTTGACCCGGATCCAGATTTAGGGATTAACCCATGCCTTGTCTACCCCCAGACCCCCGACCCCACCCACCCCCCCACCCACCCACCCACCCCTCCCCCCACCACCCACCCCAAGCCAAAAAAAAAAAAAAATTTTTTACTTCCCCTGCTTGTCTACCCCCCAGACCCCCGACCCCACCTACCCACCCCCCCCCCCCCCCACCACCCACCCCCAAGCCAAAAAAAAAAAAAAAATTTTTTTACTTTCCCTGCCTTGTCTACCCCCCAGACCCCCGACCCCCCACCTACCCACCCACCCCCCCCACCACCACCCACCCCCAAGCCAAAAAAAAAAATTTTTTTTTTTTACTTCCCCTGCCTTGTCTACCCCCAGACCCCCGACCCCACCCACCCCCCACCTACCCACCCACCCCCCCCCCACCACCCACCCCCAAGCCAAAAAAAAAAATTTTTTTTTTACTTCCCCTGCCTTGTCTACCCCCAGACCCCCGACCCCACCCACCCCCCACCCACCCACCTCCCCCCCCCACCACCCACCCCCAAGCTAAAAAAAAATTTTTTTTTTTACTTTTCCCGCCTTGTCTACCCCCCCAGACCCCCGACCCCACCCACCCACCCCCCCACCACCCACCCCCAAGCCAAAATTTTTTTTTTACTTCCCCTGCCTTGTCTACCCCCCCGACCCCCGACCCCACCCACCCCCCCCCCACCACCCACCCCCATAAGTGCTAAAAAGACCATTTTACTTTATTTTATTTTGGATTTTCGTTGGCACTTATGGCACTAATAGTGCCATAAGTGCCATAAAATAAAATAATAAATTAAAATTTTTTGGCTTGGGGGTGGGTGGGGTGGGTGGGGTCGGGGGTCTGGGGGGTAGACAGGGCAGGGGGAGTAAAAAAAAAAAATTCGTTGGCACTTATGGCACTATTAGTGCCATAAGTGCCATAAAATAAAACAATAAAGTAAAATTTTTTGGCTTGGGGGTGGGTGGGGTCGGGGGTTTGGGGGGTAGACAGGGCAGGGGGAGTAAAAAAAAAATTTCGTTGGCACTTATGGCACTATTAGTGCCATAAGTGCCATAAAATAAAATAATAAAGTAAAATTTTTTGGCTTGGGGGTGGGTGGGGTCGGGGGTCTGGGGGGTAGACAGGGCAGGGGGAGTAAAAAAAAAATTTCGTTGGCACTTATGGCACTATAAGTGCCATAAGTGCCAAGCTTGGCACTTATGGCACTAATAGTGCCATAAGTGCCTAACCCGACCCGCGTGCCTGATCCTACCCGGCACGCGACCCGCGCTCTTGACCCTACCCAGTCCGCCCAATTAAGGGCAAAAACGTCCCAAAGCTATAAAAATGGCCAAAATTTGTGTTTTTTCAATGTGTGGCCATAAATTGTGTTTTATGCTTCATTTTGGCTACTTCAAAATTTTACTCTAATTTTAAACTCAATAGAGGTGACAAACTAAGTTTGAGCCTCTTGCCACCATTCAAGTCTAAAACAAAGACACGGAAAAAATAAATTAACAGTAAGAATGCGTAAAAAAATATATAAAGAAAACTCGAGAGTAAGTAACCTTTAGTTGAAAGTACACATCCTCTTTTATCCTTAACAAAAGATCTGAAAACTGAGATCGAACTCAGACACAAGAAGTCACTCGATGTCTCGATCAAATAATAAAAAATGTAACAAAATAAAACACAAAAAAGAATACTATTATAAGAACAAATTAAGATATTGACTCCCACTGTTGCAATAAACTAAGAACCTCGATGGGAGCACAAGCAAGCAAACCGAGAGAGCATCAATTGAAACTAATCACAAACCAAAGATAACAATCTTCCAGTAACATAAAGTAATGAAACCTTAAAAATCCAAAAAGGCTAGAGGCAGAAAACCAATATGGGTCTAATCCTAGAGTAATGAACCCCGTCCCCTAAACCTATAAATGAGAACTATAACTAAACGACCATGCACATCTAACAACAATGAGTGCAAAATCGTGAAGACGAAATATTACAACACAAATAAAAAGCAACACAAAAATAAATGCACCTTGAAATTTGGAGAGGTGGAATAGCTTTCTGATTACATAAGAAGGTAAAATGTCTCGCATAAATGATGAGCACAAGAGAAAAATAGCCTAATATATGGTAGACATGCTCATGATATAATTGAATTTTGTTATTATAGAGAATTACTTGGTAAAGTTATTGTTCAAATATTTAAATTTTATCTAAACTAACAAACTAAATAATTTGTTAAAATACGGCACACGTGACAAAAGTACTACATTAAAATCAAAATGGTCAGACGATGACTACTTCTTAGATTCTAATTATTAGCTTACCTCAGATCATATAGAAAGAACGCGAAACGCTAGCGCAACAGGGTCGGTTTTTATCAACCTATAAACATCATTACATGACAAAGAAACGGATGTCAAGTATTTATCAAAAAATGCTACTTAAAAATGTATCAAAAAATGCTACTTAATAATATGAACCCCAACTCAAATGCAAGGTAGTGCTCACTACTCTCGTGGAAGAATATGCAACTTTTGAAGAAGTGGCTATCGCTGAACGAGCACGTGTCTAATAAACAATTTAAAATTAATAAGTCAAACCCAATAGGTAGCTAAGTATTCCCCAGTTATATTCATAAATTTGAGCATTTCATGTAATCTCCTTGGATTTTAGAACAAATTAATAAGAAGTTGTGATTGAATAATCTATATATATAAGAGGTAATATTATATTAAAGAAGATTTGTATATGCTCAAAACATAAAGAAGAAACCAGAGCAAGTAACTCACCCACATCAGATAATTAAGAAAACTAAACTAAACTAAACTATCCCTATAATATATACTCCCTCCGTCCACGAAATGAGTACCCATTTGTGGACGGCACGGGTTTTAAGAAATGTATGGAGTGTAGTGTAAATAGTTTAAGGGTCCCACTTTTTGAGTGTATTAATTAAAGAGATGTGTGGGGTACACTTGCCAAAAAGGGAAATGGGTACTCATTTCGTGGACGAACGAAAAAGGAAATATGAGTACTCATTTCGTGGACGGAGGGAGTATATAATACTACCATACAAAATGGGTGATGGCTTTCATTGTGATTGAAAAGGTAGGATTTTGATTTAAGATGTGGTTTGTTTGAATATTTTGCTTGATAATTTTGGGCTATATATATTTGTAGTTAGGTTTATACAACCAAATTTATGTAGCTCAAGGCGACAAGAAGTAAATGATTAATGCCCAATTCTAATCATCAAGCCCAACCATATTTCATGCACTATATCATGATCCAGATCAATTATATTCCATTATTATCAATTAAAAATAGAGAGTCAAAATCCCTCACAATATACTGCCCCTGTTCCTTAGCTCTCTCCATTTTCTCATCTCCAGCACTCACACTTTCGATCATCTCTCTCTGCACTTCATGTCACACCCCAATTCTTGAAGGAATTAAATATAATCGAGGTGTGAATAATTCATAGAAATAAACAAGGGAAAAACCTTGTTATAACCGAAATAGGATTTGAAATTCGGGCTATGCCCCTTTGGATCACAAGTTTTGTTTCATGCTTCTGACAACCGACATTCATTAGCATAAATTCAGTATTGAAGAGTCTAAGCTCGGTCAAGTATATCAATTGAAATTTTACATGAAGATCTTATGTTGGGATAACAAAAGACGGACATGAGTGATTGCTACAGCGGAAGTCTAAAATATGAATTTAACCCTAGCCTCAACTCCGTCCCGTCAGCACCAGCCAGCCAACCTGAAAACATTTGAAAGTAATTTTGGGCTAAGTACTAATGTACTTAGTGGGCATGCATTTTCTGAAACATTTCATATTTTCGTAAACACAGTTTATCCAATTATACTTGACATGACTTAGAAGGTTTTAAAGTGAAAGAACTTCTAAGCATGTTAAAACATTTCTTTCATTTGTGCGCACATGTCACACTCCCTTTCTGTTACTCGTTGTGATCCCGGACCTCTAGCCACCGACGGATCCATTTCTCCCATTGCACTTGCCCTGAGGACGTAACTCAGACAAGTTGAATTGACCTCGGGACGCTACTCAGGCAGGCCCTTACATTACATGCTTCGGAACACATCCAGCAAACGCCTCTTAGTTAGTGCCCGATGGAGATCAACCCACCAGGTCAGCTAACGAGTGTACACAATTCTCAAATAACGTGTTAGGCCATAAGAGAACCTCAATTGATTCGTTGTGGCGAGCCTTAAACAGAGCAGAGTGCACATAAATAATTTGCATTTCATTGAATAAATAATTTGCATTTCATTGAAACATTTAGAGCTTAATAACTCAATCATACTTTATACATTTGGAAAGTAAGCCCACCTGGTTAGGCAAAGCCTGAAGATTCATAATCACACAAACTCGTCTCGGGAAAGCAGCGCTAATCCCCTTGGTCCATAAAGCCTACAAGAAGTCTATTCTTAATAGGTCTCCTGAATCTAATCTTAAGTCGTGGTGAAGTGCTTAACATTCTATGATTCACTTAGCCGGGTTTTCAAAATTTAATGAATAAATAATTGAAAACTAAAATTCTTGAGTTAAGAACACCAACAATATTCTTACTCGTCTTTCTTTAAAAATTGGAATTATAAATAAGACCAATTAAATCATGAATACTTTTTGCAAAATAAAATGCAATTTCATGTCATGCTTAGCATATAATAAGTAATAACTTAAAATATGCACATAATAATAATATGATATTATTATGCAATTTAAAATAATTAATCAAACTTAATAAGTCTAATTAATTAAAAACAAGACAGCCCAATTTAATAAATTGAAGGCAGTCCAAAGTCTTTAAATAAATTAAGGGCCCAGCTGAATGAAATAAAACAGCCCACAATTCAAAGCCCAACCTCTAGCAAAATCGGCCCACAATACAAGCCCAACTCTCAAAGCCCAACAGCCAAACCCTTCTTTTTCCCATCAGTCGCCTCTCTCTCCCTCTCAGTCACGACTGCTCTCTCTCTCTCTCCCTCTCCCTCTCGACTGCTCTCTCTCCCTCTCGGACTCACGGCCGCGCGCCCACCACTCCCGGCGGCGAGCGCCGCTCCGGTCACTTCTCCCTCGAATCCCCCTGCTCTCTCTTTCCCCCTTGGCGACGACGAGTGCCACCGCCTCCCTCGGCCTCTCTCTCGGCGACTGCAGCGACAGCCATCGCCGTCCCTCCCTCAGATCTCCGGCCGACAGCAGCAGATAGGCTGCCGCCGATTCTCCCTCCTTGGAAACGGCGAGATCGCCGCTCCCTCCCTCTCTCTCTGCCCTTCCTCCGTCTGTGGCCGGACGACAGCGGCAGGGCCGCCGCGCCCTGGCCTCCCTCTGTGACTCCCGCCAACAAGCAGCAGCAGGAGCCGCCCGCCGGAGCCCTAGGCTCAGCCTCCCCTGACTCGACTCAACACAGCAAGACCAGCCCACTTCCTTCTCTCCAACCGTGGCCGGGCAGCAGCGGCACAGCCGCCGTGCCCTGCCTCCCTCGACTCTCGACTCGACGGCAACCACACAACCAAGACTCAACCTTCGACTATCTATCTCAAAACCTCGACGGAGCAACGACGATGAGCCGCTCACAGCCCCCGACCTTCTCTCTTCTCCGGTCAGACCGACAGTGGCGCCGAGCCACCGCCGTCGACTTTCTGCCCAGACTCGACAGACAACCCAAGTTCAAGACTCCATTTATCCTTTCTTCTTTTAAAAACAAACTCATGCTTGTATGTAAACACACATATATAAACAGAGTGTATGTAGATGCATTTGAAATGTCATTTTGTTCCAAAAACTGATGCACGAAAACTGAATTGATTTGGGCGCTGCATACTTTGATGGTAAATACGATACAAGAGGTTTAAAATAAAACCTTGAGGACTTATCGGCTGTGTTGCTGGTTCTGCCTGACTTGGCTGATTACTTCTGGTGTTTAAAGGATCTGAATCGTTCCCTCAAGAATGAGGAGAAGTTTTTGCTTGGGATATTTCTTTAAGTTAGAGTGCAGTGTAAGGAGACAAGACAGCCTACCTTTAGGCATGACTTAAAGTTGAATTAGTAGGCGTAGGGTGGCTGGTAAGCGTAGGGTGGCTGGTAAAGAGTGTAGAGTGTGGGTGTTGATTGGACTAATAAAATCCTTCAGGATAAAATATCGGGACTGTAGTAATACTTCAGGGTTTGCTAATTAAAAACTCGTGAAAATGCTTGAATGCTAAATTAAATAAATATGCTATGCATATAAATTTAATAACTAAATTTACAAATACTTTTTGTAAATCATTTTTGTTGGAATTAAAATAAATTCTTTTTCTTTATCCGGCGTGAATCATCTTAAATCTAAGTTCAAAATTATTCTAAACTTAGCTCGAGGAAACGGGGTATTACACTTCATGTTCGCAACAGTAAGTAAATCCTAACCGCTATTCTTCCCTCTTCTTCTTCTCTTTCTCTTAATTTCTAGCGAATAATCTGAAAATCAGCCGTCCGACTACACCTCACCGTCGTTCCAAATCGTCGACCCACAATCCTCGCCTCGACCTGTAAATCAGCAGTCAATTGCAGACAACAACCCAATTAACCCAGCCCCAACTCGCTCTAACTCAGCCAAGACTCGCCGTTCCCCATCGTCTACCATCCTTCTCCGATAACTAGAAGCCAAGAAAGCCACCTCCGATCAGCACCATCAACACCAAAAACCTAGCCGCAGCTCACTCAAACTCTGGTCAAGACATGATTTTCTGTAAAACAGGGAGCACCCTTTCCTCTTTGATTTCTCTTTGATTTCTTAAAATCATTCATTATAATTTGATTTCTCTTTAACTTCTTAAAATTATACTCGTTTCAAGCTTTCGTGATCACTATATAGTTCTAGGGTTAATCAAAAAAAGAAATCATAAAAGCAGGTTTACGAAGATAAGCTCACCTTTGGTTTTGTTGCTGCAATGGCTTTCTCAAGTGGGTTGATTTTGATCTGACTTTGCAGCGATCATTTGAAGAAGATTTGATTTCTTGGAGTAGAATTTCAAAAGAGAGAAACCATAGAAAGTAGAAAGGGAGAAAAAGAAAGCTGATCTATCATCGGCTATGAGGAGAAAGAGGTGAGATAAATCAATAGTTTCAAAAATCAACCTCCAAATAACAGAAAATTACAAAAATGCCAGCATATCACTATTCTTTCTACAATACTATTCCTTTTCCCACTTCTCTCTTATTAAGATTGTTAAATATATATATATATATATATATATATATATATAGGGTTGGGTTCCGGTAGTATCCAAGCTTATAATAGATCCGTAGATCCAAATCTAGACCACACATTTATGACATGTGGCGCATCAAGATGGTGATACGTAGAAAGGTATTTCAAGGCAAAATCGGGAGAGGGGTAAAATTGGAATGTAATTTTCGAAATTAAAAAAAAAAAATAGATTTTCTCAAAATAGGTATATTTTAGATGCATAAAGTTTCATACGAGAATGCATGAACTTTCATATAAAAATGCATAAAGTTTCATATAAAAATGCATAAGATTTCACCCCATCCCAACCCCACCCCCCACACCCCTGAACCCCACCCCACCCCCACCCACCCCCGAACCCCCCCCCCCCCCAAAATTTTTATTTTTTTATTTTTTTAAAAACTGATTTTCTGACCACTGACCCACCCCTACCCCAACCCCCCCACCCACCCACCCACCCACCAATTTTTTTTTTATTTTTTTATTTTCTCAAAAACTGATTTTCTGACCACTGACCCCCCCACCCACCCACCCCACCCCACCCTCCAATTTTTTTTTTTTTTTGAAAAACTGATTACATGCATAAAAAAATTACATGTTTTACATGCATATACTTTCGCACAGAAATGCATATATTTTCACACAAAAATGCATATACTTTCACACAAAAATGCATTACATTTTTTGAAAAATTATAATTTTTTTGGGCTGGAGGGTGGGTGGGGGGTTAGCGGTCAGAAAATCAGTTTTTAAAAAAATAAAAAATAAATTTTTTTTGGGGGGTGGGTGGGTGTGGGTGCGGGGGGGGGGGGGTCAGCGACTCAACAATCAGAAAATCAGTTTTGAAAAAAAAAATTGGGGTGTGGGGGGGGTGGGTGGGGGGTCAGTGGTCAGAAAATCAGTTTAAAAAAAAAATTGGGTGGTGGGGTGGGGGTGGGGCAGGGGTGGGGTGGCGAAAATACCAGATTTATTAAAATGAAATGCATTTTTTGTATAATTTAATGTATTTTTATGTAAAATCTTTATGCACTTTTGTTTGATTTTATATGCATGTGAAACATGACTATTTTGGGGGGTGGTAATGGGGAGGGTTGGGGGGTGGTGTGGGGTGGGTTGGGGGGTGGTGCGGGGTGGGGTGGTGAAAATACCAAAACTGTAAAAATCAAATGCATTTTTCTGTTCAAAGTTATGCATTTCATGTGAAAACTTTATGCATCTTCGTGTGAAACTATATGCATCTAAAATATATCTATTTTGAGAAAATCTAAAAAATATATTTTTTTTTAATTATTAAATCCGAAAATTACATTCCAATTTTACCCCTCTCCATATTTTGCCTTGAAATGCTTGGAAACTCCTTGCCACGTGTCACCATCTTGATGCGCCACATATCATAAATGTGTGGTCTAGATTTGGATCTACGGATCTATTATAAGCATTGGATACTACATGATATCATTCCTATATATATATATATATATATATATATATATATATATATATAGGGAGAGGTTCAAATAAGAACCACTAAATAAAATTAGAACAGATAACCATTTTAAACCATTCGATCATCAAGATCTACGGTGGATGCATCATCTTGGTGGATGAATGCAGATCCTGGGTTCGAATCCTGAAGGGAGCAAAAAATTTATTATTTTCGGATGCATTACATTTAATAGCGAATGCATTAATTTATATAGTAGATGCATTGATTTTAATGGTTCTTATGTTCTCACGATAAGTGTGGTTCTCACTATAACCGCACCCTATATATATATATATATATATATATATACACTAGAAATTTCACACCGCGTAGGACGCGGTGTTTCTATAATTGCTCCGTGAATTATGGGATCAGTAACAATGCTAATCAAATCATTTCCAAGTGCAGCCGTATTATACTATGACTTTTAGGAGAATTTCTACAATTCATAAACTCATAAACATTGTAGCAATCTACAGAGTACATTTTATGTACAAACTACATAAATATTTTTAAGACATTATGCATTCAACTGGAACCTATATCGAGGCATATACAATGTACATACAAGACAACCTCAAAACATTGATAAAATATCACTGACATGGTGTATACTACCAAAAGTCATAGATAGATTGTACAAAGTACATACAAGTGTTGGCATTTAGTTAATGACAAACAATAATGTATTTGCATACTATCCTAAATTGTTGATGACTTCATTAAACTATTAACATCGTTGTTTCATGTGGAATATTCACCTTTATTATACTCACCTTTATTTTTCTCAGCAACCACTGCAATGAACATGTGGAAGTAAATTCTCCACATAAAAATAAGCACCAACCACCCCTAACAACGAGTCTTTTACGATTTCCTTTTTCAAGTATTCATTATCTTTTTTTTACTCTTGAAAACTCTTGCATACTAATCAACTCTATTATGACTCTTTTCAAGTACTCTTTTTTTACTCTTGAAAAATCTTACATACTAATCAACTCTATTATGACTCTTTTCAACAGGAAATGATTCACTTCGAACTTCGAATCTCCACTCACTTTGGATTACAAGTCATTGTGAGAAAAATACCTCGGAGTCCAAATTTCGCAACAAGTGCTAGCGCATCATGTAACGGCAACCCAGATCACGCAGCCCACCTATAATATTGGAACAGCCATCTGTGTCAACAACAACACACATCTTTCTTTTTATTGATTTCTTATTTGAAAATTACAAACCACAGTCAATAAAAAAAATTAATAGGAACACCACTTACTAAACAATATAACATAATGATAAATTGAATTGTGCAAATCTAGACAGTGACACAACAAATATAATTATGCACCTCTTAAGCTTCTCGACCGAGTAGTCACAACAGGTGAACACTCACGGCCAAAAATATTTGGCATAGCCACAACAGTTGCAGATGGACAAGGTAAGCTAAAACGTAAACGTTTTGAAGTTGTCACATGGCCGTGCAAGACATTTGAACATAGATTTAATATAAATTCCCAGCAAAACAAATACAAGCAACAAAGAATTGAGAAGTACGTGGCAGGTGTGAGAACACAGCTCGCAACATGCATTATAGAAGAATTAAAATTACCATGCACCATTCTCTAAAGCAAAGACATGGAACAAATAATCTAAAGGTAAGTGTGCAACCGATACAAATGAGCCCCGAAAAAAGAAAAAATACAAAGAAAGCTCATCAGTAACCTTCTTTGAAAGCACACACCTTCTTTTCGCCATAACAAGATATCTGAAAAACGTGACCAAAATCACAAAATGAGAATTCAGTAATTTAGTCAGTGGTACAATAAAATATGAAAAGAAAATAGAGCACAAAGATACTATTTTGAGAACAAAGTAGGGTAGTGATTTACAGAAGGTGCAATTAATGGATGAAAAGTGTTCCAGCAAACAAATTCGATGTGAGCAAAGACAAGTGGACCGTGAGGGCACCTGTCGAAAACCGGAAACCAAAAATAACAATCTCCGTATAACACAAAGTAACAAATCCTTAAAAAACCTAAAGGCTAGAGGCAATAACCCAAGTCCTAATCCTAGAGTAATGAATCACATTCTCTAAACTTTAAAATGATTACTATAACTAAACGATCATTGGGAAATGACTTTTAAGTTTTAAATACAATGGAAGAGCGCAAAACACATGAAAACAAAATATCACACCACAATTAAAAAATAGAACAAAACGAAGCGCACCGTTAAATTTGGAGAAGTGGAATAGCTTTCTTGGAGTAGAAAGACAAAACGCTAAAAAATAAAATTAGAAAGTAAAAATAAATGTTGGAGATCATAAGAATGCAAAATATCCAACAGAAAAGGTGAGCAAGTCACCTAATAGGAAATTAGGAATAAACTATAGTACTCCTTTTTTAATGATTGAAGCATCTTTTTTTCTTCATTAGGGAATATCACTTCATTTACAATCACCAATCCTGCAACGAAGGTATTTCCAAATTAAAAGTAGTTTTGCTTCAACTTTCTAAAGTTACGACCTTGTAGTTCATTTCCAACGTCACTTATAGAGTTCTAGTAGCTATGCTATTTACTTAAACCCAATTTCAGTTACCAATATTGAATTTGATGATTATCCAGGTGGAGAGATCAATTATTTGTTCAATTATTGTCAAATTATTTCAGTCTCAGAAAATGTGAGTCTACATTATTGAGTTGGGCTACATGATAGTATACCTAAGATTCTCCAGAGCTATAGTTCTATATTTATGATGGTGTGTTACTATATGATCTATTGGCATAATTTGTTGGTGTGTTTGAAAAATTGATGTTCCATAAGCAAGCTCAAGTTGTTTATACATTTTAACATGGACCATAAAAACTAATACTCCCTCCGTCCACGAAATGAGTACCCATTTGTGGACGGCACGAGTTTTAAGAAATGTATGGAGTGTAGTGTGAATAGTTTAAGGGTCCCACTTTTTTAGTGTATTAATTAAAGAGATGTGTGGGGTACACTTGCCAAAAAGGGAAATGGGTACTCATTTTGTGGACGGACGAAAAAGGAAATATGGGTACTCATTTCGTGGACGGAGGGAGTACTACATTTTAATTTATCGTGATTTCAACGCGTAAGAGAGAAAATGCATGTTATGGAGACTTACTCAAGTGCAAGATAATGCTCACTACGCCCGTGGAGATGTAACTCTTGAAGAAGTGAATGTCGGTGAAAGAGCACGTGTCTGAGAATAATTTAGAAAAAAGAATCACATGAATATTTAAATTACACACGTGAAAAGATCAAACAAATCATATTAATACTACTACATTTTATACAAAAATTATTACATGAAAAATTAAGAATATCAAAGTTTTTTAAAATCCTACTTATTCATAATTAAAAATTAAGAATGAACAAATAAACTAAAATCCTATTGACTATACATAATTATATCAAGCATCCCTATTTTGGAAGCACCCGATTATATTTTTGTCTAGTACTTCCAATATACCTCCGGAAATTACTTCAATCAGTAAACATCAGTAAACATTGTAAAAGTAATAAATCAAACAATAATTAAATCAATTATATTCAATTAATTAATCAAAATAAGTTTAAGTTAAAACTCTAGGCCCATTCCTTAATCCTTATCATCAAATCCAACAATATTTCATTATCATCATCTGTACTCATGATCCATTCCAAACATACACTATTTAAAATCCCCACAATATAGTGCCCCTGTTCCACGGTGCTCTCTCATTCTCGGTTGCACCCATAGTCTCCTCTCTTTGTGTACCCTGTCAACTCTCTCTCTCTCAGCTTCATCTGTCTCTGCACGTCACATTTGCAACAGAGAGTGAATCTCATCCCCAACTATCAAATCCCAAATCCCCTTCTTCTAATTTCCGGCGAATAACCAGAACGGTTTGTTCTCTCCATCAATCAGCCGTCCACCTATATCTCACCGCCGTTCCCTATCGTCGACCCACTCTCCTCAACTCGGCCCGACAATCAGCAGCTAAGAAAACTGTGCGGATGCCGCCGCCGACCTGCACTCTCAACACAGACAACAACACAAGAAATTGAGCCACAACTCAGCCAATGTTGGTCGCGTTCCCAATCGTCAGCACACCTAAGCTGCTGCCGATGCCAACCCAGCCCCAAGACGATGCCAACCCAGCCCCAAGACAATAGTTCTATTATGTTGTGGTGTGCTCAGTTTTGTGAAAAAATTGTAGGGTTCATCAGAAAATTTAATGATAAAACCCAGGTTTACGAAATCAAAGCTCACTCCTTGTTTTGTAGGTGTAATGGATTTCTCTAGTGTGATTTTTGGTTGAATTTTGATCAGACTTTGCACTTTCACCGTTGAATTTTGGGGAGATTCTTACGGCAGAACTCATTTTCTTTCTTTTCGTTGCCGAAACTGTATCACAGATAAACATAGAATGAAAAGGTAAAAGTGAAAAACAAAAATTTGTGAATCAAATAAGATAAAGCAAAGTTAAATATTGGAAAAAGGTCACAAATGGAACGAAAATTACGGAAATGCCATGGGCACTATTTTTTCTACAGTACTATTCCTCCCAATAGTACCCCACTCCTCTCTTATTAAGATTGTTATATATATATATATATATATATAAGGGGAGCGGTTATTCAATAAACTACCCTTATTTTAAGAATTATGAACCAGCAAACATGTATGAATTTTATGTATAACACGTATGAATTCACGGTATGAATTGCGGAACATATAGATGAACATTAATTTTTATACGAACATATCAACGAACATTAGTATTTTTACGAACATACATACATAAGTTTTTTTCCGAACATATAGATGAACATTAGTTTTTATACGAACATATCGACGAACATTAATATTGAAAACGTAAAATACATAAATTCATATTCTGAACATTAAATAAAAACTTTGGTGCAGTGCATCATTTTTGGGGGATGAAGATATGATTAGCCGTGTAGAGCATTATTCACGTATCTAACGTATCTCCAATAAAATGTTCCATAAATAAAAGATATGATTAGTTGTATTTATAGAAATAAACGGATATACTTATGGTGTAATTGACAAAACTAATCTTTATTATATAAATCAAACGAATAATTATTATTTTCTTCCTACATAGCCTACTACTTCATACTATTCTGATAGATTTTATTTACTTTGTTTTTTACGAGAGTAATCTGCAATCAAATCGCTCGGCAAAGGTTCTTGTCGGGGACTGGAGAGACTAAACTTTCGATGTAGAGATGCGCTTGCAAGGAAGCTCTAATTTTCTTTATCTGCAAACGCATATCATCTCGTGCTTGATCGTAGAGCTTAAAATTCGATCCACGAACTAGCCGAATCTCCGCATCGTAGACTGCGCAAAATGGGGCTACGGATGGAAGAATTTCACAAGGATCATAAACAACAACATCCATCACTTTCACCCAACAATCCTGCTTCATTACCCACACATCAATGGCGTGCTTCATTATCTTCTTTCTACAAATCATGGTAAGGCGACCCTCGTTCACGCCCAAGCGCAGTACTGATGCTTGGTCACATGGAAGCTTCATCACTCCAAACTCCTCTTTCTTCAAATCGAATGTAACAATTTCAAAAACATTCATCTCATCGTTATTCTTACTGACCCAATGAAGCTTTCCGCTCACAAACTGCGCATTACCATATATCCAACGGAAATCACAAAACTCGACTGTTTTCCATGAATTTGTGTTTGAACTATAAACCTTTCCCATAAACTTTCTACCACTACAAAAAATCACAAACACCTTGTATGCGCCGCTCGATTCATCCCAACCGAACCCATATATGGGGTATGGCAAGTCTCCATTCTCTATTATCAACTGTGGCAATTCCTTGGAGATTCTGGTGGCAGGATTCCACAATAAGAAACGCCCTTTCTTGAGATTAATGCAGCAACAAACCAGCCCATTACAGCACCCCACCATACGAACGGACTCCGACCATGAACTCATCTCATCATCGAACAACTTCTTAGAATTCTTAAGAATATTAATGAGCCTGTGATGGGAAAAAGCTGTGTTTCTAGATGAATTTTGGAGGTGAGTTTTGATGAATCGTTCGCTGTCAATCAGAGAGCACCATGACTTTGAAACGCACCTGAATCTCAGGAGAGATTTCACCGCAAGTCTTGAAAGTATTTCTTCGGTGAGTTCTTGGGGGAGATGGAGATATCGGAGACTGTTTGGGGTCTCCATAGCTGGCGGTGGCAGTTATTTTGAGGGTGGGTTCGAGGTATTTAAGATTAAGGGTTTTGGTTGCAGAGTTATAATGGGAATAGAGTTTTATATCAGTAGGTTAGACATTCTCTCCCATTATTTCAATATAAATCCACATTTTACTAGTTTAATATTCATATTTATTATATAAAATAAAAGATTAATTATAAATCATAACAGGATGTAACCACTATAATCATTTTCATTTAGTCTTTATTTTCACTCACTTTGCATTTTTACATCATGAACATAAATCACGGTTGTAATAAGATTATTATTATTACCCTCAAGCAATCAGGGATTGCAATGAATCAAAAGGAATTAAAATTGGGTGAAGCCTGTCATCTAAATGCATTGAATACAAATAGATATTAGATTGGAACTTTTAGAGAGTTGATTAGCATGCAAGAGTTTCAGAGCAAAAATTGAGTACTTGAAAAAGGAAATTGTAAAAGACTCATTGTTTTGGGTGGTTGCTGCTTATTTTTATGTGGTCAAATTTTAGAAAAGAGGACATCGACATGTTCATTGCAGTGGTTGTCGAGCAAAATAAAGGTGAGTGTAATAAAGGTGAATATTCTACATGAAACAACGATGTTAATAATTGAATGACGTCAACAATGATATAGAATAGTATGCAAATACATTATTGTTTGTCGTCATCATCATCATCATCATTATTATTATTATTATTATTATTATTATTATTATTATTATTATTATTATTATTATTATTACTTTTCAAACAAAATAGTCCCACAAACACCAACACTCAAACCAAGGGGTGGTGTAACAATCAAGCCAAGAATATTGGACTCATAAAGTGAAAAATTCGATTAGACTTTGAGGTAAATTTTGTATGTACTTGTACAATTCTATCTATGATTTTTGGTTCTATTACACCATGTTAATGATATTTTATTAACATTGTGAGGTTGTGTTTTGTGTGTACATTGTATATGCCTCAATGTAGCTTCCGATTGAATGCACTGTGTATATATGATGCATAATGTCTTAAAAATATTTAAGTAATTCGTATATAAACACTGTAGCGGTAGGCTGACGCGGTGTGCATGTATTGGTCTAGCGGTAGGCTGAAGTCTTGAAGTCTTGTATTCGAGCCTATCGTAAATTTCTTTATTTAGTTATATAATTTATCAAATAATAATAATAGCATAGGTCGGCCCAATTTTGATAATGGCTTTTTTTTATAAGGGCCTTGTTTAATTAGGTTTTATTTATTTTATTTTTATTTATTTTTTTAAGGGCCTTGTTTGAGCCTAAGAAAACCTTTAAATACAGCTAGACATCAAATCGTACCCAAAACTCTGTAAACCCTTTTGTGTCACTCACTGTTGCTCGTCGCCGCCATAAACACGAATATGCATACAGAAAAACATATATATGCATAGCAATATTCGAATATATGCATAACTATGGCAGCGACGAGCATCAACGAGAGGCACAGCCATAAACACGAATATGCATATAGAAAAACATATATATGCATAGCAATATTCAAATATATGCATACTATGGCACCGACGAGCGTCAACGAGAGGCACCAGAGGATTTGCATAGTGATATCCCATGCATTAAGGTTCTCACTTTATTGTACCTTGGGGGTATTTTTTTCTCATGATATATGGTTTTTTGTGTGTGTTTTGTTTTGTTAGAAATTGTATATATGACCGAGTGACTTCGATCTCATTTTTTAGGTATTTTGTTATGGAATAAATAGGATGTGCTGATTGTTACTCCTAGCTGTACAAATTAAATACGCATAATTGTATTACAATTGTGACCTACAAGTCATAGTATAATATGTCTATACTTAAAAATGATTTGACCAACGCTACGAATAATATGTCTATACTTAAAAAGGCACTCATAAGAATTCTTTTTCTTCATCAATCTAAAAGTATCAGCTGCCAAAGTAAACAACCCAATGAAATATATAAGAAATTAAAGACTAAAGATTATTTCGAATATTTTCTTCCTACATAGCCTACTACTTCATACTATTCTGATAAAAAAAAAAATTATGACGAGAGTAACCTGCAATCAAATCACTCGGCAAAGGTTCTTGTCGGGTACCGGCAGTGGCAGATCCAGGATTATAAAATCGGGGGGACGATCGATAGAAAAGTTAAAATTATTTTGAACATAAATATTGTCTTATATTTAAAATGAAAAATCATCATTACAATTGAGCGTTGAGCCCGACCCGACGAGTCTTCATTTTCTGAAATCGATCAATTACATCATCATCGGGAATTTGTAGAAACATATTTTTCTCAATGAAAGTAACCAAACAATCATTTAACAATTGATCACCCATGCTATTTCGCAACCTATTTTTGACATAGGTCATTCCTGAAAATACTCTTTCCACACCTGCAGTAGCGACTGGGAGAATCAACACCAACTTGATTAGCAAATAAATTGTCGGATAAGTCTCATGCTTTTTTGTTTCTACAAGCATCATCGAAAGGGCACCAAGATCATTTAAATCTCCAAACCTATCATCCTTTCGCAAATCTTCAATATATATATCAAGTTGGTATTCAAGAGACATCAACTCAACACCTGAAAATTCAAATATCAACTCTTATCTTTTCGCATATGTTGAATAATATATCATATAAAATTGACATTGAAGAATCATAAAATTAATACCTGAAAATTCAGATGGATAAAATGTGGCAAGTTTAAGTATTTTCTCCTTATCATAAGAAGAAAAACCATCTCGGGGACTTAAGCAAGCCATACATTTAAGAAACTCTGTATTAACCTCGTCAAACCTCTCATTGAGCTCCATAAGCTGCAAATCAATCACCCCCACAAAAATTTGAATCCGAAAATGCTGAAGATTGGTCTCTTGTTGAACAAAACGCCTTGATCTTCCTAGTGGCATATAAGAAGCCTCCATATCGGGAACAACAATGCCATATTTAGTGCAGAATGAAGTGACTTTATCCAAGAGAGTTTCCCATCCACAATCTCTTGTTTTTTGCAACAATTGTTTAGACAATGAAACAAGAGACGCATCATTCACAATATTTTGATCTCTTTTTTGCAAAGCAACACACAAATCATTAGTGTATCCAAAAATAGTCAACATCAAGTGCACCATAAAAATGAAATCGAATGACTCAAATGAGTACAAAATGGCTTGAGCTTTAATCCGATCTTCTGAACATGAAGCATTCTTCCCAATCATATCAAGTACTGTAACACCCAGCATTTTCACTATAATATATATATATATATTATTAATATTATTTTCTATTTTCTATTATTTTAAAAAAGAAAGAGAATTCTCAAATTTTATGCAAAAAGCCCAATAACTATTATTTGGGCAAGTGATTATGTGAATTTGTGGAGTTAAGCCCAATACTTTATTATTTTATTTTAGAAACTCAAATTATGTTGAGTTAAGAGATGGGCTATAATCTCAATTTTTATTCAAAGTCCAAGTACCCTCAAATTTATTTTCGAATGCCAAGTTTGTGAGCAAACTTGATAAGCCCAGTAGCTATTATTTGGACCAAGAGGGTGTTAAAGAAATATTAAAAAGAAAACCCATATTTATTATTTGGACCAATAACTTTGTTAACCTTGTTAAAATATAAGAGAGGCCCAAGCCCATCACTAAATATTAATCAGCCTTATTAGCGTAAATTAGAGTATTATTAGCTCATCAGATCAACACGTAGCTCATCACTTTTTAGTCAGCTGCTTCACCAACCGACTTATATCAGTATAAACCTGGTGAACTACATAATTTCATTTTTTTTCCTCATTCTGCAAGCCGGCAAAATACCATCCCAAATCCGACTCAACCACGATCATTTACAATCCCCAGCAGTTCATAGCAGCATCAAGCAAAGCAGGTAGTTTTCTTGTATACAATTCAATCAATTCCATCAATTCCTTGTGTATAAAGGAACAATCAAGAACAGCAGAAAAGACATAGCTACACATAAGCATAGTAACGATACAGTATTGTTTCCTCACCATCAAAATCCCAGTTTTACAATAAGCAATAAAGGAAAATAGGTTTATAACATATAAAAATTGGATCTTGAGCAGTAGACGAACTGGAGATCCCCTGAATCATCGATTCCTGAAATGGGAAATAGTTTGAGACTTATTAGTTTGAGGAAGTAAAAATCTGAGAATTAGATGGATAAAAGGGGATAGAATAGGGGGTGGGGGACGGCAGCAGCCGCGAGCCACTGCGGCGGAGGCGCGACTGGCGGCGGCAACCGCCGGTGCAGCCCGCGCCACGCCGGTCCGCGGTGGCTGCTAACAACAAGAGAGGGAGTTTGAACGAGAGAGAGAGAGAGACTGTGATACAGACATAGAGGGACGGACATGAGAAGAAGTAGAGCGAAACAGAGGGGGAGATCGAGATTAAGAGCACAGAGAGAGCAGAAAGAGAGACAGAGTACAGAGAGAGAGGGAGAAAGAGGGGAGCTTACCTGAGATGGTGGGGCGGCCGCGCGACGGGAACGACGGCGGTGGCGGTGGTGTTCACCGGAGGAGCAGATTTAAAAGAGAAAACTTCAAAACCCTAAGTAGTGGTAGCCTGGGAAATTGGGGGAAGAGAAGAGAAAGGAAGAAGGGGGAAGAACAGGTACTTGCCTCGCCGCGCCGGAGGCGGCGAGAACCAGCGACGTCCCGGTGAGATGGGGAAGAAGGGAGCCGGCAGAGAGGGGCGAAGAGAGAGAGAGAGGGGCGGTAAAGAGCAAAGAAAGAGAGAGAAGGGCAGATTTAAGAGATTATACGTACAGCTAAAGGGAAAGAGAATTTAAGCTTTGGTTTTATTAGTTATACTTACTCTAATGGGTTTTGATAATTTGGGCCCATTTCTTATTATACGTATTTGGGTTGATTAATGGAGTGGTGGCTTTGGTTAGCCTTAATTTATTATTGGGCTATTATTAATTTAATTGGCCCCTTAATTTAGTTAAAGTGGGCTAAGTTATTTTAATTTAAGCCTATAAATGTGTATAAAGGATTATTAGCTATTAGCTAATAATTAGTTTGATTTATTAAATAGCCTGGACTTATAGGATCATTATAATTAATTTATGCTATTACTCTATGTAATTATGCATAAATTAGACACTAGATTATTATAGACTCAAGTTCTTGAAAGAACAGGAAAATAGCTTTATATTATTTTCAGTTAATAGCTATTTATTAAATTAGAGCGAGTGGAGTTATGAATAACGCCAGAGTTACGATTATCGTAGTTTAAGTTGTGGTTTAGATAATATGCTGGTATTTATTGATAAGTTCGCCAGGTAGCAACCAGTTATCATTCCATAATTTTCAATAGAACCATCATCTTAAAACCAACATAAGCATTCTTTATAAATCAAGTCCCTATCATTTTCTCGTTATTTATTAGTCAGTTTTTATACTGAAGGTCGGATACAAGCAGAGGTAAAGCAATAGTTCAGAATTACTAGTGTCGTCAGACCACGATCAGGTGGGCTTTCTAAACTCAAAATCTGAAGTACACACTATTTCATGATATTTACATGAATAAAGTTGTATTAAAGTTATTGACTTGCCAAAACTTTTATGAGCTTGTATGATACCTATCTGGCACCAGAAGTAATCGAATTCGGATCCTGTTCTATCCAGATGTTAGACAGGATTAGTGTACACAAGGGACCGTGAGCCGATCAAGCATATCGGCCGGCCTAGGACCGCGAGCCGGTTTAGCGTATCGGCCGGTCTAGGTCCGTGAGCTGGTTTAGCGTATCGACCGGTCTAGGATCGTGAGCCGGTTTAGCGTATCGGCCGGTCAGTGACCGTAGAAGGTGGCCACCTTCTCGGCACACAGTTATCATTGCAGATATGGTAGAGTACAAAGAAGTATGTCTGTAGACGCATGTGAAGTTTATGATAATTACAAGAAAGTTTTACAGTTTTGGCGTGCGCAGGTTATTCAAATAAAACTCCTGTGTGATGCTTGAGATGACAAGTTCAATATATAGCTCTAAGAGCAAGCTTTCAAGTTATTTCGGCATGTGACCATTGAGTACCTTTTTAGTACTCAGCCCTGCATATGTTTTCTAAATGTGCAGGTTAAGCTGTGATGCAGATGGATGTCAGTAGAGCAAAGCTTTTGATATATAAGTACCCAATTAGGCTCAGGATTCCATGTCTTCATACATGTAATCCACTTAAGTTATTCCGCTGCAACGCTTAGTGCGTTTTACTTTATTGATGTGTTGCAAAGATTTCAAACTATTAGCTTACAGAATTATGTCACTTGATACTTAGACAACTTGTCGTTATGTATTGCGAGTTGTCTGCTTTTGAGTTTTAGAAAAGATTGTTTATGATTACCAAATATTTTGGTAAATTATTGTTTAAGCAGGTTAGTAAATTTTATTGAGATCTATTTTCTCTTTTTCATTTTCTTATTTTGCTTTCAGTCACACTTTTTCCCGACTTAACTATTCACTAGTTTAGGTCGGGCTGTGACAAGTACCTCAACTATAGTTGGAAAGATGTTAATAATATTCAGAAGAGTTTTATAATGAGACCCCCAACGAGTATCACCAGGTCTTTTCAAACCTACCTCTTGATTCAAACCCGATCCACTCTCAAGTTCACCAATTTCCAAAGCATGAGCAACTTTTTGAGCTTGAATTACTCGAATCATATCTCTTCGCTTGCAAGAAACTCCAATCACATTCATCAAGTTTGCAAGTGTTTCAAAAAGCCAACTACAATCATTATTTTTTCTAGCAACGGCAACCAATGTTAATTGTAGTTGATGAGCAAAACAATGAACATAGTAAGCACATGGAGTATCTTTCATGATCAATGTCTTAAGACCATTTATCTCACCTTTCATGTTACTTGCTCCATCATACCCTTGACCTCTAATTTTAGATGGACTCAACGAATGCTCCATAAGAAAAGATATTATTGCATTTTTAAGTGACATAGCAGTGGTGTCACTAACATGTACGAGCCCAAGAAATCGTTCTACTATCATTTCTGTTTTACCATCAACATAACGCAAACAAAGAGCTAGTTGTTCCTTTTGAGACACATCGCTCGACTCATCGGCCAAAATACCAAAGTAGTCATCACCAAGTTCTTGTATAATGCGCTTTGTCGTTTCTTTAGCACAACAGTTGATGAGATCTTTTTGAATTGTAGGAGACGTCATTTGACAATTTCCTGGGGCATTTTCAAAAACAACCTTTTTAATCCCATCATTATGTTCTGCTAGCCACTTTAAAAGCTCAAGAAAATTCCCCCTACTAATTGACTCTCCACTTTCATCCTGTCCACGACATGCCAACCCTTGGCGCAATAGAAATCTCAAACAAGTAAGTGAAGCTTTCAAACGGGTTTCATACTCACTTCGAATCATATCAGTTGCATTATCAAAAACATGAACAAGAGATTTCTCTTTCGAGTCTCTTAAAATCACAAATTTTTCATAAGCAAGATTATGAGCACTTTTAACCCCACCAACATGCTTCTCAAATCTATCGGGTTTATTCCATGCTCTAAATCCCCCATAAACAAATGCATCTCCTCCCACACTAATTTTACCATCATTCTTGAACAAGTAACAAACAAAGCAAAATGCTGCATCTTTCTCAACACTATATTCAAGCCAATCAAATTTCTTAAACCAAGAAACACTAAAACTGCGCATACCTCCTAACTCTCTTTGAGGAAAATCATGAGTTATTGGTTGACAAGGTTTCTTAAGAATGTATGCTCTCCTTACAGCATTTCTTTGATTTGGAGCATAATCCATTATATTTATTCTTTTTCCCGGATCATGTGGAAGAAGTTCCACATCATATAACAATTCTTCCTCTTGTGATGGTTCACTAAAAGTACTTGAATTGTTCAATTCCACAATATTTTCTTGACTTTGAGGGGAAATGGAAGGAAACTCACTAACATTAGGAGAAGGAGCCTCAATATCTCTCGGTGAAGAACAAGAATTGCCTTGAGATTTTATTTTCTTAAGCATAAATTGTTGAAGGTTGGGTTGTATCTTCTGCCTCATTGTCTTTGATTTCTTTGAATTTTGTGTTTCATCCCCCATAATTCCTGATTAAAATGGTAATACAAATTAATAATATATTCATTGATAATTACAATTTGCGCGTCCTAATTAAATAAAAAATTCTAATTAAATCAAAATCTCTAATCTCAACAATTATTATTAAAGATCATACTCCAATTATCAAAGAAAATTAATTAAAAAAAAATAAAACATGCTTACCTACTATAGCGACTCAGCGGCGCCGCACTTGAGAATTGAGAAGAAGGCACCACAAAAAAATAATTTTTTACCGACGGAAATTTCCGTCGGTAATTAGCTGATTTCCCTCGGTAAAATATGTCACCGAGAGATTGCCGAGTAAAAGTGGCCGTCGTAATTTTCAATGTCGGTAATTTTTTACCGAGGGAATCTTCCACTCGGTAATGTGTACCGAGAGATTACCGAGAGAATTGTTCCTCGGTAAACGTGCGTCGGATTTTCAGTAGGCTGGTGTTATAATTTTACCGAGGGAAATTACCCTCGGTAATCATATAAATGGATTTTCACAATTATCATTTAATTCATTTTTTTTCCTTTTATTGTTATGTGGGTCGCAATTGTTAGAGAAATAAGTTTAGGACCCACAAAGTATATATCTTGATAGTTTGTTATTGGCCAAAGATGCTAATATTTTAATTACAATTCATTCCTCCACAAGAAACTTCATGTACACTAGTAAATCAATTATGATAGCCAATTCATGATGGCATCAAATGCAAACTTTTACAAGATAGTACATCATTCAAAAATAGACCAGAAAAAATAGAAGCAGTGCAAAAAGAATATCATGCATTACATGGCCTGATCCTTCTCAAATCGTGCTCTTGTTGAATCTCCTCATGTTGTTTTTCACCCCTGCTTGAGCTTTAATCAATGTCATTCGCTGCATAAGTGAAAAAAAACATAGCTCTATTAGATCCTTATAAGGTTTCTCATGAAAGGCCATGAGCACAAATCCATGATAATTTTCAAAGGCATTCTATATATCTAACTTCACAAGTTAAAAGTACAAATTTTCAAGATTTTAACTGTTAGTAATTGGCATTAGTAAAGGTCATACAGATAACAATGACCATTGCAGTCATCAAGTCACACTCACCACACAATGTAAAGACTTGTTCATTATTTTCAATCTATTTCCTTCAATCAATTACAGCCAACCTAGAAGAAATTTCAAAACAATCATCTTGGTCTTTCAATTAAAGAGATTCCAGCTACCAACTTACAACAACTGCATTTCCCATCTGCATAGTGGGACTGAAAAATTTGATGGCTTACATAAGAATGGTCACAGGAAGCTGTAGAACTTAATTTACGGTCACATGAAGTTGTAGATCATTTACTGCCTTAGAACAATAGATATTAATGAGTTTTGTAGCCAAAATATCTTATGAAAATATACCAAAATAAAGTCTCAATGTGATCATAAGTTATAGAAGTCAATTCTTTTTCTCCAAGATTAGTTCAAAATGCTGAATAGTTCATGACATACCAGCTGATTCAGGAAATCATTTTGAAAGGTTGATTTTGTCTCAATTTCTCGAGCTACCTGCAATATTGCACAAACAAACAAAAGTTGAGAACAAACAAATTTAAACTGAATATAAATTACAAACTATAGATAGGAACTTAAATGAAAATCTTATCATATCATGGAAGAAACCTTAAATACAATTCAATAAAACCAGAAAAGTGTAGATAGGAATTACATGTACAGGACAATACAAAGGTAATGAACTCAATCATAATTATTCAACACAATTTATAAGGTAGATTTCAAATTTGTTTTAGTTTGTTCTGGAAAGCATAAATGGAAATCATATGATGTCATGGATGAAACCTTAAATCCAAAAGCAATACTCTGAATACATAAAAAGCTTGATGCTAACAAAAATAAATTAGGAAAATTATTCGCATTAGGCAATTAAAGGAAATAAATTAGCATCTAGTGCTAGTAATACTAAGAACTTGTTAAATCATTACCTTTGAAGGATCATTGGCTATCTTTCGAAGTCTATCAGGTAATCGAATGATCAAAACACATAAAATTATCAATCAGTGCACACTGATATAATCAAATCCTACACAAAATTATACAAATATAATTTTTTGGATGGAACAGAGCGATACTACTTCACAATCAGAGATCTCTAAGAAAATCTGATACTTCCCAATCTCTTGAATTACCTTGAAGTTTTCTCTAATCTCTGAGTTGTTCCAGGGAAGCGGCGAAGAAAGGTGGTGGCGGAGTAGTGACGGGCGGCGGGTGGTGGGCGGTGAAATCGAGGAGAGCGAGCTAGGGTTTAAATTTTAGGAGAGAATATGAGAAAGAAGTCGATATATGTGGATAAATAAAACTAACAGTTAAGTATTACCGAGGAAAAGCTTCTCTCGGTAAAGATAATACTCGGTAAATACTCGGTACATTGCTCGGTAATTTGGGGATGCGCTATTCCTCGCTAATATCTCGGAAATCACTCGGTAATTACCGAGAGACTAATTTTACTCGGAAATCCCTCGGTTAAAAACTATTTTCTTGTAGTGAGGGATGAAGTAGGTCCCAGCGCCAGCGGCCTCCAAACAAAGTGTCGGGACTTGGGCTTGGGCATTTAGGGGGTATGGGGATTAGAGCATCTCCAAGGGTTCCTCTATTTTAGAGGGCTCTTCACTCTATTATACAGTTGAAATATACAGTTTTTGAATTTTCATCTCCAACAATCAACTCTACATTTCCCTCTACAATAGAATATTCCCTTTTTATGCTCTTTAGTATTAAATTATTTTATCAATTCAATTATTATATATCATATATATTTATAAATAAATATATTTATATTCAATTAAATGTAATATTTCTGATCCTGTTCTAATGATGGACACCGATATGTGGGAATCAGATAATAAAATTCTAATGATGGACACCGATAATATTTCTGATCCTGTTCGCCGAGATTATTTCAAAAGTGAACAAGCAAAAATCATTTTTAAAAGACAACAACATTCAAGTCCATATGATGCTTTCAATATGTTTGGAGGAAATTTTCATGATTTTGGAGGATCTGGAAGCGATGTTGGAGGATCTGGAAGTGATCTTGGACCTTACTAGCATTTATTGTATTATTAGTTTAATGTTCTTGTATTTTTATGTGGTTGTAATTTTATGCTATTGTGTTTTTATGTTGTTGTAATTTTATGTTAATGTGTTTTTATATTATATTTCATGTTATTGTATTTTTAAATTTTATATAATATATTTTAAATATTATATATATTTATGATAATTTAAAAATATAAATAATATAGATTTTACAAATTAAATCAAGCAAATATAAGCATTTTCTAAAGATAAACAAAAAAGCAAATATAATAAAACAACAAATAAATAAAATGAAAAACAAAAAAAAAACAGATAGCGGAATGAACAGTGCCCGCTTGATGTAGCGGGACACTGTTCACAAACTGGATTTTAGCGTGGCGGACAGGGAATTGTTGGAGAAGCACTACACGCTATTCTAGAGTTGGCCGCTATTTTAGAGGGGTTGTTGGAGTTGCTCTTAGAGAAAGGGAGTTAAAAATTGGTAATTTGGTGTTTGGTGTCTGTAGCCGTGTAAGTTACTTAGGGAAGTTGTATATTATTAGTTCTAAATATATTATACTATGTATATATACTAAAAAAAATATTTTTTTTTGGGGGTACCCGTCTGCATCCGCCCCTGGGTACCGGAGAGACTAAACTTTCGATGTAGAAATGCTTTCGCAAGGAAACTCTAATTTTCTTCATCTGCGAATGCACATCATCTCGTGCTTGATCGTAGATCTTAAAATTCGACCCATGGGCTAGCCGAATCACCGCATTGTCGACTGCGCAAAATGGGGCTACGGATGGAAGAATTTCACAAGGCTCATAAACAACACCATCCGTCACTTTCACCCAACAATCCTGCTTCATTACCCACACGTCAATGGCGTAGTCCCTGACCCGCGCATCAAAGTCTGTACCCTTCTTTCTAAATATCATGGTAAGGCGACCCTCGTTTACGCCCAAGCACACTGGTTTTGAGTCACATGGAACCTTCATCACTCCAAACTCCTCCTTCAAATCAAACGTAACAATTTCATAAACATTCACCTCATCTTTATTCTTAATGAGCCAATGAAGCTTTCCACTCACAAAATGCGCCTTACTATATATCAAACGGAAATAAAAAAACTCGACTGTTTTCCATGAATTTGTGTTTGAACTATAAACTTTACCCATTAACTTTCTACTACGCAAAACCACAAACACCTTGTATGCACCGCTCGATTCATCCCAACCGAATCCGAATATGGACGAGGGGTAGTCTCCATTCTCTAATACCAATTGTGGTAATTGCATGGAGATTCTGGTGGCAGGATTCCACAATACGGAACTCCCTTTCTCGAGATTAATTTAGTAGCAGACAAGCCCATTACAGCACCCCATAATACGGACGAACTCCTTTACCATATTAATGAGCCTGTGATGGGAAAAAGCAGTGTTTCTAGATGCATTTTGTAGGTGGGTTTTTGATGAATCGTTCGCTGTCAATCAAAGAGCGCCATGGCTTCGAAACGCACCTGAATCTCAGGAGAGATTTCACCGCAAGTCTTGACAGTATTTCTTCGGCGAGTTCTTGGGGGAGAGGGAGATGTTGGCAACTGTTTGGGGTCTCCATAGCTGGCGGCGGAAGTGGTTTCGAGGGTTCGAGGTATTTAAGATATAGGGTTTTGGTTGCACAGTTATGATTGGAATAGAGTTTTATATCAGAAAGGTTAGATATTGTCTACTATTATTTCAATGTAAATACATATTTTACTAGTTTAATACTCATATTTATTATATACTAAAATATAAAATTTCTAATCAGATAATAATTTATAACTAAAAGATAAACTATAAATCATAACCGGATTGTGTGTACTATAATCATTATCATTCGATCAGTCTTTAGTTTCACTCATTTTGCAATTTTATGTCATGAATATAAATCACGGTTGTAAGATTATTATTACCCTCAAGCAATCAAAAGGAATTATAATCACAAAAACTCTAACACCGCCTCACAATAAAGTATCATTTGTATGTTGAATTAGTATTATTGGGAAGGTGGTTTCACCATAAAATAGGTTTTATAGGAGGCCACTTCAATAATAATTGGGGAAGCATGTTATTTACACAAAAACTTGGTGTACTGTACAATTGGATTGACCCACACCCAAAATAGGGTCATTTATACGGTTTAGGTCGGGATGTGGGTTCGAATCAAGGTGCGAGTCAGGATCTAGGTGTGAGTGCAACCCGGTTGTATGGTACACATGATTGTACTCATGACCACCTCCGTTATTTAAATAGGTTGAACTGAAATAGAAGGAATTGGGTGATTAGAATTGAAATACAAGTCAAGTACCTATATCTATGTGGGTTTATTTTTATTCAAGTAACAATTATCGAGAACAAATATTACACTTGTTTATAAAAATTATTACTTTTATTCAATTAATCATTGTCGTAATGAAAAGTAACTATTGATATGATGTAATGTAACGTTTCAAAATTATTGCATTTGTTCACGATAAATGTTACTTTTATTTATGAGAATTTGTACTTTTATTTAGAGTGGATTTTTAAAATGGCCACTTTCATATTGTAAAATTAAAAATTGTCCACTAAGATAAAAATATTAAAAAATGGCCAGTGTTACCAAAATACCCTTCACATTAAAAATTAAAAAAAATGTCCACTTCATTTTATCCTTTAAACATTACCCCTTTAAAAAATCCAGCAATTCACAACCAGTCGAATTCACAACTAGAATTTTTTGTTTGTGAATTCACAACCAGTCGAATTCACAGTCAAAATTTAATTCACAATAATAAAAAATTGGTTGTGAATTCACAACCAATCGAATCACAACCAGAATTTAATTCACAACCAGATTTATATTGGTTGTGAATTCATAATCAGTCGAATTCACAACTAGAATTTAATTCACAACTAGAATTTATTTTGGTTGTGAATTCAAATAGCTGTGAATTTGAGTTTTTAAAGTTTGAATTCACAACTAAAACTATAATTTATTTTGGTTGTGAATTCGAGTTTTAGTTGTGAATTCATAGATCTGGTTGTGAATTCATCGAACTGGTTGTGAATTCAAGAACATTAAGTTGTAAATTCATAGATCTGGTTGTGAATTTGAGAATATTAAATTGTGAATTCATAGATCTTGTTGTGAATTGAAGAACATTAAAACGTGAATTCATAGAGCTAATTGTGAATTCAACATCATTAATCAATTGTGAAAAATTTGTTTTTCTCTTTCAATCGATCAATACACTCTCAAAATATCAGTTAAATTTATTAATTAAATTACCAATACAAGTACAATGATACTTAATCATAATAATTTCTCTATAACTTATATCTTCTTTTTTTTCCGATTAAAGTAAATTTTTTTGGCTTGGGGGTGGGTGGGGTCGGGGGTCTGGGGGGTAGACAGGGCAGGGGGAGTAAAAAAAAAATTTCGTTGGCACTTATGGCACTAATAGTGCCATAAGTGCATAAGTGCCTAACCCGACCCGCGTGCCTGATCCTACCCGGCACGCGACCCGCGCTCCTGACCCTACCCAGTCCGCCCAATTAAGGGCAAAAACGTCCCAAAGCTATAAAAATGGCCAAAATTTGTGTTTTTTCAATGTGTGGCCATAAATTGTGTTTTATGCTTCATTTTCGCTACTTCAAAATTTTACTCAATGAAAAATCTCGGCCACTCTCAACTCCAATTCATCCACCAAAGCAATGCTTAAGTAAATTGCCAACCATAAATTATTGTAGTTGTCACCACTGGGTAAGGTGGCAAAGTTTCATTCACATATAATGGAGGTCCAGGGTTCGAATCCTCTATGCCCCTTAAAGGGGTGATTTTTATTTATTTTTTCGATTTTGCATGTTTTTTTCCATTTAGTTATATATCTTTATTTATTTTTTTGATTTTTATATTTTCATTCTTTTACTATATGCAAATCGATTAAGTATAAAACAAGTTTTTATTTATTCATTTCTGAGTTTTTAATGTAATATCTATGTCTTAAATTCTATGGGTCACAAGAAACATATGAGTCCAATTTCGACTTTATTGTAAAACATTCAAAAAATGTATATGTTTTACAGTTTTTTCACGCGATTTCCCTACGTATGAATCATTGAGTAACAAATCAATAATAAATTTTTAAAACAAATAAATTTAAAATAAATCCAAAAAATAAAATTTAATGTTCGAATTATATACTTTAGAAATTTTTTTGAAATAAAAACATAAAAATAAGGACAAAATAACACGAAATATAAGGAAACAAAATGGAAGAAAAAAAGGAAACAAAATAGACGGAAAAAAGGAAACAAAATAACTAATTTCGGATATAATATAAATAGAAAAAATCAAGGGATAAAACAGTAAAAACACTAAACCACTAAAAATCGGCCCACTCTCTACACACCGAAAAAACCGGGTTTTAGCCGGGTGTCCAAATGTCTTTACCGTTCCTTTAAATATAAGTATATCCGTATTAGGTGGAAAACTATTACCACAATTGATTTATTCCATTTCTTGAACTTAAAAATATTTTGTCAACGTTTACTAAGCATCCTAGTTGAACTTAATTATTGGTGGTCGGTACAGAATATGTCTTAATTATTGGTGGTAGGTACAGAATATGTCTTAAGTAGATGCCATTACCTCCCCACCACAATTAAAGGGTCGCTTTAGGCTAGGCTGAGCGCTGTTGTGCTCTTCTATAGTTGTATATTATAGAGACACGTGGCTTTGGTCAACTAAATAGTGGCTTGCACAAAACTAGTATGATTTGATTCATATACTTTATGGGTTTTGACTACCCCTTGTACTCACTTTTATTTATCTTATTAGAAATTCTGTATCGTGTAGGACGCAGTATTTCCATCATTGCTCCGTGAATTATCGGATCAATAACGGCGTTGATCGAATCATTTTTAAGTGTAGACATATTATACTATGACTTGTAGGTCACAAATTGTAATACAGTTAGGAGTATTTAATCTTTACAGCTAGAAGCAACAATCTACACACTACAATTTATATATAAACTATTTAACTATCCTGTCAGACATTACGCTTTATATATACAGATCATATTAAACCAAAAACTGCATCGAGGTATATACAATGTACATACAAAAGCTAACCTGAAAATGTTAGTAGAATGTCACCGACACGGTCTAATAAAGCTAAAAGTCATAGCTAGAGAATCGTACAAAGTACATACAAAAAAGTTACTTCAAAATCTCATAAAATCTTTCGCTTCATTAGTCCAATATTCTTCGCTTGATTGTTCTGCCACTCCTTGACTTGAGTGTTGGTGTTTGTGGGACTTCATAGCTATAGACATATTATTCTATATCGTTGATGATTTGATTTAGAACTATTAACACCATTGTCTCACGTAGAATACTAACCTTTATTCACTACAAGAAAATGCGGCTCTAACGACCGAAATTTCGGTCGTTAAAACCCAAAAATCGGTCGTTAATGTTGTTAACGACCGATTTAACGACCGTTTTCGGTGGTCGTTGTTTGTATCGTCGTTCCGAGTCTTAACGACCGTTTTTTCAGTCATTAAATTTAACGACCGAAATTTTGATCGTTAAAAAGAAAAGAAAAAAAAAATTAAATAACGACCGAAATTTTATTTTTAATGACCGAAAATTCGGTCGTTAAAAATAAATAAATAAATAAATAAAAAATATATATATTTTTAATCTTTGTATCCCACAAGTATTTTTAGTGTATTTCTTATGTATTTTGACCTTAATTGCATACTATTTGACGAATTTTCCAGTGGGTCACCCATCTTAGTTGTGCTCTAAGTCAAGCACGCTTAACCTTGAAATTCCTTTCGAGTGGTCACAGTACAGAACACTCGTATTATTAATATATATAGTATCTATTAATTCATTTAAACTCTATATTTCAATATACAATATCATTAATCATTCATAACCTTATAATATGTCAAGATGATATCTAAGACTTGTGGTGCCGACGAAATATTGACGATAAATATACGATCGAATTTAAATGAATAGTTTAGTAGTTTCTTTCTGGTCCATGTTAGTTGTTTTTTCAGTCATCACATTCACTGTGACTCTTTAATGAATACTCCCTCCGTCCACGAAATATTGTCCTACTTACCCATTTTTCCTTGTCCACAAAGTAATGCCCTACTCTGCTTTTTGTACCACTACACCTTTTTTCTTTCATTTATTTACCATCAATTGCCACTAATGGCCCCACCATACAACACCTTATTTCATTTTTATATTCTACTTTATTACACTTTAATTATTACTAGTGGACCCACCATACAACACCTTTAACACTTTAGTCAACTACCCTTATATTTCACTCACAATCACTTTATCAGCTTTCTTAAAACATGTGCCGAACAGTAAATGGGGCAATACTTTGTAGACGGAGGGAGTACATTTTTATTGGATTTTATGTGTAGCCTAGACGGATTCCGTAGATTGGTGATATAATGGAAGAGAGTATCTAAAATGGATGAAGACATGGCAATGTTTGCATCGATGTTCTCCTACAATTTTTCATCTATTGTTTCAATCAAAGATCTCGCAGTGAAATATTGATATAAGCGTATTTTGCTGTTCTTTTGTATATGTTTTTAACTGTAATTTTTTTTTCCATACTTGTTCACTTTTAGTAGGAAAAGCATTACATTTTATACTGTTTTGTATTTGTGTTCAATTTATGTTAAATAAACATAATTTTAAGAAAATTGTAAAGTGTCATAAAAATATATTTCTGATGACATTTTTAAGTGTCATAACATGTCATTTTTCTAGTAGTGATTATAGATAATTTATATAAAGACTATTTTAAATACTTTAAGCACAAAAACAATACTCCCTATGTCCCATGAAGTAAGACCAAGTTTCTTTTTTGGTTTGTCCCACGAAGCAAGACCAGTTTCTAAAAATGGCAAAAAAATACCCTTTATTCACCTTTTTACTTTTTCATCTATCACACTTAACACATAAAATACCAATTTCTTAATTCCCGTGTCGAAAATACCTAGGTTACTTCATGGGATTGAGGGAGTACTATAAACTAATTATAAATCACAATATAAAATGAGTGTCTGTCGAGTTTCGATGATAGCTGGCATTATTTCACCGAAATAAAAGCTCGAGTCAACCCCCTTTCCATTTCCAGACACTCATCCTTCCAATCCTATCTGCATTTGCATTCTCTGCAAAAAAAAAAAAAAAAATCTTCAATCTCACAAAAAATATCAGTCGGAGATGGTGGCTTATGCAGCTGTGGTTTCTCTTATGCAAACCATCCATCTGATCGAGCATCATCCATTCCCTCCAATTTCCATGGACAAACAACAAGTTGAATCTCTTACTGAAACTGTTATGTTCTTGCAGGAATTTCTTGAAGGTTACAAGTCCCCTGTTGCCGAGGGTGATGAAGCCGATCAGTTGGAGATGCGCATCGCAGATGCAGCTCATGAGGCTGAAGATGCTATCGAATCTCATATCGCCGATCAAATTCTTCCTGCTGTCTCTAGGAATGAAAGGAATCGGATTGGGTTGTTCAATTGCTTTCGAGGTCTAAAGAAGCCCCAAATTGATGCTCCAAAAATCACTTCCGCAGACTTGTACGATAGTCTGCGGAAGGTGATTCAAGATATGGATGTGATAAAGAAACAAGTGACGCAGATCGTTGCAGACAAGGCAGCAGTCCACTCTCAGCTGCAGAGACAAATATCAACGTCGACATCTTCTCTCTCTAGAACGAACAGCACCATGATGGGATCTGATGATGTCATGCATCAACTCATGGATAAGCTCACCAATAGAGATCCCCATCGCCAAGTCATTCCGATTGTAGGGATGGGAGGAATTGGTAAGACTACTCTTGCCAGAAATGTTTATGCACGATTTACTAATGTGCATTTTGATATTTGTGCTTGGGTAGCAATTTCTCAACATTATGACATAAAAAAACTTCTTTGTGATATTCTATCTCAAGCCAGTAATGAATGGGGTAGTGAAAAAGGTCGTGAACGGCTGAGTAGAATGAGAGAAGATGAAGTAGGACTAGCACTCCATAAATATTTATTTGGTAGAAGGTTTTTAGTTGTTTTGGATGATATGTGGAGTATTGAAGCGTGGGAGAGAATGAAGAGCTATTTTCCTGACAATGATAATCGTAGTCGGATAATGGTGACAACTAGACTGTCAGATTTGGGATCACGATTGGATAACAATAATGTTGTTGATATGAGATTTTTGGATGTGGAAAGTAGCTGGAGGCTGTTTTACAAAGTTGTGTTTGGAGGGGGAAGTTGCCCCGTAGAATTGGAGAAAATTGGGAGGAATATTGTAGAGAGTTGTAGAGGACTTCCATTATCGATTGTTGTGATGGGAGGTCTTTTGGAAAGACTTGAACGAACTAAAGAATGTTGGGAGTCTATCAAGAGAAGCTTAAATTCAGGAGTGAAATTAGAGAACTATGATCATTGCTTGAAAATACTGAAATTGAGCTACAACCATATGCCGATTCATCTAAAGCCGTGCTTTCTATATATGGGAGTGTTTGAGGAAGATAGTGTAATTCGAGTCTCTACAGTGGTGAAGCTATGGGTTTCTGAAGGATTTCTGAATCCGATGAGCGGCAAGAGTTTGGAAACAGTTGCAAGAGAGTGCTTAAAGGAACTAGTTGATAGAAATCTAATTATTCTAGTTAATGAGTTGCGGTACTCAACACCGCATCATATATTTTGCAGTGCTTCATGCTCCCAGTTAACTGGGAGCATGAAGTACTGCAAAATACATGATTCTTTAAGAGACCTATGCTTGAGAGAAGCTGAAAATGAGAGGTTTTATCATGTGGTTGGGAGACATAGCCCCCTAGGCACATGTAGCCAACGCCGCCTCGTAGTTATTCCAAGAGGCACTTCAAAGGAGAAAGTCCGCAATGCCATGAAATCCACACCACATGCCCGTTCCTATATAAGTGATCATGAAAGAGTTCGAGGGTTGTCCAATTTAAGATTGTTGAGAACATTGAAAGCATACGAAAAGGTTGGATATGGAATATTTGGAGGACACAAGCATTCCGTAGGAGAAATGTTTGAGTTAGTTAATTTGCGGCTTCTTGTTGTTAAAGCTGATCGATGCCCCAAACTTCCTTCTTCAATCAGCCTCTTGTGGAGTCTACAGACTTTAATTGTTTATTGCAAAGGATCAGACGTAAAAGCACCGGTAGAAATTTGGAAGATGCCTCAACTTAGGCATGTTTATTTGGGGTTGTCTCTGGTAACGACGTTCACAGCGTTGCGTCTCCCGGATCCTCCCAGCGACAGCGTTGTGGTCATGGAGAATCTACAGACGCTCAAATGTGTGAGGAATTTCAAGTGTGATGAGGAGATGGTTGGTAGAATTCCAAACATCAGGAAATTGGGACTCGTTTATGATCGTAAGGGGATTGAGCCTCGCGGTGTCTGCAACATTGAATGTCTGCAAAAGCTAGAATCTTTTAGCTGCTATTGTTTTAGAAGGGATGATATATTGCAGAAGCTTACCTTTCCACACTCTCTTAGGAGTCTGACTCTGACTCTAGCGTATTATGGTAGCGTGGAGGATGTATTGGAAAAGGTAAGTATATTACCCCTTCTTCAGAAGCTCAAACTGGAATCTGGATGGTTCAGAACGGGCGAATGGGCAACAGTTGAAGGGCAGTTCCCCAGTCTCAAATTGTTGTCACTGTCATGGTGTAAGAATTTGGAAAACTGGATGATGGAGAGCTCCCACTTCCCATGCCTCGAGCACCTTCATCTTTCTTGGATAGATTTGAAGGAGATTCCTGCAGAAGTTGGTGAGATTCCGACGCTGAAATCCGTGAGGTTGGTTTGTTGCGAAGAATCATTGGTGAAGAGTGCGAAGAGAATGGTGGAGGAACAAGAGGAGTCACAAGGAGAAGTATCCATTAAAGTTTATGTTATGCTCGAGAAGAAGAGCAAAGAGCTGCAAAGCTTGGCAGATCCCAACTTTCAAGTGACTATTTATTGAACAGTTGAACTTAAAGCCGCCCACTATGACAATTGTTTACCTTTTCCCTTTTCTTCATTGAATATATTGTTTTTATTTGTTTCTTCAACATCGCGAGCATTGATTTTTTTTTTTTTATAAGCTAACCTATTGTTTTTATAAGCTAACCATTGTTTTTATAAGCTAACCTATTTATTAACTTCTAATAAATACTTGTGTTAGTAGGTTTCGACTCTCATATCATTCATCTAATGAAGTCTTAACAAGTTGAGCTGTATTTATCTATATCTATATCTATCTATATACTAATAGAAAAAGAGCCTAAGCATTTTATGGGACAACTTGTGGATTGCCTATTTTACCCCTTTACATATTTTATATTATATAGTTATAAAATAAATCTATTTGAGGTAATTTATTTAGAAAAAGAGCCTAAGCATTTTATGGGACAACTTGTGGATTGCCTATTTTACCCCTTTACATATTTTATATTATATAGTTATAAAATAAATCTATTTGAGGTAATTTATTTTTCACCCAAATCTACATATATAAAGAATATTTTATATTATCGGACTTATTAGATCCATCAAATAAGGATCCAATGAAATACAAAATATTTTAATATATTAACTTACAAATAAAACGTGTCATTTATGAAGCATATAAAGTTTGGACTCTTTTACAAATAAAACGTGACAAGAAAATTCGCAAATTATTGATTCACATTATATTTATGTAATCAATCTTTTTAGGAATATACTTTATAATAATTCAAACTAAAACATAGACATTATAATAATCCAAACTAAAATGTATTTACATCAAATTATAAATATGGTAAGATTAATAGATTTCTTATTGCATTAGAATTCTATTTAGTTTTGAATTTATGAATTGAGGATCAATGATTAATTGAAGATGTATCGATGCCTACACAATCTTGAATTGTGCTAAAGCTTGCCCCAAGGGACTCAATCCTGGTATGCAAATCCATAACATCAAGACTCGAACGCACAAATTAGCTCTTCCAAATCTTGGTTGGCTTCATTAGAAATAAATTTATTTGCTATTAATTGGTGATACTTTACGTTTGTGATTGTGGAAGGTAATTGCTAAGCTTAGCATTGTTTTTTATTTACTTAATTTCATGTTTTAATTTCCCTTTGTATTTTTTTGCTTTTTATAGTTTTAGTTTTTTTGCCATTCTGAGCGTGAACAACCTTATCAGAACCCAAAGAATTGATCTCACAAGATTTAACACTCAATCAAACTCAAAACGCGAATCAAAGACAAGGAAGTCGATAGCTGCATTCCACCAAATAAGGTGAGATTTACTGTTTTGTTTATTTCAAAACTCAAATATAAATCTGAAATAATTAAAATAAAGTTACCGAATGATTTTGTATCAGATCTCTACGATATGCAAACACAGTGCTCATCCTTTTTTTTTTTTTTTTCTTTTTTTTCTTTTTTGAGTTGATAAAGACATTCTTCATTCTTTAATTTATCAAGTCTTTTTGTTTTCTTTTTGCTTAAGGTATGTGTTAATTTGATTTTGCGTAGTTGATTTACTTTATTTCTCAAAGTTTTTCTCTTTCAACTATATACTTATATATCTTTTATTTTGAAAACGAGTAAGCTCTCCTCTCCTGACATATAGATAATTTATTTAGTGGTGCACACCTCATATATATATGAACTGAAGAACACTCATGCAAGAAATTCTGACTACAAATACAAAGACTAATCTTAGTTAAAGTTGTCCACTGTCACATAAGTAGCTCATCACGATGAATCTTCAATTTATATTAATGTATCAGTAAACAACTGAGGACTCAGTTAAGAATTAGCTAGGAAAAATTGTAGTATTCAAATCGAAATAAGTATGACACTTTCTACAAGTTTGATCCAATTTATTGTACATATATGTGTGGATTCAGAATGTGATAATAAAATCTTTTCCTATCATTGCTAAAATAAAGTGACCATATCTAGGTAGAAAGGGTCTTGATTGGTGGCCATATCAATTAATTTGTTTCCAAAATTGTTGCAGTGAAAAAAAGAAAAAAAAAACTTTAGAAATTTGTCAAAATAAATTAAGGGTAGCTTAGTAATAATAATATTTTAAATTAGGTAAGAAATTTTCAAGGGCATTATGTACTTATACATTAGGTACGTTTAACAGTACTCTAATCCAATAATACTAAATGTACATAGTATAATCGTTTACAAATAATATTTGTCCTCAAACCAAACCAACTCCCGTACCCCATCACAATTTTTGGTATATTTAATCTGTGCAACTTTCTTTGCTGCATATATTCAACACATTTAAATCAAAACAAACTAAAATATTTAGAAAGAATAAATCAAAACAAACTAAAATATTTAGAAAGAATAAATCCACGATGGAGTTGCAACCTAGTGAATCGCAAAGAAAAAAAAAGATGAGTAATCAAGAAAAAGTTTGATGACTATATTGAAATTATAAGTAACGGTGATCAGCCGTTGCCACTAACTCTCTCAAACCAAAAATAAGAAGAAAAGTTCCCCAATCTATTTTCTTTTTCATTTTCTTACTTTGTTTTCAGTCACACTTTTTCCCGACTTAACTATTCACTAGCTTAGGTCGGGCTGTGACAATACTACTCCCTCCGTCCACCATCAATGTTCCTTAACTTTTTGGGTGGGAATTTTAAGAAATGTTAGGTAAGTGTGTTGTGAGTGGAGTTTGAGTCTCAGCTCAAAGGTGTTATAATGAGTAATGTTTATGTTGTAGAGAAATGAATTTTGGGTGTAAGTAGAGTTCGGGTCCCACATTAAAGGTGTTATTGTGTGGTAGTGTTTAAAAATGTGTGGTGGGAGAGAGGAGTTTGGATCCCACATTATTTAATTGTATTGTGGCTTAGTGTTTACAAATGAAAAGGGAACATTTTTTGTGGATGTATTAAAATTTAAAATGATAAAAATGGAACATTGATTGTGGACGGAAGCAGTATAACTTTTACCTTTTAAATTAAATATGTATATAAAATATATTAAATTAAAACTCTTATCGTGATCTTTAATTTGATAGGCATATTAAATATTTAATAATTAGTTGAATTTTAAAACTTCAAAAAGAAATAAAGCAAAAAATAAGAAGATTAAGAAAAATGAAAAAAAAAATATTAGTTTAAAAATAAACATTCCATTTTATTACAACTATAAAATTTCCACTTAATTTTGAATTTGATTTCAAATATAGAGTTGCCTTTTTAATATAGTATCAATTGACTAATTTTTATGTTTTTAAATTTTTTTAATTTTAGTAGACATTGATTATTTTTACTATATTAATATGAGAATGGATATTTTTATATATTATATCCCCTCTGTCCACAAATTAAATGTTCGGCATGGAAATTAAGAAAGCTGATAAAAGTGTTGTGAGTGAAATAAAATGGTAGTTTATTAAAGTGATAAAGGTGTTGTGGGGTGGGTCCACTAGTGGTAGAGTGTAGTAAATATATAGAATATAAAAGTGATAAAGGTGTTGTAATTAATGTGGATCTATTAGTGACAAAGCGTAGTAAATATAGGAAAAAAATAGAGTAAAAAAGTACAAAAACTACAATAAAACTTTATTTAGTGGAAAAAAAATTTAAATACAAGTAGAACTTTAATTCGTGAACGGAAGGAATGAGTAGTTATTATTAATATACTAAAAAAGTAAAGAAAGAATTAAATGAGACCCATTTTGGATCTGTCTCTGACTCTGTGGATTCGAGTGCTAGTTTGAAATCAGGTCGGTTGTGCAAAAGATAATGCAATATTGCAAGTGGATTGAGGTTTCTCGGACATTTGCTCATATTGATTAATTTAGAAAAATAAAAATAATAAAATTAATTCTTTATTTATTAAAATGAATTAAAAGTTTAAAATATCTCAATATTTTTTATAATATTTTACCATTTAAACTGATTTATCATATGAATATTTCACTAAAAGAATAATATTGAAGATAACAAAAATAAAAAGGGGTTATTGCCAGGAAATACATATACTTTGTCAATTTTCTAGTTTATATCATGACCTTATAATTTGGCCAGAAAATACATCAGTTTTCAATTTAATTGCAATTATAACATGACTTTATAGTTTGGCCAAAAAATACACCAAGTTTCAATTTATTCTCAATTATAACATGACCTTGTAATTAATTTAGTATAATAATATCAAGTTTAATACATTAAATATTTTTAATTTTCTTTTCATCTCACAATATACTATATATAAATACATATATTTGATAAATATACATCTATATGTAAATAATATATAATATTATTTACTTTTTAACATAGTTTCTATTATATATGTACGTAATTTTTTTTAATTGGTCCTAATATTTTATAATTTCACAATTTAAATAAATAAATACTTATTATATATATATATATATATATAACATATTAATAGAATATTAAAATCAAATTTATATATATATATATGCATTTGTGTGTTGAAAATGTAGATATATATATATATATATATATATATATATATATATAACAAGATATTATATTGATGGCTTAAAAATACATACACACACACACATATATATATATATATATATTATGAAATAATTAATCATCTAACTTAATTTTTATAAAAATTAATCAATCAATTAAAAATATTTTATACATAAAAATTTAATATAAATACAATAAATATTAATACATCTATGATGAAAAATAATCTAAATAAGGTCATGTTATAATTGAGAATAAATTGAAATTTGGTGTATTTTCTGGCCAGACTATAAAGTCATGTTATAATTGCAATTAAATTGAAAATTGATGTATTTTCTGGCCAAATTATAAAGTCATGATATAAACTAGAAAATTGACAAAGTATATGTATTTTCTGGCAATAACCCCAAATAAAAATATACACTCATATAATTTTTCAACAATGAAAAGTAAGTCTCTTGACGTATTAATGATTGACAAAGGTAAGGGCTAATTTTAGAAAACCCCGAAATCCAGAGGCCCATAAAATTGAAGGTAAATATTATAGCAAATAAATTAATGGGTCTTCGTTAGAAAGGCCCGAAACCATGAGGCCCAAATGAAAATAAAGAATCTTGTTGTAGGAATTTCTCTAATCCTTCCCTCCGATTTCTTTCGACAAACAACAACTTTCAATCTCTCACTACTGAAAAAAGTCAACTTTTTGCAGGAATTTCTCGAGGGCTATCATTCTCCTTATGCCGACAGCGACGAAGCAGATCCCTTGGAGATTCGCATTGCAGATGCAGCTTATGCAGCTGAAGATGTGATCGACTCAATTCATTAATGCCCACGACACTGAATCACCAATCAGTTGTACCTGAATCGCCAATTATTTCCACATAAGCAACACTGGAGATCTTCTGGGAATCTTCACCTTGTAGCATACTTGCAATCTTTTTGCTCGCCACAATCTTCACCTCTTCAAGGTTCCTCGTCATCTCTTCCGGCAGCCTCTCCAATGATGAGCACCGGTTGATCTCCAGCCGCCTGAGCTCCGGCATTGCACCTTCCTCCACTAGCATGCTCTCTAGTCTGCTCAAAGAATGCAAAATGAGGACTTTAAGCGCGGGAAATCCGGTACGTGAGATCACCATCTCCGTGCCCTCATACGCGCTTTTTAGCTTGAGGTGCGACAGCTTGGGCAGGCTCTGCAGCAAGGGCACCGCGTCTTCTTTGAGTGGACACCAATCCAAAGTCAGATGAGAGAGATTCGGAGGGAAGACGGAGGGCAAAAGGGGAATCTCGCCATGAAGCTTTAGCCGCGTGATGCGACGCAGGGAGTAAAGCATGTCAAGATTTAGGGTTTTACAGTACTTCAACTTGAGATGCACGAGATTCTCCATCTCCTCAAGTATATTGAATAGCAGCCATGAATCTGAGATTCGAAATAGATTTATGCCTAGCTCGGAAAGATTGGTCATATGTAAAACTTTGTGGATGTTTGAATCGTAGAAATTGACATAGCTCAGTTTCTGGAGAAATTTCAGACTGTAGATCTCCGGAGGCTTCCCGAAATAGAATGAGGACGCATACAGGCAGCGCAGACGGTGCATTTTTCCTAAAATGTCTGACAATTCGATGTACACTAATCCTCGTATACCAAGAACCTCGAGGTTAACGAGCCTAGGCAGCCAGTTTGGGATATACTGAATGTCTGTGTTTCTCACACTCAGGTACCTCAATCCGATCAATGCACATATTGAAACTGGTAAGATAAGAATAAGAATGATGTTGTGAAGAGATAAGGCTGGCCCCCACGGACCAATAGGGTGCGTGTTGGGTATCTTCGCCTAGCCAGGGTTACACCTCTTGTTTCCCGAACCTCCTGTCTTCCCACTCGTGCTCAAGCACTTCTTCTTCTTCTATCTTCTTCTTCTTCTATCTCTTCTTCTCTCTTTACTTCATAGCTTTGCCTTCCTTCTGTCTCTTCTCCAGATCTGCACAAAAGAGAAAAGGAAACAAGTAAAAGAGATACAAGGGAAAGAAAGAAGAAAGAAATGAAGAAAGATAGAGTTCAGAGAAGGGGAAAAGGTGTCCTCGGGACACAGGGGCTCAGATTTTCCCCTTGAACTCGGCAACCCTTCCGGCAGCTGAATGATCAAGACCAGGGATGAACAACGGAGCAGCTTCTCAGATCTCAGCAGAGCCACCACCAGCAGGAGCCAAGTACAGAACTCCGGCGGCTCAGATCTACTCAGGTAACCACCAATCAGGGCTCCAATGAACAGGAAAGCCAGGTGATACCAACACCCACACAGGGAATCCCGTATTACCAAAGAGACAACAACACAAACTTGAAAGGAATAGCAGAGCCTCTCACACTTTGATAATACGGTTATCCCCATTTGAGAGAGCATCAGAGATATAAAGGAAGGCTGCAGCAACGGTAGGGAGAATCGCCATTGAAGGCGCTGGAGAAACCAAGGCAAGAGGGCGGTGTGAAGTGGGAGGAAACGAGGAGTCAGAGAGAGAGAGAGGATTAGGGTTAGATGGAGCGGCGCAGAGTGAAGTGAGAGAGAGAGAGTAGCTGGGGTGGGGTATATCAGAGGGAAAGTGGGCTAGGGTTTGGGAATGGGCTCGGTTCTGGGCCCTAAAGTTGGCCCAGACCCCAAAAAGAAAAAGAAGGGGAGAAAGGAATGAGAAATGGGCCAACCTCACAGTGCGGACCTATTTGTTTCCATAAATGGAATCTCTGAACCTCCCCTGATGCAGTCACGATGGCGGGGCTTGTGTGAAGAAGATTCTACGGACTTGCCATCTGCGCTTAGGATCTCGAATCTTATTTCCTCCTCTGCTTTTTTTATGGATAGGTCTCGGACAAGATCGTGCATAACGCAACTCTTTATACAATCATCAAAGGATATGTCCTTGATTTGTACCATGTTTCGACCGATCAGCTCTTCCAGATAAGCCATCGCTGTCTCCTCCATTGTTTTCCCTCCTTCTTCAGGGATGATCCCTTCCGAAATCCACACATCTATGAGTTTTCGGGTGTTGATCGTGTCTCCCACCTTGAAGAAGCCCAGACAAAGGAAGCACGATTTCAGTTATGGAGACAGATCTTGGTAGCTTAGCTCCAACATTGCTTGCATGGTGCTGTTGTTGCTTCTATTTAGATGAGATTCCATTTCTTCTAGAACTTTCTCCCATTCAGTCTTGGACCTCCTCTGCTTTACCAGTAGACCTCCTACCAAGGTGATTGCTAATGGAAGGCCGTCGCATTTGTTCAATATTTGCCTTCCTATATCCTCCAAATCTTGATCTACACCTTTTCCATCAGATACGGTATTCAGGATTAAGATCCAGCTTTCATCTGAGTCTAAACATTTCATCGTATGAACATATCCATAGTCAGTGGCGGAGCCAGGATTTTTTTTGGGGGGGGCTGTCCCCGAAATTTTTTTTAGGGGCATTCAATACATTTTAGACATTTTTTTACTAAAATACAAATATAATAATAATAATAATAACAACATTTTTAGACATATTATAAAAAAAAGATTGAAAATTTGGGACATTCCGTATATTTAAGGCATTATTTTATTAAAAGACAAGCATAATAGTAATAATAAAGAACAACATTTTCATAGATTATATAATTTAAATATATAACAAATTAGTTTCAATACATTACGAATTTTTTTTGGGACATTCTGTATTTTTAAAGCATTTTTTATTAAAAGACGAGCATAATAGTAATTATAAAGAACTACATTTTCATATACTATATAGTTTTAATATTGGTGAGGAGCAATATGTGCAGAGTAGGGAGAGAGTACAAATCAGAGGAATCACTTTCGTCAGAGGGGCCGTATGGGTCAGAAGAATCATTCTTACCAGAGGGATTTCATCCATCAGAGGAATGGCTCTTGCCAGAGGAATCGCGGATATGGGGAAGTCACCCTCACCAGAGAAACTACCTTCGTCAGAGGAGTCATCCACGCCAGAGAAATTACCATTGCCAGAGGAGACGCCTTTGCCAGAGACGGCGTGTTTGCCAGAAGGGTCATCTCCACCAGAGATTACATCGCTGACGCGCACCCGTCGTGCGGTGCGGTCAAAATACTTGTGTATGCCCTAGACGGACAGTACACGCTCCTATTGCTCGCAACCAAATAACAGTATTAGCAGCAAGTATAGGGTCGATCCCACGGAGAGTGAGGAACTACTTTACTCTTCGGGTGCACAAATTGAGTTGTCACGGTCTCAACCTGTTTATCTGCACAAGTAAACTTAAACAAAGATCAAATATAACAAAGGGTAAGGTTTACGGTTAGGTCATAACTGTTGTCAATATTTATTTCGGTCATAGGCATACTGATGATCCGTCCATGATCCATATAGACTCAAGGCGTGGCCCAAAGACATTGGGGCGTTTCAAGAGGCTATACTTCACACTTAGGATGGTTGAGTCCATTGTAGTCACTTGGTCCGAAGGTCACACAATCCCCGGTCACAAGGCAGTGCTTCACTCCTCCTTAGATAGTAGTCATACCCGTTACTCACCAAGTATGGCCCTCACCAACCTTCTCTCCCGGGGTCCCCAACTCCGCACTAGAGTGACACATGCCTCCTGGACTCAACTATTTCCGGCCTTGTCGACCGACCAGTCATAGACATGCTACGGCGCCGAGATTGCTTTCCTCGTTTGATAACCATGGCTTTATGCCTCGTCACAGTTGATGGATATTCTCTAGAGAAGCCCAAGACTGAGGAAGGACAGTGTATCCCATCAATCCTTTCCCCACCTTCCGGATCTACAACGCCTTTTGTTGACGCTGCTCAGCTACTCGGTCTTGGGTATACCGGTTGTCACGCCCTGGTATACCCTGGCCTTTGCTTGACACGGACAGCATTTTACCGAACGAGGGTCTCCCGTTAGGCCTCTACTGCCCATGATATCGAACAGATCCTTCCGGAACCACGAGACTCAACCGAAAGAACAAATGCCTCACGAATGTTTACATATTGACAACAATTATTTCCACCCCTTAAACCTCACCAAGGGGACTACTCACACATATTGAAAAACGTAAATGCGAAATAGAATGAACACATGAATGAAAGGAAATTTGAAATACTTGATATAAAAATACCTAAGGCAACAACCTTGGCTTTGTTCGTCACAACGGAATTGAAATGCGAAAAGCAACTAAATTGTTTGGTGCGAAAAATATAAAAGAACTAAAAGTAAATTGTTTTCTTGGTGAACTAACAAAAGTCTAAGCCTAGAAGAATACTAAAACTACTATGCAAGTAATGAAAAACTCGTGGATCCCTCTCCTCTAAAACTCTAAAAATTCGCAAGGCTCTCCTCAAACTGCCCTCTGCCAGCCTTATATAGCAATTCGGTAAACCCTAGCCGGCAGACCAAATCTGGCAGATTATTTCCTTCCATATTTAGCTTGATCCTTGATTTGATTTGATAGATAATAGATCTCCAGCGGATTTGGGGTTGATTCCACATTATTCCAGATCCTTCCATTGCTAGAATTCGCCAGAATCTTCCGGGAAATCTCCTCCACACGTCTTTCCATATATAGCTCCAGCTGCTGACTGCTGTTGATGGAAATGGTCATACTAGCTTCTTTCTTCGGTTGGCCTTATACCAGGTGGTACACTTCGAACGTTCCCGCGCCTCGAATGGTTCTGAGGGGTACTTCGTCGAGCTCTCTTCCTGGTTCATATATAGCTCATCTTGCTGACTGCGACTGCTGTTATGGCCTTACCAACTACTTCCTTCAGTTAGCCTCACACCAGGTGGTACACTTCGGAGATTCCCGCGCCTCGAATGGTTCTGAGGGGTACTTCGCCGAGCTCTCTTCCTGGTAAGTTTCACTTCTGGAAGTTTGGATAGTTTTGTTCCGGTAATGCCCATTCTGACCACATTTCGTGCATATGCCTTTGACTGAGCCTTCTTCCTCCAGAATACCTGTTTTCTCCCCTAGACAACTCAAACAAAACAAAAGAAAGAGAAAAATAGGGCCAAATGGCCCAAAAGTCGAAGACGCATCACACCTACACACTTAAACCATACTTGCCCTCAAGTATGCAGGTGGATTCACAAAAGACACCAACGAAAAGAGAAGAAAGAAAAGAAATAAAGACTCAAGACACGAAACTGCACAGTTATCAGTTCAGATCAAACATGCATGCATCATCCGTAATGTCATACCGCAAACCATTGAGCAGAAAAATCACATGTAGAGATAGCAGTTTCTCTCACACACTCAAGTGTATGGCTAAGTGTATACTCTCATACTATGCTGCATTAGCTCACCTATAGGCTTGATCACAGATTCATAGCAAGTGTTCAAATTGGTATAATTCATCAAAGGGTCTTTTAAAGGTTGTAGTGGGGCATACGGAGTGGAGGTAAGGATTTCTGGATAAGTAGCTTAAAACTTGGTTCCAGTCATACCGACCTATCTTCTTCAGTAATGGCACACCCACTTCATTTTCTCCCTTTATTTTCAGCAGAGATTGATTTAACTTCTTCAATTCAAGCAAATTTATTGTTTCATTTTTGTGCCCAGACCTTCCTTTCTCAAGTTATGCTTTTTCACTTAGAGCAATAAGCTTCCCTTTATCTTTTGTATGGTGTGGAAGGCACACCTTTTCATCCATTTCAATTCAAGGGTTTACAAAAGAGATAATTTGGCTCAAAGTGGTTTAGCAAAGATTTATCATTTAAAGCTCAAGGAAATAATTCTGGGGCTCTATTTTGAAGAAAATTGCCCTAATCATGTAAATTATACCAACTAGCTAAAATCCATAAACAAGTTCTAGGGTTACCAAGCAGCATAGTCACACAGAAAATAAATGCAATTTTGGCTCAGATCTCACAGGTGGGAGTATTCAGTATGCTTGCTACTGCTATCATGTGATCATGCTCATCATACCAATAAACCAGTCAAACCAAATAGCATGCATGAATCACCAATACAAACAACATGTGCAGACAGACTCTAACTCAAGACTCAAAAGAAAAACAAAGACTACTAGGGAGAGAAAACTTATTCATGGAGTGTGAGGACTCGATGGAATGCATCCCAAATATCCAACAAAATTGCATTGACATCAGTATGGAGTAGAGATCATGTGTAGCAGATATGGAGTGGTGGGGAGTGGGCGAATGAATTTCCCGATCCTTCAAAATGCAAAGGTCTTGCCAGTCGGGCAGACCCTGACCAATCATACTGCTGATGCGGTAATCCCTTGACCACCCTACTGTAACTCCACCGGCCCCACCTACACACTTTGCTTCGCAAAGTGGGTTTTGATCTTCAATGCATAGGGTCCAGCTCAACTCTTCTACATGGTTAGTCCTCCAAGAAACACAAAACACAAGAAAACAAAAGAAACATGAAATAAAGCAGTAATGGTCATACCAACGACCTTATTCTGGGTTGCCTCCCAGTCAGCGCTCTTGTTTATTGTCTTGAGCTCGACGTTGCCCATCCCTACATGAGTTGGATCAGGTTGGGCTTCAAGTTCAGGTCAGCCGGGTATGCCAGCTGACGTATGGCCTGCGGGGCGGCAGTTGCCATCCCGCGTCTCGCCGTACCGCGTCTCACAGTAAGCGGAAGATGACAAATGAAGAGTAAAATTGTTGCGCGTCACTCCCCGGCAACGGCGCCAATTTTGACGCGCACCCGTCGTGCGGTGCGGTCAAAATACTTGTGTATGCCCTAGACGGACAGTACACGCTCCTATTGCTCGCAACCAAATAACAGTATTAGCAGCAAGTATAGGGTCGATCCCACGGAGAGTGAGGAACTACTTTACTCTTCGGGTGCACAAATTGAGTTGTCACGGTCTCAACCTGTTTATCTGCACAAGTAAACTTAAACAAAGATCAAATATAACAAAGGGTAAGGTTTACGGTTAGGTCATAACTGTTGTCAATATTTATTTCGGTCATAGGCATACTGATGATCCGTCCATGATCCATATAGACTCAAGGCGTGGCCCAAAGACATTGGGGCGTTTCAAGAGGCTATACTTCACACTTAGGATGGTTGAGTCCATTGTAGTCACTTGGTCCGAAGGTCACACAATCCCCGGTCACAAGGCAGTGCTTCACTCCTCCTTAGATAGTAGTCATACCCGTTACTCACCAAGTATGGCCCTCACCAACCTTCTCTCCCGGGGTCCCCAACTCCGCACTAGAGTGACACATGCCTCCTGGACTCAACTATTTCCGGCCTTGTCGACCGACCAGTCATAGACATGCTACGGCGCCGAGATTGCTTTCCTCGTTTGATAACCATGGCTTTATGCCTCGTCACAGTTGATGGATATTCTCTAGAGAAGCCCAAGACTGAGGAAGGACAGTGTATCCCATCAATCCTTTCCCCACCTTCCGGATCTACAACGCCTTTTGTTGACGCTGCTCAGCTACTCGGTCTTGGGTATACCGGTTGTCACGCCCTGGTATACCCTGGCCTTTGCTTGACACGGACAGCATTTTACCGAACGAGGGTCTCCCGTTAGGCCTCTACTGCCCATGATATCGAACAGATCCTTCCGGAACCACGAGACTCAACCGAAAGAACAAATGCCTCACGAATGTTTACATATTGACAACAATTATTTCCACCCCTTAAACCTCACCAAGGGGACTACTCACACATATTGAAAAACGTAAATGCGAAATAGAATGAACACATGAATGAAAGGAAATTTGAAATACTTGATATAAAAATACCTAAGGCAACAACCTTGGCTTTGTTCATCACAACGGAATTGAAATGCGAAAAGCAACTAAATTGTTTGGTGCGAAAAATATAAAAGAACTAAAAGTAAATTGTTTTCTTGGTGAACTAACAAAAGTCTAAGCCTAGAAGAATACTAAAACTACTATGCAAGTAATGAAAAACTCGTGGATCCCTCTCCTCTAAAACTCTAAAAATTCGCAAGGCTCTCCTCAAACTGCCCTCTGCCAGCCTTATATAGCAATTCGGTAAACCCTAGCCGGCAGACCAAATCTGGCAGATTATTTCCTTCCATATTTAGCTTGATCCTTGATTTGATTTGATAGATAATGGATCTCCAGCGGATTTGGGGTTGATTCCACATTATTCCAGATCCTTCCATTGCTAGAATTCGCCAGAATCTTCCGGGAAATCTCCTCCACACGTCTTTCCATATATAGCTCCAGCTGCTGACTGCTGTTGATGGAAATGGTCATACTAGCTTCTTTCTTCGGTTGGCCTTATACCAGGTGGTACACTTCGAACGTTCCCGCGCCTCGAATGGTTCTGAGGGGTACTTCGTCGAGCTCTCTTCCTGGTTCATATATAGCTCATCTTGCTGACTGCGACTGCTGTTATGGCCTTACCAACTACTTCCTTCAGTTAGCCTCACACCAGGTGGTACACTTCGGAGATTCCCGCGCCTCGAATGGTTCTGAGGGGTACTTCGCCGAGCTCTCTTCCTGGTAAGTTTCACTTCTGGAAGTTTGGATAGTTTTGTTCCGGTAATGCCCATTCTGACCACATTTCGTGCATATGCCTTTGACTGAGCCTTCTTCCTCCAGAATACCTGTTTTCTCCCCTAGACAACTCAAACAAAACAAAAGAAAGAGAAAAATAGGGCCAAATGGCCCAAAAGTCGAAGACGCATCAATCGCCAGAGAAGATGCTTCTGCCAGAGGAGATATCTTCCACCAGAGGAGTTGTTAAATGCGCGGGAAGGTCTCCCGCGTATTATCGAAATTACCAGCGTACCCTTCCATCACGCAAGACGCATGCACCGCAGATGTTTTTACTATTTTACCCTTCCGTCTGTAAATCTATAAATAGGGCCCGAGCCCGTGTACTGTGACTCACGCTCTCTCATATTTTTGAATACAATAGTGATTTTCTCTCCTGCGCAAGATTTCCGATCAGCTACTTTTACTCTTTCCGGCCTTCGCGACTAGGTAGAATTTATGATTTCCCTTTATAGACTTAGGTGTTGGTTACGTTAAACACCAACTGGCGCCGTCTGTGGGAAAATTACTGAATTAAGACGTGAGGTTACGGTCGCCGGCGTACGCAGATCTGTAAATCCAATCGGATTTGCGGGCGTCGGCACCGATCGGTCCGATAATCCGGACATCCAGCTATTTTTAATCAGTTAAATTGTGTTTTCTGGGTTAATATGTCGTTAATTTTCTATGATCTGCGTGGATTTATGTTTTGAGTGCATGGGAAAAGGTGGCGATGGGCATAAAACACGAATTGGGGAAAATTTACGTTTATTTACCGCTTGTTTGGGGCAGTTATCTGCGAATAAGGGGCTCTCTTGTAGAATTGAAGTTTTCTTCACCGATCTAATGTTTTGCATGAGGAAATTGTAATTGGGTGCTCTGTTCTGATTGTGTTCATCGTTCCCTTACGGATCCCCGATATTTTGGGTTTATGTTGCTTGTATGTGTGTGTTTTGCGTGTTAGTGTGACAACTGTGGGTTATCTTCGTGTTTTCTCCGATAATCTTAGATTTGTGCTCATGATTTGTTGAATTCTACCCTATTTCCGGTGAACCGTGTGGTTATTACTGTTAATTCATGGGTTTGCAACGATAGTACGTCGATTAGTACTCTGCTTCTGTTGTGCTTGGTTTCGCGTTGTTAATCCGCGGGTTTTCTTCGTTTGAGGCTGATAATTACCGTTACTTTCTTTGCCTGGGTGATAAATCTTTGTTCTATATCGTTGGATCGGGGTTGATAATCTGTTTTTGTTACGTTGGTTCTGTGCCGGGGGTTTATAGACGTTTTTCATTTAAGGGAGGGGGTTTATGGGCGTTTTCCATGTTTTTCATGTTTGATCTTCGATTTTGATGATTGAATTGGAAGTTCTGTTCTGTTCTTGATATATTGGGGTTTCTTGCTGTGGATCTATGGGTTTTGTGGCTAGTCTTCGATTTCAAGAGTATTTACTGTCATTGATGCAAGGGATTTACCTCAATAATATGATAATTAAACACTTTGTCTTAGTTGTGGTGAGATTCATATTGTTGTTTTGTGGATTAACCTTCGTATTATGGTAGTATTTTACATAATTCTTTTTGTTATCATGTTTAATGAATCGTGCTAACATGTTTTCTGGTGGTTGCTCTGTTTGTAATTATCTCTGGATATCTCGCGTCTGCTGGATTTTACTGAGGGCTCTGTTTTTCTCAATCTATACTCTGGGTTTATTTTCCATAGTGTAGAATTACTCGGAGCTTTTCAACGGTCTTTGTACCGGTGCTCGGGATTCTTTATTGGATTTCTTATATCGGAACTCCAATCGGCAATAAGGGGTTTATTCTTTCGTCGTTGCAATAGTTTCTCACTTTGTTTATGTGTAGGTACCATGGGATCCTCCGACGCACACCGCAACCTAGAAAAAGAGTTCGACTCCGCTGCGCTTACCACTGAGGTGCCTACCTCATTGTTCAACAACTTGCAGGGCAACACAACTTTCGCTACGCCACCGGGATTTCCTGCTGTTTCGGTTACTCCGCTGATGGGATTGAATGGTAACTTCCAGAGGTCTGCTCTGGTGACGCCAGGATCGGAGGTGCCGAGCTTGGCCCCCACATCTGGTGGGGGATCGATTAACTTTGGGATAGCAGAGCAGATGATGGCCTTGCTCAGTTACGCTAATATGCGCCAAGCGATGGGAACACCAATGCTGTCTATGGTTCCTACAGTAGCTCCCCTGGTTGGAGCAGTAAATCCGTAGGGCACTGAGGCCCCACCTCCAGCTGCTCAGGAGGTAAACACTTTAGCAATCAACAAACAGGCTGCGATGCCTCTGGAACTGCAAGGGGACTCTGCTGACAGGGAAGTGGAAAGAAGACCAGAGGGGAGTCGGGTCAGACTTAACAGTGTTGTGAGAAAGGAGAGGGTTGACGAGTCTGATAGTCAATCCGTCTCCCTAGTGTTCGAGGAAGAGAGACCAAGGGAGAAGGCTCGTTTAAAAAACCAAGTGTCTCAGCTGAAACATCAACTCCAGGATCTGGAGGAATCTTTGAGGGAGAAATCCCGAAGGGAGGACAGGGAACAAAGGTCAGGAAAGTCACACCGGGTAGAGAAGTCCCATCGATTGGAAAAATCGCGCTACACAGAGAGGTCAGAGGAACAGGAACTGGAGTATTCCTCTGGCAGACATGAGTATAGAATTCACAAGCGCCACGCTCATGACGCACCCAGGAACAAAAGGGAACAGGTGAGGCATAAGGGGGACAAGAGAGCTAAGACATCGAGGTTCCACCCGATCAACAACCGTAGTCCCTTCTCGGACGATATCTTGGCAGATACCTTACCTAGAAGCTACAAGCCCATCCCATTGGATTATGATGGCACTACCGATCCGGAGGTACACCTCAATCGGTTTGAAGGGTTGGTTACGCTGCACATGTACACGGAGGGCATCAAATGCCGCATCTTTTCAACTACGCTTACTGGACCGGCTCAGTTGTGGTTTGGGACGTTGCCCCCAAATTCCATTCACTCTTTCGAAGAATTACAGACTCGTTTTTTGCGTCAGTTCGCGAGTTCACGGAGGGTAGGGAAGTCAGCCCTTTCGCTGATGGATATTAAGCAGGAGCAGGGAGAAACGCTACGGGAGTACACAGCGAGGTTTAATCTCGCTGCTCTGGAGGTGCCAGAAGCAGAATCGCAAATCAAGAATTGCGCCTATGTCAGAGGACTCAGGCCAGGAATTTTCTTTGACGAATTGCAAATTCGTCCAGCAAGGGATTTTGATGACATCATGGCAAGGCTGCCGGGTTATCTACAATTGGAGGATGCCAAAATGGCGAGGAAGGTGGAGAGTGAGAAACACAGGGTCAAGAAAGCTGAGGAAGCACCCGAAAGACAGAGACATCAAGATAGGGCCCCGTTCAGAGGGTTGCCTCCGAGAGTACTCCCACCCCAGGGAGGAATGCCGCCCCAACAACAGCGCACTGTGAATGAGGTTACGCGGTTCACCGAGTACACGCCCCTGAATAAACCACAGGACGAAATTTTTTACTTGATAAAAGATCAGCAGTTCTTTCGGGCACCAGGAACCTACCGGACTGGGCCGCCACAGGAGGGGCCTAATAATAAGTTGTGTGAGTATCACAATTCTTTCGGGCATTACACAAAATACTGTGGTCATCTTAAGCACCAATTAGAGCTACTGGTACGACAGGGATACCTCGACCAGTTCATTGATAGAGGAAATGAGGGTCAGAGGGGCTCACATCTTGTCAGAGCTTAAAGCCGAGTGTGTCATCATAAAGACAGACTCCCAGTTGGTTGCACAACAATTCTCGGGAAGTTATAATGTCAAGGATCAGAGGATGAAAGCGTACCATACCAAAATTGGCGAAATGAAAGAAAAGTTCATGGAATTTAAGCTCGAACAGATTTCTCGGGAAGAGAACACAAAGGCCGACCTACTGGCGCGCATGGCTAGCGCAGTAGAGCAAACTTGGAGCGACGAGATTATCCTACTCTGTGATACCAGAGAGATGGAGACTTCGCAGGTGTTCTCGGTAGAAATCAGAGATGATTGGCGGGCTCCGATCATACACTTTCTAAAGACAGGGGAACGGCTAAGCAGAGAATCCAACCAAAGGGCCCGATATGAAAATTACTGCCTAATCAATGATCAACTCTTCAAACGATCTTTTACTCAACCTCTGTTAAAATGTTTGTCGCCAGATGAAACTAACTTTGCTCTGAAAGAAATTCATGCAGGGTGCTGCGGTGGGCATACGGGATTTCGGGACCTTGTACGCAAGATCATTCGGGCAGGGTTCTATTGGCCTCATATCAACAAGGAAGCCAGGGAGTTCGTCCGCAAGTGTGAAGCTTGCCAGAGGCATGCCGGCAGAATCAACATACCAGGGGAGCCCATGGGTGTAATGTACGCTGCTTGTCCGTTTGACAAATGGGGCATTGATATAGTTGGGAAGTTGCCTACAGCACCTGGCGGGAAATGCTTTCTCATTGTGGCAGTAGATTATTTCTCTAAATGGGTCGAAGCTGAGGCTGTGAGCAAGATTGATGAAGTTACTGTGGAACGCTTCATCTGGAGGAATATCTGTTGCAGGTTCGGAGTGCCGCGAATCATAGTGTCTGATAATGGAACTCAATTTACAGGGCAGAGGATCGCGGATTTCTGTGATCGAATGGATATTACACAGCGGTTTGTCTCAGTGGCTCATCCACAGGCAAATGGACAAGTGGAATTAGCTAACAGGACCATATGTGAAGGAATCAAGAAGAGGCTAACTCAGAGCAGAGGGAAGTGGGTAGAAGAGCTGGACACCGTTCTCTGGGCTCACCGAACTAGTCCAAAAACGGCGACAGGGGAGGCACCATTCACGCTGGTGTACGGATCCAATGCGGTGATACCAGCAGAGGCACGACTAGAATCATACCGGATTACCACGTATGACACCGAGCACAATGAGGAGCTCCGCCGAGCAGAGCTGGACTTGGTGGAAGCACAGAGGGAGGAAGCCCGTGTCAGAGCGGCCAAGTACAAAGGCATTATCAAAGCGGGATATGACAAGCGAGTCAGAGTAAGGAAATTGTCAAAGGGAGATTTGGTTCTCAAGCGAGCTGATGCGTTAAAGGCGGTGGGCAAGTTCGAGGCCAATTGGGAAGGGCCATATATCGTCACAGAGGTTTTGGGAGGCGGCGCGTACATATTGTCGGATTCAGACGGCAGAGCTCTCCCCAGACCATGGAATATAAACACGCTTAAAAAGTTCTATGTGTAACTGCTGCCTAGCAAGAATGATCATTTGTAGACCGGATACTCTTTTTCCCCACAGGGGTTTTAACGAGGTCCGGGGCCATAATATCAATAAAACAGATATGTGGTTCTAGGGAATTCCCTGGTGTTATTTTATTTACTTTATTTATCGTTTTCTTACATTACAAATGCTGCTTAACATGTTCATGCAGAGCATTGCACATGTCACCAGAGGGGGGAGTAGGGTGTATACCCGTAGGTCCCAATTTTTAAATTCAAACTACAAACTGCTTCTTAGCAGGTCAGGGGCAAAATAAATACAAAAACTGCTTCTTAGCAGGTCAGAGGGAAAACAAACATCAGGGATGAACACCTTTTCTTCCACGATCCAACACTCCGAGTTCTTCTTCGTCGCTGGGACACGCTCATCTCTCAGATCTACTTCAACTCCACTTTGTGTCTGCAGAATATCAAGAAAAATAACAAGTCAAAATGCTACAAAGAAGAAATACAGAAAAGGGGCAAACCAATGACTAGATCCGAGGAATCAACGCCCAGATCTGGAGAAACGCGGCAATAATGCTCTCAAGAAAGGGAAGTCCGCTCATTACAACTACAAAGTTAGAGATCTGCACCAGTAGCACAGAGGAAAAGGGCGAAGCCTTCAGGGATGTGAATGTTCAGAGGGGAACTTCCCTTACTTGAGTGCCTTACAACCAAGCTAAGAACGATCCAAGGGGGAAACTTCCTTCAGGAACCCTGGAAATAAAACTCTCAAGCGGGGGAGAGTCCTGTCTTTTCAGTTTACAACCTCTTAACAGGACTCACTCCCCCGGTTGAGAGCGTTACAACCAGGATAAGGAGGCAGCTGGTGCCAAAGGAGTAAGGAAATCTAGGGATGGAAAAGAGAGCAGTCTGGGGCGGCGGAAAAGAAATGAGGAAATTATGACCTAAATCGCGAAGGGTGGAGGATATATATAGAAGCAATACTGGGCTTAGGAAATGGGCTAAGAGATAATGGGCCTACGCGAGTGTATGGGCCGAGGAAGGAGTAGGAAATAATGGAACCAACATGTTCATAACGGAGTATTGCACATGTCACCAGAGGGGGGAGTAGGGTGTATACCCGTACGTCCCAATTTTTAAATAGGTCCCAATTTTTAAATTCAAAAATTGCTTCTCAGCAAACCAAGGGAAAAACAGATGGATCATGCTTCACCAGAGCAGAGGTTCCTGACAATCGTAAGCCGCGAAAGTTGGTCGTGCCATCCGGGCCTTCCATGCTCCGCGCAGAGATAGCACTTAATCGTAAGCCGCGAAAGTTGGTTGCACCCCCCGGGTTTTCCATGCTCCGCGCAGAGGTTGCTTTAACCGTAAGTCACGAAAGCTGGTTACACCCCCTGGGTTTTCCATGCTCCGTGCAGGGTGTTCCTGACAATCGTAAGCCGCGAAAGTTGGTTGTGCCACCCGGGCCCTCCATGCTCCGCGCAGAGGTTCCTAACAATCGTAAGCCGCGAAAGTTGGTCGTGCCATCCGGGCCTTCCATGCTCCGCGCAGAGATAGCACTTAATCGTAAGCCGCGAAAGTTGGTTGCACCCCCCGGGTTTTCCATGCTCCGCGCAGAGGTTGCTTTAACCGTAAGTCACGAAAGCTGGTTACACCCCCTGGGTTTTCCATGCTCCGTGCAGGGTGTTCCTGACAATCGTAAGCCGCAAAAGTTGGTTGTGCCACCCGGGCCCTCCATGCTCCGCGCAGAGGTCCCTGACAATCGTAAGCCGCGAAAGTTGGTCGTGCCATCCGGGCCTTCCATGCTCCGCGCAGAGATAGCACTTAATCGTAAGCCGCGAAAGTTGGTTGTGCCACCCGGGCCCTCCATGCTCCGCGCAGAGGTTCCTGACAATCGTAAGCCGCGAAAGTTGGTCGTGCCATCCGGGCCTTCCATGCTCCGCGCAGAGATAGCACTTAATCGTAAGCCGCGAAAGTTGGTTGCACCCCCCGGGTTTTCCATGCTCCGCGCAGAGGTTGCTTTAACCGTAAGTCACGAAAGCTGGTTACACCCCCTGGGTTTTCCATGCTCCGTGCAGGGTGTTCCTGACAATCGTAAGCCGCGAAAGTTGGTTGTGCCACCCGGGCCCTCCATGCTCCGCGCAGAGGTCCCTGACAATCGTAAGCCGCGAAAGTTGGTCGTGCCATCCGGGCCTTCCATGCTCCGCGCAGAGATAGCACTTAATCGTAAGCCGCGAAAGTTGGTTGTGCCACCCGGGCCCTCCATGCTCCGCGCAGAGGTTCCTGACAATCGTAAGCCGCGAAAGTTGGTCGTGCCATCCGGGCCTTCCATGCTCCGCGCAGAGATAGCACTTAATCGTAAGCCGCGAAAGTTGGTTGCACCCCCCGGGTTTTCCATGCTCCGCGCAGAGGTTGCTTTAACCGTAAGTCACGAAAGCTGGTTACACCCCCTGGGTTTTCCATGCTCCGTGCAGGGTGTTCCTGACAATCGTAAGCCGCGAAAGTTGGTTGTGCCACCCGGGCCCTCCATGCTCCGCGCAGAGGTTCCTAACAATCGTAAGCCGCGAAAGTTGGTCGTGCCATCCGGGCCTTCCATGCTCCGCGCAGAGATAGCACTTAATCGTAAGCCGCGAAAGTTGGTTGCACCCCCCGGGTTTTCCATGCTCCGCGCAGAGGTTGCTTTAACCGTAAGTCACGAAAGCTGGTTACACCCCCTGGGTTTTCCATGCTCCGTGCAGGGTGTTCCTGACAATCGTAAGCCGCGAAAGTTGGTTGTGCCACCCGGGCCCTCCATGCTCCGCGCAGAGGTCCCTGACAATCGTAAGCCGCGAAAGTTGGTCGTGCCATCCGGGCCTTCCATGCTCCGCGCAGAGATAGCACTTAATCGTAAGCCGCGAAAGTTGGTTGTGCCACCCGGGCCCTCCATGCTCCGCGCAGAGGTTCCTGACAATCGTAAGCCGCGAAAGTTGGTCGTGCCATCCGGGCCTTCCATGCTCCGCGCAGAGATAGCACTTAATCGTAAGCCGCGAAAGTTGGTTGCACCCCCCGGGTTTTCCATGCTCCGCGCAGAGGTTGCTTTAACCGTAAGTCACGAAAGCTGGTTACACCCCCTGGGTTTTCCATGCTCCGTGCAGGGTGTTCCTGACAATCGTAAGCCGCGAAAGTTGGTTGTGCCACCCGGGCCCTCCATGCTCCGCGCAGAGGTCCCTGACAATCGTAAGCCGCGAAAGTTGGTCGTGCCATCCGGGCCTTCCATGCTCCGCGCAGAGATAGCACTTAATCGTAAGCCGCGAAAGTTGGTTGTGCCACCCGGGCCCTCCATGCTCCGCGCAGAGGTTCCTGACAATCGTAAGCCGCGAAAGTTGGTCGTGCCATCCGGGCCTTCCATGCTCCGCGCAGAGATAGCACTTAATCGTAAGCCGCGAAAGTTGGTTGCACCCCCCGAGTTTTCCATGCTCCGCGCAGAGGTTGCTTTAACCGTAAGTCACGAAAGCTGGTTACACCCCCTGGGTTTTCCATGCTCCGTGCAGGGTGTTCCTGACAATCGTAAGCCGCGAAAGTTGGTTGTGCCACCCGGGCCCTCCATGCTCCGCGCAGAGGTTCCTGACAATCGTAAGCCGCGAAAGTTGGTCGTGCCATCCGGGCCTTCCATGCTCCGCGCATAGATAGCACTTAATCGTAAGCCGCGAAAGTTGGTTGCACCCTCCGGGTTTTCCATGCTCCGCGCAGAGGTTGCTTTAACCGTAAGCCACGAAAGTTGGTCACACCCCCTGGGTTTTCCATGCTCCGTGCAGGGCGTTCCTGATAATCGTAAGCCGCGAAAGTTGGTTGCACCCCCTCTGGGTTTTCCATGCTCCGCGCAGAGTGCTCAAGCTCGGAGGGGAAGCAACTCGGATGGGAAGCGCAAAATTATTGACAGAGAAATTAACCAAACCCTCGCAAGAGGAGGCGGTGAAATCCCTATCATAAAGGTCAACAAAATCCTCGTCAGAGGAGTCATCAAAATCCTTGCCAGAGGAGTCATCAAAATCCTCGCCAGAGGAGTCATCAGAATCCTCGCCAAAGGAGTCATCAGAATCCTCGACAGAGGAGTCATCGAAATCCTCGCCAGAGGAGTCATCAGAATCCTCGCCAGAGGAGTCATCAGAATCCTCGCCAGAGGAGTCATCGAAATCCTCGCCAGAGGAGTCATCAGAATCCTCGCCAGAGGAGTCATCAGAATCCTCGACAGAGGAGTCATCGAAATCCTCGCCAGAGGAGTCATCAAAATCCTCGCCAGAGGAGTCCTCAGAATCTTTACCAGAGGGGTCAACAAAATCCTCGTCAGAGGAGTCGTTAAAATCCTCGACAAAGGAGTCATCAAAATCCTCGCCAGAGGAGTCCTCAGAATCTTTACCAGAGGGGTCAACAAAATCCTCGTCAGAGGAGTCGTTAAAATCCTCACCAGAGGAGTCGTCAAAATCCTCGCCAGAGGAGTCATCAAAATCCTCGCCAGAGGAGTCATCAGAATCCTCGCCAGAGGAGTCAACGGAATCCTCATAGCAGAAATTAAAAGAAATCTTAAGGGAGGGGATCAGAGAAGTATCAACAACAAGCATAACAAGTCAACACAGCAGGGGAAAGACGGGAATATAAACTCAAACATCAATGAGCAGTGAGAACAACGTAAAGAACGAAGGGAGAAAAGCGGCACAAGCAAAGAAAAAACTTCATATAAATATGCCAACGAGGCAGAGCTATACACCCCAAAACGAGAAGTAAGTATCCAATTTATACAAACTAGAGAAATTACAAAATTTATCATCAAGTTAGGCAGGAGGGACGGAGGCATCTGCAGGGGAGGTAAAGGAAGCAGGGACAGAGGCAGAGGAGACCAGAAGAGGGACACCACTTGCGGAGGGCTGGCTAGCAGAAGCTCCCCCTGCAAATACTGGCAGCATGCCAGCTTCCTTCACTTTCGGGAGACGAGCCCCCAGATCCAACAGCTTCACAGCCTCCTGCACATATAGGTTTTCATTTCGATACAGCTCAAACAGTTGGTCCACCGCAGCAGGAGAGGAGGCAGAGTCGGAAAAAGCTGAAGGCGCCAAGGTAGAGGGCAGGGGAGGCTCCATGCTGAACTGAGAAAATCTCCGGGTGCTCTCGCCAGAGGGATCTCGCAGCCGGTTCACAAAGCGCACCAGAGAAGCAGAGAAAGCAGGCATGTACATGGGTGCAGAAGGCAACGAGTCAAATCCAATCCTGAGAGAAAAATAGGGAATGACTTTCTCCAGCACTGGGTACCACCACTCCGGCTTCCCTGGAGAATTCGCAGGGATCCCCATCAACGTATTTATCTCCTCATCCTTGAGGTTGTCCATCAAGGCGTGCAGGTTCAGGGTAGCAAGTTGCTCTGGGGTGGCTCCCGCCATCTCCAATGCCTTTGTAGCAGTACGCTCTATCACGTAAGCAAAAAGGGGCCCGAAGTCCTCCAGGTATTCGGGAGTCTTTTTGAAAGCCTCCAGAGTGCCTTCTAGCATTACCCCCAGGAAGTGTTGGCCCTGCGGAGACAAGAAATACTCCAGGCGCTGATCTCGCGCTCCCAGGACGTAGGCACGATTCTGTGCTTCCACGAGCGTCTTCTTCCAACCACGCCGAGTCGCCTTGTAGTCTTCTTCATATCTTGCCTTGAACCGGGCCAAATTCTCATGGCCTTCCCTGGTCGTCCTGGTCAATTCAGAAACCAGGGAGGACTTCTCCACTTCCGAATGGGCCAGCTGAGCCTTCAACTCAGCAATTTCTGCCTCAGCTTTACTCAGACGCTCCACCACCCCAGCGACATCATCATCACGCTTGGCGATGTCCGCCTGTTCCTTCTTTCTTTCTTTCTCTGACACTTCATAGTCATGAATGCATTTAATAGCCCCCCACATCCCCGACTCCACCTGCAAGAAAATAAAATGGGTTCCAACAAAACCATAAAAAGGTTAGTAATTTAAAAATTTTATAACAAAGAATATAAGATGCAGGATACCTGAAGAGCCAACCGGCAGAGATGAGTAGCTAAAGCTGGTCGGGACAACTTCTCCATTTTCTCTTGGTCCTGTGAGTGGACACGAGCTATCAAGGCATCAATCAATTCCTGCCCCGATAAACTCGAAATTGGCCCAGGAACCAGATCCTCCGATTCATCAGCAGGGGGTACTACGGCTTTGCCCTTATTCTTTCCACCGGCAGAGGGGAGAACCTTAGAACCACCAGCTGACTTCTTAGCTGGCCCTTTGCCCTTGTCCCCAGCAGAGGGGAGAATCTTCATACCACCAGCAGACTTCCTTGCTGGCTCTGAAGATTTGCTGGCCTTTTTCAGGCCCTCCTGTTTCTCCTTCTCACCTACAGAGATTAGGGAGCCCCTCTTCCGTTTCTTCGAAAGCTCAGCAAGGGTGGCACCGGGAGCTGAATCGGGCGAAGGAACCTCATCAGTAATATCCACGATTTGGATATTTTCTTCACAGGTGCCAGCGGCATCACCAGCGCTGGAGCGTCTACCCCTATGAACAAGGGCTCCCGCATCAACTTCCTCTGCGTCAAATGTGTGAGAAACTTCTACATTCCCCTCCGGGACCTCAACCACAGGAGGAGTGGCGAGCAGATCAGCTCCAACTGGCTGATCCGAAGGGCTTGTTCCGGAAACAGAGCCACTTGTGCCGTGTTCCCCGCGGCCAGCGAGAGAAGTAATGGCAGGCAAATTGCTCCCACATTTCTGTCTCCAAGACATATCTGCAAATCAAATTTATACATCGTTAAAATCAGGGTAACAAAAGCTAATGTATTTCTTAATTTATATCTTTTACCTATCGATTTCTCTGGATACAGGGGGAAGAGGCCATTGAATGCCAGAGACGAAGGGTTTTCAGCAAGGTACCTACAATCTAAGGTCTGGGCTTTATTCATAGCATTCAGTTGGGCAATAACGCCCAGGTCAAAGTTCGAGGGAGGCTCTAAAGACGCTGGCTTATAGGTAGTGCGAGAACCATGCCATTCTAGCTCCGAAACTCCATAAGCACGCCAACTACCGACAAGGGTGCGCACATAGCAATACTTGGATAAAAAGCCTTTATCAAGAGAATTTAAGGAGGAAAGAAAAGAGGTGGGATGACTTGGGTGGCCAGCAAAACTATACAAAGGACTACCCTGCATACGAAGAGTCTGGGTCTGGCAAAATAATTTGCCAGTATCCCCAACACCATGGGAGCGGCAAAGAACGTGGAAAGCGTATAACCTCCGGATAGCGGAGGGGGCGATTTGATAAAAGGGAATATGGTAATGGTTACAGACATGGACTAAAAGAGCAGGAGGAGGAAACCTGAGACCGGCATTTATCTGAGCTTGCCAGATCGCCACGGTTTTATGATTTCGAAGTTCTTCTGGGGGTGTTGTGGCTTTGGAGAAGGCGATGAATTTTAAACCCTCAGGATTACGACATTGGCGTCGCATCTTCTCCATCCCTACGACACTAAGGCGGGATGCAGGAACACGCTTCGGGGGTTGGGGTGTCTTTTTTGTTCTCTTCTTTGGTAAAGAGGGACTGGGAACAGTTTCAGAGTTATGAGAGACAGAGGGGGAAGGAAGATTTTCGAGATCTTGGAGTTGAGGAGATGAAGATGAAGAAGCTTGGGGGGAGGGGGAAGGCGATTGCGGGGGTTGTGGAACGGATGTAGAAGCCATGATGGGAAATGCCAATCCTAGGGTTTCTAACACGCTCAATCAGAGCACCAACAGTTATACCACTACGCTACGATTAAACACAAAATTGCAGTGAAGAGGATGCGCGAGTTACCTAGGCCAGAGAAAGATGGACGGTAAAACCTGGAGCGGAAGGGTCGCGGGAGGATGCCGGAACAGTGAGGAAATCGCCGGAAAATGCAGAAAAATCGTTCGGAAAGCTTGGAGAAGAAGAATAGTGAAAAGTGGGAGTTCGAATCGACTAAGTAAAATTGTACGCGGGTAACCACCAGCACGCGGGATGAACGGCACGTGGCATACGGAAAAAATCAACGGATGAGGATTTCTACGGAGAGGCGAAAAGACGCGAAGATTAAAAAGTGACCTCGGGGTACGGGGAAAATACTGTAGATCGGGCAGGCATTTAATGCGGATGACGTCATCCACGCGGACGAGTCCTCTGACTAGTTGCACCACTCCAAAGTGAACTAGTCAGACCAAGGGGTGGGAGTAACAAAAACGCCAAAGAACAATTCGCAGGGCTCATCTTTATTTTCTTATAATATCAAAATGCTTATGTCTTTATGATTTACAGGGGTCAAGAAAAACAACGAAGCAATGATGCTAATAGTACACCATTGGTTGAACACGAAGAATACCCGGTTCAACCAGACTAGAGGGGGGAGTGGTTGGTGAGGAGCAATATGTGCAGAGTAGGGAGAGAGTACAAATCAGAGGAATCACTTTCGTCAGAGGGGCCGTATGGGTCAGAAGAATCATTCTTACCAGAGGGATTTCATCCATCAGAGGAATGGCTCTTGCCAGAGGAATCGCGGATATGGGGAAGTCACCCTCACCAGAGAAACTACCTTCGTCAGAGGAGTCATCCACGCCAGAGAAATTACCATTGCCAGAGGAGACGCCTTTGCCAGAGACGGCGTGTTTGCCAGAAGGGTCATCTCCACCAGAGATTACATCGCCAGAGAAGATGCTTCTGCCAGAGGAGATATCTTCCACCAGAGGAGTTGTTAAATGCGCGGGAAGGTCTCCCGCGTATTATCGAAATTACCAGCGTACCCTTCCATCACGCAAGACGCATGCACCGCAGATGTTTTTACTATTTTACCCTTCCGTCTGTAAATCTATAAATAGGGCCCGAGCCCGTGTACTGTGACTCACGCTCTCTCATATTTTTGAATACAATAGTGATTTTCTCTCCTGCGCAAGATTTCCGATCAGCTACTTTTACTCTTTCCGGCCTTCGCGACTAGGTAGAATTTATGATTTCCCTTTATAGACTTAGGTGTTGGTTACGTTAAACACCAAATATATTACAAATTAATTTCAATACATTACAAACTTTTTTTTTTGTCATTTCATACATTTTAGGCATTTTTTATTAATAGACAAGCATAATAACAATAATAACGAATAATATTTTCATAAATTATATATTTTCAATAAATTACAAGCTAGAATCAATAATAATAAAAGACAAGCATAGTAATAATAGCAAACTAATTTTTTTGGGGCATTCCATCCATTTTAGGCATTTTCTATTAAAAGACAAGCATAATAGTGATAATAATGTATAATATTTTTACAGATTATATAGTTTTAATTTAAATAACACAATTATTCTTAAATTAATTATAAATGGAAGAATATAACAAGCTAATCAACTTTAGTAAAACAAATTTCTTTTATAATATAAACAAAAAAAAAACTCAAAATTTGGGAGGAGGCTTCAGCCCCCCCTGGCTACGCCCCTGTAAGTAATAGCAAGCGACAATTACATGCAACTCAATCAGAAAGACGTACGCTTTCAATGATACTGAAAAAACATGTAAGGTGCCCAACTAATCTATCTATACTTATTATAATAGAAATGAGATTCAGAATTAAATATAATTCATAATATTATACGTACTCTCTCCGTCCCACGAATCTTGAGTCACTTCTTTTCGGCACAGAAATTAAGGAGTTGAAGATTAGTGTTTTAAGTGTGTAGATAATAAAGTATAAAAGTGATTAGGTAAGTGTGTAGGTAATAAAGTGGAAAAGTGATAAAGTAGAAAAGTACACAATTAGTTAAGATAAGTTTAATTAGAACCCCTTATTTTTTCCATAATTCTTACTATATATAGAAATGACTCAAGATTCGTGGGACGGAGGGAGTAATAAATTTTATTTTTATAAAAAATATTTTTAAAATAATAAATATAAGTATGAGACACAATGGGACACATAAAATTGTGGGACACTGAATCTTATCTCTAAAAGAAATGAGATTCAGTGTAAAATAGCCTTATTTTACAAGTTTGGTTTGCCTATTTTAATAAATTTCAATCTACTTTAAAGGCAATAATGTAATCTATTATTATTATTACTCTCTCGGTCTACCAAAAGTTTGACACTTTTGGTAGTCAGAGTTTTAATAAAATTGGTGGTAATTATTTTGCAGTGCAGAAAAGGTTCCACCAATTTTTGAAATGAGTTGTTGAAAATGATTTAAGATTTTTTTTTTGTGAAGAATGGGGTATTTGTGAGAATAAAAGATGAGGAAAAAATGTGAGCCCATGTTCAGAAAAAGAAAGTATCATACTTTTGGTGAACACCCAAAATTGCAAAAGTGTCATACATTGCGTGGACGAATGGAGTATTATTATTATTATTATTATTATTATACAAGAATATATCTCACTCCAATCACATTTCTAAATAAGTTTGAACTCTTAAAATTCTATCTATCACCTGTAGATATTATTTTATACTATAATTTTTACAATAGCTAGTATATATTAGGGGTAATTGCCCCTAAATACATTACCTTTCTACACTTTTTGGAATTGCACATCACCTTTAAAATCCGCCTCATAATACATAACCTTTCTTTTTCTTCTGGAATTGCACATGGTCAGCCAACCACCAACCGGAAAAATGACGTGGATGCCAGAAACGCCACATATACACGCCGGAAAAAAAATTAATTGATGTGGCAGCTATGTAGAAAATTATAATTTTTTTTTTGCTATTAAATTCAAATTTTCAGAATATAGAATTAAGGCATTAATTTCTCAAGTCCTCAATTTTCCCCTAAATTCCCTAGTTTTACAATTTCCCCATTCGCAACAAATTGTCGAACGGACAAATCTTTATCGGCTTGCACCGAACTCGATGGTTGCCCTCCTGACATCGCTGATCGCAACCTTCCATCACTAGATCCAACGAAAACAACAATTTCCCATCAGCCTTACAGTTCTACTATAATCAACAACACGACAACGATAAATGCATTTAAACCAGTCAAAAAAAGATTATATCAACTAAGTTTTCAGCATAGTAGGTCCTGGATAAAGAAAGCAACCCACGCCGGAGCCGCCGGTTCGTGTTGGTGTAATCGCTAGAGCAAGTGTAATCGCCGGAGCTGGAGCCTCTCTTGGTGTTATTGCAATCGCTGGAGCTAGGGCAATGTGGAACAGATCGCTGGACGTTAGGGCAATTGTGAAGCAGATCGAAATTCAAGTCTAAACGCTAGGGCAATCGTAAAATGTGGGAAATTGTAAAACTAGGGAATTTAGGGGAAAATTGGAGATTTGGAAAATTAATACCTAAATTCTATATTCTGGAAATTTGAATTTAATAGCTAAAAAAATTATAATTTCCTACATGGCTACCACATCAATTAATTTTTATTTTCGGCGTGTATATGTGGCGTTTCCGGCATCCATGTCATTTTTTTGGTTGGTGGTTGGTTGACCATGTGCAATTCCAGAAGAAAGAAAAAAGGTTATGTATTATGAGGCGGATTTTAAAGGTGATGTGCAATTCCAGAAAATGAGGAAATGTAATGTATTTAGGGGAAATTACCCCTATATATTATGTAAAAGTTGTAAATTTGATCACATTAGTATATATTAAAAATTAACAATTGTAATAATCTCCGGTGCGCGTCGTCCCACATATCATCCAGAACTATGAAATATTGTTTGCCCTCCAGCCGTTTGTGAAGCTTTTGTTGAAGCTCCGACACTGTTAATCTCTCCGAAATATACAATTGGAATTTATCCGTTTCTCCAAACTTAACCAGCAAATATAGCTCCTTGATTATGTCCCTTGGACTGAGTTCCTTAGAAGCCACAACCCAAGCACGCCGCTCAAATCGATCAGCCACTGCCGCGTGGTTATATAAAGCCCTGGCAAGCGTAGACTTCCTAGTACCGCCCGCGCCTACTATGGCGGAGATGGAAAGGTTCTCTCCCCCATCCAAGATTGCCTTCTCAAGCAGCAGCTCTATGTCTTTCTCCATGCCCACCACCTGTTTGTCTTTTTGCCGTTGAGCCAATCTTCGTGATGACTCGCTAGGCCTGAAATCCAATCAAATCACTACAAACTGTAGAGTCTATGTAAATATTTAAAGCAAACTAGAGTCATTCGACCTCGAACTCTAAAATAACATATGAAAATTATAAGTATAAACATAACACATTCCACCACAAATAATCAGCTCTAGTTATTGAAACAAATTCAAATACAAAATTTTAAGAGTGAATTTTTAAAATAACCACTTTCATATTGTAAAATTAAAAATTGTCCACTAAGATAAAAATATTAAAAAATGGCCAGTGTTACCAAAATACCTTTCACATTAAAAATTAAAAAAATGTCCACTTCATTTTATCCTTTAAACATCACCTCTTTAAAAAATCCCGCAATTCACAATCAGTGTGAATTCACAATTCACAACCAGAATTTTTGTTTGTGAATTTACAACCAATCGAATTCACAGCCAAAATTTAATTCATAACAAAAACAATTTGAGTTTTTGGTTGTGAATTCACAACCAGTCGAATTCACAAACAAAATTTAATTCACAACCAAAATTTAATTCACAACAAGAATTTATTTTGGTTGTGAATTCAAGTAGTTGTGAATTTGAATTTTTAAAGTTTGAATTCACGACTAAAACTAGAATTTATTTTGGTTGTAAATTCGTGTTTTAGTTGTGAATTCATAGATTTGATTGTGAATTCAACAATATTAAGTTGTGAATTCATCGAGCTGGTTGTGAATTCAAGAACATTAAGTTGTTAATTCATCGAGCTGGTTGTGAATTCATAGATCTAGTTCTGAATTTAAAAACATAAAGTTGTGAATTCGTAGATCTGGTTATGAATTCAATAATATTAAGTTGTGAATTCATTGATTTGGTCGTAAAATCAAATTAAAATGGAGAAATAAGAAGAACATGGCGAAATAAGAGAAATATTAATTAGATTGGGTGGAATTCACCATCACACACCAATTCTACTCATCATTTTTTTAAACCACAGAAATCCCTCAAATAAAAAAAAAAAGGAACAAACACTAACTCTTCTAAGTAAGAGTCGGTCATTCAATATGTAAATCCACATATTTAAATTAAATTTCCAACTAATTATGGATTAAACTTTGATCCAGGACAAACAACACAAAATAGTTAGACATCACACTCAAATTCAAAAAAGGCCAGACATAATCGTCCTGGAAGGAGTTGAAGAAATCTGCATCGACCAAGCGGTGGACGTCCAAAATTGGCCTCTTTGAGTGACAGCTGCCGCACCAAATCCTTTTCGCCGCTGCTGCCGCCGCCGAATGGAGTCGAGAGTTGTGAGCTCCGCGTCTTGATCCCGAAATCACCCGGCGATTGATCATCCGCCGGCGAAATTGAGCTGCTAATCTCAGGAATCTGGACCTTCAACATCGATCCGAACAACAACAGCCGATTTATCGACTTCGAGAATTTGCAGTCGCCGCCGCCGCCGCTCCGATCGTCGGCGATCGAGTCAATTAGGGCGAGCCCGATCGATTTGTTGGCAGCGGCGAAGTCGTGGTGGGTATTGGTGGCGGACGGAGGCTAAAGTCACGGTGGGGCGTTAAGCAGGAGATGGCGGACGCGATGAGGCCGGGGCGGCGGCGCATGAAGTAGAAAATGGCAGAGGCGACGAGGCCGGGGCAGAGACGACGAGGCCGGGGGCAAACCAGGAGATGGCGGAGGTGACGAGGCCGAGGCGGCGGCGCTTCACCGACGATCTGAGCTCGAAGGGATGGAGGGATAGAGAGAGAGAGAGAGAGAAGGGAGAAGGGAGTGTACCGTGAGGGAGAAGAGAGAGAAAGGGAGTGGAGAGAGAGAGAAGAGAATGAGAGAGGAGAAAGATGCGTACCTGGAGAGAAAGAGAGAGTACATATTTTTAAAGGAGGGTATTTCTGTCTTTTCAATCAAAAAGTGGACAGTTTTTATTATTTTTATCTTAGTGGACAATTTTTATCTTTACAATATGAAAGTGGATATTATTAATATGTATGAAAATAATTATTGATATTTATAATTATTTCAAATAATTATTATTGTAAAAAAGCAAAAAACATTGTAATAAAGCAAGAAGAAGAAGAAGGAAGAAAAGAGGAAAAAAAAAACGCCAATAGCAAGGTTCGAGCCCTTGAGCATTCACAGCAGATCTCTCAAAATTTTACTCATAAAAATACTCCTAAAGTCATCCCTAAGTTATTTTTAAATTGCACGCAACAACTCTCCTATTTTTCATTATCTATTTTATAAATTTAGGATTAGATTTAAGGGGTGTAAATTTATGATTAAATTTGAGGGGGTGTAAATTTTTTTGTGGGCCCAACTTAATATAGGTGATCTGTTAGATGATCATTTTATCTCACTTTTTATTATTTTAGCTCAAATTTAAAGTTATGATTACTTTTGAGAAATATGTTGTGGATGACGGTGTGGTTATTGCCATTGCACCACACCACAATTTTGGTTTAGATACCAAAAGTTAATATATATGGATGCGTTAGATGCCTAAAATTTCTACATGACTTAAACTGATATATTAAATGATATAGTTTGATGTATAAATGACTTGGTATTAACTAGCTTAATTCTTCACTGAAAATTGACGATTGTGCCAAAAATATGAAACCAAAACAATTAACAAGCAGAATTTCCAGTTCATGTGCAAAAAAATAAAATTAGGTGAAATTTGGTATATCTAGGCACTGCACCGTTGCCCCTCTTCACTCTTGTTAGCGACAGGAGAGACTAAACTTTCGACGTAGAGATTCGTTGGAAAGGAAGGTTTAAGTTTCTTGATCCGTGAAAGCACATCATCATCCTGTGCTGGATCGTCGAGCTCAAAAGTCGAACCACGAACTAGCCGAATCTCCACATCGTGGAGTGCGCTGAATGGGGCTACTGGTGGAAGAATTTCACAAGGCTCATAAACAACAACATCCCTCACTTTCACCCAACAATCTTGCTTCATTACCCACACATCCGAATGCCCTCTCTTATTATAACAAACCACGCTAAGGCACCCCTCGTTGACGCTCAACGACAGCGTCGACTCACATGGCAGCTCCATCACTCCGAACTCCTCGCTCTTCAAGTCGAAGGTAGCAATGTTGGCAGCGTACCATCCGCCACTCTTCCTCAGCCAGTGAAGCTTCCCGCTCACAAACTCCGCCTTACCATTTATTAATTCCAAATCGAAATCAGGATACTTAGATACTATTTTCCATGAATTTGTGTTTGAGCAATAAAGTTTACCCACCATCCCTTTAGGACTAAACAAAACAACAAACACCTTGTGTGCATCGCTCGATTCGTCCCAACCGAATCCGTAAGAGACAATGGACCAACTCATATTATCCTTCACGAATTGTGGTAATTCCTTGGAGATTCTGGTAGCAGGATTCCACAATATAAAACGCCCTTTATGGAGATTAATGGAGCAGCAGACCAGCCCATTACAGCAACCCACGATAAGAACCGGGGGCCTCGGCAGTAAATCATCGAACAAGTTCAGAGGCTTGTTCTTAACAAGCCTGTGATGGGCAAAAGATGCGTTTTTGGACGAAGTTTGCAGGTGGGTTTTGATGAATCGGTCGCTTCCAATCAACCAACGCCATGATTTCGAAACGCATCGGAATTTCAAGAGCGATGCCACCGGAAGTCTTGACAGTATTTCTTCGACGATTTCTTTAGGAAAAAGGAGAGATAGCTCGCCGCCGTCGGTATCCATAGCTGACACGCAGAAGATAAGCGCTCTTCGTGCGAAGGAAGGAAAATATGAAAATATTATTTCAAAAACTAATCCAAACTTATCTCTTAAAACATCAAATTAACCTCCGTATTTAAAGGTTGAAACAAGCACTAAACTATTTCAACACAACTAGGAAACCAAAGCTAAATAGGAAAAAATATTAAAATTCAGAAAAGAGATATGCATTGAAAAGTGTATATTTACTATGTATCAAATACATTCCGTCGAAACAAACTATAAACTATTCTAACCCAATCAGGAAAATAGGATAAAATATTAAAAATAAGAAAGGGAATATGGTTAGATACTTGTGCCCCACACCAATAGCGCAGGCCGCGGCTCCGTTTGAAGTGATTTAACAAACTTATTCTAAAAGAGTACTGCTAAACGCACATAATATGTGTGCACATAATGCCCTCCAAAATTTATTACCTAATTTAAATTATTATTATTATTAAATTACCCTTAAGTTATATTGAAATTTTTCATAAGATATTTTTTCTTTTATTAACTTCAACAATTTTGGAAACAAATTCTTGGTATATATGGCCACTAATCAAGATGCCACTTTGTTTTAGAAATGATATGGAACGGTTTATTAATTCTTTTTATTTAAAATACAAATATTTTCATTAATCATTATCCTATCTACTAATATTTGTTTTAAAGAATAAAATTCATGGATAAGATAATAGTACGATTTATTTTTTTAAAATATCCTTTAAAAAATGTCACAATATTCTTCCAATATTTAATTGTACAAACTATATAATCTATATAATATATATAAAAGAAGAGTTTTTTTTTCTCCAATTTTTCTCTCTTTTTTTCTTTCTCTTCTCCCATTAATTTTTTTAAAACTATTTTTATATCTATTTTTTTATATAATTTAATTATTTCTAAAGATCATCAAATTTTATTAATGAAGAATATTCATCTTAAATTTAAGTTTGTGACAAATTATTTAATAAGATATAAAAAATCATCAAAAATAAATTTAAAATGAATAAATTATGAAAACTTTAATATATTTTATTTTCTCTCTTCTTACAACTTTTTATTTATGGTTGTGTACGGAAATATTTATTTATAATAATAATAATAATAATAATAATAATGTGTCATGTTAATTTTCATTATCAAAAAATTTAAAATTATTTAATGAGTATAATTATCAATACACTTTATACAAAATTGAAAATTTATGTTTTTAAATTCGAGAATTTATTGAGTAATTTATATGAATTATTTCATTTATTTTTAAAACATTATTTGCATTTATTTATATTTTTTATTTTATTTAATATGTATACTTATTTATGTAAATATGTCGGTTATTTTTATGTTCGTTGTGCATCGCACGGATGGGCGTACTAGTGTACTATAGTACAAGAGTAACACTTTTTGTTTTGTTTTTCCTTTCCATCTCTTTTTTCATTTGTGTTTTGTTTTTTCTTTTTGTTATTTTTATTAATTTATTTCAAAAACTATAGTAATTCCTTCATATGTTATATTTTTAATTTTGAGTTCATTAAATTTATTATGGTATAAATTTATTGATTAATTGATCGATGTTCTCAACGTATGATATTATTTCATAATTATAATTATTTTTAAAATTTTTTTAATTTATTATTTTGAGTTAACTAATTTATTATAATATATTGTCTTATAAATATTTTTATTGAGTTATCGATTGATGTGCTCAACGTATGACATTATTACTACAACTATAGTCATACATTTATGTTTAAGAAATTTTATGTTCACTAATTTGTTACTTCTTATTTATTCATTAACATATAGTTTTATGAAATAATCAAAGAAAGTAGTTAACGTATGATATTATTCTAAATATTTTAGCTATCCCTTCCTATTTTTATTTTTATTTTTTAATTTCAAGTTCACTAATTTATTGTAATATATTGTCTTATAGTATAATTTAATTTAGTAATCGATCGATGCGTTAGCTTATGACATTATTCGAGTTCTTAAATCTATCTATGAAATTATTTTCATCATTATAGTCATTCATTCATTTTTAATTTATATTTTTATTATTTCAAGTTCACCAATTCATCATATTATAATACCCTATTTGGCTATATTATGATTTCATTGCGTAATCGATAGACACATTATTCTCACAATTATAGTCATTCCTTTATATTTTTTATTTTAATTTCCCTAATTCATAAAATATATTATATTATAATATAATTTTATTATTTAATCCATCAATGCAATATGGTCAACTTATGATATTTTTTTCTCAATTATAGTAATTCATTTCTATTTTCTAATGTAATAATAATCAAATAATATAGCCAGCCTATATACTCTTTATTATAGTTATCTATTTATATTTTTAATTTTTTAATTTTAATTTCACCAAAAAAAATAAAACACAAAATAAAACAACAACAAAAGAAAAATAAAACAAAAGAAAGAAACTAATAGTGAGTTATAAATTGGAACTTATCACTAACCGATTCAAACATATCACCTCCCAAACATCACTATAATCCTTTGTCACCTTACCCAATAGCGATATCCGTAGTATAACATTCAACATAATTATTCTTATATCCCGAAATAATAATTAAATTTGAATTTAAATCTATATAATATATGAATTATGTGTAATATCACGAACTTTACTCAAAATCCATTCTCCCCAGTCCCCACGAACTTTAAAAAATCCACAAATTATCAAATGCTTTCAAGACTGTTCAAACTCCCCATGTCAACTTTTATGATAATTACCAACCTACCCTACATTCATATAAAATTATATAAAGACCCCCCACATATGTTCAATATTTGTACAAAATAATAAAAGAACCCCATCATGATATTATTCAAACAAAATTACTCTTATGAGTTTTTAATCAATACTTATTAAATCATTAATTATTATTATAATATGATAATCATTAAATTTAATATTATACTATCTGAGTTCATAATATTGTAATTATACATTATTTCAAATCAAATACTAATATTTAAATTAACACAACTTAACTTATAAATATTTCAAGTATTTATTAATTTAAATAAATAATTAATCAATTCAACAAAAATGGATCCAAATATTATTATCTTAAAAATATTCGAAAATATTCTCTTGTAATGTGACAACTTATAATAATGTGTGTGTATGTTGGCCAAACGGTGAATGGTTACTACTCAATACCAAAGGTCTTGGGTTCGAGTTACCTGTGGCGCGATCTCCACTGCCAAATCTTCAATATTTGTTGACTACTGCTTTCGATCTCCACTGCCAAATCTTCAATATATGTTTCGAGGGTTTCTGTATTTGAAGGCCAAATCTTCAATATATGTTTCGAGGGTTTCTGTATTTGAAGAGGCGAGGGTTTTAGGTTTTTGTATTTCCAACAAATAGTTTTATATGGCTTTCGGGGAATCAGAGAGATTGGGCTCAATCTTATATTTCCAACTAACTTATTCGACACAATCTATACAATCTATAATATCGGTTTAAAAAAAAAATCGTCATTTTTAAAGTGATTTAGCAAAACGTGATTTAACTTTGTGCTTGAGATAATCGCGGATTTATAGTCAATTTTATACAGATTTTATCCTTATTTCCTGAAAAGAAAATTAAAAAACTTTTATATTTACTAAAATCGAGATAATATATAGTACTTTTTGATGTAGTTTGCAACAATAATATTCAATCTAATTAAGATAGGAAGATAGTATGGATTGAGTCCGATCCGACTTATGTGGTCGAGGTCTTGGTGGATGGGTCTAGGAATGGCAATCGGGTATGACGGACAGGGATAGTGGCTATCCATACACATAGTCACGAACTAAATGGATAATGAATTTCAACCACAAAACTATCCGAGGATATTAAATGCTATCCAAACCCGCTATCCGTCGGATACCCACTACCCGCCACCCATCGAATATCCGCCACCCGCTCTCCAACAATGTCACGATCGGACTTAATTAAAGATAATTAAGCCAGAAAATCGTAACTAAGGACACAGTTATAAACGGCGATAGAAAGGGAGTGAACAAATAATAGAGGATCGAACTAAAATAATTGTTAAAGAAGGAAAAATTCATAATATAACTGATGTTTAGTCACAAAGACTCAAACAGACTTGTAAGTTCAGATGAATCCGACTTAACTAAAAGGACATAAAACCTAAGAGTACGCAACGGAATAACATAATCTGATCACATGTATGAAGACATGTATCCAAGAGTTCATTCATTTAACTTATGACAAAAGCTCCGCTCTTCACTTCATCTTCATCAGCCACTGCTCAACCTGCACATTTAGAAATATATGTAGGGCTGAGTACGAGAGTACTCAGTGGGCACGTATGCCTAAATATACACATGATTGCATAAAAACTATAAATTGTCATGCCATCATAAACAGTACAACAAGGGAGTTTTAGCTAAAAGGCCCAAGCTTACTAAATTCATTTGTGATTCTTAAAGTGTGATTGTGCAGACTAAATTCTCTTGTAATCTATCATATCTGGAACTGTGTGCCGGAGAGGTGGCCACCTCTCACAGACACTTGACCGGCCAACCCGCTAGATGACTCACGGTCACTGGTGTACACTAGTCCTGGCAGGATAGCTATCAACTGCTCAGGATCCGAATTCGATTGCATCATTGGCAAAGCCAAAGCAGATAGATATCATACTAAAATTTAAACATTTATGGCAAGACAATAATTGAAATGATTTACAGTTCAAAGATTATGTAACGAAATAACTTGTTCAAATATAACATTAAACTCATTTGATATATATGAAAGTAAAACCCACCTGATAACAAAGTTTTGCTATAGCTCAGTGACTTCTGACTAGCTTTTACTCTCGCGCTTGACCTTTAATGCGAACCCACATACTAATTAAATAGATCTACTCTATTTAATACATAATCAGAAATGAGTAGTGATAAATTTACATAATATGTATACACATAATTGGGCCAATTATGTCAAATTACAAGGCAGCTAAAAAAACTTATAATTATTGTAACGTAACGTAATTAGCATTTTACTTAATTAACCTTAATGATAATTAAGGAAGAGATTGCAAATTATTTCCAAAATACTCCTGTTCCCCCCTCTGCGTCTTTTTTTTTTCTGTTTTTTTGTTCACTTTTTTTTTAATCCAATTTCATTTGCTAATTCCATATAGCTATTTAAATTATCTTTATATACAAATATAAGTTTAAGTTCTTTTTAATTAGAGTTATTTTTAATAAAAAGAGATAATATCGATAAAAAAGATAGACTAACCAAAATAAAGATAATTCAATTAAAATTAATTTAAATTAAAATTAAAATTAAAATAATAGACCAAATAAAACTATTTTGGCCTATCACATAACACGAATACTGAAACTGACGTACGCCCATATTTGTTGATGTTTTAAAGATTTTTAAAGGATAATTTATTTACTAAATTTATAGTGTATAAATGAAATAGAATTATTAAATCTTGCCACTTCAAAAAATATGTAGTAGAGGCAAATAGCCAATAAATTATAGTATAAATTAATAAGAATATTAATTTAAAAAAAATCAATCAAGCGATTTAAAATAAAGGGGCATTATGTATATACATATTACTAGTATGTAATTCATCGAAATTCAACAGATAACCACTTTAGTTAGATTTATAGTTATAATAAATGAAATAATTTTAATTTATATCAGAATGATACATTTAAATTTGATATATAAATAACGATTTTACTACGCATTCTCATAACAAAAATGTATAGTAATGTGTGTTAACTATCCACATATATTTTAAACATATAGACATAATTTATCACAATAATTGGTTATCCGTCTCAATAGATACTCGAATATTATAGAATAAACATTAATATCATAAAATAAGATATTAAAAAATTAGAAAAAAAATATTTATCTAGGCATGTTGATAAATGTCCGTACTCGTGAAGAATGTATATTAATTAATCATACCCAAATAATTTAAATAATCCACAAAGGTATGTCAATAAATGTCCGTACCTGTCTAAAATGTATACACTCACACTCGTCTCAATTTGATTAATGACCCCAACCCATTTAATTTTATAAGAGTTAGGCTTGGGTGCGGGCGCCCGCATCCCATGCGGCCGGGTAGACCCGCGCCCCAACCCTGACCCGGATTCGCGCCCATTTAATCCGTCGCCCTAAATTATTACATTTGCTTATAGTAAATGTTACTTTTAATAAGCATAACATATACATTTATTCACACAAATATATACTTTTGTAAATATAAGTATTTTTCTTCATTTAATATAAAGTGTTATATTTTTAAACCCTAAATCCTATAAATTAAACCCTAAACCCTGTAAACTAAACCCTAAAACCTGAACACTAAACCCTAATAGGAGTATTTACTTTTAATAAGCATAAGATATACATTTTGTCGCACAAATGTATACTTATGGAAATATAAATATTTACCTTCATTCAATATAAAGCATTATATATATCAATAATTACTTTTTCTTAAGATAATAATTATTTGATCAAATAATAATATTATTATTTATATTTATTAAAAGTAACCATTGATATAATAAAAAGTAATAATTGATATGGAGAAATGTAATGTTTCAAAAATATTATATTTATAATAAATCCAAATGGCAATATTTACTTTTATTTTATCTAAGATATACATTTTCATGCTTAAATGTATACTTATGTGAATATAAGTATTATCCATCATTCAATATTTTGTAAACACTGAATACTAAACCCTAAATAGGGAATACTAAACCCTAAATAGGGAATATTAAACCCTAAACACTGAATACTAAACCCTAACCATTCAATAATAAACTCAAATGGCAATATTTACTTTTATTTTATCTAAGATATACATTTACATGCATAAATGTATACTTATGTGAATATTAGTATTAATCATCATTCAATTTTTTTAAACTTAAATACGGAATACTAAACCCTAAATAGGGAATACTAAACCCTAAAAGTACTATTACTTTTGCGTACACAAATAATTATTTGATCAAATACCTAAAAGTACAAATTCTGATAAATAAAAGTAACAATTATCGTGAACAAATGTAATTATTTAGAAACATTACATTTAGTTATTTTATCAAATAATTATTATTATAATAAAAAATAATTATTGACATGAAGAAATGAAACGTTTTTGAAGAAATGTAATATTTTAAAATATTACATTTTTCACAAAAATATATAAAAAAATACAAAAGAAAAACAAACGAAAAATAAAGAAAATACCGAAAGGATAAAAAAACCAAAATATATTAGAAAATGCAAAAGAAAAACAGTAAAATTAAAAAATAATGCAAAAGAAAAAAAATATATTGTAAAGAAAAAGAATATATATATATATATATATATATATAGAGATAAAAAATAAAGAAAAAAGAAAAAAGAAAAAAACGTAAAAAAAGAAAGAAATAAAACTAGAGAAAAAAAAAGAACAAAAACAAAAATGGGGATTAAGAGGATCGAACTTGTGACCTTTAATAAAAAGGAGTGGTAATGCCACTGCACCACCTTACAAATATGAGCTTTAATTCTCCAAGAATATATATATGCGGCTACCCGCACGCAAGTTTTTGCGATTTTATAAATACAAATTGTTACAAATTTATATATTTATATCCATCTATAATTAATATACGTATATTCATCTTAAATTCAATTAAAAAGTGAATGTTCTATTAATTCATATTTGAATATCGTATAGTAATATTCGTTATTTAAATAATATCATTTACTGTATCGTTATGGTATAATAATTTTACAACTTGTTCGCATCCCGAACCTTTATATAATATCCGCTAATTATTGAAACTCGTCTATAATATATCTAAATAACTAAATGTAAATTGTTGTAATAATTGATTATATGTGCCAATAAAACTCGAATATTACATAGTAAAAATTCATAATAAATATTATTAATATTCACTAATTAGTCTTTTTCGTCTCAAATCTATATAATAATACCCGCTAACTTAAATCTAATTATCGTCTTAAATGAATTGTACAAATTCTATATATCATTTTATTGAACCTCTAAATTAGTGAAATCTATTGAAAAATCGACGTGTGTCGTTTTATTTATATTTGCAATTGACGAATTCTATTAAAAAATTATTGTAGTTGTACAAAATTTATCCTTTTATATAAATTTTTTAAATGTTAAAATCTCACAAAAAATCAATATGATAAAAATAAAATATCACGAAAATTATATTTTATAAAATAAGAGAGACGAGAGAAAAATATATGATTTTTTTCTTAATGTTGGTAATCTAGCCAAGTTTATTATATGCATTATAAAAATAAGGTATGTCATTTTTCAACAAACTTATTAATCATTTCAATGATATTTTTTAAAGCTAATATTGTATAAAAAGGACAAATATAAGTAAGCTTCAAAAATTCATAATTTTCAAAAATATATTATAGTAGCAAATTAGTCATAAAATCGTATAATTAAAGTTACAACCGAAAAAGTTGTAATTTGCATATATTTGTCCCAATTATTAACACTTTTAATAGATTGTGCATCTTTATTTGTATTGTTCTTATTTTCAATATTCATTACATTCAGTACGAAAGCACAAGCATATATTAGCTATTATTTTCTAAAAATACATAAAAAAAAAAAGTATAGAGGCTCTATATTGATTAAAGGTGCCTGAATTTGTAATACCCCGAATTTTCTTAATAGGATTACACGAGAATATTTGAATTTAGAATATTATTTTAAGTCGATTTTTGCCCGGAGAAAATTTTTAGAAAAGTATTTTTATTCTAACAAAAGATTTTATAATTTTAATATTAGAATTTTATGCAAATCAAATCTTTCATGCTTTGTTTTTTTTTAGAAAATCAATAATATTTACAGCAGTGAACTTGATTCAGATTTCATATTGGTTATATATGCCTTGAGCCAAATTCAGCTATTGAGATTCTAAAAAGAGAGTTATTATTATTTGGATTTGATCTTTGTTTTTGGAAAACTTTGGAAAAAAAGAAAAGCCCAACATTTTATAAGCTGCAGATTTTTTTTTTAGCGTGCACCTTTTCCATTCAATAACCAATTGAATGGAAATGGTTATTCCACATCCCCAATTTTCAGCTATAAGATCCTCAGACCTTCCCAGCTTCTTCACCCAATTCCAAATTCACTACTACTCACCTCGAATTTTTCTTCTGAAATTTCATAACTTTCTTCGATTCAATGCCACGAGCTGGTAAAGTTTTTAAATTTAAACAATCTCAATACTTCTTTTACACAGCAGACTTTCGTTTTTCATTATATATGTACATATATTTTTCTTCTTCTTGGCAGTGTAACTTTGAGCAGATTCATATCACACACAGAGGTTTGCTTCCTTCTATTCAAACAAATACTGCACCTTTAATAGCTCAAACCAACCAGGACGGATTCAACATCAACACACACTCATACTTTCATACATGGACTATTCAAGAACGCAATAACATAGCTATCACCAATTGTTTTCACAAAACAAAATCAATCAAGATGTTCATATGCATATACTTTGCATAATACGAAGCATTTATTTCATAAACTGAATCAAGTTTTTCTTGAAGTGAATAATTGAGTAGAAAAATGTTTTTAAATTGGAAAAAAAGGGAATAACTTGCTGTCGGATGTGGGTGACTCGAGGCAAGTCGGGGACTGAGAGGCGGCTGCGGCTTGATTGCTGCTGCTGCTGCTGCTCGAGAGTTGAGGGAGAAACCGGCGGCGGCGGAGGCTGTTGATTGTCGTTGTCTGTCGGTCGGGAGGAGAGGAAATGGGCAGGGCGGTGGTCCTTGTGGGCTGCTGTTCAGCCGGTCGATGGAGGAGGAAGGCGGCTGAGCGGCGACGCCGCTGTTACCGCGGCTGTTGTCGCCGGCAAGGGAGAGGTGGCGAGTGTCCGTTGAGAGAGAGAGCCGGGAGGATTAGGTGTGCTAATTTCTGTGTGTGCGTGCGTGTTCTATGCGAGATAGAGCGGGGGAGAGAGACGCCGAGATGGAGAAGGAGGCGACAGCCATAGCATCGGCGTCGCAGCGTCTGCTCGCCGGAGAAAGAGGCGGCGGCGGCTGCAGATTTCAGAGGGAGAAAAGTGAAATCGAGAGTGAGAGATGGGAGGGGGCAGATTTAGGGGTTTTGGAATTTGGGGATTTCCTTTTGAGCGAGAGAGAGAAGCAAGATGGGGGAAAACGGAGGAGGGGAAGGGGGAGGCGCGACGGCGACATCGCTGTTGTCGCCGGCGATGGAGAAGTGGCGAGGCGGCTGGTGAGAGAGGGGAGGCGTAGAGAAGGAGAGATAGGGGGGGGGGGGGGGGCGTCCGTTGGAGAGGGAGAAGAACAAAAAAAAATAGAGAGAGAGACCGATAGATAAGAGAGATAGAAGGGAGATGGGCTTGTCTTTGGGCTTCAGTTTTTTTTTTAAATTGGGCCAGATGCATGAGAATTATTTGATTGAACTTGGGCTCATACTAAGAGATTTGGACTTAAGTTTTTATTTTGATTAATTTGAGCTTTGCCTTTTAAGTTTGATTATTTATTCAAACTTGCATAATAAATATTATTATGCATTAGGTATGAGTTTTTAGATCTGTGATTATAGCATGAGTTTGCAAAAGAGTTCAAAAGATTTAAGGTGTACTTTTGCAATAAGTATTTTGAAATTGGGATTTAGTTATGTTTAATGAGAGGGCGATTCATTGCCGAACTAGGATTTAAGAATTTTATGGAAATGTTAGCAGAGACGATATTTTGAGGCCTATTAAGATTAGATTATCTTGTAGGTCCACTTGATAGAAGGCTTTAGCACTGATTTTACAAGGAGAGAATTGTGCAAGATTTATCTACAGGCTTGTTATCAAGGTGGGTTTTTATTTTCCAATGTATATTTTGAGTTATTGAGCTCTAAATGTTTTATGCAAATGCAAATGAATGTCCATGTTAAAATGATTTTATCTCTCTATTGTTTAAAGTGCTCCTATGTTCTCTAACGATCGGGTCTTAGCCGGCGTAGCGATTGGATCGCCCTGGTTAGGATTGTGTACACACAAGGGGGTATTGTGGGCTGCTCCCACTTGCCTCAGACTGTCAGACTTGGGCTGCTCCCATTTCTGAAACATGCATGGTAGTGGACCTCTGTGGGCTGCTCCCACAAGTTCACATAATAGGTGAAGCACCAGTAGAGAGAAGACTGAAAATGGATCCACAATTTATTTTATGTATGCATAGAATGCTTTCTAATATTTCTATGTTACACTGTTTATAGCATGAATTATTCTTTTAAATGGATTTTCAAATATTTTCAAATGGCTAAACCCACTGAGTATATTAGTACTCAGCCCTGCAATTGTTTTCAAAACCTTTTGCAGGTTGAGCGGCAGGTGGTGTCGTGCGAGGCTGAGGGAGGATGTTGCTGTAGTTTCATATAATAATTTCTGCTGCCATAATATTCACTTAGGTGGATATCTTTTGAGATTAGCTATTTTAGTATTTATAACCTATTTAATGTGAACTCGTATTGTCATCGCTTTCCTAGCGATTATTCCTCGCATATAATATTTGCTCAGTATTAAATGTTATCTTTTTGTCTCAGACCTCCGAACTTTTGATCCTGGTTGGGAGAATTTCTATCTAAGTTGTCGTATTTATTATCCTTCAATTACGAAATTATGTGTTACCCAAATCTAAGAACATATCACCTATTATATTCAATCAAAGTCTAGAAAATTCCATTAAGTAGCACGTTTCCTATTCTCCCGAGAGTCGGGCTGTCACAGAATTCTACTTATTTAATACTCCCTAGTGAAAATAACTAACCTTCCTCCACGTTGATACCGTTTTCAGCGTTGTCTTAATTTCAAACATCAAACCCATAGTCATTTACAATACCAAAGTCCAAAGGCATACAGCCAATATATGAAATTATTGTCTTAAAAAATTAAATAATTAAAATTATATATATATATATATATATATATATATATATATATTGGATACAATAATCTGTTAGAAGCTAATATAAATATGTAACTTAAGAAAATTAATGGAACAAATTACTAGATAACCAATAGTCAGTTAAAATAAATAAATTTAGTAATATCTTGAATTTATATATAGTCATCTATGTTACAACATTTTAGAATCAAATTAATTTTATTTTAATAATATATGTAATTTAATTATCATAAATCTGTAGTTTTAATAAATAAATAATGATTAATAATATTAGATGTTTAATTTTGAAGATTTTAAAGAATATTTTATTTCCTATAATTTAGAAAAAGTGATGCCTCACAATAATTTATTAAATGTTTTACAGATATTTAAAAATGTTTTATTTCTTATGAATATTTGAGAAAAGTGACGCCTCACACAATGTTTTGAAGATTTGTAAAGAATGTTTTATTTCCTATGATTTATTAATTCAAAGTGACGTCAAACATATTTAATTTCGCTAAAAATATTCACTAATTTGATTGATGTTTAAAAGAATATTTATTTCCTAAATTTATAATGTATAAATGGAATAGAATCATACAATCGCTTCCAAAAATATGTAATAAGGGCAAATTAGTCATCACATTATTTAATTAATAAAAAACCGGTTAAGAAAATAAACCGGTCCGATCCGGTTCAAAATTGGAGGGTATTATGTATGTACATATTATGTAAGAATATCTTTTCCCAACACGTTAAACCTAAAAGGAAGACCAAAAAAAAAATCAAAGATATCAATTAATAACTACCGAATAAAAAATTCTCTCTCAAAAAAAAAAAACTACCGAATAAAAAAGAAGATTTGTTTTAGATAGACCACTAAATATACAGTTACAAATAAATATAATAGCCTTAAACATAATTAACCGTATACTTAAAGAAATAAACATAAAAAAGGCGGATGACATAATAACCGTTAGATGTAATCAAATTAAAGGCTAGGATCAATTCTTTATTCTCAAGATATATGCAATTCTTCATGGATTCTTTTTACTTTAAAAATATCTTGATTCTAGATATTTCCTAGCAAAATATCTTCCACAAATCAAGTTTATTGATATATTCCAACAATTAAAATATATATGAATCGGCAAGGAGGGAGCTTGACCCTCAAGACTCTCCATTAGAAACCTAATTCAAATAGGAAACATCTGCATTATATCATAATATCTATATATACATATACCCTCCATCCTATACTCTCTACATACACTATTAACATCGTGAATTTTCAACAAGAAAGATAGAGAAAGAGAGAGATGGGGTCTGCGGCGTCTACCTTACCAGAATTACCATCGGAGTTGATCTTCGAGATTCTAAGCCGAACGTCATTGGAAACCCTAGAACGATGCAAGGCGGTTTCAAAGAGTTGGAAGCAGATAATATATGAATCCACTTTTCTCCCTCTCCACTGTCAAAGAACAAATTCCCTTTTCGGCTATTTCTTCCAAGACGTCAGACCCTTTAATAAATTTCAGTCGGCATTGGTATCCTCCGCCCCCGGTGCCGCCGATGCCGCCGCCATCAACAGAACTTGGAGGTGCGACTACATGAAGATCCTAGCCTCGTGCGATCAAGGGATTTTCTGCTGCGAGAGTGTAGTTCAATTTTGCAACTGCGAGGATGAAGATTGCTACAACAACAAGCGATTCTTCGCTTGCAAGCCCGCCATCAACCAGTGGAAGGCTTTGCCCAATCCCAAGCTCCGCTACGAGACCGACGCCGTGGCCATCGTCGTCGTTCGATCCACCCCTCTCCGATACATCATCGCTAGTTTGTACAACTCCGAAATCATGCAGCATAACTGCGAGATATTCGATTCGGAGAAGTGGGAGTGGGAGAGGATCGAGTGCGCGGCTCCCTACGGCGAGATCGTGGAATCCTGCCGCCCGGCCATCACCACCGCCGGCCGATTTTTCCACTGGCTCACCGTCAGCGGCAACGTGCTGACGCTGGACGTGAAGAGGAGGAGCTTCCGGTGCTCCCCGCTGCCGTGCGACCCCGCCTGCAAATCGAAGGTGCTGGTGGAGTACGAGGGAGGGTTAGGGTTTATATGTGTGGTTGAAGAAGGAGACAGGAGAGAGATGGAGGTGTGGGCCGGGGCTGAGAGGAAGATGGTGGTGGACATGAGAGGTATCGAAAGAGCTCTGAAGCATGCGCAGCCGGTGGAGTTGTGCAGCAGCACTGTAGTTTTCTTGAGGTCCGTGGACGGAGGAGGGTTTTATAATATTCAAAACGGCAGTTTTAGTAGAGTGGAGGTTCCTTATGAGCTCAGAAATCCGAAACAAGTTTTCCGGTTTAGATCGGATTGGAAGATTGCTGGTCTTAAAGGTGGTCCACGGCGTGCGTTCAAACCGAATAGTCCAACAAACGATAATATTATTTCGACCCGACTCGAAATGGCTCTGTTCTATTTGGTCATAGGTGGAGTATGTTTCAGTAGCTGGTTCGAACCGAATAGTCCAACAAACGATAAGATTATTTCGAGTGAACTCGAACCGAATAGTCCAACAAACGATAAGATTATTTCGAGTGAACCGAATAGTCCACTCGAAATGGCTCTGTTCTATTTGGTCATAGGTGGAGTATGTTTCAGTAGCTGGTATAGTAGTTGAGATCTTTAGTTTTATATGTTTTGTTTTTCTAAATTGGATTATCGTTATACTTTTTCAACCATTAGTCATTATTAAACCTTTTCTTCTTACAACAAATAATCTAACTTAGATGGTTTAATTTAAATTAATTGTGTAGGTTTTATATGTTTTGTCTTTCTAAATTGGATTATCGTTATACTTTTTCAACCATTAGTCATTATTAAACCTTTTCTTCTTACAACAAATAATCTAGCTTAGATGGTTTAATTTACATTAATTGTGTAGAGAATGCGCAAACTTTATAAAAGGAAAAAATAAACATGATAAAGAGTTTATAGAACAAGGCGCAAAGGAAACAAGTTCAACGATGATGGCTAAATAGATTATGGCTTGATTTATTTAATTAATTTGATATACAGCCAAATTATACCCTATATATCGTCCTTTTCGATCTGAAATTAATCAACTTAGCGCTAACATATATGTAATGCTAGATTGAGGAGAATAAATTGATTTCACATTAAAATAAAATTATTTATTGAAAACCTAACAATATTATTATAATCATATTTGTACTATATAATCACTTAATCTATTTATTCCAGTTTGATAATGAACGATTATATTATTTTATATTATTAATTCCATAATTGTTTTGATTATTCGTACATATGAATTTATTCTAAACATGGTTCCTTCTATTTCCGGTTTATAACTGTGAATTGCCATTTAAAATGATTTTTTTTCTTCTTTAAAATGAATCATAATAGTATAAGTTTTTTAGTGGGTTAATGACGTGAAAAATCATGAACTTTGGTGCGATTTTCAAACTTTCCATGAACTATTTTTTTTATCAAATATTCTCTGAATTTAAACTCCTGAACAATTTTTCCACGGTTTTTACCTCCGGTGATGGTCCGGTCTTAGCTGGCGCCTACGTGGCATTAGTCGAAACGACATCGTTTTGGTAAAGTATATGAAAAGACGTCGTTTAAACTAAAATTCGCATCAAACGACGTCGTTTCTTTTACCGGGGTTAAATCATTTTAACCCTAACCTAATTTCACCGCATTTTCTTACATTCACCATTATCGAATCTTGATTGTAACCGTTAGGGGACAATTTGACCTTGGGACGACGAGATATTGCGAGTGAAGAAAGATTGTCTGAATATGAGGATTCTGACAAAGAGGGGTTTGAAAGTAGTAACTCAGATGGTCAAGTTGTTAGGAATAAACACCCTAAAGCTGTGTATGATCCAAGGGGAGATATTGTAGAGTTCAAGCTTGTTCTAGGCATGTGGTTTGAGGATACTTTTCAGTGCAAGAAAGCACTAATATCATGGAGCATTGTTAAAGGTCATCCAATTCACTTTAGGAGGGTAAACACTGATCAGTGTGAGGCTTATTGTGAGGAGCCTTGTCAGTGGAGAATCTATGCTAGTACAAACAAAAAGGAGAGGTCTATGGTGGTGAAGGTCTTGGGTCAGGATCACACATGTACTTTTGCAATTGGTAATAAACAAGCAAGTTATAAGTGGCTTGGGGAAGAGTACACTAAGGTCTTCAGAGTTAGACCTCAGATATGTGTAGACGAGTTTAGGAATGATGTTAAAAGGAGATTTAACATAGCTATTCCTAATGGTCGGTTGTTCAGGGCCAAGGCACATGCATTACAGGTGCTAAGAGGTACTATGAAAAGCCATCACAATAAATTAAGGAGTTACATCGCAGAGTTGATGAGAGTGGACAGAGAGGGCAGATTTGAGCTACTATGTGAAGATGGTACAATATTTCAGGGATTGTACATTGAGTTTGCCTTGAAGAAGGGCTTTTTAGAGGGATGTATGCCTATTATTGGTCTAGATGGGTGCCTCTTGAAAACTCACTTAGGAGGTCAACGGTTATGTGCCATAGGGAAGGATGGCAATAATCAGATGTACCCCATTGCATGGGCAGTAGTAGAAGTAGAGAACGAGGTTTGTTGAGATGGTTTTTAAGCTTGTTGCTTGAGGAACTTGGAATCAGGGATGGCAATGGATTTACTCGTATCTCTAATCAACAAAAGGTTAGTATCATGTCTGAATTTAATTCATTTATTATATTTGTTGACCTTATATGAAGTGCCAGTTAAATTGCACTGATATATGATTATTCGTAGTGATATAGTCTTATGATTGTTCCAGTGATGACCTTATATGATTGTTCCAGTTAAATTTCCTTCATTTGTTATATCTGCTGACCTTATATGATTGTTCCAGTGATTCAACATGCATTGATATGTTTTGATGTGATTTAAGTATGCAGTAAAATGTTTGAGTATGCAGTGATTGAACATGCATTGATATGAAACATATATGATTTAAGTATGCAGTGATTGAACATGAAACTGATATGAGTGAATGTGTGCTTAATGTAGGGCCTAACAAATGCCGTGAAAGAGTTAATTGGCTCCACATGCGGAGCACAGAAACTGTGCTCGGCATGTCTATATGAACCGGAAGAAACAGTTCAAGGGAGTTTCATTGAAGAACATGTTCTGGCAAGCTATGAGGGCTACATATGTTGAGGAGTGGGATGTAGCAATGGCCACTCTTAAAACTGAAAATGAGCAAGCATATGATGATATGATGCAGAGAGATCCAACCAGGTTTTGCAAAACCTTTATTTCCACTTGTTGTGTTAGTGATATGGTAGATAACAATGTGTCAAAGACTTTTAATGGATATATTATGACTGCTCGGGGGAAACACATCATCCATATGTTAGAACAAATCAGAAGTGGGTTAAGGGAGAGACAATACAAGAAGTTGCAACATGTGAACACTATCACTTTTAATAAACTTTCTATTTCAGCATATGACCAAGCACATAGCACATATCATCTAACATCGCATTCAACTACTATCTTGTTATTCTATAGTCTTGCTCTTGTTCGCATGTTTTACTTTTATTTATTTTTTATCCTAATTTTTATTAAATTATATATTGAGATTAAGAGTAATATTGTTTTTAGTTAACTTGAGAACTTGGCACGAATTCCAAAGTTGAGATGAACTTGTAGAGAGACATGCACAATGTCATGCCGACTTCCCTTAGGGATCACTGGGAGTATCTGTCGAAAGTCACCTCCTAAATCAAATCCATTCTCAATAATATTCAAGCGTTCAATTGATTCAGAAACAATGGTTCTAAAGGCTAAAAATGATTTTCCACTCATGATTGATTTTGCATGCTGAAAGTTAGGCTTATTTTCTAGTACTGTTATTTGTCCCTCTTTAAGAAACTCGTGAAACTTTGTCGTGAACCTATTGGGACAGCCGGACAGATGCTTGAATTTTGTTTCTCTTCATATTAAAAAAAATATATATGTCATTAGATTGTATAAATTGAAAATTAATAATTTTACAAAGCTATTTATTCAATAAAATTGTGGTAAAACTTACCCATTCATTAATAACCAGTGCTTCCTTGCCCAATTTATCTTTTTTGAACCCATAAGCGCAAAATTTTGACCACCACATTTTTATTTCAAATTTTTGGATTAATAGCATTCAAACGAATAGATTCATTATTCGTCGACATTTCCTATATATAGAATAAGTAAATCAATTATCAAATACGCAAGCCATAATATAATTTGTCACATTATAAAACTCAAATAACTTTGAATCATTTAACTTGATATAAAGTTATTTAGTAGCGAATCCAATTCATACTACTGATACAAATTTCTCAAACATCAATAGTGATACAAAGTTCTCAATAATACATACGCAAGATGAAAAAACAATACAAATAGTCAAACACAAATCAGATATTCATGAGAATGAAGAATCCCGTAAATTATAGTACGAAATTTGTAATATTAAAATAATAAATATAATTAGAGAACATAGAGATATACATACAATTATAGGACCATTTGATTTCATCCGATTACAATTATCTTCATTTATTAGATATGGAAAATTGTTGATTAAAAAAAAAAAAAAAAAAGAATTCAAGAGGAGTTCTAGCATGTATAAGTCATTGTTGATTCTTTCATGTAATACGTCATTTATTAGATATGGAAAATTGATTAAAAAATTAATAAAAATTAAGTATTCAAGAGGAGTTCTAGGAGACAGATTCTTTCATATAATACGTATATATCATGTATTATATTATAGCTTATCACGTATTAGAAGAATAGTTAAAAATTTAGAAAATTCTACTTCTAGACAATTCTTTTTACTTCCTTTAATTTCTTATTTCTAGATTTTTAGCTTTTTTTTAGAATTCTCTCTCTCTCTCTCTCTCTCTCTCTCTCTCTCTCTCTATATATATATATATATATATATATATATATATATATATATTATTTTTACTTTAAAAATATCTTGATCCTAGTTGGGAGAATTTCTATCTAAGTTGTCGTATTTATTATCCTTCAATTACGAAATTCCTTTATTATGAATGTGTTACCCAAATCTAAGAACATATCACCTATTATATTCAATCAAAGTCTAGAAAATTCCATTAAGTAGCACGTTTCCTATTCTCCCGAGAGTCGGGCTGTCACAGAATTCTACTTATTTAATACTCCCTAGTGAAAATAACTAACCTTCCTCCACGTTGATACCGTTTTCATCGTTGTCTTAATTTCAAACATCAAACCCATAGTCATTTACAATACCAAAGTCCAAAGTAGGGGTGGCACGGTACGGTATACTATACCTTATTAAATCGACCATATCTTATACCTTACATTTACCTCCGGTATGGAGAAAATTCATACCTTTACCTTACCTTTATCTACGGTATACCTTAGTTCGGTATACCTTAAGTACGGTATGGAGAATATACAAAACCTTTACCGTACCTTTATTTCGGTATACCTTACCGAATTTCGGTATACCGTACTTTCACGGTATACCGCAATTTAACGGTATACCAAAATAATCGGTATTACCGAAATCGAAAAAATTCAATACGGTAAAAAATTGATAACTTATTTATTTAAAACATGTTTAGATAATGAATAATATTTTACAAATATAATAATGACATAATAAATATATCACAAATAAACAAAAAGTAATACATTTATTATTAATGATATCAATGTAAAGTTATATGAGACTTATAAGTTAGATGTAATCTCGAAAGAATAGCACGATGCAGATTTTCCCTCTTAACCCACGAACCCTAGCCGTCACAACTTTCATGCCATGAGTTCCCAGCCGATGGCTCTGAGTCCGCCGATCGCCGTTCGAGACAAGGGGGGACTACATCTACCCTCGGTCTCGGCTAATTTTGAAGTAGTTAGAACTCCGATTCATGATAATTCCCTTCGCCCGTCTCAGGCCTTGCTTTCCATGGGTCATGGATCTTCTACCGGTGCGGCTGCCGTTGGGCCGCGCTCGACTGGTACTTCACCAGGTCCGTCCGGTGTTCACACCAATAATCTTCAACAGATCTCCTCCACATCTGATAACGTCACTAATTCGGCGAGCCATAAGCATGAAGCTAAGGTTTCCTATGCGGCTGCTACCGTAAAGAGGCCAGTCAAGAAGCCTGATTTGGCTGCGCATATCTTCCATGATCTGCGGCCTACTAAGGAGGGCGATCAGTTCTCCCTCAAAGTCCTAAAAGAACTTTATCTTAAAGAGGTTAAGGCCTTCGAACTTGCTTTGACAGGCCGTTTCCTGCTACGGAAGCGGGACAAGCCAAGATCTACGTTGGAACTGAAGACGGAGCTTCAGAGTTTATGGGGTTTGGCCTCGGTCTGGCAATTAATTCCTATGGGTAAAGGATACTTCACGCTCCGTTTTACTTCAGCCGAGGATAAGGCTATAGCGAAGGGGAAGGCTGTCTGGGAGCTTTCTAAGGGACTTCTCCGGCTGCGGGAGTGGACTCGTAATTTCGATCCTTTCAAGGAAAACTCTCATCTGGCGAATGTTTGGGTCCGCATACACTACTTGCCGATCGAATATTGGAATCCTCAGGTTATCTCTGGTATTGGTAGGTTTTTGGGTCATCCGTTAAAGATTGATGGAACGTCGGTTGATCGCGACTTTGGGCAATTCGCTCGAATTCTTGTGGAAATAGATTTGTCTAAAACTCTTCCTTCTACATTGTTAATTGATGGTGAAGATAGCTCGTTTCATGTGGAAATAGATTTGAAAATCTTCCTTTTTATTGTGGTCGTTGCAAGATTACTGGGCATTCTCAAGATAAATGCCGAAAGAATCATCATGAGGCGTCGAAAACTCATCTGGACAAACCAGCAGACGAGGGTTTGCAAATTTTGCCAACAAAACCTAAATCACAGCCTAAGGTGTTGAATGAAAAAGAATGGCACGTGGTTGAGAGAGGTAAGGCGACTGCTGTTGAAACGGCGCAAATTGAGGTGGTGCAAGGAGATTCACACTCTAGGAACTCGTTTGCTCCTCTGGTCACAGAGAAGCAGCAGGACCTTCAGGAAGAGAGAGTGGAGAACAGTGTGAATTTGGGCTTCCTGAAGTCAGATGATCACGGTGTTGGGCAGAAGAAGATGTCAGGGTCAGATCAGCTGGCTAATAGTGACGAGGAGGTGGACGAGGAAATTGTGATGGAGACGTCGGCTGAGAAGACGGCTGAGACTGCTACTGCGGTGAGCCCGCAAGGGGTGGTTAGTCAGCAGCCAAAAGATTTTGATAGTCGTATCAGTCGATTGGAGGAGCAGGTTAACCAGGGAATGCAATTTCTTGCTCATCAGGCGCCGCCTAAACGATGCGGCCGTCCTCCAAAAGGTATGGAGCGTCCGCGCATCCCACAACCTCTAGAAGATAGCATAAAAAGTCGACTCCGAAATGCGGAGGAAATGGGTTATAAGTCGAGGGACTTTGTTATCGATAATAGCAGAAGTGCTAGCTTGCATGTTATGAATAATATCGCCAAATGACGTTGGTCGGATGCAATGGAGATGGACGATTTCCACGATAATATGGATTATCCTTATTGTTAGGTATTTTTGCGTTAGAGTTTTAGCGAGCTGAAGCTTTAGGCTTCCTGCTCCTTTTCGTTTTTCTTCCTTTGACGAGCTTCTTTTGGAGTCTCGGATCCCTTGTCTGCGTTCTTGTTTTTTCTCTTTTCCTTTTTATATAAAACCTCAATTTAATAAAGTTAGATGTAATCTAAGTTATAATATAATATCAATATTACTTATAACTATGCTACTATATACATAGATGTATAATTTATTGTAGAACAATAATCTTAGTTATATAATATAGAATATTATATTATAACTGTGTTATGATATCAATATAAATAATTCAGTTATATTAAATTATATAACTTACATACTATATTATATTTTATTCACTTTTATATCATTTGATGATATTTATAGTGTATGCATTCATGTAATATATAGTAAATTATATAGATGTTATAAGTTACATATAATTTATATGTTAGACGTAATGATTTTTCTGTTACGTTAGTTTCATATTTTACTATGGACGAAAACCCTAGCTAATACCGTTTCCGAAAAACCCTAGTTTCTGCGCCGCCTTTGCTTTCGCCGGCGATGGATTCCGGCGGCCCTCACCGTGTTCCAGATAGGGGTGGGCTCAATCTTCCACCGGTCTCCTCCAATTTTGATGGCAACATAAGCTCTCCTGGTTCTGGGGCTGCTAATAATACGAAGCCGACGTCGTCCGTAACTAATTCTTTTGGGAAGATGGTGGAGCATCAGATAGCCCCTACTAAGCCGTCAGGTAGGCTTGAGAACCAGATTCGTAACATGGAAAATCAAGGGTTAATGGGGCAGAAGTCCTCGACGGAGGAGGCATGTTCTGATGATCTGCATGACACCAACGTCATGGCAATGTCGAAGGCTTCTTATGCTGATAAGGTCGCTCCTAGGCCTGCGCGCAAACCGGATATTCCTCTCCACAGATTCCATGCCTTGAAAGCTGTCAAACATGGGGAGTCGGCGTCGATCGCTATCCCTCGTGATCTTTACATGCAACAGGTATCCAACTTCAAATTTTCTCTTATTGGTAGGCACCTGCTTAATAAAGGAGACAAGCCTCGAACTTCTCTGGAACTCAAGGCTAAATTGCAAAGAATCTGGAAGCCGAAAGAGCCGTGGACCCTTATGCCTATGGGTAAAGGTTTCTACACTATCAAATTTCAGACGAACGAGGATAAAATTCTGGCCATGAATAGATCGGTCTGGGATCTTGCTTCGGGGCAGTTGCTGATTCGGGAGTGGGTGCGGAATTTTAATCCTTATAAAGCGTCATCTTCGTTCGCCCAGATTTGGGTTCGAATATACTACTTACCGGTTGAGTATTGGCATCCGGAAATTATTGCGGGAATCGCTGGAATTTTGGGCCAGCCTCTCTGAACTGATGCTGCTTCTTTAAGCGGTGAGGTTGGTCACTTTGTGCGTGTGTTGGTTGAAATGGATTTATCGCAACATATTCCAGAAACGTTGATTGTGGACGGTGGTGACTGCTCCTTTTCGGTGGAGTTCAGTTTTGAAAACTTTCCGTTGTTTTGTCCTCGTTGCAAAATGGTGGGACATTCTGTTGATAAATGCCGTAAAGTTTTGAAGGGGAGTTCTGGTAATAAAGCTCCAAATAAGCTGATGGAAAATAAGGAACAGAAGCTTCCTGACAAGAAACAATCTCTTGCTAATAAGGATTGGCAAATTGTTAGTGGTAGACGGTCTCAAAACTCGTTTCAGGTGTTAGAGTCTGTTGAACAATCTGAACATTTGTCTGGCCCGGATATGTTGGACAAATTTACTCGGCCAGTGTCGGAGAACAAGCCGCAGAATGCTACGTTTCGCAATGACTCTGAGATTGGTTTGACTGAAGAAGCTTGCAGGGAAGGTGTGGTGGAGGATGTTGATTCGGATGAGGAAGAAATTGCCCATGCGCCAGCCGATAACGTGATTGTGGATGTGGATGAGAGACCTTTAACTGGGCAACAGCAGCAATGCAGTCCGACACGCCAGGTGGTTGGGGACAGTCCGGAGACTGCTAGACAGCCACAGCCGGATTCGAGCATGCTGCGCTCATCCTCGGCTGAGCAGCAACCGCAGACTAGTGACCTTATTCCTGAGCTTGATCAGCAGATTGAGCAAGACCGGAATCTGAATTTGAATGCTGAACACGCACACCAAGTGTTCGATGGAAGGTTGAAGGCTGATTCTGGGCAGATTGGTTCACCGGTGTTGAATAGGCAGCATTCGTTGGGAGGTGCGAGATCGGAGCAGACGATGGTTCACTCGGAGGGACAGCAGGACTCCGCTGGAAGACAAATGTTGCTGGGATCCGATGGAGTGCAGATGATTAAGCCTACGACAGCGGAGGTTAGCGCTAAAAAGGTGGCGGCCTTGGAGAATCAAGTAAAAACTGACCGCTTGCACAAAACTTTGGGGCAGACTAGCACCGAAACCACAGGGAAACGAGGTCGTGGAAGACCTCCGAAGCATGAGCAGGTTCAGGTGGCGCGAAATCATAACATTTCGCTGAAACAACAGGAAGAAAGTATCAAGCAGCGACTTAGGAAGTCGGCGGAATCGGGGCACAAGCCAAATCCTTATGTGGTTGATCGTAGCAATCGCGAGAGTTTGCGGGTGATGGATTCTGTTGCTAATAAATGTTGGGCGGACGAAGTGGAACTGGCTGAGAACCAGTCCATGCACTCTTCCACGTTTTGATGAATATGCTCGTTTGGAACGTCCGTGGTCTTACGGACGAGTCTAAGCGTTTGATGAAGGAGTATTGTCATTCTTTTGCTCCTATAGTGCTGGGTATTATTGAGCCGAAATCTAAATTTCAGAAAGTCCAGCAGAATTTTTGGTTATCTTTGAATATGGTTCCTTGTCACCAAAATTGCAGGCTTCCTCGTCGTTCTAATATTTGGTTTCTGACGCACCCTTCGGTCCAGACTAGCGTTGTCTTATCTTCTTCTCAAGCTGTGGTGGTGGACTGTTATTGGCAGAACCGTAATTTTCGTGTGGCCGTCGTTCATGGTTCGAATGATGCTGGAGAGCGTCGTTTTTTGTGGGCTGATTTAATCTCGGTTATTACCAGGAATACGGTGTTTATTGGGGATTTTAATGCGGTGAAAGGTGCTAATGAGAGAATTAGCTCGGTTAGTCCGTCCAGACACGCTTGTCAGGATTTCTGTGATTTCATTGAAAATTCTGGTTTTGGTGAGCCCACTACTTCTGGTCTGCACTTCACTTGGTCGGGTCGTCGGTTTTTGCCTAGGCATGTGGAATCGGTGCTTGATAGAGCTTTGATTTCTGATGGGTTTGCGGATATGTGGGATTCCATTAACTCTCATGCTCTTCCTAGGATTTCTTCTGATCACTCTCCGTTGGTTTTACAATGTAAGCTTGCCATGCCTACTGGTAAGCGTCATTTCAAGTTTCTAAATATGTGGGTTCTCCACCCGGAGTTTCAAAACATGGTTGCTGCGTCGTGGAATGATCATGTTGATGCTCATTGCCCTATTTTTCGGGTTATGTTTAAACTGCGCCGTCTTCGTGGGGTGATTCGATCTTGGAATAAGACGGTTTTTGGCAACGTCGACACTGCTATTCTGGATAATCAGCAGGATCTTTTAGATATTCAAGCTCATATTGCTGAGTCGGGATATACGGACGATTTGTTTGATGAGGAGGTGTCGGCTCAGGCTAAGATTAATGTGCTCCTTTCTAGAAAGAATAGTATGCTTCAGCAGAAAAGTCGTTTGAATTGGCTTGTTGATGGGGATCGAAACACGACTTTTTTTCATAATATGATTAAGTTCCGAAATCGAGGGTTTTCGATTGGCCACCTGAAAATTGATGGGGTGGTTGTGCATGATCCGGCGGTTATTGAGGCGCATGTTACGGATTTTTTCTCGTCTTTGTTCACTGAAGATAGACAGACTACGGTCGATCTAGCTGAGTTGGAGGCGAATATTGATCCTTGGGTTTCTGAACTGCAGAACAACCATCTCACGAGTATCCCCCTTGAGGATGAGATTTCTGCTTCGGTTTTCAGTATGGATGCTAACAGTTCTCCGGGTCCGGACGGTTTTTCTGGTTGCTTCTTTCAGAGCTGCTGGTCGACGATTAAAGTGGATATTATTGCTGCGGTTAGAGCTTTCTTTTTGAATTCCTACCTTCCGGCTGGTTGCAATGCGAGTACTTTGATTTTGATTCCTAAAAAAGATGCTGTGGAGACGGTGGCTGACCTTCGGCCTATTATCTTGTCCAATTTCTTTTTCAAAATTATTTCAAAGATTTTGGCGACTCGTCTCAGTTTGGTGGCTGCGGAGGGGGTCTCTCAGAACCAGTTCGGGTTCATCAAAGGCAGATCAATTCATGATTGTATTGTGCTGGGTTCTGAGGGTTTTAATTGTATGAATAGATCGGGTCGTGGCTCGAACATCGCTTGCAAGGTGGATATTCGCAAAGCTTTTGATACGATGAGTTGGGAGTTTATTTTGCAGGTTCTTCGTGCTAATAACTTCCATGAGAATTTTATTAGCTGGATTTCTATTATCTTCACTTCGGCTAGAATTTCTATTCTGTATAATGGGAATCTTAGCGGATACTTTGCTTGCTCGCGGGGTGTTAGACAAGGGGATCCTTTATCCCCCATTCTGTTTGGCATTGCGGAAGATGTTCTCAGTCATCTCTTCATCAATTGTGTGAATTCTCATCATCTTCAGCCGATGAGCTTTAGTAGGGTGAGGAACTTCCCTACTCACTTGCTTTATGCGGATGATATCCTTATTTTCTGTAAGGCTTCTCAGAAGAATGCGCGTAAAATCAAGGAGATTTTGGATTACTATGGGCGTTTGTCTGGTCAAGTTTGCAGTGTCGAGAAGTCTCATGTCTTCTTTGGTTCGGGGGTTGCTGCTGTCATGCGTCGTAATATTACCCGGGAGTTGGGGTTTGCTGTGGGATGCCTTCCTGTTACTTATCTGGGTGTTCCAATCTTTACGGGTCGCTCTCGTGCTTCTTATTTTACCGGCATTTTTGACAGAATTGTTCAGAAGTTCTCTCGCTGGAAAGGGTTGCACCTCTCTATCGCTGGAAGGCTCTGTCTGATTCGTTCGGTTATTCAGAGTTCTGTTATCCATTCGATGATGGTTTATCGGTGGCCAAAATCTCTTCTCCACAGCTTAGATAAAAAGTGCCGGAATTTCTTATGGACTGGCAGGATCGACCAGCGGCCTTCTTGTCCTGTTGGCTGGTCTCGGGTTTGTGCTATTCGCCAGGAGGGTGGTTTGGGGCTAAGAGCTTTCGGTCTCATGAACAAGAGCTTTATGATGAAGCTGGCCTGGAAGTGTATTAAAGGGACTGACTTCGCGTATTCCATTCTTCGCACGAGGTACCTGACTAGTTTTGGTCATGCTAAGTCGTCGCTGCTTTCTTCGCCGATATGGACTAGTATTCGTGAGAACGTGAGTGAGTTGGTGGAGAACTCTTATTCCTTTATTGGGGATGGCTCTTCTACTTATTTCTGGCTTGATGATTGGCTTGGTTATAAGTTGGTGGATAAGCTTCAGGTTCCGTACTTCATGCATGAGTTTCTCCATCAATCAGTGGCGGATTATTATTTTGAGGGAGTCTGGCATTTCTCTGAGGATTTCTTTGTTCAGTTTCCTGACACGGTCTGTGATATTTTACTTTTGCCTATTGGGGAGAGTGAGGACTTGAGGTTTTGGAAGCATTCTGTTAGAGGTGATGTTACTGCTGCTCTGGCCTATTCTCATGCTTGCCATAGCTTTCCCAAAGTCCATTGGGGAGATTGGATTTGGGAGAATTATATTCCTGTGAGGCGCTCGATCGTTTGTTGGCGTATTATTCAGAACCGTTTGCCGACTCTGGATGTTCTCATTCGTCAGGGAATCTTGGGGCCCAATCGGTGTTCTATATGCGGTGCTGCGGAGGAGACTATATCTCACTTGTTTTGGGAGTGCTCGGTAGTGCGACCGATCTGGAGGGATTTTCTTGGTTGGTTTCATCAGGATGATTTTGGGCATTGCCCGGATATTCATAGCTTCCTGGTTTCGGCTTGGAATGCTAAGTTCAGTTCTCAGGTGAATTCCTTTTGGAAGTTGGGTGTTCTTTCGCTTCTTTGGCGTATCTGGGAGGGGAGGAATCGAGTTGTTTTCAATGATGATAGCTTCGATCCAAGGGCTGTGATGAGCTTTGTTAAAGTGGCGTTTAAGGAGCTTGATGCGTCTTCGTTTAAAATCGGTTCGGTTTCTAATTCTTGGCAGGATTATTTGATCACCCGTAGTATTGGTGTTGTTTCTCGTGCGTCTCCGCCTCCGTTAATGATTGAGGTGTATTGGTGGCCTCCTGCGGGCCAGTGGATCAAGGTCAATACTGATGGTTCGGCTTCGGGTGCGCCGGGTGATATTGCAGCTGGTGGGGTTTTTCGGGATAAGTTTGGTTGGGTTCGTGGTTGCTTCCACATGAAATGTGGTCGTGGTTATGCGTTCGAGGCTGAATTATATGCTGTTATTGCTGCGATTGCGATTGCTTATGCTCGGGGTTGGATGTTTCTTTGGATTGAGGCGGATTCGATGTACGTGGTGAATTTGTTAAGCTCTCGTGCCCGGGATGTTCCTTGGAGATTTGTGGCGTCTTGGAATCGCACGCTGCATATTCTTACGAATATGCAGATGATGGTTTCTCATATTTACCGGGAAGGTAATACTGCGGCTGATATTATGGCTAATCCTGATAGGTCGGAAGGATGGTGGCCACATGCGATTGATGATGTCAAGAAGGCCGTTGCTTTGGATATGGCCACTCACAGTTTTGTTCGTGTTCGTGGTTGATGGCTGTGTGGGTTGGTTAGGGCGTTTCCTAGCCTTTTTACAGTTGCTGGGTATGCTCGGCGCTGGGGTTTGGGGAGTCGGGTCCTATTGGTTGCTCCGCGATGGCGGCTGGCTGTCGGCGTTGAGAGTTTGGAGGTGTGGTTTTCTCTGCACGCTTCGTTTGTTTTTTGGCTTTTTGCTGCTCTTTTTTGGGTTGGTTGTGGTTTTTGGTCGTTTGTTTTTCTTTGGTTGTAGTGCTTGTTTTGGGGTTGCTGAGCCGGACTGCCTAGGGACGATGGTTCGGCCGGAGTTTCTGAGGCAGTCCTTCCCGCTCTTCAACTCCTCTGGGTCGTTTTTTTTTGTTGGTTTTAGACGAGTACTCTTTTTCCTCCTTAGAGGTTTTCCCTTGCGGGTTTTCTCTATGAAGGTTTTAATGAGGCTCGGCCCTTAGTCTGCTTCCTTTTGTGCTTTCAAGGGTTCCTTTTAGGCTTTTTTTTTCTCTTTCTCTTTTTAATAAAACCTTATTTTAATTAATATGTTAGACGTAATATTATTTATAATATAATACTAATATTATAACTATGCTATTATATATGTAACTAATAAAAGTTAGATGTATAATCTATTGTAAAACAATAATTTTAGTTATATACTAGTACGCCCGTCCGTGCATGCACGGCAAACATCGAAATTAAACGACATATATAAATAAAATTAATAAATAAATATAAATATTAAAGAGAATAAAATATAAGCAAATGTTAAATACTACTCCTATGTTTTAAAAATAAAATAATCAACATCATTTACTCAATGAAAATTCAAATTTGAAAATGTAAAGTTTCGACTTTATATAAAATATAATATAATGATAATTATAGTTTTTAAACAATTGAAAATTATTTGATAAAATTAGTATTACTATTATTATATAATATTACAAGTCATAATAAATAAATAAATCTTTTATACACAAACATAAATAACAAAATTATATTTGAAATTATATTTTTAATATATCTATAACTAATTATTCATCTACAAAGTTATATTAAAATTACTATAATTTAAAAAAGAGAGTTATATAATGAACCAATATATTTTCCTTCACCTTTCTTATATTCTAAACTATTAAATTAAAATAATATGTAAAACACAAAACATGGTATCTACTTATTATACCTTTTAAAACACAAAAATAAAAATAAATACATATATAGAAACAAATTTAGTAGAAAAAAGTGAACATTTCATTAAGGAGGGAGGGTTTAAAAAAATCGTTAAATAGAGTAGGGAGGAAAGTTAAAAAAATTATTTTAATTTATTTATTTTAAATTTATCTTTTATCATTTTGAAATTTTAAAAATTCTTAAAATTTCCATGTAATCGTAGCAAAAAAAGTTACAAATATATCAATGAAATCATACTTAAACATGTTATATCTATGAAATCATACAAAAAAGAAGATAAATCTTTTAACAAAAGATAAAAAATATTGAAATGAAAAAATAAGCAAATGATATAACGAAAAATAAAACTGGTGAATTAAGAACCAACACCTAAACTATAAGATGTAAAATGTGGACTGTACCTAGTGAAGATGATCGGAACGAGTGGAGTAAAGCAATCGGAAAACTTTGTGCGAACGAGAAAATAACTGTTGTATTCGAAAATATGAGGTAGCGTAAAAAATGTAATACACGAGCACGAGGCCTATTTATAGATTACAATTGAGGGTAAAAAGGTAAAATCGACGCTAGTGCATGCGTTTGACGTGATCGAAGGGCATATCGGGAATTTCGTCTTTACGCGGGAATTCTCCCGCGTTCCTGGCGACTCCTCTGGTGAAGATGATCCTCTCTGACGAGGGTGACTTCTCTGTCGAGGATGACTTCTCTGATGGGGATGACTTCTCTGACAAGGGTGAAAATGATTTCTCTGGCAAGAGCCATTTCTCTGGTGAGTGAGATGTCTCTGGTTAATCAAATCCCTCTGATGAGAATGATTCTTCTGACCAGCGTGACTCCTCTGGTGAGGATGACTTCTCTGATGAGTGTACCTCTTCTGCCATATTCGTCCCGCTAGTGGGGTCGATTCCTCTGATTTGTATTCTTTCCTTACTCTGCACATATTACTCCTCATCAACCACTCCCCCCTCTAGTCTGGTTGAACCGGGTAGTCTTCGCGTTCAACCAGTAGATTTTTGTGAAGATCGGCACTATGCTGGTTTTCCCTGATCCCTGCAAATCATGAAGATATAAACACTCTAATATTTTACGAAAATAAAGGTAAGTCCTGTAAGTTGCTCTCTGGTGTTTTTGTCACTCCCCCCTGGTCTGGCTAGTTCACTTCTGGAATAGTGCAACTAGTCAGAGGATTCGCCCGCATGGATGACGTCACCTGCATTAAATGCCTGCCCGATCTACAGTGCTTTTTCCCGTACCCCGAGGTTACTTTTTAGCCTTTGCGTCTTTTCGCCTTTCCGTAGGGATTTTTGGCCGTTGATTCATTTCCGTATGCCGCGTGTCGAGCATCCTGCATATTGGTAGTTGCCCGCGTACATGTTACTTAGTCGATTCGAACTTCCACTTTTCACTATTCTTCTTCTCCAAGTTCCCGAACTCCTTTATCTGCAATTTCCGGCGATCTTCCCTCCTGTTTCCGGCGTGTTTTTCCGCGACCCTTCCGTTCCGGTATTTACAGTCAATCTTTATTTGACCTAGGTAATTCGCGTACCTTCCTCTCCTAATTTTTGTGATTAGTTGTAGTGTAATGGTATAATTATTGGTGCTCTGATTGAGCGTGCTAGAAACCCTAGGATTGACATTTCCGACCATGGCCTCCACTTCCGCTCCTCAGTTCTCGCATTCGCCTTCCCCTTCCCCTCAAGCTTCTTCGTCTTCCTCTCCTCAACTCCAGGATCTCGAGAACCTCCCTTCCCCCTCTGCCTCTTATGATTCTCTAATTATTCCCAGTTCTTCTCCGCCTAAAAGAAGGGGTAAGAAGACACCCCAACCCCCCAAGTGCATTCCTGAATCCCGCCTCAGTGTCGCGGAGATGGACAAAATGCGACGCAAGTGTCGTTGCCTCCTAGGTTTACAATTTATCGCCTTTTCCAAAGACTCGACCCCTCCGGAAAAACTCTATGACCATAAGACAGTGGCTATCTGGAAAGCCCAGATAGATGCTGGTCTAAGACTTCCTCCTCCTCCTTTCTTGGCCGAAGTTTGCAATTACTACCGTATTCCCTTTTACCAGCTCACTCCCTCTGCCATCCGGAGATTGTACGCTTTTCACATTCTTTGCCGCTTCCATGGTGTTGGAGATACTGCCAAGTTATTCTGCCAGACCCAGTCGCTTCGTATGCAGAACAGCCCTCTGTACAGTTTTGCTAGCCTTAAGAAGTATCCCACCTCCTTTCTTTATTCCCTAAACTCTCACGACAAAAACTTCCTGTTCCAATACTGTTATGTGCGTACTCTTTCGGGTTCTTGGCGCGAGTACTTCGTTTCGGAGCTGCAATGGCATAACCCTCGCACCACCTATAAACCGGCTTCTCCCGATGCCCCTTCCACCTTTGATTTGGGGGTTATAGCCCATCTTAATATGATGAACAAAGCTCAGCCTTTAGACTGTAAATACCTGGCTGAGAACAATTCGGCTCTGGCTTACAATGGCCTGTTTCCCCTATATCCACAGAAATCAATAGGTAAAAAATATGAGTTAGAAAAATATGTTAACTTCTGTTACCCTGATGTTAATGGTATAGCATTTTGATTTTGCAGACATGTCTTGGAGAATCAAGTGCGGGGGCAAATTGCCTGATATTACTGCTCCTACTCCCAGTGGGGAGCATGGCTCGGGGGGTGCTGTTTCCAGGACGTCCCTATCAGATCAGCCGACTGGGGTCGAGCTGATCGCCATTCCCTCTGTAGTAGAGATCTCAGAAGGAAATGTGGAGGCCTCACGCCCATTTGATGCAGATGAGATTGATGCGGGCGCTCTTGTTCGTAGGAGCAAACGTCCCAGTACTGGTGATGCATTTGGCATGTGTGAAGAAGATATCCAGATTGTAGATATTACTGATGAAATTCCTTCACCCGACTCGGCCCCCGGTGTCACCCTTGCTGAGCTTTCGAAGAAAAGAAAAAGGGGTTCTCTGATCTCTGTGGGTGAGAGGGAGAAGCAGGAGGGCCTGAAGAAGGCCGGTAAGTCCCCGGAGCCAGTAAAGAAGTCGGCTGGCGGTTTGAAGGTCCTCCCTTCTGCTGGGGAAAAGGGCAAGGGGCCAGCAAAGAAGTCTGCTGGTGGTTCGAAGGTTCCCGCTGATAACACTCATATTTCCATGGTTTTTAATGTTCATATGATGTTAATTTTATAGGAAATTGAGTGTTGGATGATTGTTTTGTGCTTAATTTGCTTTATCTTGTGAAACATGATTCTTACTCGAACTTTGAAGGAATTTGCAGATTTATTGAGTTCGAATTTGGAACAATATTCTGAAATAGAAGTTGTAGATCGTCTCGATACGAGTTCGTGAGCGCAAACGGTTCGTAAATCCGAGTTCGGACGAGGAAGATATGGCCAAAACAAAAACGTCGCGCGCAGCAGTCAAAATTCGGCGACCTAAACGGCGATCGCCGAATTTTGGAGATTTTATGAGCAAAATCGGCGACCAAAACGGCGACCGCCGAACGGGTCGCCGTTTTCCCTGTTCAGATTTTGGCCTTGAGGAAGAAAAACGGCGATCGCCGTTTTTGGAGGATTTTTAGGCCATTTCGGCGACCAGTTCGGCGACCGCCGAACGGGTCGCCGTTTTTAGGCGTGTTTCCGTTTCCTTCCGCGTTTTTACGATTTTTCAAGTTATTTTCGAGCTCAAACTCTGTATTTTACCCTGATACTATAAATAGGTCTTCTTTTGACCTATCTAGGGTTCCCAGCTTTAGTTTTTCAGTCCAAAACTTTATTTTCTCAGTTTCATAGCTTTAGATTATTATTGCTTTCCAGTTTTTACAGCTTGGATTGGATTTCCACAAGATTGAAGATTCAAGCCGCTACAATTGTTTTATTCAGAGTTTTATTTAATTCAGTTCTTTCAATTGTGTTCTTTTTAATTATGTTTTTGCTTTCTTTTATTATGTTGGGCTAGTCTTTTAATCTGAACCTAGGGTTTGTACATAGCTGATTAATTATATGTGTATGATTTATTGATATCAATTTGCCCTCCAACTTATGATTCATGATTCCTGGTGCTTAATCTCTTGTGAATTATCTGATCAATGATTTACATGTCTAGCTGTTCAGTTTGAGTCTTGAATGTGATAATTGTTCAGCCGATTCAGGAATGCATGATATAGTGTTAGCCTTGAGTCTTGATTGCGACAGGTGAAGCTATAGGAAGCTATTCTTTGTGTACGCTTGGGAGTTAATTTATTCCTTGGAGTCTTGAATGTGAAAAGGGATTTATTAATCTACGTTCATAGGTGGTCGTTAGAGACGCTTGTGGATAGTATAGTGATCTTTCATCAGGGTTGGATTAAAATTGGTAATTGAATCAATAGGTTGAATGCATGTAGTTGATTGGTGAAAATACATCCCTAGGGTCAGAGCTTTTCTTTTATTTGAGTTAATTATCATAGTTTTTATGCTCTTTAGATTTATTTAGTTAATCTTAGTTTAATATTCACCTTCAATTTCGTTTTACTTGCATACTGTGAGAGTTTGTTTAGGAGATAGATAGAGTGATTTCGTTGTACAGTCCCTGTGGATACGATACTCGACTTGCTATTTCTGTGCTACAATTACACTGTTTAGTTGCAGTTTTTGTTGCTATAAAAATAGTGATCAACTTTTTGGCGCCGTTGCCGGGGATTGTTTAGATTTTGCTTTAATATTTCCAATAGGACTTTATAGTACTGCAAGTTTTTTTTTTATTGTTTTTACTTTTCTTTTCTGATCTTTTTGCTGTTTCTGTAGGTTGCATATGAACACACGATCTCACGGGAATCCTCTCTTTGAGTTCGATCCTGATATCGACAAGACCTTGCGCAATCTTAAGAAGCAACAGAATCAAGTTGAGGATAATACGATGGCTACTCCAGAGTAAATCCAAATTCGAGCTCTGCAAGAGCAGTTGAAGAAGCTGCTTGACGCACAGGAGACGAGAGAGGCTCCGAAACAACCAGCCATCAATGAAGCGTTCATACCACAGTATGTATACCAGGAGCCCCCACGTGTGAACGTTACCAACTTTGAGCTGAAAACGGGTCTGATCACGATGGTTCAACAGAGCCAATATGGTGGACAGGCGATCGAAGACCCTAATGCGCACCTGGCGCATTTCCTGGAGCTGTGTAGCACGGTGAAGATGAATGGTGTCCCTGATGACATTATCCGTCTTCGTCTTTTTCCCTTTTCACTGCGGGATAAGGCGAAGTCGTGGTATCATACGCTGCAGCTGGGAAATAATGTTGTGTGGGAGGACTTAGCTCATACGTTCCTACGCAAGTTTCATCCGCCTGGCCTTACGTTGAAATTGAAGATGGACATCGTGCAGTTTCAACAGTACGATGGAGAAAAGCTAGCGGAGACTTGGGAGAGGTACCAGGAGAAGCTCAGAAAGTGCCCAGGCCATGGTTTTGATGAAGGTACGCTAGTGATCATGTTCTACAATGCCTGCGGGGAGCGTACAAGGATGCATATGGATACAGCTGCAGGTGGCTCTCTACTCCAGAAAAGCAGCTCTGACGCATGGAGCATTATTGATAGTATGGCTTCTACGAGCTACCAATGGCCATCTGAGCGTATGCAATTGAAGAAGGTTGCAGCTGCGTCCACTTCTGATCCTATGGCAGCTATGGTTACTCAACAGGCAGCGATGGCTACACAGCTGGCAGAGCTGACTGCAAAAATTGGTGAATTGAATGCTGGACGTCATGAGCAAGCTGTGATAGACCCATCAGGCTTGGGAAACGTCAATTATATCAATGACAGAAATTATGGAAATTTTCAGCAAGGACAGCCAGGGATGTATAACAGAGGTCAGCCATATCAGCAGGGTCAGCAGCAGTTTCAGCCAGGAGCACGTCCGCACCCAAATCTTTCCTATGGAAACCCAAACAATGCTGTGCAACCTCCACCAGGATTTTCTGTTTCTAGTGGGGGAGTCATCAATGAGCCAAAGAAGGATTCGATGGAGGACATGATGAAGCAGATGCTCATGAAGATGACTGGGATGGAGGTGAATGTTGGAAATAAAATCTCTAACATGGAGAATAATTTCTCAGCATTATCTAAGCAGGTACAGATGTTAGAGAATCAAGTTGGTCAGATTGCCAACCAAGCGGCGGCGCAGCACAAGCCGGGCCAATTCCCAAGCAACACTACTGTCAATCCTAAGGGCCAATGCAATGCTATTTTCGATGGCACTCTGTCTCCAAAAGATAGGATGATGAGCAAGGAGAACGAACAACAAAGTGAGGAACCATACAAGGCTCCTATTCCACTTAGGGAATACATCCCAAAGGCTCCATTCCCCCGTAGGCTGATGAAAAGAGAGGTGCTTGAAGAGCAATATGCTGTGAAGCCGAGCAAAAATGTGGATGCCAAGGAAATCAAGCTGGAGGTCTCCAATTGCAAGAATGAGAAAAAAATTGCTAATCCCGAGGAGACAGAGCATAGACGCATAGTGGATGAGCTAGAGAGGCTACTTGAAGAATCAGACCGGCGTGCACAGCCTCAAACTCTCTCAAAATTGCAGGATCCCAAGGATAAAGAAGAAAAGACAATTGTTCACGCCAAGAAGATGGGGGATGAGGATAGGAAAATCTCGCAGGCGAAAGCTGTGTGCACTGAGCTACCAATGAAGCTACTTTCGAAGAAGAAAGATCCGGGTAGCTTCACCATTGAGTGCGAGATTGGAGGAGAGCTCTTTCCCGAGGCTCTTTGTGATTTAGGGGCTAGTGTCAATGTGATGCCCATCTCTGTTTTCAAGCGGTTGGGAATTGGAGATCTCAAGCCGACTTCGATGGAGATTCAAATGGCGGATAGATCAAGAGTGAAGCCGAGAGGAAAGCTTGAAGACATCTTTGTGAAGGTTGACAAGCTCGTCTTCCCTACGGATTTCTTGGTCCTCGATATTCCTGAAGATGCAAATCCGCCGTTGATTCTTGGTCGATCATTCTTAGCTACGGGGCGAGCTATGATAGATGTGCCAAATGGAAGAGTTATCTTTCACGCAGCTGATGCGCATGAGTCCTCTGTCTCTGTTCGTGTTAGGCGGTCTGTCACGCCCGCTGCGTTTGATGTTCATTGAGACCATGAGGTATCGTCGAGCTCTAGACGTTAAATTAAGCACTTGTTGGGAGGTAACCCAACCGTTTTCTTTGTTTTGTTTTCTTTCTTTTAGTTTCTTTTTGTTTCTTTGTTTTCTTTGTTTTGTTTGGTGTTTTAGTGCAGTGTTGAGCTTGGAAGATGCGGGAACTCGCGCCTTGTCCATACTACCACCATGGAGCATGTTTTTCTGTGAGTAGTGACACACATATCATCATCCCTCCAAACTTATTTTCGAACTTATGTTCTGTAATAAGTTTGGGGGAGGGGGGTGAGAGTAGATATGTGTATCACTTTTATCTTTTTGTTGGCTTTATTGTTTTATCTTGCTTAGTTGGTGGTGTGTGTTTATTGCTCCATTAGATTTCTGGTGAGATGCCAATGATGATTTCTATGAAAAAAAAAAAAAAAAAAAAAAACTGGAATTTGATTTTCTTTGATGATTTGAGCATAATTGGAACTAATTTGCATAATTCTAGAGTATGTTAACCTTGACTTTTGGACGTTGAATAAACCTGTGAGATTTTGAGCCATAACTGTTTATCATACACAGTTTATTCTTTGTTGTGAGTTTTGTCATGCATGTGGTGATCTTCTAGAACTTGCCATGGTTTCTGTGTTGAGGTTGCTGTTGTGCCCAGGATTAGGAGATGATTTTAGGCTATCTTTTGTTAGCCACATTATTTTCCCAAACACTGTCCTTGAAAAAATTATCCTTTGTTATCCACTTTGAGCCTAATTAGCTTTTATTCTTTAGCCGGATGATAGGGGGTGATGTAGTATATGGGGATCCTTATGTGGTGAATATCATAGTGGTTCATGAAAAAGAAGGGATGATATTGTGATACTATTTACTCTTATAAGCTCTAAAAAAAAAAAATTGTTGAAAAAAAAAGAAGAAAAAAAAAAGAAAAAGAAAAAGAAAAAAAAAGTGAAGTCGAGTGTATATTGAGATATTTGTTTGAAAATCGACTTTATGTGTTGGAAATAAATGGAGAGCATAAAAGAGTGTTTAGTTCTGTTTTGTGATGATTAAATCCCTTGAGTTTTGTTGATTATGGTGATATAGTTGGGTGGAAGATGGAATTTATTCCATACTTGCTTTGTGAAGTTATAAGGTTGGTGTTCTTAATTTATTTGAGTCACTTAGCCTATATTTCCCTACCTTAACCAATGTCCCTACATTATAACCCAAAGAAAAAGACCTTTCTGATCTTAGTCCTGGCACACTTTTAGCGATGGAGATTGTAGACGATTGGCAAGCCTATGGTAAGAGATCTGCATTGCATTGAATTCGATGAGAGCATACACGTCCTATTCCATCAAATTGAGAGTTGAGTGATACACATACCTGGTGAGATTCAATTGTTTGGAATGTCAAGGTTGATTTTGCTATAGGTTGTGTTTATTGGTGAATTTTGTGCTTAATTATTGAGGATTTGAGAATTCTATCATTCTTTATCTTTCGGAGGCATCGATGAGCTATATTTCTTACCCATTCGTGTTATTGATTTTATTCTTCCCATTATTCGAGGACGAACAATGGCTTAAGTTTGGGGGAGTTGATAACACTCATATTTCCATGGTTTTTAATGTTCATATGATGTTAATTTTATAGGAAATTGAGTGTTGGATGATTGTTTTGTGCTTAATTTGCTTTATCTTGTGAAACATGATTCTTACTCGAACTTTGAAGGAATTTGCAGATTTATTGAGTTCGAATTTGGAACAATATTCTGAAATAGAAGTTGTAGATCGTCTCGATACGAGTTCGTGAGCGCAAACGGTTCGTAAATCCGAGTTCGGACGAGGAAGATATGGCCAAAACAACAACGTCGCGCGCAGCAGTCAAAATTCGGCGACCTAAACGGCGATCGCCGAATTTTGGAGATTTTATGAGCAAAATCGGCGACCAAAACGGCGACCGCCGAACGGGTCGCCGTTTTCCCTGTTCAGATTTTGGCCTTGAGGAAGAAAAACGGCGATCGCCGTTTTTGGAGGATTTTTAGGCCATTTTCGGCGACCTGTTCGGCGACCGCCGAACGGGTCGCCGTTTTTAGGCGTGTTTCCGTTTCCTTCCGCGTTTTTACGATTTTTCAAGTTATTTTCGAGCTCAAACTCTGTATTTTACCCTGATACTATAAATAGGTCTTCTTTTGACCTATCTAGGGTTCCCAGCTTTAGTTTTTCAGTCCAAAACTTTATTTTCTCAGTTTCATAGCTTTAGATTATTATTGCTTTCCAGTTTTTACAGCTTGGATTGGATTTCCACAAGATTGAAGATTCAAGCCGCTACAATTGTTTTATTCAGAGTTTTATTTAATTCAGTTCTTTCAATTGTGTTCTTTTTAATTATGTTTTTGCTTTCTTTTATTATGTTGGGCTAGTCTTTTAATCTGAACCTAGGGTTTGTACATAGCTGATTAATTATATGTGTATGATTTATTGATATCAATTTGCCCTCCAACTTATGATTCATGATTCCTGGTGCTTAATCTCTTGTGAATTATCTGATCAATGATTTACATGTCTAGCTGTTCAGTTTGAGTCTTGAATGTGATAATTGTTCAGCCGATTCAGGAATGCATGATATAGTGTTAGCCTTGAGTCTTGATTGCGACAGGTGAAGCTATAGGAAGCTATTCTTTGTGTACGCTTGGGAGTTAATTTATTCCTTGGAGTCTTGAATGTGAAAAGGGATTTATTAATCTACGTTCATAGGTGGTCGTTAGAGACGCTTGTGGATAGTATAGTGATCTTTCATCAGGGTTGGATTAAAATTGGTAATTGAATCAATAGGTTGAATGCATGTAGTTGATTGGTGAAAATACATCCCTAGGGTCAGAGCTTTTCTTTTATTTGAGTTAATTATCATAGTTTTTATGCTCTTTAGATTTATTTAGTTAATCTTAGTTTAATATTCACCTTCAATTTCGTTTTACTTGCATACTGTGAGAGTTTGTTTAGGAGATAGATAGAGTGATTTCGTTGTACAGTCCCTGTGGATACGATACTCGACTTGCTATTTCTGTGCTACAATTACACTGTTTAGTTGCAGTTTTTGTTGCTATAAAAATAGTGATCACCCGCTTCTGCCGGGGGAAAGGGCAAGGGGAAAGCTGTGGTGTCCCCTGCTGATGAACCGGAGGATGTTGTTCCTGGGCCGATTTCGAGTTGGTCGGGTCAAAGGCTAATTGATGCCTTGCTAGCTCGTGTCCACTCAAAGGACCAGGAGAAAGTGGAGAAATTGCCCCGGGGGGTTTTAGCTACTCAGCTGTGCCAGTTGGCTCTTCAGGTACCTTGTCTCTTATACCTTTATCATAGAAAGAAAAAACGAAGTTACTAACCTTTTTGTTGTTCTGTCGGAACCCATTTTGTTTTCTTGCAGGTGGAGGCTCGGATGTGGGGAGCTGTTAAGTGTATCCACGACTATGACATGTCGGAGAAAGAGAGAGAGGAGGAGCAAGCGGACATCGCCAAGCGCGATGATGATGTCGCTGGAGTGGTGGAACGTCTGAGTAAGGCTGAGGCAGAAATTGCTGAGTTGAAGGCTCAGCTGGCCCAATCGGAAGTGGAGAAGTCCTCCCTGGTTTCTGAATTGACCAGGACGACCAAGGAAGGTCATGAGAGCCTTGCCAGGTTCAAGGCGGGATATGAAAAAGCTTACAAGGAGACCAGGCGTGGTTGGAAGAAGACACTTATAGAGGCTCAAACTCGTGCCTATGTCTTGGGGGCGCGAGATCAACGCCTGGAGTATTTCTTGTCTCCGCAGGGTCAACACTTCCTGGGAGTGATGCTAGAGGGCACTCTGGAGGCTTTTAAAAAGACTCCCGAATACCTAGAGGATTTTGGGCCCCTTTTTGCTTACGTAATAGAGCGTACTGCTACCAAGGCACTAGAGATGGCGGGAGCCACCCCGGAGCAACTCGCTTCCTTGAATTTCCGAACCCTGATGGATAACCTTAAGGATGAGGAAATAAATGAACTGATGGGGATCCCTGCAAATTCTCCAGGGAAACCAGAGTGGTGGTATCCAGTGCTGGAGAAGGCCATTCCCTATTTTACTCTTGGGATTGGATTTGACTCATTGCCCTCTGCTCCCCTGTATATGCCTGCTTTCTCTGCTTCCCTGGTACGCTTTGTGAACCGGCTGCGGGATCCTACTGGCAAGGGCACCCGGTCATTTTCTCAGTTCAGCATGGAACCTCCCCTGCCCTCTGATTTAGCGCCTTCAGCTTTCTCCGATTCTGCCTCCTCCTCTGCTGCGGTGGATCAGCTGTTTGATCTGTATAGGGATGAGACTTTATATGTGCAGGAAGCTGCGAAGCTGTTGGATGTGGGAGCTCGTCTTCCCAAAGTGAAAGAGATCGACATGCTGCCTGTGTTTACAGAGGGAACCTCTGCTAGCCAGATCCCTGCCAGTGGTGTTCCTCCTCCAGTATCCTCTGCCTCTGCTTCCTCTACTTCCCCTGAAGATGCCTCCATCCCTCCTGCCTAATTTGATAATAATTTTTGTAACTCTTTATTTTGTACAGACTGAATACTTTACCTCCGATTTTTGGTGTACAGCTGTGCCTCCTTGGCATGTTTTTATGAAACTCCTTTTCCGCTTATGTCGCTTTTTTCCCTTTGTTCTTTGTGTTGTTTTTTTTTTTTTTTTTTTTCACGTTCATATTGAATCTGTGCTTGGCTTGGTTTAGCTCATCATGCTTGTTGTCGGTGTTTCTTTGATTTTCTCCTTCGAGATTTCTCTGATTTCTGCTGTGGGGGTTCTGTTGATTCTTCTGACAAGAACTTCGGTTGACTCTTCTGGAAAGGATTTCACCGCCTCCTCTGACGAGGATTTGGTTGATTCCTCTGGAAAAGATTTCACCGCCTCCTCTGACGAGGATTTGGTTGATTCCTCCGGAAAGGATTTCACCGCCTCCTCTGACGAGGATTTGGTTAATTTCTTTGTCAATGATTTCGCGCTTCCCATCCGAGCTGCTTCTCATCCAGGCTTGAGCACTCTGCGCGGAGCATGGAGGACCTGGGGGGTGCAACCAACTTTCGCGGCTTACGATTAAATAGTAACCCTCTGCGTGGAGCATGGAAGGCCCGGGTGGCACGACCAACTTTCACGGCTTACGATTAAATAGTGACCCTCTGCGTGGAGCATGGAAGGCCCGGGTGGCACGACCAACTTTCACGGCTTACGATTAAATAGTAACCCTCTGCGTGGAGCATGGAAGGCCCGGGTGGCACGACCAACTTTCACGGCTTACGATTAAATAGTAACCCCCTGCACGGAGCATGGAAAACCCGGGGGGTGCGACCAACTTCCGTGGCTTACGGTTAAGTGCAACCTCTGCACGGAGCATGGAGGACCCAGGAGGGGTGCAACCAACTTTCGTAGCTTACGATTATGTGCAACCTCTGCGCGGAGCATGGAAGGCCCGGATGGCACGACCAACTTTCGCGGCTTACGATTGAAAGAACACCCTGCACGGAGCATGGAAAACCCGGGGGGTGCGACCAGCTTTCGTGGCTTACGGTTAAGGACAACCTCTGCGCGGAGCATGGAGGACCCGGGGGGTGTAACCAACTTTCGCGGCTTACGATTATGTGCCACCTCTGCGCGGAGCATGGAAGGTCCGGATGGCACGACCAACTTTCGCGGCTTACGATTAAGTAGTATCCCTCTGCGCGGAGCATGAAAGGCCCGGATGGCACGACCAACTTTCGCGGCTTACGAGCGCTTCCCTCCCTCTGCGCGGAGCATGGAAGGCCCGGATGGCACAACCAACTTTCGCGGCTTACGAGCGCTTCCCTCTGTTCTGGTGGAGCGTGCTCCCTCTGCTCTGCTGGAGCGTGATCCCTCTGCTCTGCTGGAGCGTGCTCCCTCTGCTCTGCTGGAGCGTGATCCCTCTGCTCTGCTGGAGCGTGATCCCTCTGTTTTTCCCTTGACTTGTTGAGAAGCCATTTTTGAATTTGAAAATTGGGGACTACGGGTATACACCCTACTCCCCCCTCTGGTGACATGTGCAATACTCTGTTATGAACATGTTGGCCCAATTACTTCTTGTTCCATCACCGACCCATAAATTCGTGTAAGCCCATTACCCCTTGGCCCCTTTCTTAGGCCCAATACCGTTTCTATATATACCCCTCCTTCCTTCATGACCTAGCTCAAAATCCCTTATTTTCTTTCCGCCGCCCCAAATTGCTCTCCTCTCAAACCCTAGATCTGTCGACCCTTTGTTTCTCCTTTCCTGTATCTTTCCCCATCTTGGTTGTGAAGCTCTCAATCGGGGGAGTGAGTCCTGTTAAGAGGTTGTATACTGAAAAGACAGGACTCTCCCCCGCTTGAGAGTTTTATCTCCAGGGTTCCTGAAGAAAGTTTCCCTCCTGAACCATTCCTAGCTTGGTTATAAAGCACTCAGGTAAGGGAAGTTCCCCTCTGCACCCTCACATCCCTGAAGGCTCCGCTTTTCCCTCTGTGCTTCCGGTGCAGAGCTCTTTGTGGAGTAATGAGGGGACTTCCCGTACTTGAGAGCATTATTACCGGTTTCCCGAGATCTGGAAGTTGATTGGTCTTTTCCTCCGTATTCTTTCCTTCTGGCACTTTGACTTGTTGCTTTTCTTGGTATTCTGCAGGTGTGGGGTAAATCCGGAGTGGATCTGCGGTAGATCTGGCGTGGGTATCCCCCGATGGAAGAGAAAAGCTTGAAGTGTTGACACATGGGGGCGAAGTCGTCAGCTCTTGATGTTTTGTTTTCCCTTTGACCTGCTAAGAAGCAGTTTTTGTATTTGTTTCTCCCTTGTCCTGCTAAGAAGCAGTTTGTATTTTGAATTTGAAAATTGGGGACTACGGGTATCCACCCTACTCCCCCCTCTGGTAACATGTGCAATGCTCTGCATGAACATGTTAAACAGCATATGTAATGTAAGAAAGCAATAATTGAAATAAACAAACACAACACCAGGGAATTCCCTAGAACCACATATCTGTTTTATTGATATTATGGCCCCGGACCTCGTTAAAACCCCTGTGGGGAAAAAGAGTATCCGGTCTACAAGTGATTACTCCTGCTAAAAAGCAGTTATACATAAAACTTTTTGAGTGTGTTTATATTCCATGGCCTGGGGAGAGCTCTGCCGTCTGAATCCGACAATGTGTACGCTCCACCACCCAAGACCTCTGTAATGATGAATGGTCCTTCCCAATTTGCTTCAAACTTGCCCACTGCCTTTAATGCGTCTGCTCTTTTCAATACTAGATCACCCTTGACCAGCTTCCTTGCTCTGACCCTTTTGTCGTACCCTGCTTTGATGACACTTTTATATTTTGCTGCTCTGATTTGCGCTTCTTCCCGCTGTGCTTCCACAAGGTCGAGCTCAGTTCTTCGAAGGTCAGCGTTATGGTCTGTATCATAAGTGATGATACGGTATGATTCCAGTCTGGCCTCTGCTGGTATCACCGCATTGGATCCATAGACCAGCGTGAAAGGAGCCTCCCCTGTTGCCGTCTTTGGACTGGTGCGATAAGCCCAGAGGACTGTATCCAATTCTTCAACCCACTTCCCTCTGCTCTGGTTCAGTCTCTTCTTAATCGCCTCACAAATTGTTCTGTTGGCTAATTCCACTTGACCATTCGCCTGTGGGTGGGCCACTGAGACGAAACGCTGAGTGATATCCATTCGATCGCAGAAATCCGCGATTCTCTGCCCTGTGAATTGAGTCCCGTTATCGGATATAATGATTCTTGGTACTCCAAATCTGCAACAGATGTTCCTCCAAATGAAGCGTTCCACTGTAACTTTATCAATCTTGCCCACAGCTTCAGCCTCAACCCATTTAGAAAAATAGTCTACTGCCACGATAAGAAAGCATTTTCCTCCGGTGCTGTTGGCAACTTTCCGACTATATCAATGCCCCATTTGTCAAACGGACATGCCGCGTACATGACACCCATAGGTTCCCCTGGTACGTTGATTCGCCCGGCATGTCTCTGACAGGCTTCGCACTTGCGGACGAACTCTCTGGCTTCCTTGTTAATATTAGGCCAGTAAAACCCTGCCCGGATGACTTTGCGCACCAGATCCCGAAATCCCGTATGCCCACCACAGCAACCTGCATGAATTTCTTGCAAAGCAAAATTAGCTTCCTCTGGAGATAAACATTTTAGCAAAGGTTGAGTGAAAGATCGTTTGAAGAGTTGATCGTTGATTAAGCAATAATTCTCATAGCGAGCCCTCTGATTGGACTCTCTGCTCAGCCGCTCCCCTGTCTTCAGAAAGTGTATAATCGGAGCCCGCCAATCATCCCTGATCTCTACCGAGAACACTTGCGAAGTCTCCATCTCTCTGGTATCACAGAGTAAAATAATCTCGTCGCTCCAAGTTTGCTCTACTGCGCTAGCCATACGCGCCAATAAGTCCGCTTTTGTATTTTCCTCTCTGGCAATTTGCTCGATCCTGAATTCCATGAACTTCTCTTTCATTTCACTGATTTTGGAATGGTACGCCCTCATTCGCTGATCCTTGATGCTATAAGTCCCTGAAAATTGTTGGGCGACCAATTGGGAGTCTGTCTTTATGATGACACACTCGGCTTTAAGCTCTGACAAGATGTGAGCCCCTCTGACCACGGCCTCATATTCCGCTTCATTGTTGGACAACCGACAAGTGAATTTGATGGCGAACTGGTATGTCCCATAACCTGGCGAAGTGATATAAACCCCGATTCCACACCCTTCTTTTGTTACTGATCCATCCACGAAAGCAACCCAGAACTCTGGCACGGGACGCCGAGTCGTTTCTTGTAGGAAATCTGCCAGCGCTTGCGCTTTGATCGCCGTTCTCGGTTCATAATCCACATCATACTCCCCCAACTCCACTGCCCACTTAACCATTCTTCCCGACAAATCCGGGCATCCCAAAACTTGTTTGAAAGGTAGAGCAGTGCGCACCACCACCCGATGTGACAAGAAGTAAGGCCTCAACTTTCTCGCCGTAACCATGACCGCCAGAGCAGCCTTCTCAATCTCTGTATAATTTGATTCAGACCCTTGAATGATTCGACTGACGAAGTAGATGGGCTTCTGATGACTCCCCTCTTCCCTGATAAGCACAGAGCTGATCGCATCCGCCCCTACCGCTATATACAGATACAACGTTTCTCCCGGGACCGGCTTGGTCAGAGTCGGTAGCTTTGCCAGATATACCTTAAGGTCCTCAAATGCTGCTCGACACTCCTCTGTCCATAGAAACTTCTCTCCCTTTCTCAATACTTTGAAAAACGGCATACTACGTTCTGCCGATCGTGATATAAATCTGCTCAGAGCTGTGATGCGTCCGTTCAGAGTCTGCACCTCCTTAATTCCTCTGGGTGGTGTCATTTCCATGATAGCCCTGACCTTTTCGGCATTAACCTCAATCCCTGCAGGTGTGACTTTATATCCCAAAAACTTCCCTGTGGTGACCCCAAAGGTGCATTTTGCTGGATTCAACATAAGTCGATGGTCTCTGACCACCGTGAATATCTCCTCCAAATCAGAAACATGATCCTCTGCCCTCACACTTCGAACAAGCATGTCATCCACGTATACTGAAATGTTCTTAGCAAGTTGGTCTTTGAAAATTTTTTCCATCATTCGCTGGTACGTGGCTCCCGCATTTTTCAGACCAAACGGCATACTTTTCCATCCATATACCCCACAACAGACGGCAAAGGCCGTTTTGGCGATGTCTCCCCTGTTCATCTTTACCTGATGATATCCCTGGTATGCATCCATCATGGATAACAAGGCACATCCTGAAGTAGAGTCCACCAATTGATCAATCCTTGGCAGAGGATAGTGATCCTTTGGGCAAGCGGCGTTTAAATCTATGAAATCCACACACATCCTCCAAGTGTTTGTTTTCTTGGGTACCATCACCGCGTTTGAGATCCACTCTGGATACTGCACCTCCACAATATGCCCGGCTTTCAGCAACTCATAGACCTGCTCTCTGATTGCAGCGTCCTTTTCAGCCCCAAAATTCCTTGTCCGCTATTTCACCGGCTTAACCTTAGGGTCCACGTTGAGGCAATGCTCGGCTAATTCTCTATCAATTCCTTTTAAGTCTGCGGTGCTGAATGCAAATACATCCGCATTTCGCCGAGGACAGCCAATGAGCTCCTCTCTGACTTGATCACTCATGGTAGACCCAACCTTTGTCTGGAAACCCTCTTTCCCTGGAAATAATTCGATCATGTTGCAAACATCGCTAGTGGACACCAGCGCGGTTTTCTCTGTGGAGTCCCTGTCTTTTAATAAATCCGCCAACTCTTGGCGCTCTTCTGCTGGGGCATGTACTTCGCCCATTTTCCCCCTTTTCCGCGCGTCCGCCCCCTCTGTCCGTCTTTCCCTTTTCTGCCCTGCTGACTGTGTGAGCATTTGTACGTGGCATGCTTTTGATGTCGTTTGATCACCGCAAACTTCTCCCACTCTTCCACCCTCGATGGGAAACTTCATTTTCAGATGAAACAAAGAGATAACCGCCTTGAACGCCGTTAAGGCAGGTCGGCCGAGTATGACATTGTACGAGGGTTTAGGCATATCCACCACTAAGAACCGTACCATCCTTGTTTTGTTGCCCGCAACCGTACTGCCAAGAATCAACGGCAGCTCTACATACCCTAGAGGCATGACCATCTCTCCCCCGAACCCAAACAGAGGAGCATTTGTCGGCTCAATATGAGCGTTAATTCCCATATTTTGAAGACATTCCTTATACAAGATGTTTACAGCGCTGCCCGAATCTACGAAAATACGGTGAATAATGCAGCCGGCAATGTCTGCCGTGATGACCAGTGCATCATCATGCGGGTACATCAATGTGCGTATATCCTCCGCTCCAAAAGTGATCGCAGACTCTTCTGCTGCATTCGTAATTTCCATGACCCTTTTAGGATAGTATCCCGTTTTTACTGCCCTGACGACTTGTTTTTTAGCCCAATTTGATGTGGGCATCCCGTTTTCCCCACAAATCATATGCACTTCCCTTCTGTAAGGGGGAGGCGGTACTTGCCTTTCTGCCCCTTCTCTACGATTATCCCGGTTGTCATCGGGCCTACGATCCCTGTTGTTCCCCTGCTCTTGACGCTGATCACGGTTATTTCTCTGATCCCTCTGATCTCGTTGATCCCTCTGATCTCTCTGATCATTCCGCCTCTGGCCCTCATTTCCTCTGTCGATGAACTGGTCAAGGTATCCCTGACGCACCAACAGCTCCAATTGATGCTTAAGATGTCCACAATATTTCGTGTAATGTCCGAAAGAATTGTGATACTCACACAACTTGTTATTAGACCCTTCCTGTGGCGGCCCAGTCCGGTAGGTTCCCGGTGCCCGAAAGAACGGCTGATCCTTTATCAAATGAAAAATTTCTTCCTGTGGTTTATTCAAGGGCGTGTACTCGGTAAACCGCGTAACTTCATTCACTGTGCGCTGCTGGTGGGACGGCATTCCTCCCTGGGGTGGGAGTACTCTGGGAGGCAACCCTCTGAACGGGGCCCTTTCCTGATGTCTCTGTCTCTCGGGTGCTTCCTCAGCTTTTTTGACTTTATGTTTGTCATTTTCCACCTTTCTTGCCATCTTGGCATCCTCTAACTGTAGGTATCCTGGCAGCCTCGCCATAATGTCATCAAAATCCTTTGCTGGTCGGATTTGCAATTCATCAAAGAAGATCCCTGGCCTGAGTCCTCTGACGTAAGCGCAATTTTTTATTTGTGATTCCGCCTCCGGCACCTCCAGAGCAGCGAGATTAAATCTTGCTGTATATTCCCGCAACGTTTCACCTTGATCCTGCTTGATATCCATCAGCGAAAGAGCTGACTTTCCTACCCTCCGCGAACTCGCGAACTGACGTAAGAAACGAGTTTGTAGATCCTCAAATGAATGAATAGAGTTCGGGGGAAGCATCCCGAACCATAACTGAGCCGGTCCAGTGAGAGTAGTTGAAAAGATACGGCACTTGATGCCCTCCGTGTACATATGCAGCGTGACCAACCCTTCAAACCGATTGAGGTGCACCTCCGGATCGGTAGTGCCATCATAATCCAACGAGATGGGCTTGTAGCTTCTGGGTAGGGTATCTGCCATAATATTATCAGAGAAAGGACTACGGTTGCTGATGGGGTGAAATCGTGAAGTCTTAGCCCTCTTGTCCCCCTTGTGCCTCCCCTGCTCCCTTCTGTCCCTGGGTACGTCATGAGCATGACGCTTGTGAATTCTATATTCAGGTCTGCCAGAGGAATACTCCGGCTCTCGTTCCTCTGATCTCTCTGTGTAGCGTGATTTTTCTGATCGATGGGACTTCTCTACCCGGTATGATTTTCCTGACCTTTGTGCCCTGTCCTCCCTCCGGGATTTCTCCCTTAGTGATTCTTCCAGATCCTGGAGTTGATGTTTCAGCTGGGACACTTGGTTTTTTAACTGTGCCTTTTCCTTTGGTCTCTCTTCCTCGAACACAAGGGAGACGGATTGACTATCAGACTCGTCAACCCTCTCCTTTCTAACAACACTGTTGAGTCTGACACGCCTCCCCTCTGGTCTTCTTTCCACTTCCCTGTCAGCAGGGTCCCCTTGTAGTTCCAGAGGCATCACAGCTTGTTTGTTGATTGCCAAAGTGTTTGCCTCCTGAGCAGCTGGAGGTGGGGCCTCAGTGCCCTGCGGGTTTGCTGCTCCAACCGGGAGAGCTACGGTAGGAATGATAGACAGCATCGGAGTTCCCATTGCCTGGCGCATGTTAGCGTAATTGAGCAAGGCCATCATCTGTTCTGCTAGCCCAAAGTTAATCGATCCCCCACCAGATGTGGGGGCCAAGCTCGGCACCTCTGATCCTGGTGTCACCAGAGCAGACCTCTGGAAGTTACCATTCAATCCCATCAGCGGAGTAGCCGAGACAACGGGGAATCCCGGTGGTGTAGCGAAGGTTGTGTTGCCCTGCAAGTTGTTGAACAAAGAGGTAGGCACCTCAGTGGTGAGCGCAGCGGAGTCGAACTCCTTTTCTAGGTTGCGGTGTGCATCAGAGGATCCCATGGTACCTACACATAAACAAAGTGAGAAACCGTTCTAACGATGAAAGAATAAACCCCCTGTTACTGATTGGAATCCCGATATAAGAAATCCAATAAGAAATCCCGGCTACCGGTACAGAGACCGTTAAAAAATTCCCACGCCGTAACTCTATGCACTGGGAAATAAACCCAGGGCATAGATCGAGAAAACAGAACCCGCATAACGATGATTTCCCCCGTGAACCCCCACCAAAGTCCGGCGGAGAAAACAGAGCATCCAGAGAACCAAAATAGGAAATCCAAAGACAAGCATAAACAGGGCAACCACCAACGAACTTATTAGCGTAGTACGTTAGAAATGATAGGTAAATAAGAGACATGTAAAGAAATGAACATCATAACCTATAATTAACACGGTCATGCACTATAATGACAGCAAAACCCATAAGCAATTAGGATTATCATGACAATCAGCCAGATTAGCAACATGATGCGTTAACCAGAGCACAAAACGAAGGTTAGTTTAAGAAATCATGAAGAACATCAATGATTATTTCCCTCAAGTGAAGATCATCCGCGGATCAACAGCATGAACCTCACCACAACAAAGACAAAGTGTTAATCATCAAATTATCGAGGTAAAACCCCTAGATTTGTCACAAAAACCCCAATATAACAGGAACAGAACATAACTCCCCAAGACAGGGGAAGTAACGATAATTATCATCCTCAAGCGAAGAACACCCACAGATCCACAACACAAGCCCAATCATAACAGAAACAAAATGCTAATCGATGTACTATCGGTGCAAAACCATGAATCAACAATAAAAACCCCACGCCTACCAAAAACAGGATAATATCCAGCAAATCACTAGTGCAATTCTAAGATTATCGAAGAAAATACGAAGATCATCCACAATTATCACGTTGACACGTAGAACACCTATACGCAAGCAGTATAAACCCGAAATATCGAGGATCCGTAAGAACACGACTGACATAATCAAAACAGAGCATCAAACCACAATTTCCTCATGCAAAATACTAGATCGGTGAAGAAGACGTCAGTTCTACAAAGAAGCCCTTTATCCGCTGACAACTAACCCAAACAAACGGTAAACAAACGTAAAACTTCCCGATTCATGACTTATGCCTGTCGCCACCTTTCCCCATGCACAAAAAACACAAATCGACGCAAACCACAGCAGATTAGCAGCATATTAACCCGGAAGACGCAATTAACCGATCAAAAATAGCTGGGTGTCCGAATTATCGGCTCGATTGGTGCCAACGCCCGCAAATCCGATTGGAATTTCAGATCTGCGTACGCCGGCGACCGTGATCTCACATCCTAACTCAGTAGCTTTCCCACAGACGGCGCCAGTTGGTGAATTAAGAACCAACACCTAAACTATAAGATGTAAAATGTGGACTGTACCTAGTGAAGATGATCGGAACGAGTGGAGTAAAGCAATCGGAAAACTTTGTGCGAACGAGAAAATAACTGTTGTATTCGAAAATATGAGGTAGCGTAAAAAATATAATACACGAGCACGAGGCCTATTTATAGATTACAATTGAGGGTAAAAAGGTAAAATCGACGCTAGTGCATGCGTTTGACGTGATCGAAGGGCATATCGGGAATTTCGTCTTTACGCGGGAATTCTCCCGCGTTCCTGGCGACTCCTCTGGTGAAGATGATCCTCTCTGACGAGGGTGACTTCTCTGTCGAGGATGACTTCTCTGATGGGGATGACTTCTCTGACAAGGGTGAAAATGATTTCTCTGGCAAGAGCCATTTCTCTGGTGAGTGAGATGTCTCTGGTTAATGAAATCCCTCTGATGAGAATGATTCTTCTGACCAACGTGACTCCTCTGGTGAGGATGACTTCTCTGATGAGTGTACCTCTTCTGCCATATTCGTCCCGCTAGTGGGGTCGATTCCTCTGATTTGTATTCTTTCCTTACTCTGCACATATTACTCCTCATCAAAAACAAAATATGAAATGAAAATACATCATTTAAGAAAAAGAACTAAAATAAGAGAGATGAGAGAGAAGATAATTTATATTTTAATATCTTTATTATTTTAAATCTATGTTATATCTATTATATACTCCTATCAAATTAAAGCTAATATTATGATCTTTAATTTGACATGCATATTGAATATTTTATTATTATTTAAATTACACGATTTTTAAAAAGAAAGAAAATATAAAAGTGAAAAAACAATAAAAGAAAAAAAAGAAGAACTTTGACTTGGAAACAAAAAACTGCTACCCACGTTTTGGTATAATTTTTTTTGTTTAACACGTTTTGGTAGAATTGAATTGATATGTAATAACCAAAATTTAAAAAATAACTAAATTTTAAATTACGGCGGGAAAAAATAGCCGTTAAACTGCTCTTTTATATTATAACTATACTATAATATCAAAATAAATAATTTTATATTATTATATGACTTATACTATATACTATATTTTATTAGTTTTTGTATTTATAAATTCATGTACAATTGTATATATTCACATAATATAGATTATATACATCATTATATAAAATTTATAAATATTTTTCAAAATATAAACATAAAAATATATATTATATATTTTAAAACTATAGATTTTGATACGATATATACCGCGATTTTCGCTATACCAATATATACGGACAACTGCGGTATATCAGAATAAGGTATTATACCTTATTACCAGTATATACCGAATATTAAGGTATACTAGAATAAGGTATGATACCGCATCACCGGTATATACAGTAATATTTGGTATACCAGTAAAGTAATACGGTATCATGCCGTGTTCCGGTATATACCTTTAATAAAGTATTTATTGATTTTTTCGGTATATACCGCGGTATCGGTATACACCGGTATACCCCGGTATCTAGAAAATCCATACCTTTACCTTACCGTAAATCTTCGGTACGGTATCATACCTTACCAAAAAAATCGGTATACCTTAAATTCGGTATTTTCCGGTATTTTACGGTACGGTATGGCCGGTATACCGAGTTTTCGGTATATTTTCCCAGCCCTAGTCCAAAGGCATACAGCCAATATATGAAATTATTGTCTTAAAAAATTAAATAATTAAAATTATATATATATATATATATATATATATATATATATATATATATATATATTGGATACAATAATCTGTTAGAAGCTAATATAAATATGTAACTTAAGAAAATTAATGGAACAAATTACTAGATAACCAATAGTCAGTTAAAATAAATAAATTTAGTAATATCGTGAATTTATATATAGTCATCTATGTTGTCAGTTCATATTTTATATTTTACAACATTTTAGAATCAAATTAGTTTTATTTTAATAATATATGTAATTTAATTATCATAAATCTGTAGTTTTAATAAATAAATAATGATTAATAATATTAGATGTTTAATTTTGAAGATTTTAAAGAATATTTTATTTCCTATAATTTAGAAAAAGTGATGCCTCACAATAATTTATTAAATGTTTTACAGATATTTAAAAATGTTTTATTTCTTATGAATATTTGAGAAAAGTGACGCCTCACACAATGTTTTGAAGATTTGTAAAGAATGTTTTATTTCCTATGATTTATTAATTCAAAGTGACGTCAAACATATTTAATTTCGCTAAAAATATTCACTAATTTGATTGATGTTTAAAAGAATATTTATTTCCTAAATTTATAATGTATAAATGGAATAGAATCATACAATCGCTTCCAAAAATATGTAATAAGGGCAAATTAGTCATCACATTATTTAATTAATAAAAAACCGGTTAAGAAAATAAACCGGTCCGATCCGATTCAAAATTGGAGGGTATTATGTATATACATATTATGTAAGAATATCTTTTCCCATCAGAAATTAATAAACTAATGAGTGTTGAACTGATTTCCAATTAGACTTAAATATAGGAGAAATAATAAAGGCCCAATTCAATTAATTCTAATCAGTCCACTGTTCTTAATATCAAACCTGGGCTCATTTAAAGAAATAAGTCAGCCCTTTTCTAATTAAATCCAGCCCAAAATTTCGGCCCACCTTAAGGAATAAATGCAGCCCAAGCAAGAGGCCCACCTCTTCTTTTTTTTTTTAGTCAGGAACGACTGAAAGGATCAGCACTCTCTACTTCTTGCCAAATTCGTCGCCGCCGTTGACTCTTTTAGCTCCGGCGAACGGCCGCCTCCGCCACTCAGAGATCCGGCGCTTTTTCTCTCAACTCCGGCGACTGACTGTCGCCATTCCTTTCTCACATTCTCTCTCTGTTTCGCGATCTCTCTGTTTCGCCATTTGGCGTCCTCATCTTCACTCAGAGATCAGCACTCTCTGTTTCGCCATTTGGCGTCCTCATCTTCCCTGCCGTCACGCCCTTCGTCCAACCTCTCTTCTCGTGTTTTTCCTCCCTATCCCCAAATTTCAGAAAACACACATTGTCAATTGGAAAGGAAACGGAGCCCTAATCCTCTTCTCAAACTCAATCTGCTGCTTCGCCTATCCGGTTCCGGCGAGGCCGCCGCTGTTAAGCATTCCAGCGCCGCCGCGCTTTTCTTGGCCGGAAATCGCCTCTCCGTTGAGCCCTAGCTCTACCTCCTGCCGACGCGGTTAGCCCTATCCTCCCTCTCTTTTCCTCTCGGTTTAGGCGAAGTAACCTCTTCTGAGCCCGACGACCTCCGCCTCCTCTTCCTCGGGGTTGAGCCCAGGGCTCACCTCGGCACTGTACGGCTCCGGCGAGGGGTACTCTCCCATCTCTCCGTGCCTTGGACGAGCGGCAGAACAGGGTCGTCGCGCCCTCTTCCTGAAGTCCGGCGGAGCAGGGCAGTCAGCCCCCTCCTTTTCCTCGCGGTTAGCGTCGACATCAAACCGGCATCCGTCCCCGTTCAATGAAAATCAGGTACAACAAAATACTTTGAATAAGCCTCCCTCCCCTCCTAAATGCTAAGTTCAGTACTACTCTGCTGTGAAGAAGAACTTCTAGTTTTTGGCAGTTCATAACTCAACTCTCTTGGCTCCTATATTACTAAATGCGAGAGATCAATACTAGGCATGTGATTGCATCTGTTTGATAAGAGTTCTTAATGCATTTGTCTCATGAAGAACATGTATATAAACTAACTTCGTGTGATTGCTAAGTCCCTTTATGCATATACTCATCTGTATACTCTGTATTTTTATTAAAACATGTGATTGATGGTATGATGCATGCACTGGATTTGAATAAGCTGAGCTTAGTATTTACCTGCAAATATTTGGTGTTGGTGGCTGCTGTTATTGATATTGAATGCAGACGATGGGGACTCTTAAAGTTGGCAGAGCAGCAGCTTAATGAATTCTCCTCACTTTGGTGGCTGAAGGAACAGGGAATGAAGGCAAGGAGTGTTGGCTAGTAGCCTTAAAGAATCGAAGATGGTGGAGGTGGTGGGTGATTGAGGAGATGGCTGTCATAGGGTGGCTGATTGACACCTATGTGTACTTTGGCATGGTTAAAGGGAGGGAGAGTCCATCCTGCATGTAATGTAATGCATGAGGACCGTTGTGATGCTGCCATGTGTAAAATTGTTTTGAATGTATTTTTACTTTTGTTTTAATGCTCTAAATTTATTTACCATAGTCAACTTAACAACTATGGTAGGACACGATTTTCAAGAATTACCTTCTATCTATTTTATTGTTTTTTTTTTTTTTTTTTTCAGATTTTGCTAATAATTTAATTTTTAATTTTTCAATTTACTTTGACAATATATTTTGAAATTATATATTTATACTATTTTGAGTTTCTGTTAGAAAAAAAAATTATTTATTAGGAAATGTTGTAATTTTTTTTTAACTATGCTTAATTAAGCACATGTAAATATAGTTGTGTAATAATAATAGAAATAATTAAATGTGTGTATAAACATTATGATAAAATATTACTACTTTTTTTTATATATATATTTGAGGCTATTAAATATTACAACCATGGAGTCTCAAAATGATTGTCACTCTATTTTTTTTGGAGGGACTTTTTTCGTGTGGGGGGTAAGTTGAAAATTACTACTAATTAAATTTTTTAATATTTTTAGGGGGCAAGTGATTTTTTTTTTATGTCATATTAATACTTTATTATGGATCTATTCCTCAAACATACATATATAATGAGTTTGTGTTCCTAAACTCTTAGCAAAAAAAATTACCGAAAATACTCATTATTGAAATAAAATACTAATAATAATAGTGAAAAATATTTTTGGATAATTTATTAATAAAAAATATAAGTGAAGAATATTAATGGTATGATATATTAAGATAATATATCAATTGAAAATATTGACGAAAAATATTTTTGCATAATATATTAATAAAAAAAATATTAGTGGAAAATATTAATGGTAGAAAATATTAAGACAATATATTAATACAAAATATTTTCAAATAATATTTTAATAAAAAATAGTGAAAAATATTAATGGTATTATATATTAAGAAAATATATTAATAAAGAATGATAGTGGAAAATATTTTCAGATAATATCCTAATAAAAAAATTGAGAAAAAATATTAATGGTATTACTAATAGTGTTGATCGTTCTTATGTTAAATTATGATTGTCATATTATAATTCTAAACTCTAAACTTATAACTATAAGTTTTAAACTTATATTTGAGATGTAAGTTTAAGTATGGTTAGTTGAAATTCAATTGGGGATTCTCAAATTCAATTATGGTTAGTGAAAATTCAATTTGGGATTCTCGAATTCAAGTATGATTATTGGAAATTCTCAAATTCAAGTATGATTAGTTGAAATTCAATTGGGGATTCTCGAATTCGAGAATGATTAGAAAATTTCAATTGAGGATTCTCAAATTCAAGTACGATTAGTAGAAATTCAATTGGGGATTCTCAAATACAAGTATGGCTAGTGGAAATTCTATTGGGGATTCTCAAAATCAAGTATAATTAGTGGAAATTCAATTGAAGATTCTCAAATTCGAGAATGATTAGTGAAAATTTAATTGGGAATTCTAAAATTCAAGTTGATTAGTGGAAATTCAATTGCGGATTCTCAAATTCAAGTATGATTAGTTGAAATTCAATTGGGATTCTCAAAATCGAGTATGATTATAAGAATTTCAATTGGGCATTCTCAAATTCAAGTATGATTAGTTGAAATTCAATTGGGGATTCTCAAATTCAAGTATAATTAGTGGAAACTCAATTGTGGGTTCTCAAATTCGAGTATGATTAGTTGAAATTTAATTGGTGATTCTCAAATTCGAGAATGATTAGTGAAAATTTAATTGGGAATTCTAAAATTCAAGTTGATTAGTGGAAATTCAATTGAGGATTCTCAAATTCAAGTATAATTAGTGGAAATTCAATTGGGGATTCTCAAATTCGAGAATGATTAGTGAAAATTTAATTGGGAATTCTAAAATTCAAGTTGATTAGTGGAAATTCAATTGGGGATTCTCAAATTCAAGTATGATTAGTAGAAATTCAATTGGGGATTCTCAAATTCGAGTATGATTAGAAGAATTTCAATTGGGGATTCTCAAATTCAAATATGATTAGTTGAAATTCAATTGGGGGGTTCTCAAATTCAAGTATAATTAGTGGAAATTCAATTGTGTATTCTCAAATTCGAGAATGATTAGTTGAAATTCAATTGGGGATTCTAAAATTCAAGTATGATTAGTGGAAATTCAATTGTGGATTCTCAAATTCAAGTATGATTAGTTGAAATTCAATTGAGGAATCTAAAATTCAAGTTTGATTAGTGAAAATTCAATTAGAGATTCTCAAATTCAAGTATGATTAGTTGAAATTCAATTGGGATTCTCAAAATCGAGTATGATTATAAGAATTTCAATTGGGCATTCTCAAATTCAAGTATGATTAGTTGAAATTCAATTGGGGATTCTCAAATTCAAGTATAATTAGTGGAAACTCAATTGTGGGTTCTCAAATTCGAGTATGATTAGTTGAAATTTAATTGGTGATTCTCAAATTCGAGAATGATTAGTGAAAATTTAATTGGGAATTCTAAAATTCAAGTTGATTAGTGGAAATTCAATTGGGGATTCTCAAATTCAAGTATAATTAGTGGAAATTCAATTGGGGATTCTCAAATTCGAGAATGATTAGTGAAAATTTAATTGGGAATTCTAAAATTCAAGTTGATTAGTGGAAATTCAATTGGGGATTCTCAAATTCAAGTATGATTAGTAGAAATTCAATTGGGGATTCTCAAATTCGAGTATGATTAGAAGAATTTCAATTGGGGATTCTCAAATTCAAATATGATTAGTTGAAATTCAATTGGGGGTTCTCAAATTCAAGTATAATTAGTGGAAATTCAATTGTGTATTCTCAAATTCGAGAATGATTAGTTGAAATTCAATTGGGGATTCTAAAATTCAAGTATGATTAGTGGAAATTCAATTGTGGATTCTCAAATTCAAGTATGATTAGTTGAAATTCAATTGAGGATTCTAAAATTCAAGTTTGATTAGTGAAAATTCAATTAGAGATTCTCAGATTCAAGTATGATTAGTGAAAATTCTATTGGGGATTCTCAAAATCAAGTATAATTAGTGGATATTCAATTGGGGATTCTCAAATTCGAGAATGATTAGTGAAAATTTAATTGGGAATTCTAAAATTCAAGTTGATTAGTGGAAATTCAAGTATAATTAGTAGAAATTCAATTGAGGATTCTCAAATTTGAGTATGATTAGAAGAATTTCAATTGGGGATTCTCAAATTCAAGTATGATTAGTTGAAATTCAATTGGGGATTCTCAAATTCAAGTATAATTAGTGGAAATTCAATTGTGGATTCTCAAATTCGAGTATGATTTGTTGAAATTTAATTGGGGATTCTCAAATTCGAGAATGATTAGTGAAAATTTAATTGGGAATTCTAAAATTCAAGTTGATTAGTGGAAATTCAATTGGGGATTCTCAAATTCAAGTATGATTAGTTGAAATTCAATTGGGGATTCTCAAATTCAAGTATAATTAGTGGAAATTCAATTGTGGATTCTCAAATTCGAGTATGATTAGTTGAAATTTAATTGGGGATTCTCAAATTCGAGAATGATTAGTGAAAATTTAATTGGGAATTCTAAAATTCAAGTTGATTAGTCGAAATTCAATTGCGGATTCTCAAATTCAAGTATAATTAGTTGAAATTCAATTGGGGATTCTCAAATTCGAGTATGATTAGAAGAATTTCAATTGTGGATTCTCAAATTCAAGTATGATTAGTTGAAATTCAATTGGGGATTCTAAAATTCAAGTATGATTAGTGGAAATTCAATTGTGTATTCTCAAATTCTAGAATGATTAGTTGAAATTCAATTGGGGATTCTGAAATTCAAGTATGACTAGTGGAATTTCAATTGGGGATTCACAAATTCAAGTATGATTAGTAGAAATTCAATTGGGGATTCTAAAATTCAAGTTTGATTAGTGAAAATTCAATTGGGGATTCTCAAATTCAAGTATGATCAGTGGAAATTCAATTGGGGATTCTCAAATTCAAGTATGATCAGTGAAAATTCAATTGGGGATTCTCAAATTCAAGTATGATTAGTGGAAATTCAATTGGGGATTCTCAAATTCAAGTATGGTTAGTGGAAATTCAATTGGGGATTCTCAAATTCAAGTATGGTTAGTGGAAATTCAATTGGGGATTCTCAAATTCAAGTATGATTAGTTGAAATTCAATTGGGGATTCTAAAATTCAAGTATGATTAGTGGAAATTGAATTGTGGATTCTCAAATTTAAGTGACATTAGTTGAAATTCAATTGGAGATTCTATAATTCAAGTATGATTAGTGAAAATTCAATTGGGGATTCTCAAATTCAAGTATGATTACTGGAAATTCAATTGGGGATTCTCATATTCAAGTATGATTAGTTGAAATTCAATTGGGGATTCTCAAATTCAAGTATGGTTAGTGGAAATTCAATTGGTCAAATTCAAGTATGATTAGTGAAAATTCAATTGGGGATTCTCAAATTCAAGTATGATTAGTGAAAATTCAATTGGAGATTCTCAAATTCAAGTATGATTAGTGGAAATTCAATTGGGGATTCTCAAATTCAAGTATGGTTAGTGGAAATTCAATTGGGGATTCTCAAATTCAAGTATGGTTAGTGGAAATTCAATTGGGGATTCTCAAATTCAAGTATGATTAGTTGAAATTCAATTGGAGATTCTAAAATTCAAGTATGATTAGTGGAAATTGAATTGTGGATTCTCAAATTTAAGTGATATTAGTTGAAATTCAATTGGAGATTCTCTAATTCAAGTATGATTAGTGAAAATTCAATTGGGGATTCTCAAATTCAAGCATGATTAGTTGAAATTCAATTTGGGATTCTCAAATTCAAGTAGGATTAGTGAAAATTCAATTAGAGATTCTCAGATTCAAGTATGATTAGTGAAAATTCTATTGGGGATTCTCAAAATCAAGTATAATTAGTGGATATTCAATTGGGGATTCTCAAATTCGAGAATGATTAGTGAAAATTTAATTGGGAATTCTAAAATTCAAGTTGATTAGTGGAAATTCAAGTATAATTAGTAGAAATTCAATTGGGGATTCTCAAATTCGAGTATGATTAGAAGAATTTCAATTGGGGATTCTCAAATTCAAGTATGATTAGTTGAAATTCAATTGGGGATTCTCAAATTCAAGTATAATTAGTGGAAATTCAATTGTGGATTCTCAAATTCGAGTATGATTTGTTGAAATTTAATTGGGGATTCTCAAATTCGAGAATGATTAGTGAAAATTTAATTGGGAATTCTAAAATTCAAGTTGATTAGTGGAAATTCAATTGGGTATTCTCAAATTCAAGTATGATTAGTTGAAATTCAATTGGGGATTCTCAAATTCAAGTATAATTAGTGGAAATTCAATTGTGGATTCTCAAATTCGAGTATGATTAGTTGAAATTTAATTGGGGATTCTCAAATTCGAGAATGATTAGTGAAAATTTAATTGGGAATTCTAAAATTCAAGTTGATTAGTCGAAATTCAATTGCGGATTCTCAAATTCAAGTATAATTAGTTGAAATTCAATTGGGGATTCTCAAATTCGAGTATGATTAGAAGAATTTCAATTGTGGATTCTCAAATTCAAGTATGATTAGTTGAAATTCAATTGGGGATTCTAAAATTCAAGTATGATTAGTGGAAATTCAATTGTGTATTCTCAAATTCTAGAATGATTAGTTGAAATTCAATTGGGGATTCTGAAATTCAAGTATGACTAGTGGAATTTCAATTGGGGATTCACAAATTCAAGTATGATTAGTAGAAATTCAATTGGGGATTCTAAAATTCAAGTTTGATTAGTGAAAATTCAATTGGGGATTCTCAAATTCAAGTATGATTAGTTGAAATTCAATTGGGGATTCTCAAATTCAAGTATGATCAGTGGAAATTCAATTGGGGATTCTCAAATTCAATTGTGATCAGTGAAAATTCAATTGGGGATTCTCAAATTCAAGTATGATTAGTGGAAATTCAATTGGGGATTCTCAAATTCAAGTATGGTTAGTGGAAATTCAATTGGGGATTCTCAAATTCAAGTATGGTTAGTGGAAATTCAATTGGGGATTCTCAAATTCAAGTATGATTAGTTGAAATTCAATTGGGGATTCTAAAATTCAAGTATGATTAGTGGAAATTCAATTGGGGATTCTCAAATTTAAGTGACATTAGTTGAAATTCAATTGGAGATTCTCTAATTCAAGTATGATTAGTGAAAATTCAATTGGGGATTCTCAAATTCAAGTATGATTACTGGAAATTCAATTGGGGATTCTCATATTCAAGTATGATTAGTTGAAATTCAATTGGGGATTCTCAAATTCAAGTATGGTTAGTGGAAATTCAATTGGTCAAATTCAAGTATGATTAGTGAAAATTCAATTGGGGATTCTCAAATTCAAGTATGATTAGTGAAAATTCAATTGGAGATTCTCAAATTCAAGTATGATTAGTGGAAATTCAATTGGGGATTCTCAAATTCAAGTATGGTTAGTGGAAATTCAATTGGGGATTCTCAAATTCAAGTATGGTTAGTGGAAATTCAATTGGGGATTCTCAAATTCAAGTATGATTAGTTGAAATTCAATTGGAGATTCTAAAATTCAAGTATGATTAGTGGAAATTGAATTGTGGATTCTCAAATTTAAGTGATATTAGTTGAAATTCAATTGGAGATTCTCTAATTCAAGTATGATTAGTGAAAATTCAATTGGAGATTCTCAAATTCAAGCATGATTAGTTGAAATTCAATTTGGGATTCTCAAATTCAAGTAGGATTAGTGGAAGTTTAATTGGGGATTCTCAAATTGAAGAATAATTAGTGGAAATTCAATTGAGGATTCTCAAATTCAAGTATGATTAGTGGAGATTCAATTGGGGATTTTCAAATTAAAGTATGATTAGTGAAAAATTAATTGAGGATTCTCAAATTTAAGTATGATTAGTGAAAATTCAATTGGGGATTCTGAAATTTAAGTATGATTAGTGGAAAATCTATTGAGGATTCTGAAATTCAAGTATGATTAGTGGGTAATCGATTGGAGATTGTCAAATTCAAGTATGATTAGTTGAAATTTATTGAGGATTCTCAAATTCAAGTATGATTAATGAGAAATCGATTGAGGATTCTCAAATTTAAGTTTTCTTTTATTATTTCTCTAATTCTTAACTCCTTTTTTTTTTTGGATATTTCGACTTTTAGCAAATTATGTAAGCCTTTTTATTTCATAGTAAATTTTCAATATTTTAGGATACTATGTCACTTTTATAAAAATTAGGCATATTATATATTACAATCTATATTAAGAAGAAAATTACAATTCTGACATTGAAAATGGATGTTTGGGAATGTTTGTTAATACAAGAATGATGTAACTATTTTTCTTGATTTGGTTAATTATTTATTTATAAAAATATTAAAACTCTTTTTTTTCTCTTTTGATTCTTTTTTCTAACGTTTGTCAACTTCGACTCACAAAAAAATAGAATTTCATATATTATATAGATTTATTCAATTTTTGTTTACGTTTTTTGTATGAATTATTTATCTATTTATTTATTTTATTAATATATTTGTTGTTATTTTTTTATTTTTGGTATATTTAAATATGGACTTTTAGTAATAATATAGTTTGGACTATTAATTTTTTTTATATTGATAGTTAAGTACTATTTGCTCTCAAAATGAGACCAAATTATATTATTTACTTTACAATCTATAAATTTAACTATTATTACACTATGCTCATGAAATTTAATATTACACTCATTGACTTGATAATATTATTATTTTACACTACTTCAAATCAAATACTTATATTTTAATTAATATAAATTATTTTTATTATCTATTAGTCTAACTCATAAATGGTGATATTTTGATATTTTTTTATAATTTAAATTTTTTAAAATAATAAAATATAGTATACCTAGCAGGTTGCTCGCAGGGGGATATATATTCATCAAAATTTCCCATAATTTGAGTTTGAATGGGTTTAATTAAAATCAATAAGACATGATTAAAATAAAAAGCCCACTAGCCCACTACTTAAACTATGTAGTGAAAAAGTTGTGTAAACCTATTTCATGCGCCTACTTTTCCAGCGCCGCGCCTGACTACTATTTCTTCTTCTTCTTCTTCTTCTTTTCCATCTCCTGTAAGTCTGCAATTTTTTCTTCGTACACTTTCTTTCTTCTTATTTTTAGTATTATATTATTTTTGAAATTATTACAAATATGATATAAAGCATTTTTGGGAAGAGTGATTTACCTCTCTCTTGCTGGCGTTTATTTCGAGACAAACGCCGGGGATTTTTTTTTTCCGGCCATTTCAAATTCTAGCCCCAGATTCAGATAGCCCTTCATCAGCTGAGTCCATATCTACCTTCACCGGCGTGTTTCCGGCGACGATGCGTTCATCAATGGCTTCACAAGATTTTGGACCAATGTCGGGGACTTTTTTTTTGGCACCATTTCAGAAAATCCGACCACCTATCGACTCACGACGATTAGCCCTACGTGAATATGCTTTCACCGGCGTGTTTTTTTCTACAACACGAAAATCCGGCTTCGAATCAAGGTTTTGCATCGGTTTTCATGGAGAAGAGTGCTGCTGACACGAAAAAGGACAGTGGGCCCTATCCGAAACCATGGTTAGGAAGAAATTTTGAATTATTTTTAATACATAACTATATGTTAATTACAAGTTTGCCATGACACGTGGCATGATCCTAACGGACTCATGTATTACATGTAATGCACGAAGGATTTTTCCGTTAAAGGGATGGGAGAGTGGCTTGAAGGCTGCTGTTGCAGCTATTCTGCACACACATAGCACACGTCTCTTTTCTTTCCCTTTCTTTGGTTTGCTTTCTTGATGTAGTAGGTAGGAAATAGGGATGCAGGGAATAGTAAGTTTTAAAGTTGTGATGTGATGAATAAAATCCTTCAGTGTTGCTCATTCTGCATCTATAATTCTAATTTCGGGTTTCCATATAACGACGCTTCGTTATAACTCTCTACGAATTACATATTTTATAACTCGTTTTATAAGTCGGAAATTAATCACGACTTCAAGTAAATAATAGAAATACTATTTCTATCGTATATAAATTAATAACTTGACTTTGCTAAATCAGATATTAAATTAGAAAATAAATTATTGATTGCTTCAATAATTCAATCGTGATCGCCTCATGCGAAGACATTTAATACAAGATTCTGAGTTGTATTATCTGATAAACAATCACTGGATTTATATAACTGAAAGATGCAATAAATAAATATCGCATTTATTGGTCTTAATAATAAATAAAAGAGCGGGCTACTACAATTATAGATAAAATATGGTCAAATCATGATTAAAAAATATTTTGATCTTGAATTATAGATAAAATACTGTTAGTTGTTCATTTACGATCAAGGAGCTTAATGTTTGATAGTTATTATAATTAATGATAAAGGGCTTGGCAAATAAAATCACGATATATTTCGAAATTGTAATTTTAACATGAATTTTGAAGTGTGGCGAATTAAATAACCATATTTTCAATTTTTACAATTCCGTCCCCCAATTTTTTTTCAAATGAAGGTCGAACTAAGTTACCGCGAATAGGTCTAAGAATGACATGTCAAAACTCAACAAGCTATTATTCTTCACAATTATGCGTTATTCATTAATTGTTAGAAGATCATCATAATGTAAAACCGAGATCTTTATGAATAAGCCTACAAAAAAGACGAATAAGAATTAACGAATAAGATCTACTGTCCTACAGTGCGTGACATATGGAAAACCTCATTCTTCTGGCAGATGCTTAAAAGAACGTATGGGATCGAGCTCCTGGATATTGCTGACCTTATCCGACAAAATTTTGAAGCTGACGAATATGCGTTGTGGTGTATGATTTTACACCGCATCTGGTGTTTTGTCTGTGAGCTCACACATGGGAAGAGAGATGATGTGCAGGCCCCTTCGGTGGCAGACTGTCGGGCAGCCCTTGAAGCTCTTCAGGCTGCTAAGACCACCTTTTTGGTGGAGAACATTATGGGTATGCTGCTTGGTAAGAAACGCTGGTACCCGCCAAGATGTGGAAGATATCGCTGTGATGTGGATGCGCTCTTTGATTCTCAAGCCAGTGTGTTTGGTGTTGGTGTGGTGGTTAGAAATTCACGAGGGGAGGTCGTGCTTGCGGCGGCGAAGAAGACAAAGCCGAGCTCGACTCCTTTGCTCATGGAGATCATGGCGGTTGTTGTTGGCATTATGTGGTGCATTGAGTATGATTTTACTCCAATAGAGATCTTTACGGATTCCATGTTAGCTGCACGCGTGATGGCTTGTCCGGAAGAGGAAGGTCAGTTTTTACCGGACGACATATTCTTTGTGTTGCTCGTTCGTCTATTCTTCTTAGTGTGAATCATATGTATAGAGAGGCGAATAGGGCGGCGCCTAGCTTGGCGCAGTTTGCGCGTTCTTGTCAGCAACCAGTGTGTTGGATTGATGTTTTCCCTCACTGGTTAAGCGAGATTATTTTGGAGGATTTATCCTAATATAATGGCACTTTTTCGGTTTCAAAAAAAAAAGACGAATAAGAATTTGAAGGAAAACATAGAATAAAATTCAATGGAATAAGATTTAATCACAATTTCTATATATTTAATAATATTAATTGTCATATCACAATATATATTCACAAAATCTTTTTCTATATATTTAATAATATTAATTATCGTATCACAATATATATTCAAAAAATCTTGGGTACTGTGTAACCCTGTTGTACGGTACACCCGAGTGTACCCAAGATCACCTCATATATAATTTACTCATTTTTTGCGATTTCACATGACCTTTCGACAATTGCAATGAAAACACGAATAGAATAAATCACAAAATAAATATATCTGGATAATCAAATAAAATCATTTTTCTTTGAGTAGATTATGAATAAACTTGGATCATTGATTTGAATAAAAAATTGTACAATGATAATGAAGAACCGTATTTTTACAAAGAAACACGGATATATAAGTGAAATCCGTCAAAATACAAAGGCTGACAATATTAATTAAGATATCTGTAAGATATACGATGAAAAAGAATTAGATAAGATCATTAGTGGATACAGAATTATAACAAATTTATAAAAGATATGAATCTAATTGGATAACTCAAAATTCACGTACTGATATAACATTTAATGATACACTAATGATATAACTCTAAAAGATATAAAACAATTAGTAGAATTATACACATTTAAAATTCCTAACAAATTCATAAAAACTCGTACTAAATACCACTCAATATAACTCAAAAACAATTCGTAAATATTGTAGCCACTAGTCGTAAAAGGAAATCCAAGTAAATCGACAGCTCGTCAGGTGTTATACTAATGTGTAACGTAACTAATAAAATTCGTAACATACAAATGCGTAACATTATTTAAAATTCGTAACATATTTGTTTTGTTACGAATTATACATTATTGGGGTAAGCATTATACACGTTCTTTTTTTTGCTATGAATGAATCCATAATTATTTGCTTCCGTTAATTTTAATGGCTTGATGATAAAGTTAGTGTGTTTGATATATGGAAATAAAGATTTGAACAAATCTACTAATTCGAAATTAGATTAAGTAATTACACAATTATCCTTTTACGAATTAAGCGTGAATATGTATAGATTAGATTAGGCAAATCTCAAGCCATTAGATCGAACAACATTTAATGGACAATATTTATCCATATTTTATACACTTACAAGTGTTTTTATTATAGCCCTCCCATGACAAAGATTTGTTAACAAATATATTCGGATATGGAAAAAATTCTAATTATCAATTTAACCTTTACATAAATAAATAATGAGAAAAATCACAAAATATTTTAAACATAGGATTCATTAAATCTACGCATAAGAATGAATCTAAGATTTCACTGACTATATGTGATCTCACATATGTTACTACTTTATTTGCTTGTTCCTTTGAAATTTGGAGTCCTTTGCTCTTTCCTTCCTCGCAATGGCTTCCTCCCACTTTCCTCAGCTTCATGGTTCCGAACATAACGAGGTTTCCGATCCACTCGATCGACTGAGTGAGTTGCCCGATTCCTTAATCCTCTCGATTCTTTCGTTGTTGTCGTCGACGAGAGATGTTGTTAGTACAACCGTTCTCTCCAAACGCTGGAAAGATCTGTGGACCACCGTCCCCCGCCTTGAGTTCAAAGACGAAAATCCAGAGTTTATTTGTGGGGTTCTTGAAAAATGGAGAGGTGCCCAGATTCAGAGATTTTGCCTCCTTTGTTTTTGTGATGAGTTACCTCCTCCTACTAGCAGCGATGTTGATTCGTGGCTGCTTTTTGCGATGGAGAAGCAAGTGGAAGATCTACATATATATGCCAATGATATCGCATACTGCCCACCTCAGAGTTTGTATTCATGCTCCTCCATTACAAAATTAGACCTTGAATATTGTTGGTTCGAAATCGAGGGGAGTGTGCAGTTGAATCAACTCAAGATGTTATCAATTCGGATTCCGCATTCCTTGTCGGCTGACGCCATAAACAAACTTCTCTTGGGCGCCCCTCGCTTGGAAGATATGACTTTGATTGATGTTGAGATTAATGGAAACTTCAACATCATATCTCGCAGTTTGAAGACGCTCATAATCAAAGAGGCTGATATAAATGGAGAGCTCACGATTAGGGCGCCTAATCTCTTGACTTTAGAAATTCGCGCATACATTCATAATGGTGCTAGTTTTTTGTGCCATGTCCCATCTTTGACTAAGGCTTGTTGTTTTCAAGCTCAACATTGGTATGCGTATGATCCGCCTCTCGAAACGTTTTATCAACTTTTAAGATGCATTTGCCATGTTAAGAAGGTTGGATTATCGGAGTTGAGCACTAAGGTTTGATTTCTTATTCGCATTAATGCCATAAAGGAGTCGAATTGGACAAATCGTGCATATTCATGCCTTTAATATATTTAAATTCCGCTTCTCTTTAATATATTCGAATTGGACGAATTGTATCTGCAGTTGCTTCTCTCCATGAAGAAGAAAGATATGGTTGTTCGGTTTTCAAATGCTGAGGTTCTAAAACACACAGGCTTCCTCCGATATATTGGTCTTCTTGATTTCCTTGATCTTCTTGAGTTGTTTCCAAAGCTGAAGATGTTAAGTTTTCATCAAATAATATACAAGGTTTCTCTTTTATTATTTCACTTCGTTTTCCATAATTGATTAAAGCTCTTTTAAGTACTCCCTCATTCCATTACGAATATCTCTCATTTTTGTTGTCTGCACGAGTTTCAGTTTTACTTAAATGATTGTTTGATGTGTTTTTAGCGGTTAAATAGTCCTACTATGCATAATAATGAGCTATTGAAATTGAATTATAAGAATGGAGCGTGCGTTAGGGTGGTTTTTATTAGTGTTTGTAACCGTCATATCTTAAAAAGAAAATTGATACACTCTTTGTGGACGTTCAATAAAGCAACAACGCTATGGTGTGTTTTCGAATTGGATTTCTGCTTAATTTGTACCCATTTCAAAATCTTCGATTATTTGAATTTCGAATAATTTGCACACTCTTAAATTGTGCCACACTCTTGGTCCTTGACGGAGGGAGTACTAATTAAGGAGTAGATATAGCTAGATTAGTCTTTTATCATACTAAATTAATTTATATTTTTCAGGATATTAATCCCATTGTTGTGAGTCTTGTGACGCCATTTCCCCGTCCCTCGCTGCTCCATCTAAATACAGTTGAGATTTCTTGGTCTGCAGAAGACCCCTCAATAATTCCATTTATAGAATTTATCTTGCAAAATGCTCCCTTGCTCCACAAACTTGTGCTTTGTCTTTTACCGTTAAGTAAGCATTTCCTAATGGTAGAAGAGAAGGTGCGAAGTATGCCAAGATCCTCCCCAACTGCTGAGGTTATTATAGTAAGGAATTAGCATTTGCTCTAATGTAGTTGTTTATTTTATTCTACTTGTTTCTCAGCTATGGTATGGAATGGTATGTTTAATTTTAAGCAACATCACCCTGCTGATATATGTTCATACCATAACTAACTATTTTGATGCAGTTTGCCATGAATTAGTTTTCTATTTATCTGTACTTGATTGTGTTGGTGTCTCTATAAATGAAGCCCACACTTTAGCTCGTCTACCAAAAGCTGTTAATGATTCTAATTCTAGTTAATTATTCTAGTTTAATTGGTTTCCAGTTATAATAAGAGAACATTTTTCATACATAAGGCATAGGAAGCTTATGTATGTTTATAAAAGAGAGCATTTTTCATACATAAAGGCATTTTAAATTTTCACTGATAAACTTGAATCATTGATTTGAATAAAAACTTGTGCAATCATAATGAAGAACCGTGTTTTTCAAAGAAACACAGATATATATATGTGAAATCTGTCAAAATACAGAGGCTGGCGATATTAATTAAGATATCGGTGATGGAAAAAAATAAGATAAGAGGAGAGAGAACTATAACAAACTTATGAATCTAATTGGATATACCATAAGTAAAATAATGACAAAGATTTGTTAACAAATATAATCGGTTATGGAAAAAATTCAAATTATCAATTTAACCTTTTTCTCTCAAAAACCAGGAAAAAAAAAGAAAAAAAAGTTATACCTTTTCAAAGGCCTATAATTTGGGTGTATTTTTCGTAATTCTTGTTGTTGGAGCAAACTCACGCCAACTCCTCTACAAGAGAATAAGAAGCAGGCTGAATCTGCAGAAGCGCACCTCACGTTAACAAAGTAATCCGTCAATTGCGTGCACTCGCAGAAGACGGGATCGGAGACGCTTTATTAAGAGAAGACAAAGCAAAAGTATCTTGAGCAATCTGAGAAGAGAGCAATCTCGGAAGAGTGTTGCAGCCGCTCTTTTCTCTCCGAGGCAGTAGACGGAAATTATTTGTATTTGATGAGAAGAGACTAAGGAGGGTGTATTCGTTCTGGAATTTGATGGATTTCTATGGATTTTAAAAGTCTGGGTGTATTTGTTCAAGACTTTTAAAAGTCTGCAGAAATCTGGGTGTATTCGTTCAAGACTTTTAAAAGCCCATATAAATCTGGGTGTATTCGTTTCAGACTTTTTAAAATCCATACAAATCTAGGTGTATTCGTTATTCCATTGACTTAAAATCCGGAATGACTTTCATGGATTTCATCCAAAAAATACACACGACGAAATCCGGCCAAGAACCGCGATAATTGAAATCCATGAAGTTTTAAGCGAGCGCTGAGTTCCAGCGCCCTCGGCCAAAAAGCCAGTGAGCGCCGGAACTCAGCACTCGTTGAGAAAGTCCAGCGCGCGCTGGGTTTGAGCGGGCGCTGGGTTCCCAGCGGCCGCTGGGTTGCCGCGGTCGCTGGGCCCAGGCAGCCCAGCCCATCCACGCTTTTAAATACACCTCTTCGGTTTTTTTCCCCTCATTCCACAGACGCCTACAATAGACTTCAAAAAGAAGACAAGTTTAGGGTTCTATATTAGCTTTTAGCCAGGTATTTTTTCATAAATTTTATATCTTCATATTATTTTAATTATGCAATTTTTCTATAGCATGAATCTTGTACCTTTATAAATTGTTAGCAACTGTATGCTGTGTTTCTATTGCATGTGAGTTGATTTCAGTTTTTTGTTGATGTTTTTTATTTTTTATTTTTATTCATTGATATAGTACTGTATCTGTATTTATTTTCGGTGTCTAGTAATATTATTATGGGAGACTCTCAACCACAAGATTCATAAAAAAGGGCAGTGTATGAAACATGGACAAAGGAACAAAAGTCGGCGAAATTGAGCTGCTAATCTCAGGAATCTGGACCTTCAACATCGATCCGAACAACAACAGCCGATTAATCGACTTCGAGAATTTGCAGTCGCTGCCGCCGCCGCTCCGATCGTCGACGATCGAGTCAATTAGGGTGAGCCTGATCGATTTGTTGGCAGCGGCAAAGTCGTGGTGGGTATTGGTGGCGGACGGAGGCTAAAGTCACGGCGGGGCGTTAAGCAGGAGATGGCGGAGGCGACGAGGCCAGGGCGGCGGCGCATGAACTAGAAGATGGCAGAGGCGACGAGGCCGGGGCAGAGACGACGAGGCCGGGGGCGAACCAGGAGATGGCGGAGATGACGAGGCCTAGGCGGCGGCGCTTGGCCGGCGATTTGAGCTCGAAGGGATGGAGGGAGAGAGAGAGAGAGAGCGAGAGAGAGAGAGAGAGAGAGAGAGAGAAAAGGGGGGAAGGGAGTGGAGAGAGAAGAGAAGAGAATGAGAGAGGAGAAAGATGAGTACTTGGAGAGAAAGAGAGAGTACATATTTTTAAAGGAGGGTATTTCTGTCTTTTCAATCAAAAAGCGGATAGTTTTTATTATTTTTATCTTAGTGCACAATTTTTATCTTTACAATATGAAAGTGGATAGTTTTATATATTAACTCAAAAGTAATTATTAATATGTATGAAAATAATTATTGATATTTATAATTATTTCAAATAATTATTATTGTAAAAAAGCAAAAAACATTGTAATAAAGCAAGAAGAAAAAGAAGGAAAAAAAGAGGATTCACAGCAGATCTCTCAAAATTTTACTCATAAAAATACTCCTAAAGTCATCCCTAAATTATTTTTAAATTGCACGCAACAACTCTCCTATTTTTCATTATCTATTTTATAAATTTAGGATTAGATTTAAGGTGTGTAAATTTATGATTAAATTTTAGGGGTGTAAATTTTTTTGTGGGCCCAACTTAATATAGGTGATCTGTTGGATGATCATCTTATCTCACTTTTTATTATTTTAGCTCAAATTTAAAGTTAGGATTACTTTTGAAAAATATGCTGTGGATGATGGTGTGGTTATTGCCATTGCACCACACCACAATTTTGGTTTAGATACCAAAAGTTAATATATATGGATGCGTTAGATGCCTAAAATTTCTACATGACTAAAACTGATATATTAAATGATATAGTTTGATGTATATATAAATGACTTGGTATTAACTAGCTTAATTCTTCACTGAAAATTGACGATTGTGCCAAAAATATGAAACCACAACAATTAACAAGCAGAATTTCCAGTTCATGTGCAAAAAAATAAAATTAGGTGAAATTTGGTATATCTAGGCACCGTTGCCCCTCTTCACTCTTGTTAGCGACAGGAGAGACTAAACTTTCGACGTAGAGATTCGTTGGAAAGGAAGGTTTAAGTTTCTTGATCCGTGAAAGCACATCATCATCCTGTGCTGGATCGTCGAGCTCAAAAGTCGAACCACGAACTAGCCGAATCTCCACATCGTCGACTGCGCTAAATGGGGCTACGGATGGAAGAATTTCACAAGGCTCATAAACAACATCATCCGTCGCTTTCACCCAAGAATCCTGCTTCCTTACCCACACATCCGAATGCCCTCTCTTATAATTAGAACAAACCACGCTAAGGCACCCCTCATTGACGCTCAACGACAGCGTCGACTCACATGGCAGCTCCATCACTCCGAACTCCTCGCTCTTCAAGTCGAAGGTAGCAATGTTGGCAGCGTACCATCCGCCACTCTTCCTCAGCCAGTGAAGCTTCCCGCTCACAAACTCCGCCTTACCGCATATTAATTCCAAATCAAAATCAGGATGCTCAGATACTAGTTTCCATGAATTTGTGTTTGAGCAATAAAGTTTACCCACCATCCCTTTAGGACTAAACAAAACAACAAACACCTTGTGTGCATCGCTCGATTCGTCCCAACCGAATCCGTAAGAGACAATGGACCAACGCATATTATCCTTCACGAATTGTGGTAATTCCTTGGAGATTCTGGTAGCAGGATTCCACAATATAAAACGCCCTTTATGCAGAGACGGAGACAGGGGGGTGGCTGGTAGTGGCCACCGCCCCCCTCAAAATTTTAAATTTTTCTATGTATATATATGCATAAATATATAAATATATATATAAATGTTTATTTAAATATATATGTGTATACAATTTTTTAGTGGCCCATTCTATGATCGAGCCCAATATAATTTCTACTTAAAATTCAATTTAATAAGTTGAACTAAACAAATTTCATTTAATAAAATATAGTGAAACTTGGTTATACAAAAATTGATTTGCTTGTTATATTCACTCATATATACTTAAGGATAATTGTTTTATTTAAAACTATATAATCTATGAAAATATTGTTCATTATAATTATTACTATTATTATTATACTTGTCTTTTAATAGAAAATGCATGAAATGCCCAAAAAAAAATTTGTTTGTTATTTAGATTATGCTTGTCTTTTAATAAAAAAATGTCTAAAATATACGAAATGTTCAAAAAAAATTTGTAATGTATTGAAACTAATTTGTAATATATTGAAACTATATAATCTATAAAAATGTTGTTTGTTATTATTATTATTATGCTCGTATTTTAATAAAAAAAAATGCCTTAAATATACGGAAGTCCAAAAAAAATTTCTTAGGGGCTACCGCCCCCGAACCCCCGTAGTAAATTCAGCCCCCCCTGAACTTGATTCCTGGCTCCGTCCCTGCCTTTATGGAGATTAATGGAGCAGCAGACCAGCCCATTACAGCAACCCACGATAAGAACCGGGGACCTCGACAGTATATCATCGAACAAGTTCAGAGGCTTGTTCTTAACAAGCCTGTGATGGGCAAAAGATGCGTTTTTGGACGAAGTTTACAGGTGGGTTTTGATGAATCGGTCGCTTCCAATCAAACAACGCCATGATTTCGAAACGCATCGGAATTTCAAGAGCGATGCCACCGGAAGTCTTGACAGTATTTCTTCGACGATTTCTTTAGGAAAAAGGAGAGATAGCTCGCCGCCGTCGGTATCCATAGCTGACACGCAGAAGATAAGCGCTCTTCCTGCGAAGGAAGGAAAATATGCAAATATTATTTCAAAAACTAATCAAAACTTATCTCTTAAAACATCAAATTAACCTCCGTATTTAAAGGTTGAAACAAGCACTAAACTATTTCAACAAAACCAAAGCTAAATAGGAAAAAATATTAAAATTAAGAAAAGAGATATGCATCTGAAAATATATATTTACTATGTATCAAATACGTTCCGTCGAAACAAGCTATAAACTATTCTAACCCAATCAGGAAACCAAAACTAAATAGAATAAAATATTAAAAATAAGAAAGGGAATATGGTTGGATACGTGTGCCCCACACCAATAGCGCAGGCCGCGGCTCCGTTTGAAGTGATTTAACAACCTTATTCTAAAATTATTTCCAACAAACTTATTCGACACAATGTATAAAATTGCCAAATTGGTAAAAATTTTAGAGGCTGGCGATATTAATTAAGATATCGGTAAGATATACGATGGAAAAAATAAGATAAGAGGAGAGATAACTATAAGAAACTTATGAATCTAATTGGATATACCATAAGTAAAATAATGACAAAGATTTGTTAACAAATATAATCGGTTATGGAAAAAATTCAAATTATCAATTTAACCTTTTTCTCACAAAAACCAGAAAAAAAAAAAAAAAAGTTATACCTTTTCAAAGGCCTATAATTTGAGTGTATTTTTCGTAATTCTTGTTGTTCGAGCAAACTCACGCCAACTCCTCTACAAGAGAATAAGAAGCAGGCTGAATCTGCAGAAGCGCACCCCACGTTAACAAAGTAATCCGTCAATTGCGTGCACTCGCAGAAGACGGGATTGGAAACGCTTTATTAAGAGAAGACAAAGCAAAAGTATCTTGAGCAATCTGAGAAGAGAGCAATCTCGGAAGAGTGTTGCAGCCGCTCTTTTCTCTCCGAGGCCGTAGACGGAAATTATTTGTATTTGATGAGAAGAGACTAATTAAAGATAGTGATTTCCCACTCCCAAACCCCACGTTTCTGTTTACTATCTATCAACATAGGACCAAGTCTAGGGCATTCTATTTAACACTTGTAGCTTGCTACTTTTTCAGAAATCATTAACTTCCCCTATATATACGCACTTTTTGTAATTGTTGTTGCTGGCTTGATTACAAAATACTCCCTCCGTCCCAAGTAAGATGACACGTTTCTTTTCGGCACGGGAATGTAAATTAATGTGATAAAGTAGGGGAGAAGGTAATAAAGTGATAAAATAGGAGAGAGAAAGTGATAAAGTAGGAGAGAGAAAGTCATTAATTAACTTTGGTGTGGTATTTGATCTAATTAAGCTTATTTTATCTAATGTATTAGTTAGCTATATATATTGTTGTGTTGTCTTAGTAACTTGAATTGGTGATCTCCTAATGTTGTATTATATCTGCAGTTTGAGTTTTACTAAAATGAATATTAGATGTCTTTTTAGTGGATAAATAGTCTTACCGTGTAGGATAATGAGGTATTGAAATTGAATTATAAGAATGGATTGTGAGTTTAGGGTGCTTTTTATTAGTGTTTGTAACGTTGAATTATAAGAATAAAATCATTCTAAAAGGAAATTGATACAGTCTTGGCAGCTGTTCTATAAGGCAATTATGTTTATGGTGTGTTTTCGAATTTGCAGTATTTTAATCCCATCGCTGAGATAACGGCATTCCCCAGTTGCTCACTCTGCTACATCTAAAGAGAGTTGATATATATAACATACATTTATGTATATCAATAATTACATTTTGTTATGATAATATTTACTTCATCAAATAAATAAAAGTACAAATTCTAATTATTGTGAACAAATATAATCATTTTAAAATATTACTTTTTTTTATATTAATAGTTACTTTATATTATAATAATAATAATTACTACTTGAAAAAAACTTAACACAAACAAAAATTGTAAACCATAATAATTCAGAAATAAACAAAAAGTCATCCCCCAAAATTAAAGAAACACAACATTTGCCAAGATCCTCAAGATCCTCTTGTGATTTTGTGGGAGTCAGAGTAAAAAAAAACGAATTTAAATAGAATAGGGTTAAATTAACAAACAAATTACTTACATGCATTGAAGCAAGAGTTTAGAAAAAAAAAAAAGGATGGCCATCCTTGAAAATCCGTCCCCTGCAATACCACCAGAGTAGACGAAGTCGCTGACGGCGGCGATGCGGAGGATCTGGCCGTCCTTTTTGAGGACGAAGGAGATGTTGGAATATAAGTATATATAATGGAGAATTTATTTAATTGGTAGGAGGAAATTTAGAGAAATTGGTTGTGGACGTGTGTGTGCTTAAGAATTTGAGTGGGAGGATTGGAGTTTGCTAACACAATCTTTTCTTCAATTCACTTCCTTACTTCCTTCCTTCCTTACAATCCCAAAACATGGTTACATATTTATAGTGGTACATAGTAGTAGATAGATGATTCTAGAGTTCTCTCACCTATTATTTTCCTAACACTTCTCTAGAATTTTCTAGTTTTAGCTATTTCTTCTTAATTCTAACTTATTCTCAATTATTCTAGATCTTTCTCTTTTCTCTATCTCATTCTCAACTAATCTAGAATACTCTTTACAAAATATCTATTCAAATCAAGTTTATATTCCAACACTCCCCCTTAAACTTGATTTGTCTTTCTGAGCAAAACTCCGAACTTGACGAAATCCTTTCTCGACGAGCCTTCCTTTATATTTTTCAACTTCACCTTTGAGATTCTTCTTAACCTTATGCACCCACTTGACTCCAATGGCCTTGTGCCTTTCCGGTAGTGTCACGAGCTCACACGTATCATTCTTGTTTATAGCTTTGATCTCTTCGTCCATTGCAACTCGCCAATTTTCACTATTTGCTGCTTTAGGTTCATAATCAGCAGATAGGCAAAACAAGGTGAGATCTTCTAACCTTTCAGTGTCCTCATATATCTCGTCCAAATTCCTTGCTCGTGGTGTGGCTCTTTCATTTAAGAAAGATGGTGGCGAGTCTTCAGTAACTTGTATAGGTGAAGCTGGTGGAGTCACTAGCTCTTGCTGGACTTCTTCGACATGCTCGACAGGCCTTTCATCTTCGAATTGTGGGATGAAGGTGAAGTCACCACTGGGATTAAAATCCCACACTCCTTCTTCGTCGAACTCCACATCTCGACTTATCACTATTTTCTTGGTATTTGGATTATATAACTTATAACCTTTAGAGTTAGAGTCGTACCCGATAAAGATGAATGCTTCGCTTTTATCGTCGAGCTTCTTCCTTCTCTCATCCAGTACATGCACGTAGGCTTTGCTCCCAAATACCTTTAGGTGGGAAATTCCTGGCTTTCTCCCGCTCCAGGCTTCTTGTGGAGTCATTCCCCACACGCTCCTTGTCGGCGATCGGTTGGATAGGTACACCGCGCACGCCACTGCTTCCGCCCAAAACTCTTTAGGCAGATTCTTCGTCTTTAGCATGCTCCTCGCCATCTCCATGATTGTTCTGTTTTTTCTTTCCGCCACTCCGTTCTGTTGGGGGGATCTCGGAACTGTCAGGGGTCGCCGAATTCCATTTACTTCGCAAAATTCTTGAAACTCCCTTGACGTGAATTCTCCGCCTCGATCGGACCTCAGGGCCTTGATTTGTTGTCCGCTCTCCTTCTCGACGGCAGCTTTGAATTTCTTGAATGCATCAAATACTTCTGACTTCTGCTTCAAGAAATATACCCACGTTTTTCTAGAAAAATCATCAATGAATAGCAGAAAATAATTATTTTTACCCAGGGAGCTTGGATTTATTGGCCCACACACGTCAGCATGAATCAACTCCAGTGGCTTTTGAGCTCTTGAGCTTGACTCCTTTGGGAATGGCTTTCTGAACTGCTTCCCGAGTAGACAACCTTCGCAGAGTTGATCGGGATGTTTGATGGATGGTAGACCTCTCACCATCTCTTTCTTTGATAGCAACTCCAAGCCGCCAAAATTTAAGTGCCCAAACCGAAGATGCCACAACCAAGACTTATCTTGGTAACACGCTTTGAGGCATTTTGCCATGTCATTTCGAATATTCAATAAGAACATTCTATTTTTAGACATTGGCACCTTGGCAATAAGATTATTTTTGCCATCTCTTATTGAAAGGTTATAATCTCTCATGTGAATATCATAACCTTTCTCTAAGAGTTGTCCCAAACTCAAGATATTATTTTTCATATTGGGCACGTAATAAACGTTGGAAATAAATTCATGATTTCCATTCTTCAAGCGAATTAAAATTTTCCCTTTTCCTTTAACTGGAATTTTAGATTCATCACCAAAGGAGACGTTGCCACTTACCGACTCATCGAGCTCCACGAACATGTTTCTCTTCCCGCACATGTGGTTGCTTGCACCGGTGTCGAGGTACCACGTGTCATCTCTTCCAGCTTCTCCTTTATATGCCAGAAGCACACTACCAATATCTTGATTTGTACTTTCGGCGTAATTGGCCTTCTCTTCAATCCTTACTTTTTCACTTCTGCACTCGGAAGCATAGTGCCCAAATTTATGGCAATTATAACACTTTATCGAAGATTTATCGTACCTCGACTGCAGGTTGCTCCTCCCCCGACCACTTGTAAACTCATTTCTTTCACCATTGTTGACGAAGCCTCCTCGTCCTCGACCACGTCCACGTGCTCGGCCTCTGCCTCGATCTTGTCCTTGGCCACGCCCTCTCACGAATTGTCCAAGACCATTGCTCGAACCTTCTTCTTTATCTTTTGAGCTTACTTGCATTTTTAAAAGTTGCTCTGAAATTTCTTGCTTCTTCTTTTGCTTCTCCTCATATGCTTGCAACGATCCCAACAAGAGATCGATCGTCATCTCCTCCAAATTTTTAGTTTCTTCGATCGTTACCACAATGTGCTCAAACTTTGGGGTTAGTGACCGCAATATTTTCTCCATAATTCTTACATCCTCCAATTTTTCACCATTTCTTTTCATTTGATTAGAAACCGCCAAGACTCTTGAAAAATAATCCGAAATCGATTCGGACTCTTTCATATGTAAAGACTCAAACTCTCCTCTTAAAGTTTGAAGTCGTACCTTTTTTACTTGTTCCGCTCCTTTGCACGCGTTCTGGAGCTTCTCCCACGCTTCCTTGGCGGTGCTCGCGTTCGAGATTTTCTCGAAATCATCGTCCCCTAGCGCTTGATAAATGAGACAGAGAGCCTTCTTGTCTCTCTTTCTCGCGTCTCGCAATCTATCCTTTTGTTGTTGGGATAGTGCGGCCTCGTCCTGCGGCTCCTCGTAGCCGTTCTCCACGATCTCCCAAACGTCGTGGGCTCCCAATAGCGCCTTCATCTTGATGCTCCAATTGTCGAAGTTGCTCTTGTTGAGCATGGGGACTTGAAACGATTGTAGGTTGGCCATTCCACAGGTAGGATTTTATGGCTCGGATACCACTTTGTTGGAATATAAGTATATATAATGGAGAATTTATTTAATTGGTAGGAGGAAATTTAGAGAAATTGGTTGTGGACGTGTGTGTGCTTAAGAATTTGAGTGGGAGGATTGGAGTTTGCTAACACAATCTTTTCTTCAATTCACTTCCTTACTTCCTTCCTTCCTTACAATCCCAAAACATGGTTACATATTTATAGTGGTACATAGTAGTAGATAGATGATTCTAGAGTTCTCTCACCTATTATTTTCCTAACACTTCTCTAGAATTTTCTAGTTTTAGCTATTTCTTCTTAATTCTAACTTATTCTCAATTATTCTAGATCTTTCTCTTTTCTCTATCTCATTCTCAACTAATCTAGAATACTCTTTACAAAATATCTATTCAAATCAAGTTTATATTCCAACAGGAGATACAGCGGTAGGAGGCGGAGTCCGCATCGGCGACATGGAACCTTCGCCGGAAACGGAGATGAAGAGAGATGAGAGGTTGAGGAAACGAAATGACTAGATATTAGGGTTTGGATTGGGAAATGGATGCGAATCTGGAAATCGAATTCGGGTCGAGTAATCATTTTCAACCTTACAATGGATTCTATATAGTTTAGCGGTCAAAATTGATGAGAACTAACTTCAGCCGTATCAAGGGATTGTATATATATAAACAACTACATCAATTACATGAACAACAAACTACTTGTTATCTTGAATGACTTGAGCAATAAGATTAAACAACAACATAAATTACATGAATAAACTATGAAAGATTTTCGAGGTAAAGAATGTGAGAGGGTGATATCCAGTTGGGTCATCAATAAAACCATTATATGATGGTCTACATCACTAGGGAGCTGAGGTTCTATATATATAAAAACCAACTCAAGAAATAATCTCATCACATAAGAGAATAACCAATGTGCTTTACTTGTATAGAGACATGGAATTATTCACTCCATGATGGGTATGAATAAAAGCTTCAATTCTTAAGAAACAAAACACAACCATTTGTAATCAAATCAAACTATGTAAACATTAATGTTATCATCTTCTAAGATTATACTTCCATCTTTCATACATCTTCTGGCGAGACTAAACTTTCAACATAGACATATGAACTTAAACCCGCAGAAGCCTCGGGAATGCGGAACACATTATGAACATTGTAAACCAACAAAGTGGATCCACAATCTACCAAAATCTTTCCATTTAGACGTACCAATGGTGGTTGAAGCAGCTCATTAAGATGAGAAAGAGTCGCCACTTCCTCCCAAGCCTCCTTCATAACCCAAACTCTAGAAATTCCAGGATAGTAATATAATAAAGGACTATAGTATATCACGCAAAGGCAGCCATCAAGCACACCCACAATATATTTTTCATTGTAAATCTCTTTATGATGAAAGGGAAGCTCAATCTTTCCAAACACCTCACTCTTCAAGTCCAAGAAAATAATATCTTTCTGATCATCTTCCGTCTTCCGCCAGTAAAGCTTCCCACCTGCAAACCACCCCCTTATCCAACATGAAAGTAAATCATCGCAAAACTCAATTGTTTTCCATGATTTTGTCTTTGAACTATAAACTTTGCCAACTCTTTCCCACTCGTCATTATCAATTATATCAACCAAAAGCACAAACACCTTATATTCACCACTCGATTCAACCCAACCGAACCCCAAATTCAAAACATAACTGGGACTAGAAATTTCTAGCAGTTTCTTGGAGATTCTAGTGGATGGGTTCCACAACTCAATTCTTCTTCTTGGTTCGTCGAGAATGCAGAGCAGCCCATTATAGCAGCCCAAAGTTAGAGATGGCATCAATGTAGTATTCGTTGGGTGAGGTAAAGGAGATGGAGAGACACGTGAACTCAACAACGACTGCAGAGAACATTGCACACACCTACCAAATGTTTCCTTCTGTAAAAAGACCCTTTGATGGGGGAAAGATGGGTTTTTTATTGAATTTTGATGATGCGTTTTGATGAAGCGTTCGCAGCCAATTAAAGAGCCCCATGATTTCGAAACGCACCTCAATCTCAACAGTGATTGCACTGGCAATCTTGACAGTACTTCTTCAATGATTGCTTCCGGAAGATGGAGAGATTGCTGATTTCTTCTTCTTCTTCGTCCTCTTCTTCCTCTTCTTCTTCTTCTTCTTACTCTTCTTCTTCTTCTGCCTATTCTAGCACTTCTTGAAAGAAATTGTTGAACTTTCTTCTCATTCTTCATCTATGTTAAAGTTTCCATGACAATAATGAAATCAAAATAACGAAGAAGAATAGCAAATTAACTATGAGCTGGTGGTTACCTTAGCAAGACCAAAACCGGCGGAAATTAAGGAAGATGATGGTACGGGTGTGGTGGCGTCACATGGCGATGGTGTTGTTGACTACTGCTTTCGATCTCCACTGCCAAATCTTCAATATATGTTTCGAGGGTTTCTGTATTTGAAGAGGCGAGGGTTTTAGGTTTTTGTATTTCCAACAAATAGTTTTATATGGCTTTCGGGGAATCAGAGAGATTGGGCTCAATCTTATATTTCCAACTAACTTATTCGACACAATCTATACAATCTATAATATCGGTTTTAAAAAAAAAATCGTCATTTTAAAAGTGATTTAGCAAAACGTGATTTAACTTTGTGCTTGAGATAATCGCGGATTTATAGTCAATTTTATACAGTTTTTATCCTTATTTCCTGAAAAGAAAATTAAAAAAACTTTTATATTTACTAAAATCGAGATAATATATAGTACTTTTTGATGTAGTTTGCAACAATAATATTCAATCTAATTAAGATAGGAAGATAGTATGGATTGAGTCCGATCCGACTTATGTGGTCGAGGTATTGGTGGATGGGCCTAGGAATGGCAATTGGGTATGACGGACACGGATAGTGGCTATCCATACACATAGTCACGAACTAAATGGATAATGGATTTCAACCACAAAACTATCCGAGGATATTAAATGCTATCCAAACCCGCTATCCGTCGGATACCCACTACCCGCCACCCATCGAATATCCGCCACCCGTTCTCCAACAGATACCCGTGAAACATAATTTAAATATAAATTAATAACAAATTTAACATAAAAAAAATTACTACAAATCATATAGTTCAAATCCACATCTTGCATCGATGTTCAAATTCACAATTGACAAAATTTAATTAAATCCAAAGTTAATATCCAAATTCATCAACTAAAATTTAAAATTCAACAAAGTTATACTCCCTCCGTTCCTAAAATAAATTCATCTTTTTCCATTTTGTGACGTCCCCAAATAACTTCCTCTTTCTTTCTTTCCATTTTTGGACACCTACCCCACCACTAATAATAATTTATTTATTCTTACTTTTCACTTTTCACCACTTCCAATACTAATTATAACACTTTTCACAACTTCCAATAATAATTATATCCCTTTTTCTCCACTATCAATACACTTTACAACTTTTTATTAAAACTCGTGCCGTCCCAAAAGAGGAAGTCGTTTCAGGGACGAAGGGAGTATTATTCCTCAACAATTGAAATAGAGCAATCCTCGTTTCAGGGACGAAGGGACTATTCATTACAGTCGTACCAATCATTGACTAGTGCTACTAGTTGAAACGGCTCGTGCGAGTCGTACCAACCATTGACTGATGCTACTAGTAGATACGATATGGCAACAACTTTGTTCGCATTTACTCTGGAGGCAATTTTGTTCAAATTTCATAAAATTGGCTACAATTTATTGAAATTAAGTTGACAACCACCTTTTAATTTTCACTATATATATATAATGAGACTCAAATTTTGCATCTGAAATTTATATTATTTTTGAAATGATCAGCCAAAAGAAACACCACAGACAAAAACCACGAGAGACAATAAATCCAACAAACATACCTCTATATATGAGCAAAAACAATCCAAGATCAATCAAACATATCTCTGTAGAAATAAAGAGGAGCAACACATGCCCTCGTGCTCTCACCTCTCAAAGAAATATCACAGGGAAACAAAACACAAACACAAGATCCTTCAAACCTTTTTGCGAAAGACCGGGGAGACTAAACTTTCAACGTAGATATTCGCTGCTAAGGAACTTGTGATTATGTTGAACAGAGGAAGCACATCCTCTTTTACAAGATTAAGATTTTGAACCGATATAACCGATCCACGGATTAGCCCAATCTTTACCTCTAGGCATTTGAAAACAGTTGGAAAGAGTAGGTAACTTTGATAAGGTTCATAGACAAGAACATCCATCACTTTCACCCAAGAATCCTCTTTCATAACCCACGCATCAAAGTGTGTTTTATTATAAGTGACTACACAAAGGCGACCCTCGAGCACGCCCAACCTCACCCATGAATCACATGGACATGGCACCTCCATCTTTCCAAACTCCTCACTCTTCAAATCAAATGTAACAATATTCATTCCACCATTCTTCTCCCAATAATGCCAATGAAGCTTTCCACTAGCGAACTGCCCCTCACCATATACGTTATCATCCTCCCAATCCTCTACTGTCTTCCATGAATTTGTCTTCGAGCTATAAACTTTGCACATACTCTCGTGAAGTCTGCTAGCAAAAACGGCAAACACCTTGTATGCACCACTCGATTCATCCCAACCGAACCCATATTTGTAAACGGACGAGGTTCTATCTCCATTCTCTATCACTATTTCCGGTAATTTGTTGGAGATTCCAGTGGCCGGATTCCACAAGAAAAAACTTTGTTTCTGGAGAAAACAGACCAGCCCATTACAGCACCCCACCATATCAGCGATCTCCGACCAATTTACAAATTCGGGAGAATCATAGGTAAGAATCCCCCTGTGATGGGCAAGAGCTGCGTTTTTTGATGAATTTTGGAGGTGGGTTTTGATGAATCGATCGCTGCCAATCAAAGAGCGCCATGACTTCGAAACGCACCTAAATTTCAGGAGTGATTTCACCGTAAGTCTTGACAGTATTTCTTCGATGGTTTCTTCAGGCAGAAAAAGGAGAGATAGTTTGCTGCGTTTGCTATCCATTGTCCGCGGCGACTCAATTTTGCTACCATTTGATTTTTAGCTGTATTTTATAGGTTTGTAATTTGGAGTTTTTGTTTTTCAATCAAGATTCAAAGTCCCGATCAAAATCGGACTGACCTATGTTGTTGTCCTCTCCTTTTCTTTTTCTTTTTTGTAATTTAATTAAGGTATATAATTACTTTTTATCATCTAATTTCTGTTTTATTAGTTAATAATTAATTTTTCAGAGTTGATAGTATATAATTTCCTTTTTCATTTTTTTGAAATAAAAAGTATAATTTTAAGTTTTTCCATAAAATATTATTAACATAATGACACATAAAAATATATTGGGACACTAGATGACGCTACCCGTTTTTGCCCCTCTCGTAGAATATTTTTTATGATTCCTATGCGATTATTTACTAATGCTGTATATCTTTATATATATATATATGAAAAATATTTTAATTTTCAACGAAATTATACTATGACTTGTACGTAACAATTGTAATATAGTTAGGAGCAACAATCTACACAATACAAATTATATAAAAACTATGTAAGCATCCTTTCAGACATTATACGTTGCATATACAAAGCGCACATTAAACCAAAAGCTAAAATGTCGTCAACATGGTGTAATAGAGCCAAAAGTCATAGATAGAAAATTGTACAAAGTACGTACAAAAGTTGCTTCAAAGTCTCATAAAATCATTCACTTCATTAGTTCAATATTCTTCGCTTGATTGTTCTGTCATTCCTTGACTTGAGTGTTGGTGTTAGTGGAACTATTTTGCTTAAAACAGTGATGGTAATTATAATAACAATTAGTTAATTGCATAATACTCCCTCCATCCCAATGATAATGACTCACTTTCTTTTTTTGTCTGTCCCATTGATAATGGTCCGTTCCATAAAAGGAAACCATTTTCTCTCACAAAAAGTTGTGCTCCTCCACTTTCTATCACTTTTATACTTACATCACTCTTCTTCTTAATAACCGTGCCAAAAAATAATGTGTCATTATCAATGGGACGGAGAGAGTATCATGTACCGTTGATGACTTGATTCGGAACTATTAACACTATTGTCTCGTGTAGAATACTCACCTTTATTATGCCCGACAACATTCGCTGGAACCAGAGATGAGAGCGTGCGTGTGTGTTTTCTGAAAATTGAGAGAGAAAGAGAGAGGACGATATAAGAGATAGAAAAGGGGAGGAGACGAAATGAATGCTTGAAATTAATGCTTAAGAATGTGTATTGGGTCGTGTCAGGTCGGGTCGGGGCGCGGATCGGTGCGGGTCGGAAACATTCAACTGGTCTGACACAAGAATTTGCCATGATTTTTTTATTTTTATTTTTTCAAATTAAACGCCCCTTCAGAATTTATATGTTAGTTTAATTCTGTAATCGAAGTATGGTTTATAATTATTTTTATCATCTGATTTCACTTTTTATTAGTTAGTAATTCATTATCATGATTGATAGTATATAATTCCATTTCTTCTTTAATTTTTTCAAATAAAAAGTATAATTCATAATATCATAATAAATTTATTTTTATAAAAGAAATTCTATTAACATAATAGATATAATTTTGAGACACTAGATCCTACCCGTATTTTCCCCTCTCGTTGATTTTTTTTGATGATTTCTATGCTATCATTTTGCATATTCCTTTTCTTATTTTTAATTAATATATATTTTATCATATTTAGTTTTGGTATCCTTGTTGTGTTAGAACATAGAATAGTTTTAGGGTTTGTTTCGACCTTTACATCCGGATCCGGGGCGTATCTGATGCATATCTCTTGTGGAGAGTTGGCCCAATGATCTTTAATTCCCCAGCCCAAATCTGTTACCCGGCCCATTTCAACAAACCCTAGCCCACTATCCCATCTGCGCCGCTTCATCTTTTTTCCGCCGCCCGTCTCCTCGATCCCCACCTCCGACTTCAATGCTCCTCCCTCCTTCCCAATGACCTCCACTCCTTTTTATCCATGCTGCAAGTCTTTCAATCGTAAGGAAGTTTCCACACCGTCTGAAATAGAAGGCTCTGCTATTCCTTCTTGAAGTGTCACCGGATTCCTGTTCGTGGTTTCCTGATTGGTGACTGTGGGTGTGAACTTCGCTTCGATTGAGTGCTTGTATCACCGGATTCCTGTCCATCGGTTTCCTAGTTTGGTGATACTTTGTGAGTGTGCAAGCCATCGGAATCCTGTCCATCGGATTCCTGCTGCTGGTGGCTGTGCAATCGAGATTGGGGTGCTGATCTGTATCTCCTGTTTCCTTTGAACCGTGATCATTGAGCTGCTGGAAGGGCCCTGCCTACTGTGGGAAAATCTGAGCCAAAGTGTCCCGAGGACACCTTTTCCCCTTCTCTAACTCTCCTTGTTTCTCTTTCCTCTGACTTTCCCTTATTTCTCTTTTACTTGCTGCTTGTCTTTGTGTGTTGCAGAGAAGTGAAGAAGAAGCAGCGAGATCGAAGGAATGGCGCCAGCGGAGCCGAGGCCAGAGGAATCGAGGCGTCAGTGGAGTCCAGCGCAGCGGAGTCCAGTGCAGCAGAGTCCAGCGGAGCGGAGTCCAGCCCAGCGGAGCCGAGTCCAGTCCAGCGGAGTCGGAGGCGCCAGAGAATTCGCGGCGAGCAGGGAAGTCACCCCGAGCAGAGAATTCGCGGCGAGCAGGGAAGTCGCCCCAAGCAGAGGAATCGCGGCGAGCAGGGAAGTCGCCCCGAGCAGAGAATTCGCGGCGAGCAGGGAAGTCGCCCCGAGCAGGGAAGATCAAGTGCTTGAGCACGAGTGGGGGAGACAGGAGGTTCAGGAACCAAGTGGTGTAACCCTGGCTAGGCGAAGATACCCAACAGTGGTATCAGAGCCACGGTGACCTAGCCAGGGCACCCTCCGAACAGATCTTACCCACCCCGCCGCCCCTTGGCTGTGCCGATTCACTCCCGACGAGCAAGGATTGTGGTAAGTCTGGATTTTCCCCTACCTGGGAATGCAGCTCTGGTAAATTGGCTTAAACACTTGAAACACCTAGATTCTAGGGTTGGTGTTGTTGCTGTTGTTTGTGTTTTGCTTGTTGAAGATCTTGGTATCTTGCGATCCTGTTTTCTTTTGTGCTTCCGCGTGTTGTCTGAAATCTTGATAAACCTTTGGCATTCCAAGCCGAGTTAGATCTCCCTTGTTTTGGTCCAGTTCGTCTGGATTCCCCTGTGGGTCTCCTCGTGCGAGTATCCTGGAAAACAAGGGAGAGAGGGGTTTATCTAGATTGGCTGTGTGTGCCTTTTGTTGTGTTTTCTTGCTTGCTGCATCTGCATAATCATGAACAACATGCATATTGTGCCATTTAATGGCAGGGATGATTTCCAGGATTGGAAAATCAAAATTGAGTGCATTCTTGTAAAAGAAAAGGTTAATAAGGCTATTGTGAACAGATATGATGAAAATACTGCTGATGAGAAACTAAGGGATCTAAACGATAATGCAAGGGCAACAATTCTGTTAAACTTGAGTAGTTCTGTGGTAAGAAATGTGTCTCACCATAAGAGTGCTAAAGATTTGTGGGATGATTTGAACTCCATATATGCTGCACCTACTGAAGTGTCAACTTGGTCTTTGCAAAATCAATTTATGTAATTTCAAATGGATTCTTCAAAGGATGTTGATACTAACATGGATGTTTTCAATAAACTGTTGCATGATTTAAAACTTGCTGGAGATGACTCCATTGAGAAATATGCTCCCCAAATCCTTTTAAACTCTATACCTGAGCCTTTTGCTGAGGTAAAATCTGCTTTGAAGTATGGTGGGTCAAAAGTTACTTGTGATATGATTGTGAATGGCCTTAAGTCTAAAGAGAGTGAACTGAAATTGATTAAGTCAAAGCCACTGCATGGTGAGGTCATGTTTGTTAACAAAGAAAAAAGGGGGTTTGATCAAAAGCCCAAAAAGCTTTGTTGGAATTGTGGTAAGCCTGGTCATTTTTCAAATAGGTGTAGACTGCCTAAGAAAAACAAGAGCTTTGTTCTTAATGAACCTGAACAGCATGCTAACAATGTGTTTGAAGATGATGGTGTCTACATGGTGCATGAACCTGATTTTTAGTACATCAACCATTCTAATGTTGTGTCTAAATCTGTGAATTCCAATGAATGGCTAATTGACTCCGGCTGCACCTTCCATGTCACTCCTTTTGCGCATATGTTTCATAACTTACAGCATGTTAAGTCTGGGCATATTGCTTTAGCTGATGGTCAAAATTGTGATATCTTGGGTAAGGGTGATGTCTGCTTGAAGTTTGAAAATGGCAGTTTGCTTACCTTGAATGATGTTAGATATGTGCCAAAGTTGGAGTTTAGCTTGCTATCTGTGTCTAAACTTGCTGACCAGATGTTAAATGGCTCTGTGAATCACTTGAGATTTCAATTTGAGAAGGATTCTGTGGTGTAGTTTTCTGCACCAAGAAAAGGTGATTTATATGCTGTTTGTGCTGAGTCAGTCCCTTGCTTACTTGAATCCTCACATTCTGCTGCTCCAAGTGAGGTGGAGAATGTGAATGTTGTTAATCAAAGCATGTATGAGCTTGTGTTTACCCCCACTGTTCCTTTTGAGGTGGATCATCAACCCAACATGCATGCTGAACCAGAAAACTTGCTTGAGCCTGTTATGAATGAACCTACTAATAATGAAACTTGGACACTAGTGGTAAAGCTTACTGAATGTTCTGTTGTTGAGTCCAAATTGTTGATTAAAGTCAAGCATGAAACTGAGATTGTGAGATACAAAACTAGACTTATTGCTTACACTACAAGAATTCAGTTGATAGACAACAAAATATAGACAACATGCTTTAAAACCTGTTGTCTATACGTTCATAGACAACGGGTCTATCAGCGAGAATTTAGATGACGGGCTTTAAAATTCGTTGTCTATTATGCCTATAGACAACTGTTCTGCAAAACCCGTTGTCTATTTGAGGCGGTCATAGACAACGGCCCAGAAAACCGTTGTCCATCATATTGATAGACAACGGGTTTCTGGGCCGTTGTCTATGACCGCCTCAAATAGACAACGGTTTTTGCAGAAACGTTGTCTATAGGCATAATAGACAACCTTTTTTTTTTAGGTTGTCTATGAAATAATAGACAACGGATATTTTTAAGTTGTGTAAAATTACAATTTTTTCCTTAGCCCTAATTTCAATCCTCTTTCTACTTTTTTTTGCACAAAGTTTGGAAGCTCCAGCCCACCTTCCCCACGACACCACCGGTGCCCAAGCTCCAGCCACCGTCGCCCCAAGCCACCCACCACCGTTCAGCCCCATCCTTCATCACCGGCGTAATATTGGAAGAGATTCGTTGTCCAGTGAGTGGCGGAAACTCTCGCCACTCACCAGAATCTATTCCGGCCGTTTATTGCTCATCGACGGAGAGTCCTAGCTTCGGCCGCCTATTTCCTTGCGTCGTCGCCGATTCCTGCACTCGGCCGCCTAGCTTCGGCCGCCTATTTCCTTGCGTCATCGCCGATTCCTGCACTCGGCCGCCTATTTCCTTGCCTCGTCGTCGATTCCCGTCCACAGCCGCCGCATTCCCCTAAAATTGCGATCTAACAGTTAGCTGCCATATCCAAGCCGGAGCTGCCGGTCAGAATCTCTCACTTCTGTTCTTCTTCCACTCTTTCCTCTTTTTAATTTCATTGATTTTGGGATGGGAATTCGTGACAGAGTTTCCTTTTGTTGTGCTTTGAAAAAAATTATGTGAGGGTATGTTTTAGGGGTACGAGCAATTTCTTACATTCCTGATCAAATTGGTTTGATTAGATGAGACTTTTCGTGATTTGGTTGTTTTGGGGATTCAAAGTAGTAATTTTAGCTAGCTCTAACTATGGAGGTTTTAGCACCAAATATACAAGGTTTTTGTTTTGGGGCCAGATAAGCAGTTTATCCTTTCACTTTTTCCCATGAATTGCAAACCCGAAGAAGCTTATTTATTTGTTGCATCAAGAAAATGGATATACTAATAATGATAGCAAGCTGTTTAGCCAATTTGATGCTTGTTCAACCTGCATTATTAATTAACTGAAACTTGATTGAATTAGAATGTTCGCTTCAGTTGTGAGATTGATTATAGCAGTTTGTTTGATGCTTGTGCTGCTTGTGCAAAGTAATTGAAACATGAAGCCTTGAAATCTTATCAGCCAGCTTGGCCATCTATTATCTGTGAAGCCGTACAGCCTGATCACTATTTCTTTTAACTAATTCTAGCTCGTTCTTGGCTTAACTGGAGACCACCTGGAAGCTTTTTTGTATTCTTTTCAGGATGACTTTCACTATCATTAGTGACACGCATGTTATATATATCCTTTTAAGCTGTAATTGATAGAGAACACAAGCAATCAAAAGATAGGAATTTGCTTTATCTGGTTTTTAAGTGCAACTGGTACAGCCGGCATCTCAGAAGGCGTACAAGGCAAAACCGCTTCTAAAGCAACTGAAATTATAATTACATACAAGATGGATGTGCAATGTTGCTGTTGTTTTTGCATGTCTTATTATAACCATTATGTTCATTGTACCTGTTTTCATAGCCCAAGGGCTTGCTAATTTGGCTCAGTTGGAGACCATGCTACCCTTTTTGAGCGGCATATTAAGGATGTAAGTTATTTTGTCGAAATTAAAATTCTTAAACCCGAGTTATCTTTTGACAAAATCAATAACGTGTTAAAATACTGATCCAGACAGTACAAACTTATAAACTTTTATGTGTATGCCTGATGGCTATCGATTATGAATATAATGACAGTTTATCCAAGCTTTTAGTATTATGACATGAAATCTTATGTGCCAAATGAATGCAGGAAAATCGTTACCCAAGTGGTTACAGGATTTCTTCCGAGTCTCATCCTTGAGATGTTTTTAGTTTTAGTGCCACCAGTCATGATCATGCTTTCTTCCATTCAAGGACACGTTGCCCTTAGCCAGATTGAGAAAAGTGCATGTATCAAAATGGTATGGTTCACCGTATGGAACATCTTCTTTGCCAATGTGCTATCCGGATCAGCGCTATACAAGTTTAACCTTCTTCTGGAGCCTAAAAAAATTCCTGAACTATTAGTCGTGGTTGTTCCTGGACAGGTATTTTTCATTTTGACTGTTAGCATGATAGCATCTCATACTTCTAATTACATATATTCTGAAACTCTGATTCCTTGTATAAGAATTCATTAGAGTTTTGATTATTTTGTGTAAGAATTCTGTTTCGTTTTAATGAGGTGACTTTTGTAGAGATGTTCTGAGTTCTTTCATGTTGATGAAGTTGAATTTCTTTGTAGGCCCTTCTTAACTTTTTTCTGTGAAAAGATTCTATGATCAAATCTTCCTACTTCAAATGCTTATGTATATTGAGTGAGAGATTCCATGTGAAAACAAATCCATTGCAGAGAAACAAATATGTAAAAATCTTATGACTTTTCAATGCTAGTTAACCTACACAATCTTTTTGTCAATGTACATGAATTCTATCAAGGATCGTTGTAGCTTAAGTGGTGTGGAGTCAGCGTGAAAGTGACCAAGAGAGGAAATAATAATTTCCCATATTTTCGTTCCTTCAACTATATAATTGTTTGTCAGCATGTCTTCGTGTCTGTTTTAGTGTGGGTGTATAAACTAGGGAACACACCTTTTCTTTTCAAAATCTTATTATAGATGTAATTGACTCTACACATAAACAAGTATGGTCTGCATAAGTCCCCTCTTTCACTCAGGCATTTATAAGTAAAATATTGTGTCACTCCTTCTCTGTAGTTCCCAAGCAGCATATATTCGTATTGCAAAAATTTCTGGACCTCATATTCTAAGTCAATAAATATTTCGATGTTTCTTTTCCAGGCCTCATTCTTCATTGCATATGTTGTAACATCTGGATGGACCACTACATTTTCTACAGAGCTTTTTCGGCTGAAGTTCCTCGTTTGTAGATTTTTGAAAGGAGGTATGTGTTGCTGCACTAATGAAGAACTCGAGGTCCTTTCCAACCCTTATCACAGACAAATTCCCAGAATTCTCTTTTTCAGCCTTCTTGGTATAACGTACTTCTTCCTCGCACCCCTTATTTTGTATCTGATCACTCTCTCCCAATAACTACACTGGTAATTGTAATTTATAATTTTTATTAAATTTTACTTCAAGACAATTTCTATAATTTCATATTTGATCACAAGTTTGTCTTTCTTATAGTGTGCAGGAGGATGCTACTCCAAAAAGGAAATTGATGAAGTAAGGATAGAGTGGGCAGAATTTGTATGTAAAATCACAGATGAGTGATGATGGGTAAGTTTTATATAAAGTTAATTTTTTAATATTTTTGAGATATATGGTTAATAAATTTTATAAATTGATACTTGAAATATTTTAATATTGCAGATGGTGTAACTTGCTTGTTTTCGGTGTTTGCAGTTATGTTTCAATTAGTAGGATGATGATGTTTGGATTCTAATGTAATGTAGGATGATGATGTTTGGATTCTAATGTAATGTAGGTATGATGATGTTGGATTCTAATGTAATGTATGGATGATGATGTTGGATTATAATCTATGAATTTTATTATTAATTTATGTATTTTTAGCTTTTCATATTATATTTTTAGATTTACTGAAATATAAATTGAAAAAGCAGGAAATTTTAAATATAAATACAAAATAAAAACTATAATATAGAATAGACAACGGTTTTCTGCACTGTTGTATTTTCAAATAGACAACGGTCAAGAACTAGTTGTATATAAGAGAATAGACAACGGATGACCAGTCGTTGTCTATCAGAGAATAGACAACGGGTTTTCTCATGTTGTCTATCACAGAATAGACAACGAACGCTAAGACGTTGTCTATGAGAGAATAGACAACGGTCTAGAAACCGTTGTCTATGACCGCCCCTCAATAGACAATACTCTCATTTACAACAGTTGATTTTGTAATAGACAACGCGTTCCGTCCGTTGTCTATTTGTCATACCCCGACTTTTAATCCCTGATTAAGGGCTTAATTATTAATAATTAGGGTTCGGCATCCATTAATAATAAAACTGGTTTGATTTATCTGAGGTGATTTAATCATTATATATGTGTTTTAATGTGCTTAGTTAAAGAATTTTTATAAATGCAGTGCATAAGTTTTAGTCGGTGAGTTAAGTGTATTTATATGAGCAAGTTATTATGATTTTTATTTGAGGATATTAGCACTTGGAATTTTAATTAAGTTTCTAAAGCAAGTGCAGTTTATTTTTACCGAGAAATCAAAGAATACCGGTTTATGGAAATTTTTCCAAACAAAATATTTTCAAATTATTTTTCCTATGATGAGGAATATTATAATTGAGTGAGTGCACTAATTTTAGTGATATTTATTTTAATTTGATCACATGAATAATTATGCTATGATATTTTATTATTGAGTAACATTCCCATAAGTATTGTGATTATTATTTAATCACCCTTCTCACACTATTATTTTAATTTCTTAAGCATGTGTTTAATTACCACAAATTGCCAAGTGTAGAGAGTGAGAGAGTGTAGAGATTAGAGAGTGAGAGAGTGTAGAGATTTGAGAGATCAAGGCAATTAATGCCCAAATATTCCTTAAGATTTTCAAATCTTGCCAAATCTCTCAAAGATTACCAAATCAAAATCAATCTTCCAAAGCAATTCACTCTCTCCTTCTCCCTTAAGTTTCGACCACCACCTTCTCTCCCTCTCCCTCATCTCTCACTTCACTTTCCACCATTATCCTCCATTGATGCACCTTCGGAGCTTCACAAATTCATACCAAAACTCAAATCACCCTCTAAATCCACCTTAAACACCTTCCATCTCCTTAGATTCAAGAAGATCCATGGAGATTCAATCTTGAAGTTAGAAAGAGAAAGTTTGGTTTTGGGTGTAAGTTTGGGTAAGTGAGCTTTAAATTCATAGATATGACTTATATGAGGTTGTATGTGAGTATAGTTGAAGGATTGAAGCAAGAAATCACCCCCTCTATTATTTTTCACAATTTTCGAAAATATGGGTCTCATACCCTTCAAAAAAAAAATTCTTTTTCTTTCCTTGAATTGGGGTGAGAAAAGTGATCTATGATATGTTTGGTGATGATTGATGTGTGTTTTGAAAAGCTATGCTTTGAGATTCAAATTTTGAATGAGTTTAGTTTACCCAAAATTGGGAATTTTTGAGTGGATGCTTTAAATGATGAATTGATGATGTATATGAGTCCATGAGATGTATATGATGATGATTGATGGATTAAATTGAGTATATGATGTCAATTGATGATTTTGATATGAGTTAGTTTACTAAAATTAGGGCTATGTGTATCTATGCTCTAATTTGTAAATTGATGGAATATATGTGAGTTTATATGATTAAAATTGATAGATATATGATGAGATTAAAGATCCATGTGTGTTTATAGAATTTCAAAGAAATTAGTTTAATAAAAATTAGGACTTTCTTGTCTATGTGTTTATTAAGTGATTTGGCTTAAGATATGTGAAATTGAGCATGATGTTGGTGTTTAATTATGTTGGATTAGGTCTTTTGTAAGCTAAGTAAAATTTGGACTTAGTTTAGTTTGAAGGAGTTTTTGAGTTCTCATATGATGTGAGGTTAATGAATGATAAAATGAGGTCTAATTGTTTTATGATCATGATGTGAAAGTTTATCATGTTTTTGTTGAGAGTTTTATGTTGATACATGAATTTTTATTAGAGTTTAGTTGACATGATTAAAGGGGATTTATATGTATAAAATGAGTTATATGAAGTATGAGCTCATTTTGAATGATTGAGTGTTTTTGAGCATGAAATTGAGAAGAGGATTGAATTGATACGTTTGTTGAAACGTTTCCCTTGAGATTGGAGCTAAGATGTAAAAGAGGAGAGTTAATTTGAGTATGATAAGTATTACAATGTGTTTGAATGTTTTTGAGTATTATATGTGCTTAAAATGAGCTTTGATTGGTTTTCTTTGAAGGAATGTTGAATTGAGCATTTAAGAGTTTGAGATGAGTTTTTGGTAATTTTTCGTAGGCTACTGACCTACTGTGATCGACGGGTTTTCGATGTCAAAAGCTTTGAAAAGTTTACAGAAAGTCCCTACATGAGTCTGGAGCACCCCTGTAAAATTTCAAGTCATTGGGACTTGATTTACTATTTTTATAAAATGCAAAACCAAATCTGCACATTTCTACCGGGAATTTCAGAGAACAGGGGACAAGGTCATTCATTTCAGTAGCTTCCTGTGTGATCTAGCTTTCCATATTTTTATGGTATCAACCTTACTGTATGGGCTAGATATCCACAAAATTTGAGCTCAGTTTGATAACGTTTACTATTTTTCAAAAATCAAAGTTTTCGATTGCCCAAAACTGCCGAATATGGTAGATCGTGGTAAAAACGTCATATCTCTCAAACCACTTGGAGTTTTCGACTCTACTTTTTTTTATATGAAACTAGACTTGAAGATATTTCTTTCGGTATGAGTCTCGAGTCCAGGAGATGTCGGAGTCAGAACAGATTAAATTTTGAAGTTGAATCAGTGTAAAAACAGAGCATGTTTTAATGATGTTTGATTGTGATTCTTATGTGCCTTATGTGATTGTGTTGTCTATGTGTTTGAATGAGATTAGACGAGCCTTATATGAGAGATAAATCGAGACTTAGAACCATGATTTTCTTGAAACCTATCCTTGGACTAAAGGATTTGAGATGAGTGGAGAGTTTATATAGAGTTGAGTAAGGAGATAGAATATGAGATAGAGCATGAGTTAAGGCTTTATGAGTATGGATTTTTTTTAAAAAGGATTAAAATGTTTTAAATCAATTCCATTTAATGGAGTTTAAATTGCTTATTTAAGTCATTTATAAATGAATAATGGAATTTCGTATTTATTTACATGGAAATGAAATGTATAGAATGTTATAAGATGGTGCATGATTATTATCTCTTATGTGAACATGTGAAATTTTTAAATGATATTAAGTTTAAGGATGTTGAATTCTTTTATTTTGTTTGTTATGTGGTTACGTGATATTATGTGGTTAGTCGATGTTATGTTGGTTTTTGATTGTTTTAATCGAAATGAATTATGGATGCTAGAACCCTAAAACACTAAAAGATACCCTAGACACGTAGATTTAGACTTTGTCTTGTGACAATTTTTCTTCACGAACTTACCGACTCTTCATCAATAAAGGTCCGGGCGACAGGAAGTGAAGCCGAAGAAGAAGCGACTCCACGCTAGCTTAAGAACGTTTGAGGTGGGCATTATTTTTACTATTACGTATATAGAGATCCCCTGCGTGACGTAGGCCTCATATACGAATATATGTGCATGATATGTTTTAACTGTTTATTTCAGTTTTATGAAATGTTCAAATGATAAATGCCCTTTATGAAAATGAAATGTTTATGAAATGAAATGAAAAGTTTATGAAATGATTGACTGCCAAAAATGTTTATGTTTTTATATGTATCCTATCTGTGTTGGTTCGCCAACTTTAAAGGAAATCCAATTGGGATCCTACGCTAGACAAAGGTCGCTAGCTAGGGTTAATGTGTACACTCATGGAGACCGCGAGTCGCTTGCGACCGGTCTTGGCGTCCGTGGTAAGGAGGCCTCCTTCCCGGCGCGTGACAGAAAGGAACAAATATGGATCATATGAAGGAAAATGGGTCGGCCGGCCAATCTTATGAAAACGAAAGAAATGTTTTAGTAAGCGCAGGTCTTTCAAGAAAACCCCTGTGTGTTACTGTTATGGCAGTTCAATTTATATATGTATGCATGTTGTATTTTCGGCTTATGCCACTGAGTATTTTTATACTCAGCCCTGCATGTATTTCTAAATGTGCAGGTTGAGCTGGCGATGGAATGGATTGGTGTTGAGCGGATCCCCTTTCAATGATTAAGTAACAAAACCTTGAGTATGCATCTCCATATGCATAACTCACACGCATTACGATGCAACACTCTGATTTTGTTATCGTTTCTACATGAACTTAATACCAATTTATTTCGGATGATGTCACGTGGGTCTAGTCTTTGTTATGAACGTTTGTAATTACCCAAGCAGTTATATATTATTAATTGCTTTAAAGGAACGTCTTTTTCTTAAAGTGTTTTAAGTCACAACTAAATTTCCTTTCTTATTGTTCACCCTAAGTCATAACCCCGGTTAACCCGTCATTGGGATAGTGGGCTGTGACAGAGTGGTATCAGAGCGGTTCGTTCGCTCTGGCCCTAGAAACCTTTTTCTAAATAGCCGAGTCTAGCTTAATTCACCAGACATACATGGGTTCATACGACACCGCTCAACACTCCATTGCATCGTGCTCAATCAAGGAAAAAGGTAACTGCAGTTTCAACGTTTTAAAGATGTTAATGTTCTAAAATGCTTCATGAATATGTTTATGTGAAGAGCATGTTATGATGAAATGTTGAATGTTTTGCCTTTCATGGCATATTTTCGCAGTCTATGATGTTATGATCAGACGAATGATAGAAAAATTGACATATGTTTTCCCTGAGAACATAGATTGCTATAAGTTGCATGATCACAATTTCAAAAGAATATAGACTGCTAGATTAGTAGGATATCTCTACAATCTAGATTCTTAAAGTGATGATGTAGAAGAATGAAAGAGAACTTAGAGCATTTCAGCTCCCTCAAGAAAACAATGATTCTTTTGAACTACAAAGAGGAATGGAAAGATATGTACGAGGTAAAGGAAAAGCACAGAATGACGATACGCGACGAATTCAAGGTAAACGTTACATCAAAGGTTGAACCTTAGTCTCTACGTTCAAATGTTCAAGTGCGACGGAATATCAAATCGACTTTTGCTACAGGATAGATTTTAAGAATAGTGTGTTTTGCCTGTGTACGTATGTCTGTGTGTATATGTCTTAAGAGAGGTTTGGGGTTTGAGATCAATAGGATAGGGAACCTTAAGATAAGTTTAGTTGTCATGATGAACTTATGTTTTGTTATGTATAGTATGTTCATGGCTCTCCAAGTTCGGGACGATGTTTCCCGTGTGACTGGGAGGTGATGATGTTGGACCTGGCCAGTCCACATGATCCAAATCTCAGTAGACGTCTTTTGGGTTGGAAAACCCATGTGTTTCAACTTTCGGTTGAAAAGCCAGATGGGTTCTTACTCAAGGTCATTTTGTTCGACCTAGTAGTTAATCATTTCATACCCTCTGGTCATTCTTTTGATTCTCTTGAACAATTTCTACAACACCTTGCTTTGATGTTGTGTTGAGTTTGAGCCTTGCAACTCGTGAGTTGTCATAATAGATCCCCTTGTTTGATAAGACCAAGAAGTGTTAGTCTACCGACGTAGTATACTACCTAAACTATGGCTTCGTATAATTGTGTCTCATTGTGATTAGTTGAGATTAGTCTTTGTCCTATAAGTGATATCGACCACTCATTATGATAGAAATTCAGAGTTCAAGCTAAGACTGTAATATAGTGTTCGAGTACGAGGACTTAAGTTAATTGGTCTATGATAGTTTTAAGATAGGTTCATAGAAAAGTGTTGTGTATCTGATAGGTAACAAGAAATGGGTTGATGACCATTTTGGTCTTTGGAAAATAGAATACCCCGTAGATGAGCCCTAGGAATGAGGTAGGAGCAAAATGAACCGCCGCAAAAGGACGAGGGAACTTATTCTCAAGTAAATCTTGTGTATATAAATTGGAATTGGGAATCCAATTGATATGAGGAGAGATCCGGATCTATTCTAGATCGGAAAGTTAAAGTACTAAGGAATAAGTCGAAACCCTTAATAAAGGTACTTTGGAAGCATCATGATCAAGAAGAGGCGACGTGGGAACTCGAGTCTAGCATGAAGGAGAAGTACCCAGAATTATTTCTTGTGTTACAAATTTCGGGACGAAATTTCTTTTAAGGGGGATAGTATGTCATACCCCGACTTTTAATCCCTGATTAAGGGCTTAATTATTAATAATTAGGGTTCGGCATCCATTAATAATAAAACTGGTTTGATTTATCTGAGGTGATTTAATCATTATATATGTGTTTTAATGTGCTTAGTTAAAGAATTTTTATAAATGCAGTGCATAAGTTTTAGTCGGTGAGTTAAGTGTATTTATATGAGCAAGTTATTATGATTTTTATTTGAGGATATTAGCACTTGGAATTTTAATTAAGTTTCTAAAGCAAGTGCAGTTTATTTTTACCGAGAAATCAAAGAATACCGGTTTATGGAAATTTTTCCAAACAAAATATTTTCAAATTATTTTTCCTATGATGAGGAATATTATAATTGAGTGAGTGCACTAATTTTAGTGATATTTATTTTAATTTGATCACATGAATAATTATGCTATGATATTTTATTATTGAGTAACATTCCCATAAGTATTGTGATTATTATTTAATCACCCTTCTCACACTATTATTTTAATTTCTTAAGCATGTGTTTAATTACCACAAATTGCCAAGTGTAGAGAGTGAGAGAGTGTAGAGATTAGAGAGTGAGAGAGTGTAGAGATTTGAGAGATCAAGGCAATTAATGCCCAAATATTCCTTAAGATTTTCAAATCTTGCCAAATCTCTCAAAGATTACCAAATCAAAATCAATCTTCCAAAGCAATTCACTCTCTCCTTCTCCCTTAAGTTTCGACCACCACCTTCTCTCCCTCTCCCTCATCTCTCACTTCACTTTCCACCATTATCCTCCATTGATGCACCTTCGGAGCTTCACAAATTCATACCAAAACTCAAATCACCCTCTAAATCCACCTTAAACACCTTCCATCTCCTTAGATTCAAGAAGATCCATGGAGATTCAATCTTGAAGTTAGAAAGAGAAAGTTTGGTTTTGGGTGTAAGTTTGGGTAAGTGAGCTTTAAATTCATAGATATGACTTATATGAGGTTGTATGTGAGTATAGTTGAAGGATTGAAGCAAGAAATCACCCCCTCTATTATTTTTCACAATTTTCGAAAATATGGGTCTCATACCCTTCAAAAAAAAAATTCTTTTTCTTTCCTTGAATTGGGGTGAGAAAAGTGATCTATGATATGTTTGGTGATGATTGATGTGTGTTTTGAAAAGCTATGCTTTGAGATTCAAATTTTGAATGAGTTTAGTTTACCCAAAATTGGGAATTTTTGAGTGGATGCTTTAAATGATGAATTGATGATGTATATGAGTCCATGAGATGTATATGATGATGATTGATGGATTAAATTGAGTATATGATGTCAATTGATGATTTTGATATGAGTTAGTTTACTAAAATTAGGGCTATGTGTATCTATGCTCTAATTTGTAAATTGATGGAATATATGTGAGTTTATATGATTAAAATTGATAGATATATGATGAGATTAAAGATCCATGTGTGTTTATAGAATTTCAAAGAAATTAGTTTAATAAAAATTAGGACTTTCTTGTCTATGTGTTTATTAAGTGATTTGGCTTAAGATATGTGAAATTGAGCATGATGTTGGTGTTTAATTATGTTGGATTAGGTCTTTTGTAAGCTAAGTAAAATTTGGACTTAGTTTAGTTTGAAGGAGTTTTTGAGTTCTCATATGATGTGAGGTTAATGAATGATAAAATGAGGTCTAATTGTTTTATGATCATGATGTGAAAGTTTATCATGTTTTTGTTGAGAGTTTTATGTTGATACATGAATTTTTATTAGAGTTTAGTTGACATGATTAAAGGGGATTTATATGTATAAAATGAGTTATATGAAGTATGAGCTCATTTTGAATGATTGAGTGTTTTTGAGCATGAAATTGAGAAGAGGATTGAATTGATACGTTTGTTGAAACGTTTCCCTTGAGATTGGAGCTAAGATGTAAAAGAGGAGAGTTAATTTGAGTATGATAAGTATTACAATGTGTTTGAATGTTTTTGAGTATTATATGTGCTTAAAATGAGCTTTGATTGGTTTTCTTTGAAGGAATGTTGAATTGAGCATTTAAGAGTTTGAGATGAGTTTTTGGTAATTTTTCGTAGGCTACTGACCTACTGTGATCGACGGGTTTTCGATGTCAAAAAGCTTTGAAAATTTTACAGAAAGTCCCTACATGAGTCTGGAGCACCCCTGTAAAATTTCAAGTCATTGGGACTTGATTTACTATTTTTATAAAATGCAAAACCAAATCTGCACATTTCTACCGGGAATTTCAGAGAACAGGGGACAAGGTCATTCATTTCAGTAGCTTCCTGTGTGATCTAGCTTTCCATATTTTTATGGTATCAACCTTACTGTATGGGCTAGATATCCACAAAATTTGAGCTCAGTTTGATAACGTTTACTATTTTTCAAAAATCAAAGTTTTCGATTGCCCAAAACTGCCGAATATGGTAGATCGTGGTAAAAACGTCATATCTCTCAAACCACTTGGAGTTTTCGACTCTACTTTTTTTTATATGAAACTAGACTTGAAGATATTTCTTTCGGTATGAGTCTCGAGTCCAGGAGATGTCGGAGTCAGAACAGATTAAATTTTGAAGTTGAATCAGTGTAAAAACAGAGCATGTTTTAATGATGTTTGATTGTGATTCTTATGTGCCTTATGTGATTGTGTTGTCTATGTGTTTGAATGAGATTAGACGAGCCTTATATGAGAGATAAATCGAGACTTAGAACCATGATTTTCTTGAAACCTATCCTTGGACTAAAGGATTTGAGATGAGTGGAGAGTTTATATAGAGTTGAGTAAGGAGATAGAATATGAGATAGAGCATGAGTTAAGGCTTTATGAGTATGGATTTTTTTTAAAAAGGATTAAAATGTTTTAAATCAATTCCATTTAATGGAGTTTAAATTGCTTATTTAAGTCATTTATAAATGAATAATGGAATTTCGTATTTATTTACATGGAAATGAAATGTATAGAATGTTATAAGATGGTACATGATTATTATCTCTTATGTGAACATGTGAAATTTTTAAATGATATTAAGTTTAAGGATGTTGAATTCTTTTATTTTGTTTGTTATGTGGTTACGTGATATTATGTGGTTAGTCGATGTTATGTTGGTTTTTGATTGTTTTAATCGAAATGAATTATGGATGCTAGAACCCTAAAACACTAAAAGATACCCTAGACACGTAGATTTAGACTTTGTCTTGTGACAATTTTTCTTCACGAACTTACCGACTCTTCATCAATAAAGGTCCGGGCGACAGGAAGTGAAGCCGAAGAAGAAGCGACTCCACGCTAGCTTAAGAACGTTTGAGGTGGGCATTATTTTTACTATTACGTATATAGAGATCCCCTGCGTGACGTAGGCCTCATATACGAATATATGTGCATGATATGTTTTAACTGTTTATTTCAGTTTTATGAAATGTTCAAATGATAAATGCCCTTTATGAAAATGAAATGTTTATGAAATGAAATGAAAAGTTTATGAAATGATTGACTGCCAAAAATGTTTATGTTTTTATATGTATCCTATCTGTGTTGGTTCGCCAACTTTAAAGGAAATCCAATTGGGATCCTACGCTAGACAAAGGTCGCTAGCTAGGGTTAATGTGTACACTCATGGAGACCGCGAGTCGCTTGCGACCGGTCTTGGCGTCCGTGGTAAGGAGGCCTCCTTCCCGGCGCGTGACAGAAAGGAACAAATATGGATCATATGAAGGAAAATGGGTCGGCCGGCCAATCTTATGAAAACGAAAGAAATGTTTTAGTAAGCGCAGGTCTTTCAAGAAAACCCCTGTGTGTTACTGTTATGGCAGTTCAATTTATATATGTATGCATGTTGTATTTTCGGCTTATGCCACTGAGTATTTTTATACTCAGCCCTGCATGTATTTCTAAATGTGCAGGTTGAGCTGGCGATGGAATGGATTGGTGTTGAGCGGATCCCCTTTCAATGATTAAGTAACAAAACCTTGAGTATGCATCTCCATATGCATAACTCACACGCATTACGATGCAACACTCTGATTTTGTTATCGTTTCTACATGAACTTAATACCAATTTATTTCGGATGATGTCACGTGGGTCTAGTCTTTGTTATGAACGTTTGTAATTACCCAAGCAGTTATATATTATTAATTGCTTTAAAGGAACGTCTTTTTCTTAAAGTGTTTTAAGTCACAACTAAATTTCCTTTCTTATTGTTCACCCTAAGTCATAACCCCGGTTAACCCGTCATTGGGATAGTGGGCTGTGACAGAGTGGTATCAGAGCGGTTCGTTCGCTCTGGCCCTAGAAACCTTTTTCTAAATAGCCGAGTCTAGCTTAATTCACCAGACATACATGGGTTCATACGACACCGCTCAACACTCCATTGCATCGTGCTCAATCAAGGAAAAAGGTAACTGCAGTTTCAACGTTTTAAAGATGTTAATGTTCTAAAATGCTTCATGAATATGTTTATGTGAAGAGCATGTTATGATGAAATGTTGAATGTTTTGCCTTTCATGGCATATTTTCGCAGTCTATGATGTTATGATCAGACGAATGATAGAAAAATTGACATATGTTTTCCCTGAGAACATAGATTGCTATAAGTTGCATGATCACAATTTCAAAAGAATATAGACTGCTAGATTAGTAGGATATCTCTACAATCTAGATTCTTAAAGTGATGATGTAGAAGAATGAAAGAGAACTTAGAGCATTTCAGCTCCCTCAAGAAAACAATGATTCTTTTGAACTACAAAGAGGAATGGAAAGATATGTACGAGGTAAAGGAAAAGCACAGAATGACGATACGCGACGAATTCAAGGTAAACGTTACATCAAAGGTTGAACCTTAGTCTCTACGTTCAAATGTTCAAGTGCGACGGAATATCAAATCGACTTTTGCTACAGGATAGATTTTAAGAATAGTGTGTTTTGCCTGTGTACGTATGTCTGTGTGTATATGTCTTAAGAGAGGTTTGGGGTTTGAGATCAATAGGATAGGGAACCTTAAGATAAGTTTAGTTGTCATGATGAACTTATGTTTTGTTATGTATAGTATGTTCATGGCTCTCCAAGTTCGGGACGATGTTTCCCGTGTGACTGGGAGGTGATGATGTTGGACCTGGCCAGTCCACATGATCCAAATCTCAGTAGACGTCTTTTGGGTTGGAAAACCCATGTGTTTCAACTTTCGGTTGAAAAGCCAGATGGGTTCTTACTCAAGGTCATTTTGTTCGACCTAGTAGTTAATCATTTCATACCCTCTGGTCATTCTTTTGATTCTCTTGAACAATTTCTACAACACCTTGCTTTGATGTTGTGTTGAGTTTGAGCCTTGCAACTCGTGAGTTGTCATAATAGATCCCCTTGTTTGATAAGACCAAGAAGTGTTAGTCTACCGACGTAGTATACTACCTAAACTATGGCTTCGTATAATTGTGTCTCATTGTGATTAGTTGAGATTAGTCTTTGTCCTATAAGTGATATCGACCACTCATTATGATAGAAATTCAGAGTTCAAGCTAAGACTGTAATATAGTGTTCGAGTACGAGGACTTAAGTTAATTGGTCTATGATAGTTTTAAGATAGGTTCATAGAAAAGTGTTGTGTATCTGATAGGTAACAAGAAATGGGTTGATGACCATTTTGGTCTTTGGAAAATAGAATACCCCGTAGATGAGCCCTAGGAATGAGGTAGGAGCAAAATGAACCGCCGCAAAAGGACGAGGGAACTTATTCTCAAGTAAATCTTGTGTATATAAATTGGAATTGGGAATCCAATTGATATGAGGAGAGATCCGGATCTATTCTAGATCGGAAAGTTAAAGTACTAAGGAATAAGTCGAAACCCTTAATAAAGGTACTTTGGAAGCATCATGATCAAGAAGAGGCGACGTGGGAACTCGAGTCTAGCATGAAGGAGAAGTACCCAGAATTATTTCTTGTGTTACAAATTTCGGGACGAAATTTCTTTTAAGGGGGATAGTATGTCATACCCCGACTTTTAATCCCTGATTAAGGGCTTAATTATTAATAATTAGGGTTCGGCATCCATTAATAATAAAACTGGTTTGATTTATCTGAGGTGATTTAATCATTATATATGTGTTTTAATGTGCTTAGTTAAAGAATTTTTATAAATGCAGTGCATAAGTTTTAGTCGGTGAGTTAAGTGTATTTATATGAGCAAGTTATTATGATTTTTATTTGAGGATATTAGCACTTGGAATTTTAATTAAGTTTCTAAAGCAAGTGCAGTTTATTTTTACCGAGAAATCAAAGAATACCGGTTTATGGAAATTTTTCCAAACAAAATATTTTCAAATTATTTTTCCTATGATGAGGAATATTATAATTGAGTGAGTGCACTAATTTTAGTGATATTTATTTTAATTTGATCACATGAATAATTATGCTATGATATTTTATTATTGAGTAACATTCCCATAAGTATTGTGATTATTATTTAATCACCCTTCTCACACTATTATTTTAATTTCTTAAGCATGTGTTTAATTACCACAAATTGCCAAGTGTAGAGAGTGAGAGAGTGTAGAGATTAGAGAGTGAGAGAGTGTAGAGATTTGAGAGATCAAGGCAATTAATGCCCAAATATTCCTTAAGATTTTCAAATCTTGCCAAATCTCTCAAAGATTACCAAATCAAAATCAATCTTCCAAAGCAATTCACTCTCTCCTTCTCCCTTAAGTTTCGACCACCACCTTCTCTCCCTCTCCCTCATCTCTCACTTCACTTTCCACCATTATCCTCCATTGATGCACCTTCGGAGCTTCACAAATTCATACCAAAACTCAAATCACCCTCTAAATCCACCTTAAACACCTTCCATCTCCTTAGATTCAAGAAGATCCATGGAGATTCAATCTTGAAGTTAGAAAGAGAAAGTTTGGTTTTGGGTGTAAGTTTGGGTAAGTGAGCTTTAAATTCATAGATATGACTTATATGAGGTTGTATGTGAGTATAGTTGAAGGATTGAAGCAAGAAATCACCCCCTCTATTATTTTTCACAATTTTCGAAAATATGGGTCTCATACCCTTCAAAAAAAAAATTCTTTTTCTTTCCTTGAATTGGGGTGAGAAAAGTGATCTATGATATGTTTGGTGATGATTGATGTGTGTTTTGAAAAGCTATGCTTTGAGATTCAAATTTTGAATGAGTTTAGTTTACCCAAAATTGGGAATTTTTGAGTGGATGCTTTAAATGATGAATTGATGATGTATATGAGTCCATGAGATGTATATGATGATGATTGATGGATTAAATTGAGTATATGATGTCAATTGATGATTTTGATATGAGTTAGTTTACTAAAATTAGGGCTATGTGTATCTATGCTCTAATTTGTAAATTGATGGAATATATGTGAGTTTATATGATTAAAATTGATAGATATATGATGAGATTAAAGATCCATGTGTGTTTATAGAATTTCAAAGAAATTAGTTTAATAAAAATTAGGACTTTCTTGTCTATGTGTTTATTAAGTGATTTGGCTTAAGATATGTGAAATTGAGCATGATGTTGGTGTTTAATTATGTTGGATTAGGTCTTTTGTAAGCTAAGTAAAATTTGGACTTAGTTTAGTTTGAAGGAGTTTTTGAGTTCTCATATGATGTGAGGTTAATGAATGATAAAATGAGGTCTAATTGTTTTATGATCATGATGTGAAAGTTTATCATGTTTTTGTTGAGAGTTTTATGTTGATACATGAATTTTTATTAGAGTTTAGTTGACATGATTAAAGGGGATTTATATGTATAAAATGAGTTATATGAAGTATGAGCTCATTTTGAATGATTGAGTGTTTTTGAGCATGAAATTGAGAAGAGGATTGAATTGATACGTTTGTTGAAACGTTTCCCTTGAGATTGGAGCTAAGATGTAAAAGAGGAGAGTTAATTTGAGTATGATAAGTATTACAATGTGTTTGAATGTTTTTGAGTATTATATGTGCTTAAAATGAGCTTTGATTGGTTTTCTTTGAAGGAATGTTGAATTGAGCATTTAAGAGTTTGAGATGAGTTTTTGGTAATTTTTCGTAGGCTACTGACCTACTGTGATCGACGGGTTTTCGATGTCAAAAAGCTTTGAAAATTTTACAGAAAGTCCCTACATGAGTCTGGAGCACCCCTGTAAAATTTCAAGTCATTGGGACTTGATTTACTATTTTTATAAAATGCAAAACCAAATCTGCACATTTCTACCGGGAATTTCAGAGAACAGGGGACAAGGTCATTCATTTCAGTAGCTTCCTGTGTGATCTAGCTTTCCATATTTTTATGGTATCAACCTTACTGTATGGGCTAGATATCCACAAAATTTGAGCTCAGTTTGATAACGTTTACTATTTTTCAAAAATCAAAGTTTTCGATTGCCCAAAACTGCCGAATATGGTAGATCGTGGTAAAAACGTCATATCTCTCAAACCACTTGGAGTTTTCGACTCTACTTTTTTTATATGAAACTAGACTTGAAGATATTTCTTTCGGTATGAGTCTCGAGTCCAGGAGATGTCGGAGTCAGAACAGATTAAATTTTGAAGTTGAATCAGTGTAAAAACAGAGCATGTTTTAATGATGTTTGATTGTGATTCTTATGTGCCTTATGTGATTGTGTTGTCTATGTGTTTGAATGAGATTAGACGAGCCTTATATGAGAGATAAATCGAGACTTAGAACCATGATTTTCTTGAAACCTATCCTTGAACTAAAGGATTTGAGATGAGTGGAGAGTTTATATAGAGTTGAGTAAGGAGATAGAATATGAGATAGAGCATGAGTTAAGGCTTTATGAGTATGAATTTTTTTTAAAAGGATTAAAATGTTTTAAATCAATTCCATTTTAATGGAGTTTAAATTGCTTATTTAAGTCATTTATAAATGAATAATGGAATTTCGTATTTATTTACATGGAAATGAAATGTATAGAATGTTATAAGATGGTGCATGATTATTATCTCTTATGTGAACATGTGAAATTTTTAAATGATATTAAGTTTAAGGATGTTGAATTCTTTTATTTTGTTTGTTATGTGGTTACGTGATATTATGTGGTTAGTCGATGTTATGTTGGTTTTTGATTGTTTTAATCGAAATGAATTATGGATGCTAGAACCCTAAAACACTAAAAGATACCCTAGACACGTAGATTTAGACTTTGTCTTGTGACAATTTTTCTTCACGAACTTACCGACTCTTCATCAATAAAGGTCCGGGCGACAGGAAGTGAAGCCGAAGAAGAAGCGACTCCACGCTAGCTTAAGAACGTTTGAGGTGGGCATTATTTTTACTATTACGTATATAGAGATCCCCTGCGTGACGTAGGCCTCATATACGAATATATGTGCATGATATGTTTTAACTGTTTATTTCAGTTTTATGAAATGTTCAAATGATAAATGCCCTTTATGAAAATGAAATGTTTATGAAATGAAATGAAAAGTTTATGAAATGATTGACTGCCAAAAATGTTTATGTTTTTATATGTATCCTATCTGTGTTGGTTCGCCAACTTTAAAGGAAATCCAATTGGGATCCTACGCTAGACAAAGGTCGCTAGCTAGGGTTAATGTGTACACTCATGGAGACCGCGAGTCGCTTGCGACCGGTCTTGGCGTCCGTGGTAAGGAGGCCTCCTTCCCGGCGCGTGACAGAAAGGAACAAATATGGATCATATGAAGGAAAATGGGTCGGCCGGCCAATCTTATGAAAACGAAAGAAATGTTTTAGTAAGCGCAGGTCTTTCAAGAAAACCCCTGTGTGTTACTGTTATGGCAGTTCAATTTATATATGTATGCATGTTGTATTTTCGGCTTATGCCACTGAGTATTTTTATACTCAGCCCTGCATGTATTTCTAAATGTGCAGGTTGAGCTGGCGATGGAATGGATTGGTGTTGAGCGGATCCCCTTTCAATGATTAAGTAACAAAACCTTGAGTATGCATCTCCATATGCATAACTCACACGCATTACGATGCAACACTCTGATTTTGTTATCGTTTCTACATGAACTTAATACCAATTTATTTCGGATGATGTCACGTGGGTCTAGTCTTTGTTATGAACGTTTGTAATTACCCAAGCAGTTATATATTATTAATTGCTTTAAAGGAACGTCTTTTTCTTAAAGTGTTTTAAGTCACAACTAAATTTCCTTTCTTATTGTTCACCCTAAGTCATAACCCCGGTTAACCCGTCATTGGGATAGTGGGCTGTGACAGAGTGGTATCAGAGCGGTTCGTTCGCTCTGGCCCTAGAAACCTTTTTCTAAATAGCCGAGTCTAGCTTAATTCACCAGACATACATGGGTTCATACGACACCGCTCAACACTCCATTGCATCGTGCTCAATCAAGGAAAAAGGTAACTGCAGTTTCAACGTTTTAAAGATGTTAATGTTCTAAAATGCTTCATGAATATGTTTATGTGAAGAGCATGTTATGATGAAATGTTGAATGTTTTGCCTTTCATGGCATATTTTCGCAGTCTATGATGTTATGATCAGACGAATGATAGAAAAATTGACATATGTTTTCCCTGAGAACATAGATTGCTATAAGTTGCATGATCACAATTTCAAAAGAATATAGACTGCTAGATTAGTAGGATATCTCTACAATCTAGATTCTTAAAGTGATGATGTAGAAGAATGAAAGAGAACTTAGAGCATTTCAGCTCCCTCAAGAAAACAATGATTCTTTTGAACTACAAAGAGGAATGGAAAGATATGTACGAGGTAAAGGAAAAGCACAGAATGACGATACGCGACGAATTCAAGGTAAACGTTACATCAAAGGTTGAACCTTAGTCTCTACGTTCAAATGTTCAAGTGCGACGGAATATCAAATCGACTTTTGCTACAGGATAGATTTTAAGAATAGTGTGTTTTGCCTGTGTACGTATGTCTGTGTGTATATGTCTTAAGAGAGGTTTGGGGTTTGAGATCAATAGGATAGGGAACCTTAAGATAAGTTTAGTTGTCATGATGAACTTATGTTTTGTTATGTATAGTATGTTCATGGCTCTCCAAGTTCGGGACGATGTTTCCCGTGTGACTGGGAGGTGATGATGTTGGACCTGGCCAGTCCACATGATCCAAATCTCAGTAGACGTCTTTTGGGTTGGAAAACCCATGTGTTTCAACTTTCGGTTGAAAAGCCAGATGGGTTCTTACTCAAGGTCATTTTGTTCGACCTAGTAGTTAATCATTTCATACCCTCTGGTCATTCTTTTGATTCTCTTGAACAATTTCTACAACACCTTGCTTTGATGTTGTGTTGAGTTTGAGCCTTGCAACTCGTGAGTTGTCATAATAGATCCCCTTGTTTGATAAGACCAAGAAGTGTTAGTCTACCGACGTAGTATACTACCTAAACTATGGCTTCGTATAATTGTGTCTCATTGTGATTAGTTGAGATTAGTCTTTGTCCTATAAGTGATATCGACCACTCATTATGATAGAAATTCAGAGTTCAAGCTAAGACTGTAATATAGTGTTCGAGTACGAGGACTTAAGTTAATTGGTCTATGATAGTTTTAAGATAGGTTCATAGAAAAGTGTTGTGTATCTGATAGGTAACAAGAAATGGGTTGATGACCATTTTGGTCTTTGGAAAATAGAATACCCCGTAGATGAGCCCTAGGAATGAGGTAGGAGCAAAATGAACCGCCGCAAAAGGACGAGGGAACTTATTCTCAAGTAAATCTTGTGTATATAAATTGGAATTGGGAATCCAATTGATATGAGGAGAGATCCGGATCTATTCTAGATCGGAAAGTTAAAGTACTAAGGAATAAGTCGAAACCCTTAATAAAGGTACTTTGGAAGCATCATGATCAAGAAGAGGCGACGTGGGAACTCGAGTCTAGCATGAAGGAGAAGTACCCAGAATTATTTCTTGTGTTACAAATTTCGGGACGAAATTTCTTTTAAGGGGGATAGTATGTCATACCCCGACTTTTAATCCCTGATTAAGGGCTTAATTATTAATAATTAGGGTTCGGCATCCATTAATAATAAAACTGGTTTGATTTATCTGAGGTGATTTAATCATTATATATGTGTTTTAATGTGCTTAGTTAAAGAATTTTTATAAATGCAGTGCATAAGTTTTAGTCGGTGAGTTAAGTGTATTTATATGAGCAAGTTATTATGATTTTTATTTGAGGATATTAGCACTTGGAATTTTAATTAAGTTTCTAAAGCAAGTGCAGTTTATTTTTACCGAGAAATCAAAGAATACCGGTTTATGGAAATTTTTCCAAACAAAATATTTTCAAATTATTTTTCCTATGATGAGGAATATTATAATTGAGTGAGTGCACTAATTTTAGTGATATTTATTTTAATTTGATCACATGAATAATTATGCTATGATATTTTATTATTGAGTAACATTCCCATAAGTATTGTGATTATTATTTAATCACCCTTCTCACACTATTATTTTAATTTCTTAAGCATGTGTTTAATTACCACAAATTGCCAAGTGTAGAGAGTGAGAGAGTGTAGAGATTAGAGAGTGAGAGAGTGTAGAGATTTGAGAGATCAAGGCAATTAATGCCCAAATATTCCTTAAGATTTTCAAATCTTGCCAAATCTCTCAAAGATTACCAAATCAAAATCAATCTTCCAAAGCAATTCACTCTCTCCTTCTCCCTTAAGTTTCGACCACCACCTTCTCTCCCTCTCCCTCATCTCTCACTTCACTTTCCACCATTATCCTCCATTGATGCACCTTCGGAGCTTCACAAATTCATACCAAAACTCAAATCACCCTCTAAATCCACCTTAAACACCTTCCATCTCCTTAGATTCAAGAAGATCCATGGAGATTCAATCTTGAAGTTAGAAAGAGAAAGTTTGGTTTTGGGTGTAAGTTTGGGTAAGTGAGCTTTAAATTCATAGATATGACTTATATGAGGTTGTATGTGAGTATAGTTGAAGGATTGAAGCAAGAAATCACCCCCTCTATTATTTTTCACAATTTTCGAAAATATGGGTCTCATACCCTTCAAAAAAAAAATTCTTTTTCTTTCCTTGAATTGGGGTGAGAAAAGTGATCTATGATATGTTTGGTGATGATTGATGTGTGTTTTGAAAAGCTATGCTTTGAGATTCAAATTTTGAATGAGTTTAGTTTACCCAAAATTGGGAATTTTTGAGTGGATGCTTTAAATGATGAATTGATGATGTATATGAGTCCATGAGATGTATATGATGATGATTGATGGATTAAATTGAGTATATGATGTCAATTGATGATTTTGATATGAGTTAGTTTACTAAAATTAGGGCTATGTGTATCTATGCTCTAATTTGTAAATTGATGGAATATATGTGAGTTTATATGATTAAAATTGATAGATATATGATGAGATTAAAGATCCATGTGTGTTTATAGAATTTCAAAGAAATTAGTTTAATAAAAATTAGGACTTTCTTGTCTATGTGTTTATTAAGTGATTTGGCTTAAGATATGTGAAATTGAGCATGATGTTGGTGTTTAATTATGTTGGATTAGGTCTTTTGTAAGCTAAGTAAAATTTGGACTTAGTTTAGTTTGAAGGAGTTTTTGAGTTCTCATATGATGTGAGGTTAATGAATGATAAAATGAGGTCTAATTGTTTTATGATCATGATGTGAAAGTTTATCATGTTTTTGTTGAGAGTTTTATGTTGATACATGAATTTTTATTAGAGTTTAGTTGACATGATTAAAGGGGATTTATATGTATAAAATGAGTTATATGAAGTATGAGCTCATTTTGAATGATTGAGTGTTTTTGAGCATGAAATTGAGAAGAGGATTGAATTGATACGTTTGTTGAAACGTTTCCCTTGAGATTGGAGCTAAGATGTAAAAGAGGAGAGTTAATTTGAGTATGATAAGTATTACAATGTGTTTGAATGTTTTTGAGTATTATATGTGCTTAAAATGAGCTTTGATTGGTTTTCTTTGAAGGAATGTTGAATTGAGCATTTAAGAGTTTGAGATGAGTTTTTGGTAATTTTTCGTAGGCTACTGACCTACTGTGATCGACGGGTTTTCGATGTCAAAAAGCTTTGAAAATTTTACAGAAAGTCCCTACATGAGTCTGGAGCACCCCTGTAAAATTTCAAGTCATTGGGACTTGATTTACTATTTTTATAAAATGCAAAACCAAATCTGCACATTTCTACCGGGAATTTCAGAGAACAGGGGACAAGGTCATTCATTTCAGTAGCTTCCTGTGTGATCTAGCTTTCCATATTTTTATGGTATCAACCTTACTGTATGGGCTAGATATCCACAAAATTTGAGCTCAGTTTGATAACGTTTACTATTTTTCAAAAATCAAAGTTTTCGATTGCCCAAAACTGCCGAATATGGTAGATCGTGGTAAAAACGTCATATCTCTCAAACCACTTGGAGTTTTCGACTCTACTTTTTTTTATATGAAACTAGACTTGAAGATATTTCTTTCGGTATGAGTCTCGAGTCCAGGAGATGTCGGAGTCAGAACAGATTAAATTTTGAAGTTGAATCAGTGTAAAAACAGAGCATGTTTTAATGATGTTTGATTGTGATTCTTATGTGCCTTATGTGATTGTGTTGTCTATGTGTTTGAATGAGATTAGACGAGCCTTATATGAGAGATAAATCGAGACTTAGAACCATGATTTTCTTGAAACCTATCCTTGGACTAAAGGATTTGAGATGAGTGGAGAGTTTATATAGAGTTGAGTAAGGAGATAGAATATGAGATAGAGCATGAGTTAAGGCTTTATGAGTATGGATTTTTTTTAAAAAGGATTAAAATGTTTTAAATCAATTCCATTTAATGGAGTTTAAATTGCTTATTTAAGTCATTTATAAATGAATAATGGAATTTCGTATTTATTTACATGGAAATGAAATGTATAGAATGTTATAAGATGGTGCATGATTATTATCTCTTATGTGAACATGTGAAATTTTTAAATGATATTAAGTTTAAGGATGTTGAATTCTTTTATTTTGTTTGTTATGTGGTTACGTGATATTATGTGGTTAGTCGATGTTATGTTGGTTTTTGATTGTTTTAATCGAAATGAATTATGGATGCTAGAACCCTAAAACACTAAAAGATACCCTAGACACGTAGATTTAGACTTTGTCTTGTGACAATTTTTCTTCACGAACTTACCGACTCTTCATCAATAAAGGTCCGGGCGACAGGAAGTGAAGCCGAAGAAGAAGCGACTCCACGCTAGCTTAAGAACGTTTGAGGTGGGCATTATTTTTACTATTACGTATATAGAGATCCCCTGCGTGACGTAGGCCTCATATACGAATATATGTGCATGATATGTTTTAACTGTTTATTTCAGTTTTATGAAATGTTCAAATGATAAATGCCCTTTATGAAAATGAAATGTTTATGAAATGAAATGAAAAGTTTATGAAATGATTGACTGCCAAAAATGTTTATGTTTTTATATGTATCCTATCTGTGTTGGTTCGCCAACTTTAAAGGAAATCCAATTGGGATCCTACGCTAGACAAAGGTCGCTAGCTAGGGTTAATGTGTACACTCATGGAGACCGCGAGTCGCTTGCGACCGGTCTTGGCGTCCGTGGTAAGGAGGCCTCCTTCCCGGCGCGTGACAGAAAGGAACAGATATGGATCATATGAAGGAAAATGGGTCGGCCGGCCAATCTTATGAAAACGAAAGAAATGTTTTAGTAAGCGCAGGTCTTTCAAGAAAACCCCTGTGTGTTACTGTTATGGCAGTTCAATTTATATATGTATGCATGTTGTATTTTCGGCTTATGCCACTGAGTATTTTTATACTCAGCCCTGCATGTATTTCTAAATGTGCAGGTTGAGCTGGCGATGTAATGGATTGGTGTTGAGCGGATCCCCTTTCAATGATTAAGTAACAAAACCTTGAGTATGCATCTCCATATGCATAACTCACACGCATTACGCTGCAACACTCTGATTTTGTTATCGTTTCTACATGAACTTAATACCAATTTATTTCGGATGATGTCACGTGGGTCTAGTCTTTGTTATGAACGTTTGTAATTACCCAAGCAGTTATATATTATTAATTGCTTTAAAGGAACGTCTTTTTCTTAAAGTGTTTTAAGTCACAACTAAATTTCCTTTCTTATTGTTCACCCTAAGTCATAACCCCGGTTAACCCGTCATTGGGATAGTGGGCTGTGACACTATTAGCGTTTTTTTGTAGTGTAAGGACTTCATACAAAAAGTAGGCCTTGATTGCAATGTGGTTTCTGCTCCTGTTGTGAATTTTGATTGTGGTTAAAGTTCAGTCTCTGTGTTTATGTGTGTGGCAAGTTTAGCCTCTGAGGTTGCTTGTCTCTTATCTTTTCTTTTTTGAGTTGTCTTGTTGTTTGCTGCGTGTGCTGTGTCTGTGCTCTGGTCTGTTGTTGTTCAGTTGTTGTTCTCTTCTCTTGAGTTTCTTGTGTTGAAGTTTTGTGTGTGCTTGCCTTGTTTTTCCTTTTTCTTCGTGTTGAGTTTTGTGTGGGCTCTGCTCTGTGTGTGTGTTCTGTTGTGTCTGTTGTGTCTTCAATGATAACCTTTTTCAGGTTTGAGAATGTGGTGATTTACCCCTGGGTTGGTCTCTAGTGTAGAGATTGAGTTAAATATGTATAATATTTTTCTCACCCTCTATTGTCTTATCTTTGTGATGGGATGATAGTAAAAATGGCTGTGATGATAAGCTCAAATCAAAGGCAGGCTCTTCCCTGGTGACTTAATGATCATTGTGCCAAAGGTGGAATGTGGAGAGTTGGCCCAATGATCTTTAATTCCCCAGCCCAAATCTGTTACCCGGCCCATTTCAACAAACCCTAGCCCACTATCCCATCTGCGCCGCTTCATCTTTTTTCCGCCGCCCGTCTCCTCGATCCCCACCTCCGACTTCAATGGTCCTCCCTCCTTCCCAATGACCTCCACTCCTTTTTATCCTTGCGGCAAGTTTTTCAATCGTAAGGAAGTTTCCACACCGTCTGAAATAGAAGGCTCTGCTATTCCTTCTTGAAGTGTCACCGGATTCCTGTTCGTGGTTTCCTGATTGGTGACTGTGGTTGTGAACTTCGCTTCGATTGAGTGCTTGTATCACCGGATTCCTGTCCATCGGTTTCCTGGTTTGGTGATACTTTGTGAGTGTGCAAGCCATCGAAATCCTGTCCATCGGATTCCTGCTGCTGGTGGCTGTGCAATCGAGATTGGGGTGCTGATCTGTATCTCCTGTTCCCTTTGAACCGTGATCATTGAGCTGCTGGAAGGGCCCTGCCTACTGTGGGAAAATCTGAGCCAAAGTGTCCCGAGGACACATTTTCCCCTTCTCTAACTCTCCTTGTTTCTCTTTCCTCTGACTTTCCCTTGTTTCTCTTTTACTTGCTGCTTGTCTTTGTGTGTTGCAGAGAAGTGAAGAAGAAGCAGCGAGATCGAAGGAGTGGCGCCAGCGGAACCGAGGCCAGAGGAGCCGAGGCCAGAGGAATCGAGGCGTCAGCGGAGTCCAGCGCAGCAGAGTCCAGCCCAGCGGAGCCGAGTCCAGTCCAGCGGAGTCGGAGGCGCCAGAGAATTCGCGGCGAGCAGGGAAGTCGCCCCGAGCAGAGAATTCGCGGCGAGCAGGAAAGTCGCCCCAAGCAGAGAAATCGCGGCGAGCAGGGAAGTCGCCCTGAGCAGAGAATTCGCGGCGAGTAGGGAAGTCGCCCCGAGCAGGGAAGATCAAGTGCTTGAGCACGAGTGGGGGAGACAGGAGGTTCAGGAACCAAGTGGTGTAACCCTGGCTAGGCGAAGATACCCAACATCTCTCTTTTCTTTTCTTTTCCTATTTACTTTTGGTTTCTTATTTACTTTTGGGGCGTATCTGATGCATATCTCTCTTTTCTTTTTTTTCCTATTTACTTTTGGTTTCTTAATTGTGCTAGAATAGTTTAGGTTTGTTTCAACCTTTAAATCCGAATCTGATCCATATCTCTCTTTTCTTTTTTTCCTATTTAGTTTTAGTTTCTTAATGTGTTAGAATAGTTTAGGGTTTGTTTCACCCTTTGAATCCCAAGCGTATCTGATGCATATCTCTCTTTTTTTTCTTTTTCTTTTTTTTTTTCCTATTTAGTTTTGATTTCCTAGTTGTGTTAGAATAGTTTAGCGTCGGAGGTTTGATGTTTTGAAAGACAGTAAATCTCAAATGTCGTCGAGTGGTGCACACAAGGTGTTTATTGTTTTGTCTAATGATAATATGTGGATGGGTAAACTTTATAGCTGACACACGAATTCATGGAAGACAGTAAATGAGTATCCTGATTTCGATTTAATATACGGTGAGGAAGAGGAGGGGCGGGAGTGGTGGTTGGTATGCTGCCGACATTGCTACCTTCGACTTGAAGAATGAGGAGTTCGGAGTGACGGAGCTGCCACGTCAAGGAGGGGTGCCTTAGCGCGGTTTGTTATAATAAGAGAACAAACTATGATGTTTGGTTAATGAAGCAGGATTGTTGGGTGCAAGCGACGAACGTTGTTGTTTATGAGCCTTGTAAAATTCTTCGATAAGCAGCGGAAGCCCCCCACACGGAGATTTAGCAAGTTCGTGGATCGACTTTTGAGCTCGACGGTCCGGCACAGGTTGATGTGATCCAGAAAATTGAAGCTTCAATTTCAACGGATCTCTATGTTGAAAGTTTAGTCTCTCCGGTCCAGAGGGATAAGTCATTTAAGTTGTATCGAAATTTTAGGCATTCATTTTAACATTAATTTTGTGGCTATTGATAACGATGCCAAAAATCAAAATGAATTAAAAGTTTGTCTATTTGAGAGAAGAATTCATGTGCAAAGTTAGAATTCCGTGGAAGTTCATACACTTTAACCCATTCACATTTTCAATGGTGAATTTAAGCTTTAAAACACTTTTAAGTAATGAATTCTAATTTTAAAATTTAAATTTACAGCTAACCTATATTCGAATTGTGAATTCATTACTAATTTAGAAATAGTTGTGAATTTAAGAACAATAACAATACAAACTCGATTATATCACATTTGATTATTTAATTGTTAAATCTGGATATTTATTGATAATCGATAATAAAACAACACTTAATATACAAAAAACACATATCTTGCGTCTTGCTATATCAACCTGCGTCTTGCTATATCAATATTACGGCTTCATATATCAATACTAAGTTCTTGAAATCAACCTAAAATTAATCCAACTAAATTCTTCGACTTGTGCCAATAAATCCTAACATTACTTGCATAGACCCTTCTATACCAATATATACTTCAATGAAATAAAAAAATATATATACATAAACAAATTAACTTCACTAACACTATATAAACATAAGACATATATTGACAACTTTGTCCGCATTTACACTGGAGGCAATTTTGTTCAAATTTCATAAAATTGGCTACAATTTATTGAAATTAAGTTGACAACAACCTTTTAATTTTCACTATCTATATTGACTCTCAAATTTTGCTTCTGAAATTTATATTATTTTCATCCATCTAAAATGATCAGCCAAAAGAAACACCACAGACAAAAACCCTGAGAGACAATAAATCCAACAAACATAACTCTATATATGAGAAATAGCAAAAACAATCCAAGATCAATCAAACATAACTCTGTAGAAATAAAGAGGAGCAACACATGCCCTCGTGCTCTCACCTCTCAAGAAATATTACAGAGAAACAAAACACAAACACAAGATCCTTCAAACCTTTTTGCGAAAGACCGGGGAGACTAAACTTTCAACGTAGATATTCGCTGCTAAGGAACTTGTGATTATGTCGAACAGCGAAAGCACATCCTCTTTTACAAGATTAAGATTTTGAACCCATTTAACCGATCCACGGATTAGCCCAATCTTTACCTCTAGGCATTTGAAAACAGTTGGAAAGAGTAGGTAACTTTGATAAGGCTCATAGACAAGAACAGCCATCACTTTCACCCAAGAATCCTCTTTCATAACCCACGCATCAAAGTGTGTTCTCTTATTATAAGAGAATACACAAAGGCGACCCTCGAGCACGCCCAACCACACCCTTGAATCACATGGACATGGCACCTCCATCTTTCCAAACTCCTCACTCTTCAAATCAAATGTAACAATATTCATTCCACCAGTACCCTCATGATAATGCCAATGAAGCTTTCCACTAGCGAACTGCCCCGCACCACATACATTATCATCCTCCCAATCCTCTACTATCTTCCATGAATTTGTCTTCGAGCTATAAACTTTGCACATACTCTCGTGAAGTCTGCTAGCAAAAACGGCAAACACCTTGTATGCACCACTCGATTCATCCCAACCGAACCCATATTTGTAAACGAACGAGGTTCTATCTCCATTCTCTATCACTATTTCCGGTAATTTGTTGGAGATTCCAGTGGCCGGATTCCACAAGAAAAAACTTCGTTTCTGGAGAAAACAGACCAGCCCATTACAGCACCCCACCATATCAGCGAACTCCCACCAATTTACAAATTTGGGAGAATCATAGGAAAGAATCTTCCTGTGATGGGCAAGAGCTGCGTTTTTTGATGAATTTTGGAGGTGGGTTTTGATGAATCGTTCGCTGCCAATCAAAGAGCGCCATGACTTTGAAACGCACCTGAATCTCAAGAGTGATTTCACCGCAAGTCTTGACAGTATTTCTTCGATGATTTCTTGAGGAAGAAAAAGGAGAGATAGTTTGCTGCGTTTGCTATCCATTGTCCGCGGCGACTCCGTTTTGCTTACGATTTGATGTCTAGCTGTATTTATAGGTTTGTAATTTGGAGTTTTTGTTTTTTAATCAAGTTTCAAAGCCCGGATCAAAATCGGACTGACCTATGTTGTTGTCCTCTCCTTTTCTTTTTCTTTTTTGTAATTTAATTAAGGTATATAATTACTTTTTATCATCTAATTTCTCTTTTATTAGTTAATAATTAATCTTTCAGAGTTGATAGTATATAATTTTCTTTTTCATTTTTTTTGAAATAAAAAGTATTTTAAGTGTTTCCGTAAAATATTACTCCCTCCGTCCCATTATTCATGGCTCGTATTCCTTTTTGAGCCGTCCCAAGCTACTTGGCTCATTTCCTTTTTTTAGCCATAATTAGGGAACCATTAACAACTTAATTAAGTTCAGTGTATAAAGATAATTAGAAACCCTAAATCTACCCAACCCCCTCCCGCCGCTCTCTGCTCTCTCTCTCTCTCATATGTGCCGCCTCCACCATCCTCCACCACCCTCAAGCCTCTCGCCTCCTCCACCGTCTCCACCACCCTCCTGCGCGCCTCCATCATCCTCCCGCCTCGTGCCTCAACCATCCTCAGACCTCTCGCCTCCGCCGCCTCCACCATTCTCCTATGCGCTCCACCGCCTCCACCATCCTCCTGCGAGCCTCCACCATCCTCAACCCTCCTGTCTCCTGCGCCGCTACCACCATCCTCCTGCGCGCTCCACCGCCTCCACCACCCTTCTGCGCGCCTCCACCACCCTCAGGCCTCTCACCTCCTGCGCCGCCTCCACAACATCCAGCACCCTCTTGCGCGCTCCACCGCCTCCACCACCCTCCCGCCTCGTGCCTCAACCGCCTCGCGCCTCCACCATCCTCCCACGCCGCCTCCACTGCAAAACCCTAAGATTTCTTTTTTTAGAGGTTCCACCGCCTCCACCCTCCACTACCTCTATCCAAACAGATTTCTGATTTTGGTTATTTTGATTTTGAAATTTTAATTTTTGATTTTTGTTGATTTTGAAGTTTTGAGTTTTAATTTTTGCTGTTGCTGTTAATCGGAGCAAGAGATGGAAAAATGGTGGTGTTGGCTCTGTTGCAGATTTTGGGGGAAAATGGTGGTGTTGTAGATGTGGATGAAACCTCGCCGGTGTTAAGAGTGGCGGCGCCGGCACCGGATTTTGGGGGGAAATGGTGGTATTGTAGATATTGTGTACTTGATTAACAACTACTAAAATCAATTTAAGATAACACTAATTATATGGCTCACACATTATTTCCCTTAATTTTTGTCTCCTAAATACCCGTGCCAAAAAGTTTTGAGCCATGATTAACGGGACGGAGGGAGTATTAACATAATGACACATAAAAATATATTGGGACACTAGATGACGCTACCCGTTTTTGCCCCTCTCGTAGGCTATTTTTTATGATTCCTATGCGATTATTTACTAATGTTGTACTCCATCCGTCCCTAAAATAACTTAATTCATCTTTTTCCTTTTTGGAACGTCCCCCAAATAACTTCCTCTTTTTTTCTTTTCATTTTTGGACAACTACCCCACCACTAATAATACTTTATTTATTTTTACTTTTCACTTTTCACTACTCCCAATGCTAATTATAACACATTTTCACAACCTCCAATAATAATCATAACATTTTTTCTCCACTATCAATACACTTTACAACTTTTTCTTAAAACTTGTGCCGTCCCCAAAGAGGAAGCCATTTCAGGGACCGGAGGGAGTATATATATATATATATGTGAAAAATATTTCAATTTTCAACAAATTCGTATTTCCACATTATACTATACTATGACTTGTAGGTAACAATTGTAATACACTTAGGAGCAACAATCTACGTACACAATATAATTTATATATAAACTATGTAAGTATCCTTTCAAACATTGTACATTACATATACAAAGCGCATTAAACCAAAAGCTAAAATGTCGTCGACATGATGTAATAGAGCCAAAAGTCATAGATAGAAAATTGTACAAGGTACGTACAAAAGTTGCTTCAAAGTCTCATAAAATCATTCACTTCATTAGTCCAATATTCTTCGCTTGATTGCTCTGCCATTCCTTGACTTGAGTGTTGCTGTTCGTGGGACTATTTTGCTTAAAAGGTGATGATAACTATAATAACAATTAGTTAATTGCATAATACTCCATCCGTCCCATTGATAATGACTCACTTTTCTTTTTTGTCTGTCCCATTGATAATGGTCTATTCCATAAAAGGAAACGACCTTCTCTCACAAAAAGTTGTGCTCCACCACTTTCTATCACTTTTATACTTACATCACTCTTCTTCTTAATAATCGTGCCCAAAAATAATGAGTCATTATCAATGGGACAGGGGAGAGTATCATATACCGTTGATGACTTGATTCGGAACTATTAACACCATTGTCTCGTGTAGAATACTCACCTTTATTATGTTCGACGACATTCGCCGGAACCAAAGATGGAGAGAGATGATAGCGTGTGTGTGTGTTTTCTGAAAATTGAGAGAGAGAAAGAGAGAGAGGACGATATAAGAGAGAGAAAAGGGGAGGGGACGAAATGAATGTTGGAAATTAGGGTTTAGGGATGAGTAAGGGTAAAGTAGGAAATGTGGGAAAAGAAAGGAAGGATTTAAATGGTGAAATTTTGTTTATCCTTCATTTTTCCATGATAAATTTACAACCAAAGAAAACGCACCCTAACAATACAAACTCAATTATATCACATTTGATTATTTAATTGTTAAATCTGGATATGTATTGATAATCGATAACAAAACAACACTTAATATGCAAAAATCACATAACTTGCGTCTTGCTATATCAATACTCAAATGAGGCATTCTTGTGTGCACCTGGGAGCACGGTGCTCACGGGTCGCACTGAGAGTAAATCTGGACATATCTAGATCCAAATGGATGCTCCAGATCCATAAATACAAGTGGATACTCCAGATTTACTCTCAGTGCGACCCGAGAGCACCGTGCTCCCAGGTGCACACAAGAATTTGTGTATTGGAGGTCTATTTTTCTTATTGGATTGTCCCAAATATAATTATCAGTTTCTATTTTGGGTAGTAATATTACACTATATGTCCAGATTTACTCTCAGTGCGACCCGAGAGCACCGTGCTCCCAGGTGCACACAAGAATTTGTGTATTGGAGGTCTATTTTTCTTATTGGATTGTCCCAAATATAATGACCAATTTCTATTTTGGGTAATAATATTACACTATAAACAATATAGACCCATACACCTTTACACCCTTTTATACTACAATCTTATTTACTTAAATACCCGTGCTAAAAAAAATAGGCCATCAATACTGGAACGGAGGGAGTATAAACTAGCACATTTAAACTAACGACCATTATTTCGATTGTTAGTAATAAAAATTCTAAATAAATAAATAAATGATCGTTAGAGATGCATTATTAACGATCGATTAATTTCGAGCTAATTTTTAAAACAGAACCGTAACTTGAGTGAGATCTCCCTTTACCGGGCGTTTACTTGCATGATTGATTATATGTATGATTGAGTATTTTTATCCTCAAGAGCATGATATCTCTAATCCCATCATTTTCGTAGGATAATAATAAAGCAAAACTAGCTTAAATGATAAAAACGCTAATCCTCCGAAGTAAACACTCCCTAAGGATAATTAGAACTTAAATTTTTTATTTGTGTCCTTCAAGTTGTACTGTTTTCATTTTCACCCTTTTTTGTGCTTTCTATATTTTCGTAAATAAAAAAATGAAATAAAAATTAAATTTATAAGTGCATGATAGTAAAAAATAACTATACACCCTAATTAAATAATAAATTAATATTAAAGTAATATATCAATTGAAGAAAGATATGAAAGAAAAAAATATATATAAGTGCGACACCAAACTGAATACTTTTTAAATAAAGAACGAGAGCGTATATAGGTCAGCCCGATTTAAGGGCCTTGTATCTGTTTTTTTTAAATAAAAATAAGTGCCTTGAATCTTGATTTTTAAACAAAAACTTCAATTTCAAAACTATAAATACAGCTAGAATCAAATCGTAAACAAATTAAACTCTGCAAAACGTTTTTTTTTTTAATATAAAAATAAGTGCCTTGAATCTTGATTTTTAAACAAAAACTTCAATTTTAAACCTATAAATACAGCTAGAATCAAATCGTAAACAAATTAAACTCTGCGAAACGGAGCCGCCGCCAACTATGGATAGCAAACACAGCAAACTATCTTTCCTTCTTCTTCCCGAAGAACTCATCGAAGAAATACTATCAAGGCTTGGGGTGAAATCACTCCTGAGATTCAGGTGCGTTTCGAAGTCATGGCGCTCTTTGATTGGGAGCGAGCGATTCATCAAAACCCACCTCCAAAATTCATCAAAGAACACAGCTCTTTCCCATCGCAGACTCATTCATATTCATGATTCTATGAGCTTTACATTGGGTTTACTGACGGAGTTCGTTCAACCGGTGGGTTGCTGTAATGGACTTGTCTGCTTTCTCAAGCAAGGGCAGTTTGTCTTGTGGAATCCAGCCACTAAAATCTCCAACGAATTACCTCAAATAGTGACAGAGAATGGAGATAGACCCTCGTTCTTGATCAAATATGGGTTCGGTTGGGATGAATCGAGTGGCGCATACAAGGTGTTTGTGGATTTTGCTATTGGTCTTCACGAGCGTATGTGCAAAGTTTATAGCTCGAAGACAAATTCATGGAAGACGGTGGAGTATCGGAGTTTTGGTTTTGTACGTGGTGGGGCGCAGGTTGCGAGTGGAAAGCTTTATTGGCAAAGGATGAAGAGCAATGGTGGAATGAACGTTGTTACATTTGATTTGAAGAGTGAGGAGTTTGGAGAGATCGAGCTGCCATGTGATTCGATAGCGAGCTTGGGCGTGCTCGAGGGATGCCTTTGCGTGTTCTCTTATAACAAGGGAACACACTTTGATGTGTGGATTATGAAAGAGGATTCTTGGGTGAAAGTGATGGATGTTCCTGTTTATGAGCCTTGTCGAATATTTTCACTCGTGAAACGAGTTTTGAGAGGCCTAAACGCAGAGATTTCGCTAATCCGTGGATCGGCTTTCTTGGTTCACAAACTTAATCTTGTAGAAGAGGATGTGCTTTCGCTGCTCGACGTAATCAAACGTTCATTGAAAGCGAATATCTACTTTGAAAGTTTAGTATCTCCGGTCTTTGACAAGGTTTGAAGAAACTTGTGGTTGCATTGCGTTTTATTTCTCTAATACCTTTTTGAGAGCGAGAGGAGTATGTCTTGCTCCATTTTAATATAGTTATTTTGATTAACTTTTTTTTTTTATGTAGTTATTTTGATTGATTTTGGATTTGCTTAATTTGTTGTTTCTCATTAAAACTGTCAAAATTAGCCTGGCCCAAAAAAATCGGGCCTAAAAAGCCCGCCCACACGGCCCAGCTAAAATGCCCAGGGTTTTTGGGCTTTTTGGCCCTCCCGAATTTTTTAATTATTAATTTATAATATTTACTTATATAATTTATAATATTTACTTATATAATTATATATTTAAAATTTAAAATAAAAAAAATAATATTCATGTTCAAATTTCACTCTAATGTTAGCTCATTAATTGAGAAATTTTAGCATCTAAATTAAATATAAAAAATATTATATCTTGAATTAAATACTTGGTATAAATTAATTAAATATGTAGTTTAAAATGAGTGTTTTCTTGATTTGAATACAATTCTATTAATTTTGAGTTTGCTTAATATATATACTATTAGAACTTTAAATTTGTTTAAATAGTTTGAAGTGTTATTTAATAAACTATCTATTATAGGATATTTATTTATTTATTATTGTGTTTTGACTTATAATATTATGATTTAAGATTTTTATTTGATTTTTAATAATATTTGTGAATTGATGACTTGATTTTGATGTTAGGCAATTTAATTTATTTTATTTTATTTTTAGCATTTTTATAGCAAAAAAATAGAATTTAAGAGAAAAAAAATTATTAGGCGGGTTTGGCCTGACCGCCCGCTAACCCGATAATATTTGGGTTGGGCTATTTTGAGGCCCAATCATATTTCAAGTCGGCGGCCCGACCCGGTATAAATCGAAAGCCCAGTGGACTAAATTCGGGTTGGTCCGACCCGACCCATTTGACAACTCTATTTCTCATATAGAGGTGCCGTACATATTGTAACTCATTGATGAAACAACTTTGATTGATATATATGGGCTTCGATTATATATTAAAAAAAATAAAGCCCTCCGTCTCATTATTGTTGGTCTGTTTTTCTATTGTGTTTTTCCAATAATAATGATATGTTTCTATTTTGGAAAATAATTTTACACTACAAATTCATCAAATTAAAACTCTTATCATGATAAATATAACTTTTACATTTTAAATTGAATATTTCTATAAAATATATCAAATTAAAGCTCTTATCGCGATCTTCAATTTGATATGCATATTAAATATTTTATAATTAATCGAATTTTAAAGTTTTAGAAAGAAATAAACAAAAAGTAAGAAGATAAAGAAAAAGAAAAAAAAATACAGTATACAGACAAACCTTCAATTTTATTATAATTACAAAATTGTAATTCAATTTTAAAATTAATTTAAAATTAATTTCAAATAAAATTGGAAGTTGCCTTTTTAATATAGCATAGACATATTAGAAATTTTAATGGTAGAGAATATCTAACCCTTGTGAACGAAAACTATTTGTGCAAACAATCTATTCCAATTATAACTCTGCAACCAAAACCCTTTTATCCTAAATACCTCGAAAACCACTGCCGCCGCCAGCTATGGAGACCCCAAACAGTCGCCGATATCTCCATCTCCCCCAAGAACTCACCGAAGAAATACTGTCAAGACTTGCGGTGAAATCTCTCCTGAGATTTAGGTGCGTTTCGAAATCGTGGCGTTGTTTGATTGGAAGCGACCGATTCATCAAAACCCACTTGCAAACTTCGTCCAAAAACGCATCTCTTTCCCATCACAGGCTTGTTCTTCAAAAGCCTCTCAACTTGTTGGATGATAGGGTGAATATACTGTCGAGGGCCCCGGTTTTTATCGTGGGTTGCTGTAATGGGCTGGTCTGCTGCTCCATTAATCCGGAGAAAGGGCGTTTTATATTGTGGAATCCTGCAACCAGAATCTCCAAGGAATTACCACAATTCGTAAAGGATAATATGCGTTGGTCCATTGTCAGTTACGGGTTCGGTTGGGACGAATCGAACGATGCACACAAGGTGTTTGTTGTTATGTGTAGTCGTAAGCGGCTGGTGGGTAAACTGGGTAAACTTTATAACTCAAACACAAATTCATGGAAAATAGTATCTGAGTATCCTGATTTCGATTTGGAATTAATATATGGTAAGGAGGAGTTTGTGAGCGGGAAGCTTCACTGGCTGAGGAAGAGGAGGGGCGGGAGTGGTGGATGGTATGCTGCCGACATTGTTACCTTCGACTTGAAGAGCGAGGAGTTCGGAGTGATGGAGATTCCATGTGAGTCGACGCGGATGTTGAGCCTCAACGAGGGGTGCCTTAGAGTGGTTTGTTATAACAAGAGAATGCCCTTTGATGTGTTCACTGGTGCACACATTATAGACTTGGAAGTGTGGGTAATGAAGCAAGATTGTTGGGTGAAAGTGAGGGATGTTGTTGTTTATGAGCCTTGTGAAATTCTTCCACCAGTAGCCCCATTCAGCGCACTCCATGATGTGGAGATTGGGCTAGTTCGTGGTTCGACTTTTGAGCTCGACGATCCAGCACAGGATGATCATGTGCTTTCGCGGATGATCCAGCACAGGATGATGATGTTGAAACTTAAACCTTTCTTTGCGGTGAATCTCTACGTCGAAAGTTTAGTCTCTCCTACCCCTAACAAGAGGGGTAACTGTGCCTAAGATATATGAACTTTCACCTAATTTTAATTTTTGCACATGAACTGAATATTCCGTTTACACCTATTTTCGTAAATTATTGCGGTTTCTTATTTTGGCACAAATCGATCAATTTTTTGTAAAAAGGCTTGTTAATACCAAGTCACTTGCATATCAAACTTTTTCATTTAGTACATCGATAGTATATCATTTAGTACATCGATAGGTCAAGTCATGTAAAAATTTTAGGCATCTAAGGCTATTGACAACATTGTCAAAAATCAGAATAAATTGAAAGTTGATGTAATATATCTTATTGATATATATTATGAGTGTTGACCAAGAAATCTCCCTAAAATCTAGCTCCCTACTTGTATATTTAGAGGCCTTTGGCCCTCATATTCCCTAAAATCCTAACTTCCTACTTGTATAATTAGAAGCCGTTATTAAATACGCTTAATACATATTCTCTTATTTTTCTCTAGTTTATAACAAAAATTTGTTTATTTGAAAGAAGAATATTTAGTTCATTTGTAAAATTAAAAATTTAGTGAAAGCTTGTGCCCAATCAGCCCAAGAAACTGCTAGCAAATTAATTAATGTAGGCTACGTATGAAGAAATGTTCCTAAGAACCTTTGGTCTCTGATCCATTTAATGTATTATACTACCTCCGTCCCACTCCAATAGGCTCACTTCTTTTGGGGGAAACATTTGAGGGAGAATTCGGTGAGCTGAGTCTTGCTAATTGACAGATCATATTTGCGTTTTTGGAGAACTGAAGCTAGCCACTTCCCGAGACTCGAGTACCTAATGCTACGACGGTGTGATGGTCTATACACTACCAAAAAAAAAAAAAATACCAGCGGCAATTCCCGCCGGTAAAAAAGGGGCGGCCACCGGCGATTCAATTACCGGTGGCCCTCTGCCGCCGCCAATTATCTCGTCGGAGATGTGATTACTGGCGGCAAAACTCATTCGCCGGAGATTAGCCGCCGGTAGATTTTGTCGGGGAACTCAGGTGGTTCGCCGGACATTTACCGGCGGTAGAGATGCCGCCGGTGATCACCACCACCACACCGATGGTCGTCGATGCCGGGTGATTACCGGCGGGCCATTGCCGCCGCTAATTACCGGCGGCAATGTGCCGCCGGTAATTATATAATTATTTTAATTATATAATTATTTATTTTATTTATTTATCTTATTTTATTTATCTTATTTATTTATTTATCTCCACTAATATTTTCGTATTTATACAGTATTTCAAACCTTAGGCGAACTTCCCAGTGAGTCACCCATCTTAGTTGTGCTCTAAGTCAATTAAGCACGCTTAACCTTGAAGTTCCTTTTGAATTGTCCCCAGTAGAGAACACTCGTATAATTGATATATCTATTACCTATTAAATCATTTAAAGGCTATTTCAATATACAATATATATCATATATTCATAACATTTGAATATGACGAGATGATATCCAAGTGATGTTGTTAATTACGGACCAGTCTCGTGCCGCCCTTATTTTTATGGCAAATAAATATTTATTTTTTAATTTATTTTTAAGAATTTTTTTTATCAATATAGTTTATTAATCATAAGTATTTTAATTTGATAATTTTAATGTATTTTTGAATTCATTTGCATATATGTCCTTATTTTTATGTCGAAACAATATATCTATTTATTAATTAATATGTTATTAATTTTTTTTTTATCAATCTACGCTATAGAGTATAAGTATTTTCATTTTGTAATTATAATGTATTTTGAATTCATTTGCATACCTTGAATTCACTCACAATAAATAGAACGATTTGAAAACATAAAACAATTAAATTGTTCAACAAAACACAAATGTTAAACAAAGTTCAAGTGTAATTTTGTTTGTTCAGAAACATAACATAAATAAAATATATAGTTCAACATGATATAGATACATAGAAGTGCTGCTCAAGGTAGCTGACCCAACCGCCTCAGTATCTCCTCGAACTGACTCATCCGCTGCTCAAGGGCCTCACGTGCTGCTCGTTCGGCCTCACATGCTGCTTCTTGGGCCGCCCTATCCTCCTCAGCCCTTTGGAGGCGTTCCTCCAGTGTGGAGATCCGAGTCTCATACATCCACTGAGACATCTGAGAAGAGCCTGTACTGCTAGTAGACCCCCTACTAAACTGGCTCACACCGGCACTTCTAGTGCCGTACAGTCGTGACCTACCGGGACGTACGAGCTCCAAGTAGACCTCATCGAGTCGGTCCTCTCGTCCTGTCTCAGCAGCAACGCGATGAATATCCGCCTAATTCATACATAACAATGCACAATTATTATAAAATAAATACATTTTACTATGTATTACTAATATTTGTTCAAACTTAAACATTTACATCAAGTTTGGCATCCTTTTCTGACACAAAAGTTCCATCTGCGTGCATGTGTAGGCGGAGGAAAGTGCTGTAGTTAGATGCAGTCGGGGGGACTTCACCATCCAAGAGCTATTCATGCATTTATATAAGATAAATAAGGTAATAATATATATATGTATAGATATATATATATATATATTAATATTTATATTTATTAGATAAATACTTAATTGATAATTACTAACCAGACTCTGCTGCAGAATACGACTCGACTGAGACCCTCCAACGTGCCGGCTGATCCTTGTACCAACTCCATCGGACTCAGAGTATCGGTTCTCACATGCGCGCCTAGAGATGGCAGTGGATCCTGGACCCGGTCCAGATCCGTGGATCCAGATCCGATTTGACGGATCTGGATCTCAATTTTCTGGATCCGCGGATCTGGATCCGGATCTGGATCTCATTTTCTAAAACGGATCTGGATCTGGATCTTGACATTTGAGATCCGGATCCGACCCAGATCCGACCCGTGGATCCGATTTAATTAAAAATATATTATTTATTTTTTATATTTATTTTATTAATAATATTAGATATATTAAAAAATAAAAAAAAATAGAATTAAGTTTTGAAAACCTAATTCATCTCCTGATTCAGTGATTCTCCTCTCCCTCTCGCTTTCTCACTCCCCCGCCGCACCACCTCCATCTCCCATCTCGCCGCACTCACTCCCATCGCCGCACCACCTCCATCTCCCATCTCCTCTCCCTCTCCCTCTCGCCGCACTCACTCCCATCTCCCATCTCACCTCCATCGCCGAAAACAACGAGGGCACTGCAGCGAGGATCCTGCTGGAGTCGGCGTGCCTCACCTCCATCGCCGGTCGTCTTCTCGGACCACTCCAGCTCGCCGGCCACCTTCTCGGAGCACTCCAGTTCGGCCGCCATCTGCGACTCTGTGTGCAACTCTGCTTGTTGCGGGCTGCACATCTCCATCTTCGGTCGCCGCCTGCGACTCTGCGTGCTACTACCCTCCCTATACCACCGTCCGGTCGCCGCCAGACTCCACCGCCGCCGTCGTTAAGCCATATCAATGTCTACCACGGGATGATCTGAATCAAGGGTTAGAAATTAAAAAAATGTTCATTTTGATTTGATTCTGAAATTGAAATTGTCTTAGGTTAGATTCTGACTTTGTCAATGTTTATGACTGAAATTTTAATTCTGATTTGGATTGATTTAGTTTCGAAATTTATGCTCTGATTTGGGCTGATTTAGTTCGAAAATTATTGATAGATTATGAGCTTGTGAGAAGGTGGAGATTAATGATTTGGTCAGCCATTTAGGAATGAAATTTGATTATTGTTAGATTATGAGCTTGTTGATTTGTGAAGAAAAAAAATTGAATTTAATTTGAAAACAGTAGATCCATGGATCTGGACCCGCGGATCCGCGGATCTGACGGATCTGGATCTGGATCCAAAATTTTCAGATCCGCGGATCTGGATCCGGATCTGGATCTGGTATATGCAAACGGATCTGGATCTGGTATTGGCCAGACCCGGTCCAGATCCGGCCCGTTGCCATCCCTATGCGCGCCTGGAAACGGCCTTAACCTCATCTTGATCCCAGTATGCCTTGAGTCCCGTCCAAAAGATGTCGGACATGCCCAGCGGTGTCTCCATCATCTCCCCTGCCTCGGTCTTCTCCTTGAGTTGTCTCTTATACTCGCTCATGTTGTCACTGTACCTTTTGCGGGCATTTTTTAACCATATTTTTTTCACATCAGCCTCATCATCAGGGTTCCAAGTAAACTCTTTCTGTTGAATATATTGGTTAAATTAATATAACATTTTAAAAATATATAATGATAAATTTATATATTGTAGAAATTCAATTACCTTGAATTCCTCAAAATACAAGTCCTGCACCATTGGCGGAGTTAACTTCCACGTGTACCCGCCTGGGTTCGGAATCCTCTTAAACGAGTTCGTGCAATTGGTGGAGATCCCCGGGGGCTCGATCCAGTTACTGTTTGTGTATTCCAATATATCAAAATAATTTAAAGAATTACTTGGTATAGACAAATAATGATTTAAATTAAAATAATTACCCATTAGTATTCCTCTGAAAGAGGATCCTCTCGTCGCGCCTAGCGCAATCGGCCCTAATCGAAGCCACTGATCGGCCTTTGGGCCTTCTAGACCCAGATGCAGCAGCGGTCTGTGGAGTGGAACTCTCTGGAGTCGCAGAAATGTACGGCCCAGAGCCTGAGGAGGACTGTCGCTCCTGCTCAGGCCCAGAAGACCTACTACCAAACCCCAAAAATCCTCTACGATGAGACATGGTACCTATTTCAAATTGATTCAAATAAGTATAGACACAACCTGTATACAGTTATCAAATAAAATAACAAGACTGTCACAGAAATTGATTCAGATAAGTATAGACAGTATGCGAATTGCATGAAGTTTCTGATCACAAATGAATAACAAGCATAAACAAATACATTGCCAAATATTCCAAATTGTACATTTACAATTATTTCTAATCATAACTACTGTCATCATCATTACTATCGTCGTCATCAGATGTCAACGGTTGGTCGTCGTCTTCTGGGTCATCGTCATCTTCAATGTCAACGATTCCACCGAGGGGATGAACAAGAATTGGTGGGTCAATGTCCACAGTTGTGTGGGTAGATATAATTGTAACAACCTCTTCTTGAAACGGTTGATCTAATGTTGAGTTGGATGCGGCAGTGGAGACTTCAACCTTTGATCTTACGTTGACTTTGCATGCTGACAACCAGTTTTTCTTTGATTGGTTCGTACTGGGATAGGGGCAGTAAAACACTTGAACTGCCTGACTCTCTAAAACAAACGGATCATTCTTCTGATATTTTCTTGTGTGGTTCACTGATACCAACTTGAAGTTTGTATCAATAGAAGTTCCCCGAGCAGACAAGTCAAACCATTCACATTTGAACAAGGCTGTCTTCTTAATTGGATACCCCCCATACTCCAGCACACACACCTCTTGTAGACGCCCATAAAAGTTTTGCACATCTCTACCATAGACCGAGCCTTTTATGCAAACGCAACTGTTCACAGTTGCACGCTCTCCATCAAGATCAGTCGTGTGAAATCTATAGCCATTCACAAAATACCCAGAGTATGTTTCAATCTCAGTTAAAGGCCCTGCTGCAAGCGACTTGATATACGGGTTCAAATCATTGTTAGAAGGGCGAATCACCTGTTACACACAATAATTTAGGTTTGCAAGACCATTTTTAGTCAAGTAAATGTATATTGAATATAAATTTGTCGCATCTTACATAATGGCCAAACCACACCATAAAATCATTGTCGAAAGCACCCTCTAACTCCGCTTCAGTTAGTGAAGGATTTACATATCGCATTTCGTCGAAAATTATATATACAGCACTTATGTACGTCGAAAATTTATATACATAAATTGAGTCAAGAATACTCACTTGATATATGTGTTTGCAACCTCCGCACAATTACTCAAAATATACATATGTGCAGCAATGTATTCTTGAGGATCCATGTATCTCTTTGTCATTCGCCCAATCGGACGTCCAACTGGTTTGAAGATTAAGAGTTGGTTAGGATCATCATTTTCTTCAACAGACTCTTCAATATTGCGAGGTAAATTTCTCCACTTTGTAGTCACATGATCCTCAAAGTAATATGAAGATAAGGTGGACATTTCCTCTAGTATATATGCATTGCTGATGGATCCCTCAACCTTGGCTTTGTTTCTGATATGATTCTTCAATGTCCTCAAATATCGTTCAAAAGGATACATCCACCGATACTGCACTGGACCAGCCAATCGTGCTTCATCTGCCAAATGAACTGGTAGGTGCTCCATTGAATCAAAGAAACTCGGGGGGAAGATACGTTCAAGTTTGCATAGAGTAACTGATATCTTCTCACTGAGTATTCCCATATCATGTATTGAGACATTGCGGGATGTTAATTCTCTAAAGAAACAACTTAACTCTGTAATTGCCTCCCAAACATTCTTAGGAAGAAGTTCTTTAAAGGCTACAGTTAGCAGTATTTGCATGAACACGTGACAGTCGTGGCTTTTCATGTTGTGCATCTTCAGGGCGTTCAAATCAACGCATCTGCTAATATTTGACACGTACCCATCGGGAAACTTAAGACTCTTGATCCATTGAAGTAAGATCTTCTTCTCATCCCTTTCAAGCGTGTAACATGCTTTTGGATACAGTCGGGATCCATCCAGTTTCTTCAATTCAGGCCGTCGACAGAAGATGTTCAATTATTCTCTCGACTTTTTGGTATCTTTTGTCTTTCCCTTCACATTGAGGACCGTATTAAACACATTATCAAACATATTTTTTTCAATGTGCATGACATCCAGATTATGTCAAATCAAAAGGTCCTTCCAATAGGGAAGATCCCAAAATATGCTTTTCTTCTTCCACCCAACATGTTTATATTTTGCGAGTTGAGCGTTCCTGCCATCGAAGTCTTCGGTAACCTTCACGAAGCCCAACCCCTCAATTTGATTCAAGATTTTTATTCCTGATCTTTGTTCTGGTGGACCCACATTGCATGTCTTATTCTTCAAGAATGAAGTCTTATTTCTCCTAAACACATGGTTACGAGGTAAGAACTTTCGATGATTGTCAAACCACGATTGTTTACCACTCTTCGGTAGTGTGAATGCTTCTGTATTCTCCATACAGTGTGGACATGCCAATTTCCCAGCTGTACCCCACCCAGACAACATAGCGTACGCTGGAAAATCACTGATAGTCCATATCAGAGCTGCCCGCTGTTCGCTAATATTTTCACCACGCCGCAAGTATACGGTGTAGTTGCAATATAAGGGAAGCAAGGTCGTAGAATCAAAAGTGAAGATAAATAAAAGTGAAAGAAGCAAGCCTTCATAGAATCGCCTGTGGCGAGGTAAGGATCGACAAATTTTTTGACTTTGCTTTCTTTAAAGCTTGTGAAATCTTCATCTTTTTGAAATTGTAGAGGTTGTGTCGGAAAAGTTGGGCTCTCGACTTCAAGGGGTTTGGAGAATTGATCCTCATCTTCTTCATACTCTTCTTCAACTTCTTGAGGCTCTTCACTTAGCATTGGCATTGGTTCCTCATACAAGGTTCCATTTTGAAGGCTAATGGCCATGCACAAATCATCAATTCGCTTTTGATTTTCCATAGTGGTAGCCAAAGACCTTCTTTGCTCTTCTAGCATAACCTCCGATTTTGCTAGACTTTTTTCTATCCAAGCTTGTGTAGCTATGAAGCATTGAAGGAGATCGTCTTTTGAATTTGATTTCTCCTCTTGATAGTATCGATTTCCGCCTTGGAAGCCTTCTTGAGTGGAATAAGAAATTTCATAATTCCAACTATTGAAATGGTCCTCATACTCCAATGGTGATTGCCACTCCATGGCATTGCACCCCATGTCATAAAAGTCACCATAGGAAGGTGTTGGTTGGAAGGCTTTTTGGATCATTGGTTGCCTACAATTTCTTTTGGCTTCCAAAACACGCAACTTAAGTTGCATCAACGCCAATTGTAGTTGGAGTTGCTCAACCAACTCATTCCTTCCATCATCCATTTTTGGTGCCGCTTTTACGGTTGTGGAGCAATTTTCTCTAACAAAAACAAATAAACATATAAATAAACAAACATAAAAACAATATCTAAATTAGATAAAAACAACTTTTCACAATATCAAAAGTAAAAACTCAACCAATCCCCGGCAACGGCGCCAAATACTTGTTCGCTAATATTTTCACCACGCCGCAAGTATACGGTGTAGTTGCAATATAAGGGAAGCAAGGTCGTATTCCACAAGGATTGGTGAATTTAAACTTCTAAATATTATTAATAAGTTGTTTTCAATCTATTTAGACAACCAAAGTTCAAGAGGTATTGAAGGTTAAATCAAAGTTAAATTAAAGCAAGCAAACTAAATAACAAAAATATAAACTTAGTTAATAAATTGGGGAATGACTCAAAGGAAAGTTATCCTAGCACTACTACAGAAATTGGATACGACATTGCATATACTACACTGGATTTTGTAAAAGTCTGTTATCTTATATATATTGTCTGTTGTCTTAGGTTTGTCTGTAGTCTTTTAGCATAAAAATATGTTAATAGACACCAGACTTACGTGTCTGTTGTTATAGATGAGATGTTAAAAACAATTTTTAACACTGATCCTAATTGTCCATATTCATATGTATGGTGTTATTTAAAAAAAAATGTTTTATAAAAAAAAAAATCAGTAACGTTTTGACCGAGTCTTTAACAAAGAAAGTGATGTATTTTACCCCAAGTAAACAACTAATTTCAATAAAAAAAATATTAAAAATAATTATTAAAAAAACTCACACTAAAATCAAAGTAAATTAGTCAAACATTAGTAAAATAGTTTTCCCTAAGGTAAATTATCCCTTTTCGTAATTCAATTGTGAAAATCTGTGAACTTCCGCCGCCGGAGTACTTGTCACGCCGCACGGCTGCCGGTTAATCTTGTTCCCATCGCCGCTTCTCGTTTGCCCGCCCTTCTCCCTCGACGCCAGTCGCTTGGGCGTCGAGAATCGTTGTCTTTCCCTCAATATCTGCCATCATTTTCCTCGCCGCGACGTCAACGTGCCTTCCTTACGAAGTCGCCGTCTCTGCCGCCACCGTGCCCTTCTACCGCCGCCGTCGATATTCTTTGAAGGTCAGTTTGATTATTCCCCTTCCTCGTTTAGGGTTCTTGGTTTTGTGTGACAGAGTTTATGGGGTGTAATTTTGTTCTTATGGTTCTAACAATTCGATAAGGTTAATGTTCTGATTGAGGCAGAGGGCCTGATTTGTTCGGCTCCTGTAGTATTTGCCTAAAACCCCCTTAGTTGCTTCAGTTTCTTTCATTCCCCCATAGACAAGAATATGGCCTTACCAAATCAAAAAGATAAAAGAGAGAGCACAATTGCATAAGCAACAGTAGCAATGTAGGAAAATCCTTAGCTACGATCAGAAAATGCTCGCCTTATCATCTCTTGGGCCCATGTAGCTGTTGATTTAAGTTGTTTGTCATCTGTCTGAAGGCACTCAGATAACAAATTTGAGCAAAATTTAGTATCTTTGAACAACATTGTGATGCAGCAAATCCTTAGCTGTGATGCTGCAAATGCATCATTAGCTGTGTGCCTTAGTCACTAACTGCCGCTTCTTAGATACACATTAGCTGTGTGCCTTAGTCACTGCTGCAAATGCATCATTAGCCTTAGTCACATTAGCTGAGTGCCTTAGTCACTAACTCTGTTCATCTTTTAACATTGTGATGCAGCAAATCTTTGAACAACATTGTAATTTAGTATCAAATCCTTAGCTGTGATGCTGCCACTGCTGCCTTAGTCACATTAGCATCACTCTGTTCATCTTTTGCAACCAATTCCAAACTGCAGGAGATGAGGGGCATGAGGTAACATGAGGTCATCTTTGGAATATACTTTAAATCCTTGAAGAATTCCAGAATAAGCCTAAAAAATGTAGATCCTAAGATGGTTGCCATAGTCTATCATCTCCTCATCATTATAGTTCACCTGCATAATTATAGGCTTAGTTTCCTCAGCACTGCTTAGTTTTTGAATAATAACCTGAAGCACGCCACACAGGGAGGTTTGTAAATCTCCTTGCTTTCCCCTGTGATCAGATGATACTATCTGAAGACATTCCTTAGTTGCTTCAGTAGCTTCTACTAAGTTGTAGTGTGGGATTTGGGGGAATCAAAGTTGGTGAGATTTAATAGAATTATGTTGATTTAAGTGTAGATAAATTATGTTGATTTAGAGTTGGTAAGATTTGTAGAACTAAAAGAAACTACAAAGTAACCGAGAGTTAGTGAGATTTGATAGAATTATGTTGGTTTTTTAAGCCTTAGCAGCATCACTTAAATTGTTTATCTTTTTTCATCAAGCTTAGTTGCATAAGTTTTCTTTTGCTATAACAGAGAACAAAAACGAGTCCTTGTCCACCAAAGTGTCTCATGGCTGGGGTGTTATGTGTTTTTTATTTCGTTTCTAGTAAAAGCTTTATTTCAGCTTCTATACTTTCTGGAACATTACATCTTCTCTTAAGTATAGTTTGTAGGTTTTATTAATTGGTGGTGAAAGTTTAGTTAAGTTTCTCTTAGTTGTCAAATTTGTCAAGGTACGAAAGTAGTAGTAATAATAATAATAATAATAATAATAATCGTTCATTTATTGTTCCGCAAAAATATTATAGTATTTCTTAAAAAGAAAAGTAATACCTTCAAAAAAGAAAAGGATTAGTAATCTATTAACCATCAAATATATTTCTCTTATTTTAGAATTAAATTTTCTTTAGGTGATTAGACGTTGACAAATTTAATACTCTTCACTAAATCTTTCTTTTGTTGTATGTAATAATCTAACTTATTTAAATTAATTTTTAGATGCTCAGCTCCTTTTGGTCTAGTAGTTGGGAATTGGGATTGTAACTTTTCAAGTTTGATTTCTGTCATATAAATATAAATCATTAATTTCAAGTTGCGTGGTTATGTGTTCGACTCAATGTGTTGTTGGTGTTTAGTTGATTTTTCTGTCAATTCAGTGACAAATATTGATTTAATCCATGACTGTGATAGTAATATCCATATAAATGGATTGTATTTATTACTCACAATTCTTTTCTTCTCAAAATCGCACTTTCTACAATTTTTCTGACATGATAGTGTTTTCAAATTGAAAACTCCCTTTTTAATATAGTATAGATATTGGATAAAGTATATGGAGTATGCTTTAGGATTTATTTCAAATCCAATTCATTGTGTAAAGAACTATAAAAAAAATTACAAAATAAAGCTAATTTTGCTAAATCTTGTAATTTTGTTATTGTTCATGATTTAGTTTGGATTCATATATTCATCCTCCCATATTAATTTAATTGAAACATTTTGAATAGGATCATTCAATTTTATTCTTATAGGGGTAAGCTAGTTAATCGAAATTTGGTAATAATTGTGTATATTAAATTGTACAATCTTAATAATTATTTGTCTTCGTTTTATCTTCTAAATTATAATATGTACTTAACAGTTCAATGCTCATGAAAAGCATTCAAATGAAGAGATAGATGTAGTGCGATCAGAGTGGGCAGATTGTGTTCAAGAATATATAAAGGAGTAAAAGGTAATGCATATATTTTTCTAGATTTAATTGTCTGTGATAGTTGGGAAGAATTAATGAGGTTATATTTTGTATGGATCTTTTTGAATATTCTTCAGAAAATGAGTTTGCGTACTATATATATAATTGTTAATTGTTGTTGATGAGTATGGAACACATGTATTATTTTAATGTAATTATTGTGTATTGACAGAATGACAACATGTGGCTAATTTGTTTATGATCATTTTGATTGTGATTGTGTGAAGGGTATGTAGTGGTGATGGCAAAGAAGACAATATTGGATGTATTGGTTGATGTATCACATTTTAAAGGAACGAAGGAGCAACAAGTGTTAACTCATTTGAAGGCTAAGATTCAATTTATTTGGTAGTGGACCCACAAATCATGTTTACTCATTTTAGTTATAGTTTTTGTTAGAATTTAGCTTAAATATTAGTATTTTGTAATGGAATATGGTAGAATTGATTTGGACGAATTTTAATTGTAATGAATATTGGAATTTTATAATGATTATATTATAAAATTAAAATGATTTTCTCATGCTTTTAAATAATATTGAATTTCCAGAAAAAAAAATTCTTATAAATATATGATTTAATCGATTTTAACATTATAAAAGAGCATGATTTTTTTGGGACCTACGACACTGCTCAAAAACTGAGGTGGTATATAAGAAATAAAATGGGTGTTTTTCTACTACGACAACAGACAAAAGCTAGTGTGATATACAAAAAACACCATAGAACTCGGCACCTACGACACTACTCGAAAACCATAGTAATATTAATGATACAACAACGGACCCTATGCTCTCAAAGACCACAGACAACGTCTGTCGTCATAAATATCTATGACAACAGGCAATGCCTGTGGTCTTTCAGCACCTTTTTTCAAGCACCAACGACACTACCACTTACAACAACAGACATTTTCTCTAATAGACAATAGGCAATGCCAAATGTCTATTAGCTTTTCTGTAGTAGTGTAGGGACTAGATTTCGATGGATCGTAATGAACTTCAATTTAAATCAATATAAATCTTGTTATGACTTACTTATCTAGGGCGATCTCCCCACTAGTTTTAGCCCCCTCCCGGACGACTAAAACAGTAGATTACGGGTCATAATTGCCGTCCCCGGTCAATTTCTAACCTATAACTCCCAATAGCACAAAAGATCAATAAGCCCTCACCCACCTCTCAACCTCCCGGTTTATTGAGATGATATGTATCAAACTCCTAATCTATTGTAATTATCCTCTCCCGATTCAAATCACAAATTAGAAATGCACAAAAGGTGGTCAACCAATCATACAAGAGATAAATCTAGGACTTGAAAAGATAACAATAAGCACAATCAAGATATATATTGAACAAAGAAATCAATCCATTACAAATCCATCTAATCTAATCCCTAAGATAAGAGATTTTAGCCAAGCATATTCATAATAAAAGCAAATCTCAAGTCATAAGAAAACATAAATAAAGATATAGAGAGATAGAGATTCATAGACAAATCCTATAATCTTGATCTTCAATCATGTAGTCTTGATGAGCTCCTTTCCAAGTCTTCCCCTTCTTTATTTGATTTTGGTGTTGTTTTTGTGTGTGGAAGAGAGAAAAAATGGTAGAGAATGGAGGCTAGGGTTTGGAATTGGAGAGTTGGGGAAGATGAAGTGGGTGTGTGTGGTGAATGAATGGGGAAAAGAAGAGAAAAATGGAGTTTTGAGGCTAAAATCGCGTTTGGGGTCCACTTGGGGGAGCCCCGCCCTTTTCCCGCGGTCACGGCCCGCGTCCGCGGCCTTCAAACGTGGGGGATCCTCAGGGGACCCGCGGTCCCGCCCCGCGGCCGCGGGTGGTGACCGCGGGTGACTCCTGGAGTCGGGAACAGCTGACCCGCGGTCCCACCCCGCGGCCGCGGGTGGTGACCGCGGGGTACTGGGCGTTTTGCACAGTCCGCTCGTTTTGCTCCGTTCTCCCTCGTCCGGACTCGGATTTGGTCGCCGTTTGCGCTCACGGATTCCTCTTGAGACGTACTTCAATCTCATATCTTCAAAATCCTCCAATTAATCCTTGATTTTTCCTGAAATTACTCCAAAACTACACCAAGACATCAAATCTTCATAAAACTCAACATTATGGTACAAACACGCATTGGCAAACAAAACATGAAGGAAAATGACAACAAATCATGTGGAATTGAGGTACGAAAACCATGTTTGTCACCCGCATCTGAAAATTTTACTGCAATGATATGTCATAAGTGTTCACACCAACCTCCCACAAATATTTCAACTCTTGTATCAGTGGCTGTAAGAAAACGTCCAACTTCATCTTTGGGTTAGATGGCCCAAGCACGAGGACTGTGAGGAACATGAATTGTTCTTTTATGCACAACCACGGAGGCAAGTTATACGGTGTGACAATAACCGGCCAAGAAGAATATTGACGCCCTGATTGTGCAAATGGGGCAAAACCATCTCTAGAGAGGCCCAATCTCACATTTCTGATCTCCTCGGCGAATCCAGGATATACTGAATTCAAGTGTTTCCATGCCGGAGAGTCTGCTGGGTGGCGCATGATCCCATCTTCTATTGAAGTCGCATGCCATCGCATATTTTCGGCTGTTGCCGCAGATGCAAACAACCTTTGCAGTCGGGGCGTCAAAGGAAAGTAGTGCATCTGTTTGGCGGCCACACGTTTCTTTCGACGGCTTTCAGATGCACGCAAGTTCTCCTTATATTGTGATGCACCACAAAAATTACAACTCTCTAGCTCACTGTCGTCCCCCCAATACAACATGCAATTATTAACGCAACAATCAATCTTCTCTACTGGCAAACCCAACCCGCGCAGATTTCTCTTCGTACTATAAAAGTTGTCAGGGCAGTTGTTATCCTTCGGTAAAGCCTTTTGAACCATCTCACATATCTGATTAAAACATCTCTCTGACATGTGATTTTCAACCTTTATGCTCATGAATTGTGTCATCCAGGATAACTGTGAGTAAGTGTCACAGGAAGGGTATAGAGGACTATCGGCTGCGTTCAACATGTCATAAATTTGTTGAGCGTCAGGATTAGGCGGCTCCTCGAGATTTGGAGGATCTTGATAATTACTAGGTCCAGCATGATCATGCACCATCATTTGGTAATTACTGTATGACCCATCATCCTCATCCATTCTAGTATGTTCTGCCGGCATATACACTGGTGCTTCCCCTTGATAACACCAGTTTGTGTAATTGTGGACAAATCCACGCCTAGTAACATGTTTTCTGACTGTAGGTACAGATGCAAAGACTTTATTCTTACACTTCCTACATGGGCACCTAATGTTACCAATTCCATCAGTATACGCCGTTTGATTTATCGCAAACTCGAGGAAACTCTCAAGTTCCGTTTCAAATGCAGCACGATCATTGTATCTCGCGTACATCCACGTACGATTATCACTCATTCTTGCAAATTCTAATTGAAAAATAAATAAATCAAATACAATAGATTACTTGAATCAAAGGAAATTTCGACAGCATAACCCTACTATCCTAACTACCAAGTGCTCGACTCTACCAGCAACTATAGTGACCATAGTGGTCCTAATTTACTAAGCCTATACTAGGTCTACCCGGCCCCCCAATGTCGAAGCAATAATAAAATAACATATAAAACAATAAAAAAAATAAGGTAATAAAATCAAACACAATCATTTGTTGAAGAAGATCCTTAAGAAATAATCAATTTCTATCACAAAGGGAGAAGATCCTTAAGAAATTGATTAAATCTATCCCAGTGTATATAATAACATATCATTTCATCCGAAACTGTAAATCAATTTAAAATTAATCTAATTAACATATCATTTCATCCGAAACAGTAAATCAATTTATATTAGCATACTTAATTTAACAAAATAATAGTAAATCAATTTAAAATTAATCTAATTAACAAATTAATTTCAATTAATCATACTTTAAACATCCTATAAATTAATTATAGTTAAATCAATTTAAAATTAATTTAATTAACAAATTAATTTCAATTAATTATACTTTAAACATCCTATAAATTAATTAGAGTTAAGTTAATTTTAATCAAACAAATAAATAATAAATAAATAAAATTCTATTAAAAACGAGAGTGTACCGTGGGGGTCGACGGCGGAACCGTGCGGTGGCAGGAGCGGTGAGGCAGCAGGATTGGCCTGAAATTAGGAGGAGAAAGATGGAGAGAGAGAGAGAGAGAGAGAGAGGTGGGGCTTACCTTGACGGAGGCGACGGCGGCAGGCGGCAGGGAGCAGGGGGCAGCGGCAGCAGCGGGGCAGGGGGGCTGGAGGGGGGGCTGTTCTGGAGAGAGTTAGGGCTTGAAGCCCGAATTTGGGCTTAAAAATTAGCGGCGACCCATTGCCGCCGCTAAAGCCCGACCCGCATTCTCCTTTTACTGGCGACAATCTTGCCGCCGCTAATCACCGGCGGCAGATGCCGCCGCTATTGTTAAATTAAAAAAAAAATTAATAGACATTTCCCGGCGGCCTTAATATTTACAGGCGGCGTGGCCGCCGGTGATCACCGGCGGCGATTTTGCCGCCGGTATTTACGCCATATATTTAAAATTTACATGTCGGCCGCTCCGCCGTCAGAAAGCCGCCAGTAATCGCTGGCGGCGGAGCTGCCGCCGGTAAATTTCGCCGGTAAATCGGCGTTTTTTTGTAGTGATATGAGATTCCAAGTAATATTGGATACATTCCAACACTTAAATTGATTGAGCGTGACGCTAAGTGGTCCGGAAAATCTTTGGAGATCAGCAGAAGTGATACAAGAGAAACAACAGAATTCTGGAAACGATAGCTTTCTAGTTCGGGTGAAGCGTTCTTTTGACAATATAGATACTCCTTTTCCAGGTTAGATATTTGTAAAATTTGAATAATTTCGAAACTTCTCATTGTAAATATAAGGGTTAATAGTATTTTATGTCCCGAACTTTCAGCATTTTTCACAAAATGTCCCGAACTTTAATTTTCTTCAAAAAATCTCCGAACTTTAAGCTTTTTCCATAAAATGTCCCGTTATGCAAAATTCGGTACAAAAAGATGAATTATCTCGCCATAAGAAATATTTTGGAGACCGTCATTATTGAAAAACCATATTAGGAACCATTGTTGGAAAACGCTGAAAGTTCGAGGTTTTTTATCATCTTTTCGTCATCGAATTTTGTTTAACGGGACATTTTATGAAAAAAAATTAAAAGTTCGAGGTTTTCTAGGAGAAAATAAAAGTTCGGGACATGTTATGGAAAATACTGAAAGTTTGGGACATAAAACACTATTAATCCTAGAGGTGGTCTTGGGTACACCTGCGTGTACCGTACAACCGAGTTACACCTTCACATAAACTTTGATCCGCACCCTGATTTAAACTCATATCCTGATCCTATATAAAAATAATACTATTCTTGGTTCGGATCAATCCGGTTGTACGGTACACCCAGGTGTACCCAAGATTTTGTGTTAACCATAAAAATATAAGGATGGAGTCATGAAGTCATCATTTTCAAATTTAGTTTTTTCCAAAACAATTGATGAAAATGCACACACCTTGGCCTAATCATCTTCCTCTCGTTTGAAAATTTAATTTCCTAGTTGGTATTTTAATGGTTTAGTTAGATGACACCTATAGTTTCTTATATTTTTTTCAGCAGCGAAGTTTTGAATTGCTCAAATTAAAGAAGAGAGAGAAGTTGAGAGAGAAATTCAAGTGAGAGGGTTAGGGTACGTTCTCTTTTCTAGTAGTTTTTATTGGCCCACTAAATTTAGTCCTCATCGTTTGTGATTTGTGAAAACTATTAAGGAGGGGTTACGTATAAAATCGAGGATTTTTACGACCGAGTTTTGTTAATATTTTTTTAAAAAATATTTCTAAAAAAAGTAGTAACCAACTATATTATTCGATCGTTATATTAAAACAAAAAATAGAAATAAAAAGGACCATCATTAGCAGTTAATTTTTGTCAAAAATAATAAAATAAGTATATACTAGTATTAATGATCGAATAATCGGATCTCATACATTCTACACAAAAACATGATTCACTTAAAAAAATCAAGATATATGCATAAAAACTAACCATTCAGATTAGATGTCAAATACAATAAGTGAAGGAAGAAATAGTATTGATTATTAGAAAATATGTCTTTTCATTTTGAATAAATTTCTACTTCGATGAATGAATACATGCATTTGTGTAAGGACCATTTTTTTTATTCTTCAATGTAATTTGATGAATATAATAGTTTATATATTTGAGCTTTAGATGGGCCTAAAACATCTCATTTGGGCTTTTCTTTATCAAAAAGGGAATCCCTAATTCTATCATCATCAGTATCAATTCAATTCTCATAAAAATATAGAGAATTTTAATTTTAAAAAAAAACAATATAGAGAATTTTGAACTCAAAATTGATTGATATCGTTTGAAGGCCATGATATAGGTTACTCCTATTTTCAATTATTATTGTAGATTGACTTATATTTCATTTCTCACCAAAAGCAGTCTTTTTTCGTGTATTTCAACAATATAAATTGGGAGAGTTGAATTCATTGAGCTAGCTAGTGTGTGATTAGATTGGGTGACACGGTTTTGCACTGACGGAATAGTGATTGGATGACGCGGAATCGCACTGATGAAAAGATAGTTAATGGGTTGGCGCAGTTTTGCTTTGAAATTAGAACAAGAAAAAGAAAAATTGAACATATCACAACTCACAACCAGTAAACAATAATTTTGAGAATTTTTTTTGTGTAAAATCGAGATGGCTTATGAAGCTCTTGATAACCTGCAGACACTTGCTTTCCTTTACAGTTGTGATTTCTGAAAACTATTAAGGAAGTGCTACGTATAAAATTGCGGATTTTTACGACCGAATTTCATTAATATTTTTAAAAATATTTATAGAAAAAGTAGTAACCAATTATATTGTTCCAGTTATATTAAAACAAAAATTAGAAATAAGAAAAACCATCATTAGCAGTTAATTTTTGTAAAAAATAATAATAGAAGTAAATACTACTCTCTCCATCCCAGTTCAAATGACCGAATTTTTATTTTGGATTGTCCCACTTCAAATAATCCAACCCAAATTTAGAAATATTTAACACTACTTTTTGGATGGTCCCACCACCATTTTACACCTTTATCACATTAATCTCTGTGCCCAAATTTTTTGGGTCATTTGAAGCGGGACGGATGGAATATTAATGATCAAATAATCGGCCGTTATTGTATTCGTAAGATTAAATATTAAATCAATTATGTTTGCCACCTACATTATTCGGTCGTGAATTAATCAATAAAATAAATAAAAATAATATTTAAAGATCGATATTTCAATTGTTAAATATAGAAACACCGTTTGAAGCGTGGCATAAAAAAAGAAAAAGAAAAAACTTGTTGTTAGTGAACTCAAAGTTTTTAGTTCCTTCTCAAAACAAGGAGAAGTTTGATGAAAAAGGTGAAAAACTCATTTTCATTGGCTATAGTGATGAATCGAAAGGCCACCGCCTACTTAACCCTCAAACTAACAAATTGGTGATTTCTAGAGAAGTGATTTTTGATGAGAGTGTAGCATGGAAGTGGGAAAATGAACCTGCAACAATTGTTCCTATCGAGTAGTAATGCTCAAGAGAACGATTCCGATTCAAATTCGAACTCGGAAGATCATCCAAGAAAGTATCGTTCTCTTGATGATATCTATGTCTCGTGAAATTTCGCCTTTGCTACCTTCTCCGCTCCGTTCTCTTAAACGATATTTGTATTCTCTACTATATTCTCTCGCTTCTCTCTAGTTTATAACACGTTATCAGCACGATAGTTCTAGTCCTCTCATCTTCCTTCGATCGTAAAAGGATTGGAGGTATGCCCTAGGAAAGAATTGTGTCTTTCCAATGAGGTACGACTAATTTTCTTTTCATCTGAATTTCAATCCGTATAATTTTAGTAATCATCTAAATCCAGACGAAAGAAATTTTGAAGTATTAGAATATTATACTGTTTAATATGTTTATATCAATAAATTGGCTTGGAAATAACCAGAAAACGGAATCATGGTAACATATATGCTTTGCATAACAGAGATTGTTATTGAAATTTGTGCAAATTCCCCTTATATTTGTGGTTTGATGCAAATATGTTATATTTGTTTATTACAAATGATATAATTTTCGTTATTCTTGAAGAAATACAAATAATCCTAAAAGTTATATTTTGATGCTATTAAAATAGCATTTGTTTGAGCATATTAAATTAGTGATGCATTTCGAATGATATTGATCTTAATCATTCCACCAAACAAAAGTGAATTTTGATTGGAATTTGGAGGATATAAAGTAAATTTTTGATCTGTACTTAGACGGAATATGTCATTTTATGTAAACTTGTATTTGATGTGATATAAAAAGTCAATGTGAAATAGTAGATTTTAGAAAAATAATAAAGAAAAATATGAAAAGTTCACGCAAAATAGAAGACTATTTTGATAATTGGAGACATAATAGATTCGCCCGATTATGTTAAAAAGATATGATGCCAATAGATTTAATCTCAATATTTTTGTGCACCCTTTCGGTGAGATGACAAACATATATAATTGAGTTTTAATTTATTTTGTTTGTTAAGAGTGCAATATTTGATTGGATCTTATTCTACAAAATCTTGAATATGATTTACTACTACGTGGCAATTCTTGTTTCGTATTATTTTATATAATCAGTAAACTTCAATGTTCTACTACTTGAATCACTATTGAGATCACTACTACAGAAATTGGATACGACATTGCATATACTACACTGGATTTTGTAAAAGTCTGTTATCTTATATATATTGTCTGTTGTCTTAAGTTTGTCTGTAGTCTTTTAGCATAAAAATATGCTAATAGACACCAGACTTACGTGTCTGTTGTTATAGATGAGATGTTAAAAACAATTTTTAACACTGATCCTAATTGTCCATATTCATATGTATGATGTTATTTAAAAAAAACAAATGTTTTATCAAAAAAAAAAAATCAGTAACTTTTGACCGAGTCTTAGCAAAAAAATAGATGTATTTTACCCCAAGTAAACAACTAATTTCAATAAAAAAATATGAAAAATAATTATTAAAAAAACTCACATTGAAATCAAAGTAAATTAGTCAAACATTAGTAAAATAGTTTTCCCTAAGCTAAATTACCCCTTTTCGTAAATCAATTGTGAAAATTTCTTAACTTCCGCCGCTGGAGTGGTTGTCACGCCGCACGGCTGCCGGTTAATCTTGTTCCCGCCGCCGCGTCTCGTTTGCCCGCCCTTCTCCCTTGACGCTAGTCGCTCGGGCGTCGAGAATCGTTGCCTTTCCCTCAATATCTGCCATAATTTTCCTCGCCGCGACGTCAACGTGCCTTCCTTACGAAGTCGCCGTCTCTGCCGCCACAGTGCCCTTCTACCGCCGCCGTCGATATTCTTTGAAGGTCAGTTTAATTATTCCCCTTCCTCGTTTAGGGTTCTTGGTTTTGTGTGACAGAGTTCATGTGGTGTAATTTTGTTCTTATGGTTCTAACAATTCGATAAGGTTAATATTCTAATTGAGGCAGAGGGCCTGATTTGTTCGGCTCCTGTAGTATTTGCCTAAACCCCCTTAGTTGCTTCAGTCCCTTTCATTCCCCCATAGACAAGAATATGGCCTTACCAAATCAAAAAGATAAAAGAGGGAGCACAATTGCATAAGCAACAGTAGCAATATAGGAAAATCCTTAGCTACGATCAGAAAATGCTCACCTTATCATCTCTTGGGCCCATGTAGCTATTGATTTCAGTTGTTTATCATTTGTCTGAAGGCACTCAGACAACAAATTTGAGCAAAATTTAGTATCTTTGAACAACATTTTTACATTCGAGCCAAGTGCATCTGCTAGGTCGTCCTGAACTGCCACTGCTGCCTTAGTCACATTAGCATCACTCTGTTCATCTTTTGCAACCAATTCCAACTGCAGGAGATGAGGGGCATGAGGCCAGCTTTGGAATATACTTTAAATCCTTGAAGAATTCTAGAATAAGCCTAAAAAATGTAGATCCTAAGATGGTTGCCATAGTCTATCATCTCCTCATCATTATAGTCCACCTGCATAATTATAGGCTTAGTTTCCTCAGCACTGCTTAATTTTTGAATAATAACCTGAAGCACGCCACACAGGGAGGTTTGTAAATCTCCTTGCTTTTCCTTGTGATCAGATGATACTATCTGAAGACATTCCTTAGTTGCTTCAGTAGCTTCTACTAAGTTGTAGTGTGGGATTTGGGGGAATCAAAGTTGGTGAGATTTAATAGAATTATGTTGATTTAGGTGTAGATAAATTATGTTGATTTAGAGTTGGTGAGATTTGTAGAACTAAAAGAAACTACAAAGCAACCGAGAGTTAGTGAGATTTGATAGAATTATGTTGGCTTTTTTAGCCTTAGCAGCATCACTTAAATTGTTTATCTTTTTTCATCAAGCTTAGTTGCATTAGTTTTCTTTTGCTATAACAGAGAACAAAAACGAGTCCTTGTCCAACATAGTGTCTCATGGCTGGGGTGTTATGTGCTTTTTTTTTTTTTTTTTTTTTCCGTTTCTAGTAAAAGCTTTATTTCAGCTTCTATACTTTCTGTCACATTACAGCTTCTCTTAAGTATAGTTTGTAGGTTTTATTAATTGGTGGTGAAAGTTTAGTTAAGTTTCTCTTAGTTGTCAAATTTGTCAAGGTACGAAAGTTTCATTACCTAAATTGTTTAGTTGCTTATTCCATTTTATTTTATCTTGTAATTGTAACTACTTTGTCTCCACTAATCTTAACTTGGCCTCACAAATCATAATGGCTTAGTGTTTTTTAAATGACTCTCGTATTTTATATTTTCTATTAGTTTTAAATTTATTATTTGATTCCTTTACTACATTGCATTTATGATTTATGATTTATGATTTATGATTTAGGATTTAAGGTCTAATTTTATTTTTAGTATTGGTATATACTGTGATGCAGAAACTGCGAATGAGAATATGGAATTTAGAGCATGAGAATTGTCAAAAAGGTTGATTGATACAAAAATCAATCAAATTTTCTTAGCTCCGTGTAATGTGGAGTAAGAATTCTCGCGCTATTTAAATTTTATTAATAAGCTATTTAAATTATATTATTAATTACATTTCTCTAATCTTTTGTGGCTTAAATGTAGATATCATTGGATTCTTACGGTGATTGACCCTAATAAGGGAGAGATTGCTATCTTGGATTCCCTATACAAAGGAATTCATGATAAAATTTGGAAAGAAGTCGTGGAATTGTAAGTTTTGTTTTGTATCTGTTTATATCTTATTTCTAGCATATTTTGCCAATGCATGCATTACGTTATTTTTATATATGAAGGGCCTTAAGGTTGTTCAATATGGAGAAGAGAAAGAATGGAAAGAAGAAGCCTGATTGGACAATACTGAAGGTATTTAATCAAACATAACTTGTGGAATTATAACTATTCATTATTAATGAAAAATTAATGTAGGTTCCGAAACAACCGGACTTGACTCAATGTGGTTTCTATGTGATGAAGTACATGAGAGAGATAGTGATAAATAGTCATCCTTGGACGATTGGTTCTCTACAATCTTTGGTAATAATTGTGTATGTTAAATTGTACAATCTTAATAATTATTTGCCTTAGTTTTATTTTCTGAATTATAATATGTACTTAACAGTTCAATGCTCATGAAAAGTATTCAAATGAAGAGATAGATGTAGTGCGATCAGAGTGGGCAGATTGTGTTCAAGAATATATAAAGGAGTAAAAGGTAATGTATATATTTTTCTAGATTTAATTGTCTGTGATAGTTGGGAAGAATGAGGTTATATTTTGTATGGATCTTTCTGAATATTCTTTAGAAAATGAGTTTGCGTACTATATATATATATAATTGTTAATTGTTGTTGATGATCATTTTGATTGTGATTGTGTGAAGGATATGTAGTGGTGATGGCAAAGAAGACAATATTGGACGTATTGGTTGATGCATCACATTTTGAAGGAACGAAGGAGCAACAAGTGTTAACTCATTTGAATGCTAAGATTCCATTTATTTGGTAGTGGATCCACAAATCATGTTTACTCATTTTAGTTATATATAGTTTTTGTTAGAATTTAGCTTAAGTGTTAGTATTTTGTAATGGAATATGGTAGAATTGATTTGGACGAATCTTAATTGTAATGAATATTGAAATTTTATAATGATTATATTATAAATGAAAATGATTTTCTTATGCTTTTAAATAATAGTGAATTTCCAGGAAAAAAAATTCTTATAAATATATGATTTAATCGATTTTAACATTATAAAAGAGCATGGTTTTTTTGGGACCTACGACACTGCTCAAAAACTGAGGTGGTATATAAGAAATAAAATGGGTATTTTTCTACTACGACAACAGACAAAAGCTAGTGTGATATACAAAAAACACCATAGAACTCGGCACCTACGACACTACTCGAAAACCATAGTAATATTAATGATACAACAACGGACCCTATGCTCTCAAAGACAACAGCCAACGTCTATTGTCATAAATATCTATGACAACAGGCAATGCCTGTGGTCTTTAAGCACCTTTTTTCAAGCACCAACGACACTACCACTTACAACAACAGACATTTTCTCTAATAGACAATAGGCAATGTCAAATGTCTATTAGCTTTTCTGTAGTAGTGGATTATCATGTATTGGGAAATTTTTTAATTCATAGTGGATATATACTTTGTATATTATATATATACAACGTATTTTTTTAAATAATCTTGAAAAACTCATTGATGCTATTCAAATAGCACAAGTAGTATTCCTGAAGAATATTACATTCAAAATCTTAAATTGATGCTATTAAAGTAGCACAAGTAATAATCCTGAAGAATATTATATGCTCTAAGAGCAAGTAAATTAAATATTTGGATAACATATCCTTGAATCTTTATCTATTTGATTCATATTGTTGCTCCCGATGTAGCACAATCAATATTCCATGAAGAATATTACATACTCTTCAAGAGCAATCCATATTACATGCTCTTGAAAATTAGACCTTGAAGGTCAAACGGCCCTAAAGGTCGAATGGTTGTACTCTTTTTCCCTTACTAAGTTTTTTCCTACGAGGTTTTCTTAGTTAAGGTTTTTAACGAGACAACTAGTGTAATATATGAGTAAATATATATATCTTGTACTCTTTTCCTCTACCGAATTTTTCCCATAGGGTTTTTACGGAGAGGTTTTTAACAAGGCATGAATATATATTATATGAAATCTTGTGATATTTGTCTTGGTAAATAAATACACATATTATTCTTCAAAAGAAGAAGTATTTCCTTAAGTTGACATTAGATGAGAATAATGTTAACATAATATCAGGTGCATCAAAAATCATTGAAGGCTCCGGAAGAGCTTGTATCATTTTGCCAAATGATACTAAATTAGATATTGAAAATGCCCTGCACTTTAGTAAGTAACTTACTAAGTTTCAAGGATATCCGAAATAATGGATACCACATCGAGACAATTGTGTGAAAGGTAGAAATGAATATCTTTGCATAAATTCTTTTGTTTCAGGCTATAAGCTGACAAAAGAAAAATTAGCAACACTACCTTCTGGAATGTATTACACATTCATAAAAGCAATTGAGACAAACCATGTCATGAACATAAAGTTCAATGATACAAAAAGTTTTAAGCTTTGGCATGATAGGTTTGGACATCCTGGAGCGACTATGATGCGCCGAATAATCAATAATTCATATGGGCACAACATAAAGAATCAAAAGATTCTTTCTACAAAGGAATTCCCATGTGATGCTTGTGCGCAAGGCAAGTTAGTTATTAGATCTTCATATACGAAGGTTAATACTGAATCTCCATCTTTCCTAGAAAGAATTCAAGGAGACATTTGTGGACCTATACATCTACCTTGTGGACCTTTTCGATACTTTATGGTATTGATTGATGATTCTTCTAGATGGTCACATGTATGCTTGCTTTCTACTAGAAATGCAGCATTTGCTAGACTACTTGCTCAAATCATAAAATTAAGAGCTCAATTCCCAGACAATTCAATTAAAAGAATTCGTCTTGATAATGCTGGTGAGTTTACATCTCAAGCATTTGATAACTATTGTATGGCTATTGGAATTGAGATTGAACATCCAGTAGCTCATGTCCATACTCAAAATGGTTTAGCGGAATCATTTATTAAACGTCTTCAAATTATTGCTAGACCATTACTTATGAACTCAAAACTACCAACTACTGTTTGGGGTCATGCCATATTACATGCTGCAACATTAGTTCGACTAAGGCCATCAGCAAATCATGAATACTCCCCAATGCAAATTATATTTGGCCGAGAACCTGATGTTTCTCACTTACGAACTTTTGGTTGCGCGGTTCAAGTCACAATTGCACTCCCACAACGTACAAAAATGGGTCCCCAACGAAGACTTGGGATATATGTTGGATTTGATTCACCATCGATTATAAGGTATCTAGAACCTTTAACAGGTGATTTATTTACTGCACGTTTTGCAGATTGTCATTTAGATGAAATGACATTTCCAACATTAGGAGGAATAAATCTACATCCAGAAAAGCACAAGGAAATCTCTTGAAATGAGAAAAACTTATCACATTTTGATTCTAGAACAAATCAATGTGAACAAGAAAATGAAAAGATCATTCATTTGCAAAATATTGCAAATCAAATTCCTGATGCTTTTGTAGATACAAGAAAAGTGACACAATCTCACATACATGCTGCAAATACTCCAGCTAAAATTGATGTCCCTGAAGGACAAATAGCTTTGGCAGCAAATGAGTCCAAAATTCGTCAAAAACGTAGTCGACCAGTTGGTTCCAAAGATTCTATGCCTAGAAAAAGAAAGGGGCAAGATGGAAACCAAACAATGACGAAAACGACTAATCAATCAAATGAAAGTGATGTAATTTCTGAAGAATTACAAGTATCTGAAAATCATGAGATCTCAATAAATTATTTACATCAGATACTAGAGAGAGAAAATATCATTGTTGATGATATATTTGCCTTTAATATAGCTCTTGAAGTTTTAAATATCAGGATCCTGAACATACATCTGTTGCTAAATGCAAACAGAGACTTGATTGGCCAAAGTGAAAAGAAGCTATAGAAAGGGAATTAAATTCCTGTGATAACCGGAAAGTATTTGGGCCTATAGCCTTAACTCCGGAATCTAAAATCCCTGTTGGATATAGATGGATTTTTGTTAGAAAGAGAAACGAGAAAAATGAAGTTACGAGATATAGAGCAAGACTCGTAGCACAAGGTTTCTCACAAAAACCAGGAATTGATTATGAGGAAACATACTATCCAGTAATGGACGCTATTACTTTTAGATTTTTGATTAGTCTGGCTGTGTCACAAAGGCTTGATATGCGCCTTATGGATGTAGTGACTGCTTATCTATATGGGTCATTAGATACTGACATATATATGAAAATTCCTGAAGGATTTAAAATGCCTGAAGGATTTCAGTCACAACCCAAAAGCATGTATTTAATTAAACTGCAAAAATCGTTGTATGGGTTGAAACAGTCTGGTCGTATGTGGTACAATAGACTGAGCGAGTATCTTTTGAAAGAAGGATACAAGAATGATGATATCTGCCCTTATGTTTTCATTAAGAAAACCGAAAGTGGATTTGCAATCATAGCAGTTTATGTTGATGATTTAAATTTAATTGGGACTCCTGAAGAGCTCAATAAAACTGCTGAATATTTGCAGAAAGAATTTGAGATTAAAAATTTGGGAAAGACGAAGTTTTGTCTTGGTTTGCAAATGGAACGTATCCGTGGAGGAACGTTTATCCATCAATCCACATATACAGAAAAAGTGTTAAAACGCTTCTATATGGATAATGCACATCAATTAGCATCACCAATGGTCGTTAGATCTCTTGATACTAAGAAAGATCCATTTCGACCAATTGAAGAGGGTGAAACGATATTTGTATTCTCTACTATATTCTCTCGCTTCTCTCTAGTTTATAACAGTTACTCCTATTTTCAATTATTATTGTAGATTGACTTATATTTCATTTCTCACCAAAAGCAGTCTTTTTTCGTGTATTTCAACAATATAAATTGGGAGAGTTGAATTCATTGAGCTAGCTAGTGTGTGATTAGATTGGGTGACACGGTTTTGCACTGACGGAATAGTGATTGGATGACGCGGAATCGCACTGATGAAAAGATAGTTAATGGGTTGGCGCAGTTTTGCTTTGAAATTAGAACAAGAAAAAGAAAAATTGAACATATCACAACTCACAACCAGTAAACAATAATTTTGAGAATTTTTTTTGTGTAAAATCGAGATGGCTTATGAAGCTCTTGATAACCTGCAGACACTTGCTTTCCTTTACAGTTGTGATTTCTGAAAACTATTAAGGAAGTGCTACGTATAAAATTGCGGATTTTTACGACCGAATTTCATTAATATTTTTAAAAATATTTATAGAAAAAGTAGTAACCAATTATATTGTTCCAGTTATATTAAAACAAAAATTAGAAATAAGAAAAACCATCATTAGCAGTTAATTTTTGTAAAAAATAATAATAGAAGTAAATACTACTCTCTCCATCCCAGTTCAAATGACCGAATTTTTATTTTGGATTGTCCCACTTCAAATAATCCAACCCAAATTTAGAAATATTTAACACTACTTTTTGGATGGTCCCACCACCATTTTACACCTTTATCACATTAATCTCTGTGCCCAAATTTTTTGGGTCATTTGAAGCGGGACGGATGGAATATTAATGATCAAATAATCGGCCGTTATTGTATTCGTAAGATTAAATATTAAATCAATTATGTTTGCCACCTACATTATTCGGTCGTGAATTAATCAATAAAATAAATAAAAATAATATTTAAAGATCGATATTTCAATTGTTAAATATAGAAACACCGTTTGAAGCGTGGCATAAAAAAAGAAAAAGAAAAAACTTGTTGTTAGTGAACTCAAAGTTTTTAGTTCCTTCTCAAAACAAGGAGAAGTTTGATGAAAAAGGTGAAAAACTCATCTTCATTGGCTATAGTGATGAATCGAAAGGCCACCGCCTACTTAACCCTCAAACTAACAAATTGGTGATTTCTAGAGAAGTGATTTTTGATGAGAGTGTAGCATGGAAGTGGGAAAATGAACCTGCAACAATTGTTCCTATCGAGTAGTAATGCTCAAGAGAACGATTCCGATTCAAATTCGAACTCGGAAGATCATCCAAGAAAGTATCGTTCTCTTGATGATATCTATGTCTCGTGAAATTTCGCCTTTGCTACCTTCTCCGCTCCGTTTCTTGCATACTCTACTTCTTTTGCAGGCGAACCTCAAAGTTTCAAGGAAGCTGTAAAAAAAATGCTAAATTGAGAAAACCGATGGATGAAGAAATGAGAAGCATTGAGAAAAGCTCAACATGAAAAAAATTGATGGAATCCATCAACTGAAATGGATCTATAAGATCAAGTACAATGAAGATGAAATCAAGTTTTTATTGGGCTTTAGCCTACTAAAGTATTCCGCTTGTGATTTCGAAAAGAAGGTGTTACGTATAAAATGGCGAATTTACGACCGAATTTCGTTAATGTTTTTAAAAATATATAATATATTAAAAAGATAACTTTCAATTTGAAGTCAATTTCAAATTAATTTTGAAATTGAGTGGCAATTTTGTAGTTATAATAAAATTAAAGGTTTATTTGTAAACTATATATTTTGTTTTTATTTCTTTTTTTATCTTCTTATTTTTTTTGTTTCAATTCTTTCTAAAATTATAAAATTCAACTCATTATAAAATATTTAATATACATATCAAATTAAAGATCACGATAAGAGCTCTAATTTGATATATTTTATGTAAATATTTTATATATTTTACTTACAGTGTAAAAGTTATATTTATTTAAAGATTAAATTTTATAAAAATTATTTCTCCTCTTTTTTTTGAATAAATCTATTTTTCAATTATTTTTTATTTTCATTTTAATTTTTTTTGTCTTTTCATGATATCAATTTGTGAATTCTTGTTTAATATTTTTTTTATTTTTTTAATATTCATTTCAAATATATTCAGTTAAAATTAATTTTTTATTATATTATTAATATTATAATTGAGTTAGTATCAATTTTATATAAATATATAAATATAAAAATGTTTCCCGTGCATTGTAGGGAGGGCAAATACTAGTATTTCTTAAATTTATAGATTTCGTAGAATTAATTTATAGATTTCGGTAGAATTGGTTTATAGATTCAATGAAATAATTCTAACTATTTTCGCAATAAGGAGTTTAATTGGAGCATCCCATTTCTGAGGCAGTCCATTGGAGCATCCCATTGAAACAAGAAGAATCTGTAAGTCACAATGCTTATATATCTCTCCTCAATTATTATCACAAACATTCGCTTTCACATTATTGCCAACTGCTAAGATAAGATATGTCGGTTGGCCCTACAGTTTACTATTCGTTGACGTCGCCTACTTATTCTTTTTGGAAGTGGTCTTCCGTGAAACTGGTTTCACCGTGAAATCAATTTCCGAATTACACTACTTCAACATACAAATTATCTTCAAATGTAATTTGTATGTTCAAGTAGTGTCATTTGTATGTTAAAGTAGTTTCATTCAAAAAATCGGTTTCTCCGTGAAACCGGTTTCACGGGAGTTTTTGTGTTCTTTTTAATACCCACAGTTCACGGGAGTTTTTGTGTTCTTTTTAATACCCACAGTTTAGTCGCAAAGGTAACAAAAATGAACCAACGGAGGTCGAAACGTGTACATTAGGACAAATCTGAAAACACAGAATTATTCAGTGGTTAAGGAACAAGCATGCACAGTTCTCTAGGAAAGCCGAGTGGTTTTGAAAGTGTTAGTATAAATAAGAAGCTAAAAATTAAGATTCTATCAAATTCTTGTCCAAAATTCTCATAATTATACTCTGTTTCCCTTCAACTGATATCGATCATGGCGGCCTACGCAGCCTTGGTTTCTCTAATGCATATCATAGACGACCTCGAGAGCCATCATTCCCCTCCGATTTCTCTCGACAAACAACAAGTTCAATCCCTCACTGAAAATGTCACGTTCTTGCAGGAGTTTCTCGAAGCTTATAACTCCCCTGTTTCCGACGAAGCAGATCCATTGGAGATGCGTATTGCAGATGCAGCTTACGCAGCTGAAGACGCCATCGAATCTCATATCGTGGCCAAGATTCAGCAGAGCAGATCCAGAGAAACCATTTGCAGCCGCTTCCACAGCTGCTTTCGAGCTGAGGAAGAGATGAACTTGTTTGAAGATGTGCAAAATGTGATACAAGAAATGGATCAGATCAAGAGTTTGGCGATGCAGAGGAATGCAGAGAAGGTGGTGATCCATGATAAGCAGCGTAGCTTCGTCTCTGCTTCTTCTTCCACTGGGAAGAACAACAGTGGCATGGTGGTGTGGTCCGAGGGTGTCGTGAATGGAATCCTAGAAAGGCTCGTTTCAGACCAACGCGAACGGCAAGTCATCCCGATCACAGGAATGGGCGGGATAGGTAAAACCACTCTTGCTAAAACTGTTTATTCGAAGAAAATTATTGAGCAGCGTTTTGATGTTTGTGCTTGGGCTACCATTTCTCAACAATACAACACAAGGGAAATTCTTTGTGAACTTGTTTCTCAAGCCACTAAAAAAAGCAAGGAACAACTGAGTGAAAAGAGTGAAGATGAACTAGAATTAGAGCTCTACCAGTATTTGTCAGGTAGAAGGTTTCTAATTGTGATGGATGATATGTGGAGTATCGATGCCTGGGATAGGATACAACGTTTCTTTCCTGAAAATGAGAATTGTAGTCGGATATTAGTGACGACTAGGCTTTCACACTTGAGTTCCCAATTGAACAACAATTATAGCCTTCAAATGGAATTTTTAGATGAGGTTCGAAGCTGGGAACTCTTCTCAAAAATTATGTTTGGGGTTGGAAGTTGCCCTCATGAGTTAGAGAAAATTGGAAAGAAAATAGTAGAGAATTGCAGAGGACTTCCTTTATCAATTGTTGTAGTGGGGGGTATTTTGAGAAATAGGGAACACACTCTAGGAGTTTGGGAATCAATTAGGAAGAACTTAGCTTCAGAAGTGAATTTGGAGAATGATAAGCATTGCATGAAACTCTTGAAAATGAGCTATAATCATTTGCCAGTTTATTTAAAGCCATGTTTTTTGTATATGGGAGTGTTTGAGGAGGATGATTCAGTTAGAGTCTCAACACTCGTGAAGCTATGGGTTTCTGAAGGATTTTTAAAACCCATGAATGGAAAAAGTTTGGAAACTATTGCCATAGAGTTCTTAAAGGACTTGGTTGATAGAAATCTCATTCTAGTCGGTGAAGTGGGGTCTACAGGAAACATAAAATTTGTCAAAATTCATGATTTGTTGAGGGATTTATGCTTGAACCAGAGCAAGAAAGATGGGTTCTATCATGTCATAGGGCAATCTAGTCCTCGAGGCATAAGTAGCCAACGCCGCGTTGTTATACCCAGGAACACGCCAAAGAAGAAAGTCCTTCACGACTTGCAGACTATGCCACGTGCTCGTTCCATTGTTAGTGAATTTGGGAAAGTCCCACGTTTTAAGAATTCCGAATTGCTTAGAACATTACATGCATACAAGTTTGATCATTATTTTGAAGATGAAAGCTTGATTAAGTCCCTTGCGTCTCTGTATGTTAACTTGCGCCACCTTGCTGTTGAAGTTGGTAGCATGTCCTCGATCTTTTCCTCTTTTAGTCGCCTCTGGAATCTGCAGATATTGATTGTTTATTGTAGAAGGGATTTCACACCTGCTGAGATTTGGCGAATGCCACAACTTAGGCATATTGAAATGACTACAAGAAGATTTTATCTTCCAGAACCTTCGAGTGATGATGTCATCGTCATGGAGAATCTACTGGTGCTTGTAGGAATAGCAAATTTTAAGTGCAGCGAAGACGTGGTTAAGAGAATTCCTAATATCAAAAAATTGGTGATAGAGTATTTTGATAGAGGGGAAATCGAGCAAGATGATTATTATTGTCTGAACAATATCAGACGTCTGTGTAAATTGGAATCGCTCTCCGTAACGTGTTGGTTTGATTTTAGTGCTTCTCTATATGTGCTCACATTCCCCCAAAGCCTCAAGAAGTTGACTCTTGTGATGAATCATTGCTTTGAATGGGAAAAAATATTGGAAAAGATAGGTGCATTGCCCCTTCTCGAGATGTTCAATTTGAGGAATGGATGCTTTGGAACAGGCAAGTGGGAAATGGTCGAAGGCCAGTTCCCTTCCCTCAAATACTTGGGATTGCAAGATTGTGCCAGTTTGAAGAATTGGACTGCGGAATCGAGCTCCATCTTTCCACGCCTTGAGAAGCTTCGTCTTTTTCATATGGAAGAGTTGAAGGAGATCCCGACTCAAATTGGAGACATACCGACGCTGCAAAAGATATGTATTGAGCTTTGTGGTGAAGCCGTTGTGATGTGCGCAAAGGAGATCGTAGAGGAACAAGTGGAATTACAAGGGGAAGATCTTCCATTTCATGTTCAAGTTTGGCTTTGGCATTGGCAAAAGAACGAAGCAGTGCAAAGCTTGGCAAGCCCCAACTTCGAAGTTATGTATTTTTATACTAGCTAGGTTTTACTGCCATTATCTCTCTTGTATTTGTGTGTTTGTTGATGTTTCTTCAATCTTCTACAATCTTCTTCCCTCTCATCTCATATCATCTCCCAACAAAGAGAGAGAGAGAGAGAGAGAGAGAGATGGTTCTCAAGAAGGGGCAACGTACTTATCTTTCCCAACATGTCATCCAAAGCGTCTTGACTATGTTTTTTAAAGCATGTTTTGACTCAGTTTTGTTGACATATATTTCGTAGGATTTTCTTCAATTGTTGTATGACATTGACTTTGTTATAAAAAAATTGGATATAACGTTTAACATAAGCGTGTTTACTTTTGAGAATTAGTTTGAGAATTAGCTTAGAGCGAGAGATAAAAATAAGAAACAATATTGGTGTCGGATAGTCATATTGAAGATGCAAACACAATATTTGGCCACTAATTGGTAAAACAGAAATTCTGGCTATTTTTTTACATTTTAGGACTGTTTTGCCCTTAAATAGGGCGAGTCAGATTCGGGTCGAATTCGAGTTTGCGCGGGTTAGGCACATATGACACTATTAGTACCATTAGTACCATATACTATGTTATATGTAGTGCTGCACGAATGATACTTATGGCTATATTAGTACCATTAGTACCATATACTTGTGTGCTGATATTATTTTGATGGGTACAGTTATATGATCATTTTGAACACTTTCCCGACCTGTAGGGTTTAGTTTACCCATTTAGGGTTTAGATCATCCATTTAGGATTTAGATTCTCTATTTAGGGTTTAGATTATCCATTTAGGGTTTAGATTCTCCATTTAGTGTGCTGCACAAATAGTAATCAAAGAAAGGTAACTCGGCTCGAATAAATCCATACTAATTTAATAACTCCGTTCATCGACGTAAAGATAAATTAATCTTTATTAACCAACCATTATAGGATACCGTGAACGCAACGGACGTACCCCAATTCCTACTTATTGTGTCGATAGACAGCTGGAGACGTCAGACCTGCCTATTCATCTTATTAAGATATAACCTAGCTGGAGACACCAGACCTAGATTTAATATTCTAATAGCATTAAGATGAAGGAACCGATTTAGACAAGTTACCCAAGAACGTAAGAAATAATTCGTCTACCAATTTATTCCTACTGCGAACATGGTAACTTTATCACTAATCAGCCTTATTCCAACAATTACGGATTGGAGGAATCAATTGAGTTTATCAACGAACAAGAGTAAGCAGCGAAAACAGACTTGGAGATTTGGATCGGAGAATATAGTGAATTGAAATCAAAAAATTTGTGAAATCAGAGAGTATTTGATGGCGACTGATAGCATGTTGAATATAGAGAAAGCATGGGAGATAGAGAGGAAAGCATAGCAGTAGAAATGCAGATGATATTTTTCATTTAGATCTAAAACTTGAAACTTACAAAACTCAAAGCTCGATGCTTTATACAGAAAAGGAAAGCTCTAGCTAACCTAACTATCTTTGACTAGTCTACTTACTGTTTTTAGCTGACTCAGCTTAACAGATTTAAAGCTAACTAAAACAGATTTTGAAGCTAACTAACAGACTCTTAATAATAAGCTTAACAATATATATATATATATATAGGGGGCCGCTCCAATGAGACCCCCTAATTTTAGTGAGATCTAGGGTACGATCTGGTGCATTTATTTTATCAATCATATGGCTGATATTGTATCTGGAGGGTGATTTTTTTTTGCAGGGTTCGAATCCTGGAGCGAGCAGAATATTTTAAATTTTGTTATTCATCAGTATATAATGCATTGTTCATCAGTATATACGGCTCTGTTCATCAGTATATATGTCTTATTCATTACGAATTTTTTAAATTTTATTTTTCATTAGTATATACATCTTGTTCATTAGATATACGTTTTGTTCATTAGTATTATATGTCTTATTCATTGTACTCATGTTACACGAAAAATAGGGGGTCTCACTGGAGCGCGCCTATATATATATATATATATATATATATATATATATATATATATATATATATATATATAAACCAGGGGGCTTAGCCCACTGGCCACTGGGTCCTCACTTAAGTGAAGTGACCCGGGTTCGATCCCTCTTGGGAGCGAATTGGAGATTGGAGATATAAGGTGGATTAGGTGAATGGAGAGTTATTCTTGGAGTGGATTAGGTGAATGGAGAGATAAGGTGGTTCTTGGAGTGGATGGGGAACTAATTACTAACATCTAACATGACTTTGCCCGATCAAAAAAAAATATATATATATATATATATATATATATATATATATATATATAGGGAAGGGATCAATGAAGAATGCTAAATGTAGAAGGAAACAACGAAGGCTGAATAACTCAATACATTTACTGAATAAATCACGCGAGCGCATGAACGAAAAATGTACGTGTTTATTCAGTAAAATAACTATTCGTGCGGTCGCGTGATTTATTCAGAACGAAATATAGTTACTTCTTCATAGATCCCAACCATATATATATATATATGTATATATATATATATAGGGAGAGGTTCAAGAAAGAACCATAAATAAAAAAAGACCGGAGAATCATTTTCAGCCATTCGATCATCAAGATCTACGGTGGATGCATCATCTTGTTGGATGAATGCAGATCCTGGGTTCGAATCCTGAAGGGAGCATTTATTTTTTATTTTTTTAGTGCATTAATTTTAACAGCGAATGCATTAATTTTTACAGTGGATGCATTAGATTTGATGGTTCTCCCGTTCTCACAAATAATGTAGTTCTTGTCACACCCCAATTCTTGAAGGAATAAATATAATCGAGGTGTGAATAATTCATAGAAATAAACAAGGAAAATACCTTGGTAAAACCCGAAATAGGATAGAAAGTCAGGCTAGGCCCCTTTGGATCACAAGTTTTGTTTCATGCTTCTGACAACCGACGTTCATTAACATAAAACTATAAATTTTAAATTGAAGCTCAAATGAAGTCATCTTAAGTTGAGAAAACAAAAGATGTATAAGAGTAATTGCTACAGCGGAAGTCTAACATAGGAATTTATCGCTAGCCTCAGCTCCGTCCCGTCAGCACCGGCCAGCCAACCTGAAAACATTTGAAAGTATTTTTGGGCTAAGTACTAATGTACTTAGTGGGCATGCATTTTCTGAAACATCTCATATTTTAATAAAGACAGTTTATCCAATTGAACTTGACATGACTTAGAAGGTTTTAAATTGAAAGGACTTCTAAGCATGTTAAAATAATTTCTTTCATTTGTGCGCACATGTCACACTCCCTTTCCGTTACTCGCTGTGATCCCGGACCTTTTAGCCACCGACGGATCCATTACTCCTGCTTTACTTGGACTGAGGGCGTAACCCAGCCAAGCTCCCATTTGGGACCCAATGCTCCGGAACACATCCCGTCGAGCACCCTTATAACGCCTCATACATGATTAGTGCCCGATGGAGATCAACCCACCAGGTCAGCTAATAGTTGTACACAATTCTCAAATAACGTGTTAGGTCAAGAGAGAACCTCGATCGATTCATTGTTGCGAGCCTTAAACGGAGCAGAGTGCACAAAATATTTTATTGGATAAACAGTTTGCATTTTATTGAATAAACAATTTGCATATCATTGAAACATTTAGAGCTTAATAACTCAATCATACTTTATACATTTGGAAAGTAAGCCCACCTGAATAGGCAAAGCCTGAAGATCATACACATATAACTTGTCTTGGGAAAGCAGCGCTAATCCCCCTGGTCACAAAGCCTACAAGAAATTCTATTCTTAATAGGTCTCGTGAAGCTAATCTTACGTCGTGGTGAAGTGCTTAACATTCTATGATTCACTTAGCCGGGTTTTCAAAATTTAGTAAATAAATACTTGAAAACTAAATTCTTGAGTTAAGGACACCAACAATATCCTTACTCGATTTTCTTAAATAATTGGATTTAATGAAAACCAATTTAAATACTTTTATTGCAAGTAAAGATGCAACTTCATGTCATGCTTAGCATATAATAAGTAATTTACTTAAAATATGCACATAATAATAATTTAATATTATTATGAAAACTATTCTTTGAATAAATTAATTAAACTAATTAATAGTTCAATTAATTAAAATAGGGCAGCTCAATTAATTTAATTAATCAAGACAGCCCAAAGCTTTAAAATAAAACTGACCCAATAATATAATTAAAATAAGGCCCAGCTGAAAATTTAAAACAAAAGAAAAATCGGCCCAACCCAAAGCCCAAGACACAAAGCCCAACCCCAACCCAACACCCTTTCTCCCCCTCCTTCATCATTCACGCGCACACACACATATCATTCTCTCTCTCTCTCGACTGCTCTTCCGCCAACGAGCAGCAGCGAAAGCTGCCTTCTTCCCCGACTCCGACGAGTAGCAGCGAATAGCTGCCGCTCCACCGTCCTCCGCTCGGACCCAGTACACCCCTCTCCTCCTCGACTTTCTAACACACACACCCATACACATGGACGCAGGTAGCACGCAGCAGCCATCCGCCGATCGCGACTCCCATTTCTCTCTCAAAACTCCGGTGGTAAATGAAGCCTTCGTGCTCTTCATCTCCAACCCTCTAGCTTTCATCTATTTTCTTACTCGACCAGATGGACAGCAGCAGCTTCACGCTACCACCGCCGTCTGCCGACTCACAGGACGCTCACACACGCAGACCATGACTTCCCCTCTGCCCAATCTTTCGCCCTTGGCCGGACAGCAGCAAGCTACCACCGACCGTGACTCCGACCTCTCTCTCTCTCCAGTCGTGGCCGGGCAGCAGCGGCACCGCCGCCGTGCCCTGCATCCCTCCGCTGAACCCACAGCCGCCCATATCTCTCCACCCCCCTCTCTCTCCGGCCGACAACAGTAGATGGAGCAGGCTGCCGCCGATTCTCCCTCAGCTCTCTCTCAAATCTCCCCCGTTAACAGATCCGACGGCCCAGCAACAAGAGAACCGCCTCCGCCTCCCTCGATCCCTTTCAGACCCGACACACGACAACGACTCCCACCCGACAACATCAACGGCTCAAGCACAAACAAGTTCAAGACTCCGACTCTTCGCTTTTCTTCTTTTCTATGCATTCACCGAATATGTAAAATCATTTGACACTTTGATATAAACAAATGCGTGTATGCACAGAATATGTATGCATATGTATTTTTGTAAATGTCATTTGTTCAAAAGTCTTTCAATCCATATGTGAATATAACATAAGAGCAAAATTGTTGCCTGCTATCCATTAGAGATTTGAATACTGGAAAAAGTGCTTTACTGAATTTGGGGTGCTAACCGTGAATAGAGATAAAATGGGCAGAGTGACTTGTAGATGAAGCATTGAGAGCTTTCGGTTGAGGTTGTGGAGCCTGAAAAAGGATCTCACATATTGCTTTCTTTGAAATCTGAAAGATGGACTATGGAAGGAAATCAAAGTTCACAGCTTACCTTGTTCGGTTGTGTTTTTCTTGGTATAAAAGAGAGAGCTTTGAGTTGTGGGAAATGTCAAACTAATATGGCGCATTTGATTTGGTAGAAAAGTTGGGATTGACAGCCTGACTTTTGGGGGCTGGAATTGGGCTGTAGTAGGTAAGTAGGGTGGCTGATGGATATCATAGGGGTATGGGTAGTTGAGGTTATTGATTTGACAAATATAATCCCTCAGGATAAAATTGTCGAAACTGTAAAAATTCTTCAAGGTTGGCTAATTAAAAGCTCGTGAAAATGCTTGAATGTTAAATTAAATAAATATGCAATGCATATAAATTTAATAACTAAATTTACAAATGCTTTTGTAAATCATTTTTGTTGGAATTAAAATAAATTCATTTTCTTTTATTCGGCGTGAATCATCTTAAATTCTAAGTTTGAAATCTACTCTAAATTTAGCTAGGGAAAAGCGGGGCGTTACAGTTCTCTCTAGAACCACACCCTATATATATATATATATATATATATATATATATATATATATATAGGGAGGCTAAAATAAAAACACATCTTAGGCTATAAAATAGGAACAACTATGGGCCCTTGGATTTAAAATATCACACGGCTAGAATTAATCTTATTTTTAAGATCTGAAATTCACGCCATTATAGTGTAGGATATGATGGTAATTTTATTCTTTAATATTCCGTTAATCCGTAAATTTGGGGATTACATAATTTACTTTTATATTATTTTCCATATCTACACAAATTTATGAAATTTGAGATAAACTTAAAACATTAAAAAATAAAAACATTACTACATTCACAACTTTTCACACGCTGCATCATACAGAAAAATATGTTTATTCATACAGAAATCTAAACTGATTCATACACGAACATCAATAGATGCATTTATAAATATCCATTGAATCATACACATGCTGATTCATATAAGGTTAGAAAAATCATTAAACATAAAACTAAATACTCAAACCAAGAAACATATTTATTCATACAAAAATGAAATTGGATCGTACTGGTACACACGTTGATTCATACAGCACCATCATCAGATTCATTTTAAATGAATAATACACATGTTGATTCATACAGAACCATCAATAGGTTCATACACAAATTAAACATTCTTCCATTTATATAGAAATATTTAAGGGTTCGAATAAAAGTGAATCAAATTTATTATTTAAAATTATGGGTGCAAAAATTAAGAATATATTTATATGGGTTTAATTTGGCAGAAAGAAAAAAAATGAAATTGGATATCGTTCATTGAATTATCGCGATTTCAATACATATTAAATTATGACAAATCTGTACAGATTCAGAAAACATTAAAGCAAAATTTAAATTTCCTAATTAGTGAGTGTGAATCTCGGAAATTAAGGGGTTGCTAATGGAAAGTCAAATTTGTGTAATATCAATTATGTCCTTCTATTAAATAATCGGATGACTTCTACTAGAACTGTTATGAATTGAGACGAATCAACAAAATTAAATCCAGGCCGTTGATAGAGCCTAAATCTATGGTTCAAAATCATTCCTATTTTATAGTCTAAGGACTGTTTTCATCCTAGCCCTCCCCTATATATATATATATATATATATATAGAGAGAGAGAGAGAGAGAGAGAGAGAGAGAGAGGAATGTTATGCTACATACCTTATGTGAGCACCTTATGTGAGCATCACTCATGTTTAGTCCTCGTTAGCATTTTTTTTTTGTTTTAGACATTTATTTTTATTCTAATACTTCATAAATTGTTATTAGGATCATTAATTTTATAAATAACATAAAAATCAAAGTCTAATTTATCCTTTTTATTAATTATTTGAAGTTAAAGGGAATATGAACAAATCGAACTTTGATTTTTATGTTATTTATAAAATTAATGATCCTAATAACAATTTATGAACTATTAGAATAAAAATAAGTGTCTAAAACAAAAAAAATAATGCTAACGAGGGCTAAACGTGAGTGGTGCTCACATAAGGTGCTCACATAAGGTATGTAGCATAACATTCCTCTCTCTCTCTCTCTCTATATATATATATATATATATATATATATATATATATATATAGCTTCCATGGCAACCACCTACTTAGATGGAGAATAGAGACCACATCATGTCTGTTAGATGAATCTGAATCAAGGGACCATAAAATTCCATGATATTAGATTAATTTGGTATGTTTATGAAATCCCGTAAAATACTTCATTCCTTTTCTGATGTGATACCATTCATCAATGAAAGTAATAGCTGAACATTAGTATGTTCATTTATTTTCCTACGAACATATCGCTGTTCATTTGTTTTTCTACGCATATATCATCGAACATTAGTTTGTTCATTCATTTTTCTACGAACATAGCAACGAATATTAGTACGTTCATTAGTATTTTCTATGTGAACATTAGTATGTTCGTTTGTTTTTCTATGAACATATCAACGAACATTAGTATATTCATTAGTATTTTCTACGAACGTGTGGGAGAGAGACAGAGAGCGTGAGTTTGGAGAGAGGGACGGATCAGTGAGGGAGAGATTTGAGCATAAATAAAAGATTTGATTAGTTGTAATTAGGGAAATAAATAAATATGGAAAAATTACAATAATTAATGGACGAATGATCACCGTTAGATTAAGCAAGATCGACGCACAAATTTGGTCTTCATTCTCTATATAAGAAGTGGTCTCCATAGAACTCCATCCTATATATATATATATATATATATATATATATATATATATATATATATAGGGAAGGGCTAAAATAAAAACAATTTTTAAGATATAAAATAAGAATCATTTTCAGCCCTTAGATCATCATAATCTACGGTTGATTCGTTATCCTGTTGGATGGATTTATGGTTCTGAGTTCGAATCCCAAAGATAGCAAAAATTTATTTTTCACAATTCATACATTTATACAGCGAATTCATTCGTATTCTACATAAAATTCATACATTAAAAATTGCTCTTATTTCTTATTTTAAGATGCGCTCTCACGGTATTCCACCCCTATATATATATATATATATATATATATATATATAGGGGCGCGCTCCAGTGAGACCCCATATTTTTCGTGTAACATGAGTACAATGAATAAGACATATAATACTAATGAACAAAACGTATATCTAATGAACAAGATGTATATACTGATGAAAAATAAAATTTAAAAAATTTATAATGAATAAGACATATATACTGATGAACAGGGTCATATATACTGATGAACAATGCAGTATATACTGATGAGTAACAAAATTTAAAATATTCTGCTCCCTCCAGGATTCGAACCCTGCGAAAAAAAATCACCCTCCAGACACAATATCAACCATAGGATTGATAAAATAAACTGTCACGACCGGTCCTAATTAAGGATAATTAAGCCGGGAAATCGTGGCTAATGAAGGGAGATTAGAAGCGGGGTAGAAAGGGGAATAATCAAACAAGAAAGGATCGTATTTCATCATTGTTAACAACATGGATATCTATAATATAACAGAGTTTTTGTCGTATAGACTCAAATAACTAACAAGTTCGGATAACTCCGACTTATCCAAAATAACATAAAACTTCTGAGTACGCAGCGGAATAAGGTTCTGATTACATGTATGAAGACATGTAACCCTAGAGTTCATTAATACATAATAAGACAAAAGAATCCCGCTCGTCACTTCATCACCATCGGCAGCTGCTCAACCTGCACATTTAGAAATATATGCAGGGCTTGAGTACAAAAGTACTCAGTGGACACGTATGCCTAATTATAAAAATACATGCTTCAAAACTGTAAATTGTCATGCCATCATAAACAGTACAGCAAGGGAGTTTTTCGCTAAAAGGCCCAAGCTTACTAAATTCATTTGTGATTCTTAAAGTTCGTCTGCAGACTAAGTTCTCTTGTAATCTATCATATCTGGAACTTTGTGCCGGAGAGGTGGCCACCTCTCACGGTCACTTGACCGGCCAACCCGCTAGATGACTCACGGTCACTGGTGTACACTAGCCCTGGCAGGATAGCTATCAACTGCTCAAGACCCGAATTCGATTACATGATAAAAGTCACATCAGATAGATATCATACTGAAATTTAAATATTTTATGGCAAGACAATATTTGAAATATCTTCAATTAATTTAATCATGAAATAACTTGCTTGAACATAACATTTAAACTCATTTGATATATATGAAAGTAATGCCCACCTGATAGAAATTTTCTGTGGTACAGTAGCTCCTTGACTGATTATTAATCTCGTGTTTGACCTTTATTACGAGAATATAAATAAGATACTGTTCGAATAAAATCCTCAATTAATGAGAATGCGTAATTTAACTATGCATGACTCATATTCCGATAATTATTATTCTGAGATAATAATCTGGGAAATTCTATTATAAATCCTAATTGTCGAAATAAAATAATTTAAATAAGGCTCGTCACATGAGGTCGGATAGATTATCATAATCAATCCGTTCTCATCGGGTGTTCTAATCCGTCAATTAAATAAACCCCGTTCCTCGTAGTCAATAGAAAATAAATACTTCAACTTATTCGCTTTATAATCTCATAATTAATCGGGCTTAATAAATAAGAACAAGTAATGTTATAAAATAAAAAAAATAAAATAAAATAAAAAGGCTCAACATAAGGCACATAAGAATCACAATCAAACATCATCAAAACATGCTCTGCTTTTACACTGACTCAACTTCAAAATTTAATCTGTTCTGACTCCGACATCTCCTGGACTCGAGACTCATACCGAAAGAAAGATCTTCGAGTCTAGTTTCATATAAAAAAAAATAGAGTCGAAAACTCCAAGTGGTTTGAGAGATATGACGTTTTTACCACGATCTACCATGTTCGGCAGTTTTGAACAATCGAAAACTTGTATTTTTGAAAAATAGTAAACGTTGTCAAACTGGGCTCAACTTTGGTGGATATCTAAATAACACAATAAGGTTAATACCATAAAAATTTGGAAAGCTAGATCACCCAGGAAGCTACTGAAATAAATGACTCTTTTCTCTGTTCTCTGAAATTCTCAGTAGTAATGTGCAGTTTAGGTTTTGCATTTTAAAGAAGTATCATACGAAGTTGGAATGGCTTGAAATTTTACCAGGGTACTCAAGACTCATGTAGTGACTTGCTATAAAATTTTCAAAGCTGTTAGACATCGACAAACCGTCGATCACAGTAGGTCAGTAGGCCTACGAAATTCATATTTATAAGTCCTTAAAAATAATTTATATAAATCAAGAAATAATAGTTTAATCCCAAAAATATTCATTAAAAGTCCATCCTAATTTAAATAAAGAACGGACCTCATTTAAAATAAATAGTCCCAAACTTGTTACGCACATATACTAAATCTTTCACGAAACATCCTTTAAAATAAACTTTGATACATAGAAAATAATTCAACAACTTGAGCTCTTAAGGGGTTGTTTTACAACAGACACCAAATGTACCTCGGATCTCCAAATGAGGCTCCAAAAGACATTCTGGAAACTAGACATTTCAAGGATCATTCTCCAATTTGAATCGAATGAAAAACAATTCAAACGAGCAAGATATGCCCTCTCAAAGATGGGTATTTAACAAGCAAAAATCTGTAAATTTCATATTTCCAGATTACAACCAAGTCAGTGGGCTTTCTTTAAAAATTCATATCTCCCTTTACAAAACTCCACTGGGAACCCCAAAGGTCAATCTGGAAACTAGGGAGAGATCATAACACTCTCCAGTTGGATTTACTCTAAGAACCTTCATGGTTTAGAAGATATGACTATCTAAAGTTCAGTGCACAAAAAGAGTTCAAGTTTGGCAGATTCAGAACATAAATCGGAAAAACTACTTTAAGCTTCACCAAAAATTCTAAAACTGAACAAGTAAGTTCCCAACATGTCAGTGAATATTCAGTAGAAAGATAGGCTTGAGAATCAAATATTTAAGTCGGCCTTTTCCACCTCAAAGTCGTAGGTTTGTAAAATCTACTGGATGGTACATGGAATAAGAACTAGATTTCAAGAATTTATACCGGTTGTTTCCCTTACTCAAAAATGGTGAGGCCGATGTCAAAAGAAAGATACGGGAGTCTAGAGTGACATATTCAAGTTTCAAAGGTTTTCACCGATTGAAACTTTACTTATGATCTCCCAAAGATTGTTTACCAAAAATGTATTCCAGATGGGCAGTGATGTTTACAAATTCATAAATAAATCATGCGAGCTCTAAATATTCTGAAATTTTACCAAAATATAGAAAATGTATGAAAGATGATACACAATTAATTTGAGAATTTTTGGGAACCGTTTGGATGATATGCAACTGAATTCAAAATAAAGAAGCTTAGTATATACCTCTTCAAGTTACAATTTGGAGTTGGAGGAAACTCTCTCTCCCTTTCTCAACTTCTTCTACACGTTTTGGTGAGGGAAGAAAAGACTTGATGGCTGGTACAATATGTGTGTGTTGCATAATTGAGTTGGTGGTGAAAGTGGTGGGGAAAATGGTGGTGAAAGTCAAAAAGTAGATTTAGTGGTAAAATGGAGTGGGGAACAAAATTAATGGAAAGAAAAAGAGAAGAAAAAGAAAGGAAAAAAAAAATGTAGAGGAGAATTATTGATGTATTTTCCCTGTCTCGGTGATTCTGTAACTGTAAGATGGATCGTGTGCTCGTATATGCTTGATACTGTTTATTAAATAAATCTCGTATTTCGACATGTGATTTCTCGCTTAAATCGATAAATTATAAAATGAATCTAAATTAAATCCGTAGATTTAATTCGTTTGTTGTTCTAATATTTAAATTAAATCCGCAGATTTAATTAACTCACGAGTCAGAAATAAATCACGACTTGAATAAAGATAAAATCTAATTTCATCTTGCTTAAATAAATAACGTGACTTTGCTAAGTCAGTTATAACTCTGAAATAATATCATTAACTGCTTTAACAATATAAATTCAGGATCATAAGCTGAATTCATATTAGGATAAAAACCGTTTTCATTCACTGATGAACAAAAATAAACACTCATTACTAGATTTAAAATATATAAAAGAGCGGGTCACTACATACTACCCCTCTTAACAAAAATTTCGTCCCGAAATTTGCATATTTATTCTAAAACAGTTCGGGGTATTTCTCCTTCATTTTGTCTTCAAGCTCCCACGTGGCTTCCTCTTGTCCGTGGTGTCTCCATAAGACTTTCACTGATGTGATTGCCTTATTCCTGAGTTGTTGTACTTTTCGATCTAGAATGGCCTCTGGTCTTTCTTCATAGCTCAAGTCTGGACAAAGGATCATCTCTTCTTGGTGGATTATGTGCTTTGGATCGAAAACGTATTTCCTGAGTTGTGATACGTGGAAAACATTGTGAACGTTTCCAAAGCTTGGCGGTAACGCCAACCTATAGGCTACTGGGCCTATTCTCTCCAAAATCTCATAAGGTCCTACGAATCGGGGCCTAAGTTTTCCCTTGACACCAAACCTAGTTATCCCCTTGGTAGGAGATACCTTTAGGAAGACCTTGTCTCCTATTTCAAAACATAACTCAGTTCGACGTGCATCAGCGTAAGATTTCTGTCTATCTTGTGCCTCTTTTATTCGCCCTCTGATCTGGCGGACTATCTCAACCATCTCATTGACCATGTCTGGTCCTAAAACTTTTCTCTCACCCACTTCATCCCAATAAAGCGGTGATCTACATTTTCTTCCATATAATGCCTCATATGGTGCCATATCGATAGTTGCCTGGTAACTGTTATTATAGGCAAATTCAATCAACGGCAGCACTGCTTCCCAACTTCCACCACTGTTCTCAACATATCTTCAAGGGTCTGAATTGTCCTTTCAGACTGCCCATCTGTCTGCGGGTGGAAGGCGGTGCTGAAATTTAGCCTCGTGCCTAACTCCTTCTGTAAGCTCATCCAAAATCTAGATGTGAACTTCGAGTCTCGATCTGATGTGATTGACACGGGTACACCGTGTAAGCGTACAATCTCTCGAACATACAACTGAGCTAGCTTGTCTGACCCGTGTGTGATCGGTATTGGTATAAAATGAGCACATTTTGTGAGTCGATCCACTATTACCCAAATGGCAGTGTTTCCTCTCTTTGTTTTGGGCAAACTGGTCACAAAATCCATTGCGATGTGCTCCCACTTCCATTCTGGAATTTCCAACGATTGTAGTTTTCCATATGGCCTTTGGTGTAAGGCCTTCACCTGTTGGCATGCCAGGCATTTCTCCACAAATGACGCTATGTCTCTCTTCATGCCTTCCCACTAAAAGTGTTTCTTTAGGTCCTGATACATCTTAGTACTCCCTGGGTGGGCAGTATAAGGGTATCGTGAGCCTCACTCATGATTTTATCCTTAAGCTCATCATCGTGGGGGATGCATATCCTTCCCTCAAAGAGGATAGCATTATCTGATGCTTCTTGATAATTCTTGACGCCTCCTTTCCTTACTGTTTCCCGTAGTTTTTCCATCTTCCCGTCTTTTCTTTGTGCTTCTACGATCGTCTTCCTCAAGTTAGGTACCGTTGCCACAACGCTTGCTATCGTCCCTGGTGGTTTAACCACTTCTATGCTCATTTTGCTAAATTTCCTTATGAGCACCGTCTCTCGAGTGATGAGAGCTCCCAATTTAGATTGAGTCTTACGACTCAATGCATCAGTCACTACGCTGGCCTTGCCTGGGTGGTAGTTAATACCACAGTCATAATCTTTCACTAGTTCGAGCCATCTCCTTTGTCTCATATTAAGGTCCTTTTGCTCGAAAAAGTATTTCAGACTTTTGTGGTCTGTGAATATTTCACACCTAACTCTATATAGGTGATGTCTCCAAATCTTCAGTGCGTGTACCACTGCAGCTAATTCTAGATCATGGGTCGGATAGTTCAGTTCATGTGGCCTAAGCTGTCGTGACGCGTATGCTATCACTTTTCCTTCTTGCATTAGTACACAACCGAGTCCATTTTTGGACGCGTCTGTATAGATCATGTATTCCTTGTCAGCTGTTGGGACGGCTAACACTGGTGCCGTAGTCAACTTTTCCTTGAGTTCTTGGAAGCTCTTCTCGCACTCCTCTGTCCAAGAGAATTTTATTCCCTTCCTGAGTAGTTGCGTCATTGGCCTTGAAATTTTGGAAAATCCTTCCATAAACCTCCGATAGTAACCTGCCAATCCTAAGAAACTTCTTATCTCATTAGGGTTAGTAGGCGATCTCCATTCACGCACCGCTTGCACTTTTTCAGGGTCCACTTTAATCCCCTCTGATGACACAATATGTCCTAAAAACGTGACTTCGCTGAGCCAAAACTCGCACTTGCTGAATTTGGCATAAAGGCGCTCCGTCCTCAACGTTTCTAGGACAATTCTCAGATGTTCCTCATGGTCTTTCTCGTTCTTCGAGTAGATCAGGATGTCATCTATAAACACCAAGACAAATTTGTCTAAGTACGGATGAAACACTCGATTCATGAGGTCCATGAACACAGCTGACGCATTGGTTAGCCCGAATGGCACAACTACAAATTCGTAGTGGCCATACCTAGTTCGAAATGCCGTCTTAGGTACGTCTTCTGGTCGAATCTTCAGCTGGTGATAACCAGATCGCAAATCAATCTTCGAGAACACGCTTGCTCCCTTGAGCTGGTCGAAGAGGTCATCTATCCTTGGTAAAGGATATTTGTTCTTCAGTGTCACTTTGTTCAGTTCTCTATAGTCTATACACATTCGCAATGTGCCATCCTTTTTCTTCACAAAAAGTACGGGTGCACCCCAAGGTGATACACTTGGCCTAATGAATCCAAGTTCTAAAAGTTCTTGCAGTTGTATCTTGAGTTCTTCCAACTCTTTAGGAGCCATTCGGTATGGTGCCTTCGAAATGGGAGCTGCCCCGGGCTCCAAATCAATGGTAAACTCAATTGGTCTGTCCGGTGATGGTCCTGGCAGAATCTCTGGAAATACATCTGAAAAGTCCCGTACAATTTCTACATCTTCTATACTCTTTTCAGTACCCAATTCTCCGTGCAAGTATTCGAGGTAAGCTGGGTATCCCTTCTTCATCATTTTCGTTGCTTGCAGGGCGGAGATGATCATTTTTCTTCTTCCCATACTAATTCTGTGGAAATGTGACGGCTCCCTTCTTGGGGGTCGAAACGATATCCGTCTTTCGTTACAAAGGATGGTGGCATAGTTCTCGACTAGCCAGTCCATTCCTAGGATTATGTCCACATCTCCCATCAGTATAACATAGGAGTTGTTCACTACAATCTTGAGTGACCCTATGTTCAGTTCTAGGTTCAAGCACACATGATCTACTGTCGTCATCCCTCCTATAGGTGATGATATACTCAACTTCTGGTCAGCTCTTTCCATTTTAAATTTTAATGTGTCAACACATGTACTTGAAATGAAAGTATGCGATGCGCCCGTATCAAATAGAAGTACAACAGGAGTATTGAGTAGCATGCCCATACCTGCCAGGTTTCCCTGGTTGTTCTCGGGCTGTTTCTGCCTCATAGCATAGACTCTAGCATGACGAGGCTTTTCATGTTGTTTCTGTTGTCGCTGCTGTTGTTGGCGGGCCTGTTGCTGATACGGTTGTTGAGGTTGTGGTTGGTACTGTAGCTGTTGGTGCTGCTGTGGCTGCTGATACTGTGGTTGCTGCCTTGGGTATGGTTGGGGCAGAGCTTGGATTGCTCGCAGATGCGGAGCCTGGATAGGTGGGTTTGGCCTTAAACTCGTTCCATGTTGCTTATTCGGGCACCGATTTGCATAGTGCCCCTTCTGGTTGCAGATATAGCAACTATCACTGCCGGCCTTACAAATTCCCATATGACTTTTGTTACATTTGGGACAATGTGGGGCTCTTTGTTGGTTATTTCCCATCTGTTTCGGTGCGCCCTGGCTTCCATAACCTTGTGACTGGAAGACCCGTCCCTGCCATGGCCTCTTCTCGCCTTGGTTCGGGTTACTGTTGTCCCATCTCCTCTTTCCTTTGAAATTCTGATTATGATTTTGATCATGTGGAGGTGCTGGCGCAGGTATAATTGCAAGTCTTTCTCCTGGCATGGCTGTCTCAATGTCTAACGCTCGGCTGAGCGACTCAGTGTAAGACAATCCTCCGTGGCTTGCCAAAGCCATCCTAATCTCGTGCCTCAGACCGGCACAAAACTTTTCAGCCATCTTCTCATCTGTGTCAACTTGTTCCGGCGCATATCTAGACATATCGCAGAACATCCTGTCGTATTGAGTTACCGACATCTTTCCTTGTTTCAGATTGTAAAATTCAGCCTCCTTTTTCTTGCGGTAGCTCTTAGGTATATACTTGTCATATACCGGCTTTGAATTGTTCCCAAGTCAGGTTTTCTAACTGCTCTGCTGTCATCGTTTTCATCCTTGCTTCCCACCAGAAATCAGCTGACCCAGTCAACTGAAAGGACATACAAGTCAGGCGTTCTTGGTCGGTGCAACGCAGGAAGTTGAAAATGCGTTCAATAGCGCGAACCCAAGTCTCAGCTTCTGCCGGGTCTCCTGTCCTGTTGAAGGTAGGTGGGTTCTGTCGCAAGAATAATTCCTCAATCCGCCGTTCTGGCTGAACAGGTGGTTGAACTAATTCAGGTTCTGGCCCTGCTTCTGGGCCTCTCTCATCATTACGGGGAATCCTTCCCCCTCCTCTCGGACGCCCTCGTCTTGGTGGCATTCTAATGAGTAAAAACACAAGTTATCAGCGCATTAAAATGCAATAAGGACATACTATCGTTTCTATAGTTACTCCTTAACTCATCGAGTTCTGCTCCTGCTAAAACTTAAGCGAACATATAAATAAAACATAGCGGTTCGACTTGCCGCGAAAGACTGATAGGGTCGCTACATAGACATGGGAAAATTAGTATCAATGAGGACTATTTCATCAACATTTGAATATAGATATGGTGATCTATCCAAGCATTATACATGATGAACTGGCTTATCTTGCAAGGTCATCATGAAAGGGCTCAGTTCCGAAATGATCTATGAACCAGCGTTTCCGTACTAATACTAGTCAAAATAACTAAGCCAACATAGGGGCATACAAAAGTATCGAAATGATCGTCGTTTTCGAAATACACAAATAACGTCCTACTAAATGCACAAGAGATTGTCTGTATGCATTACGTGCTTGACCCTTGGGTTGAAGCATACGTGTTTGACTGATTTAATCTGATGAGTATCTGTTTATCCTTGGGTCACAGAAAATCTACCAACAGTTAGTAGATCTTAATGATTCAAATCACAAATGGCAATTAGGCAAAGTGTTTCAATAATTTGCCAAACAATTGAAAATGAATAACCATAGGGTAGAAATGAATTGACTGAAAGATCGAAGCAAAATGACCTAATAGTCTGAACCCGTTTGGCTTTTCAGATGAAAGTTTAAAATATATAGGTTTAAAGACCCATATATGACGACTACTGAGATTTTGGCCATGTGGACTGGCCAGGTCCGACACAACTACTTCTCAGTCACTCGGAATTACTTTTCCGAACTTGGCAACTCTTGTTCATTGGCTGCAAAAGGTATATTTGGTCTAAAATCATCACTTTCTTCTTAACATCTTGAACATGTCCTTGAGAATATTCTAGAGCTTCTCAAACTTGGAGTCTGCCTCCTAGTTTAATGCAATCCTTAAACATCTTCTATAGGCGAAATAAGGTAGGCTCGACCTTACTCAACAATCTTCCTCTACATGATCTTAATGTAGTACTTCTAGTACTTAGTGTTCCTTCACATAGCGCTTGAAATGCAACCATATAATTTGAAGCACTCTTCCGTGTTATTGCAAAAGACCTTCTGAATCATCACGCATTCAATAAGGAAATAGCTTTTGCTCATCTGAGCACCTTATAGGGTATGTGTCTCCATGTGTAATACTAAGTCATGGAATGACCTTAGTCAATGCTCTCATTACGGCTACCAGACTAAATGCATAATCCATGACGTTCTAACTGAGACGATGTCCTCGATAGGTTAAGGTATATATACTTATCTGGAGTATATCCTTAGGGTCTCATTAGAATCTTAATTCATTTGTTCCAGCATTGATCCACTGTCGGCGCTTCTAGCTATTATTAAACTCTAAACCATCTTCGAGAACTTCTCTCGTCTTATACACTTGCGTAAACTTTTATGATCAATCATAATGGTTGATAACTGCTAGTACCCATATCACATCTCGTCTTTCCAATTCGTAGTAGGTGATCGTAATCAATAGGGATTCTCAGTCATGTCCTTATCTATTGCGATAGGTACTGTAAGTAGAATGGTTCCGAATATCTGAAACTATAAGCTGATAGCTTTAATCGTAATATTATAACATCATATACAAAGCATTTTGACCCCTCGTAAGTCTAATTCTGAAGTTCATACATGAATCATGAAGGTTATCCTCAAGCCATAGCTAGTGATAATCGAGGCTAGAAGCGAGTCTCAGCTTATTAAGCAATATTGTACTTAAACTATCATCGAAGGCAATAGTCGATTAGGTGCTCCGTCTTGCGTGAACAACCTGAATGAAGAACTATGCCTGCTTCAGTGATTCGTGCGTGGCACTCTGCTTGCACTGCTTTCATTGGATTCTCTTCCTTTTTCTTAGCTCTTCACCATGGCTATAGTGAAATATAACTGAGTTTCTAGCTTCTATTGTTCTTCTCGTAACAGTGATCATTCATTCTTAACGCATCTAAGTTCATTGAGATATCTAATCAATCAATAAAGCATAAAACTTGAATGTAAGCATCAGTACATTCATATAGAACGTGAACTTCTCAATGTTTTAAAATCATTACCACCTTCTTTCTTACTGAGCATGACGATGTGATGAAGTGATGAGCTTTGGTTGACTGACTCAAATATACTAGTGATCATACTAGAAAAATGGGTTAACTCTAGGGTTCAGAGCAAATGAACTGCTCTGATACCACTCTGTCACGACCGGTCCTAATTAAGGATAATTAAGCCGGGAAATCGTGGCTAATGAAGGGAGATTAGAAGCGGGGTAGAAAGGGGAATAATCAAACAAGAAAGGATCGTATTTCATCATTGTTAACAACATGGATATCTATAATATAACAGAGTTTTTGTCGTATAGACTCAAATAACTAACAAGTTCGGATAACTCCGACTTATCCAAAATAACATAAAACTTCTGAGTACGCAGCGGAATAAGGTTCTGATTACATGTATGAAGACATGTAACCCTAGAGTTCATTAATACATAATAAGACAAAAGAATCCCGCTCGTCACTTCATCACCATCGGCAGCTGCTCAACCTGCACATTTAGAAATATATGCAGGGCTTGAGTACAAAAGTACTCAGTGGACACGTATGCCTAATTATAAAAATACATGCTTCAAAACTGTAAATTGTCATGCCATCATAAACAGTACAGCAAGGGAGTTTTTCGCTAAAAGGCCCAAGCTTACTAAATTCATTTGTGATTCTTAAAGTTCGTCTGCAGACTAAGTTCTCTTGTAATCTATCATATCTGGAACTTTGTGCCGGAGAGGTGGCCACCTCTCACGGTCACTTGACCGGCCAACCCGCTAGATGACTCACGGTCACTGGTGTACACTAGCCCTGGCAGGATAGCTATCAACTGCTCAAGACCCGAATTCGATTACATGATAAAAGTCACATCAGATAGATATCATACTGAAATTTAAATATTTTATGGCAAGACAATATTTGAAATATCTTCAATTAATTTAATCATGAAATAACTTGCTTGAACATAACATTTAAACTCATTTGATATATATGAAAGTAATGCCCACCTGATAGAAATTTTCTGTGGTACAGTAGCTCCTTGACTGATTATTAATCTCGTGTTTGACCTTTATTACGAGAATATAAATAAGATACTGTTCGAATAAAATCCTCAATTAATGAGAATGCGTAATTTAACTATGCATGACTCATATTCCGATAATTATTATTCTGAGATAATAATCTGGGAAATTCTATTATAAATCCTAATTGTCGAAATAAAATAATTTAAATAAGGCTCGTCACATGAGGTCGGATAGATTATCATAATCAATCCGTTCTCATCGGGTGTTCTAATCCGTCAATTAAATAAACCCCGTTCCTCGTAGTCAATAGAAAATAAATACTTCAACTTATTCGCTTTATAATCTCATAATTAATCGGGCTTAATAAATAAGAACAAGTAATGTTATAAAATAAAAAAAATAAAATAAAATAAAAAGGCTCAACATAAGGCACATAAGAATCACAATCAAACATCATCAAAACATGCTCTGCTTTTACACTGACTCAACTTCAAAATTTAATCTGTTCTGACTCCGACATCTCCTGGACTCGAGACTCATACCGAAAGAAAGATCTTCGAGTCTAGTTTCATATAAAAAAAAATAGAGTCGAAAACTCCAAGTGGTTTGAGAGATATGACGTTTTTACCACGATCTACCATGTTCGGCAGTTTTGAACAATCGAAAACTTGTATTTTTGAAAAATAGTAAACGTTGTCAAACTGGGCTCAACTTTGGTGGATATCTAAATAACACAATAAGGTTAATACCATAAAAATTTGGAAAGCTAGATCACCCAGGAAGCTACTGAAATAAATGACTCTTTTCTCTGTTCTCTGAAATTCTCAGTAGTAATGTGCAGTTTAGGTTTTGCATTTTAAAGAAGTATCATACGAAGTTGGAATGGCTTGAAATTTTACCAGGGTACTCAAGACTCATGTAGTGACTTGCTATAAAATTTTCAAAGCTGTTAGACATCGACAAACCGTCGATCACAGTAGGTCAGTAGGCCTACGAAATTCATATTTATAAGTCCTTAAAAATAATTTATATAAATCAAGAAATAATAGTTTAATCCCAAAAATATTCATTAAAAGTCCATCCTAATTTAAATAAAGAACGGACCTCATTTAAAATAAATAGTCCCAAACTTGTTACGCACATATACTAAATCTTTCACGAAACATCCTTTAAAATAAACTTTGATACATAGAAAATAATTCAACGACTTGAGCTCTTAAGGGGTTGTTTTACAACAGACACCAAATGTACCTCGGATCTCCAAATGAGGCTCCAAAAGACATTCTGGAAACTAGACATTTCAAGGATCATTCTCCAATTTGAATCGAATGAAAAACAATTCAAACGAGCAAGATATGCCCTCTCAAAGATGGGTATTTAACAAGCAAAAATCTGTAAATTTCATATTTCCAGATTACAACCAAGTCAGTGGGCTTTCTTTAAAAATTCATATCTCCCTTTACAAAACTCCACTGGGAACCCCAAAGGTCAATCTGGAAACTAGGGAGAGATCATAACACTCTCCAGTTGGATTTACTCTAAGAACCTTCATGGTTTAGAAGATATGACTATCTAAAGTTCAGTGCACAAAAAGAGTTCAAGTTTGGCAGATTCAGAACATAAATCGGAAAAACTACTTTAAGCTTCACCAAAAATTCTAAAACTGAACAAGTAAGTTCCCAACATGTCAGTGAATATTCAGTAGAAAGATAGGCTTGAGAATCAAATATTTAAGTCGGCCTTTTCCACCTCAAAGTCGTAGGTTTGTAAAATCTACTGGATGGTACATGGAATAAGAACTAGATTTCAAGAATTTATACCGGTTGTTTCCCTTACTCAAAAATGGTGAGGCCGATGTCAAAAGAAAGATACGGGAGTCTAGAGTGACATATTCAAGTTTCAAAGGTTTTCACCGATTGAAACTTTACTTATGATCTCCCAAAGATTGTTTACCAAAAATGTATTCCAGATGGGCAGTGATGTTTACAAATTCATAAATAAATCATGCGAGCTCTAAATATTCTGAAATTTTACCAAAATATAGAAAATGTATGAAAGATGATACACAATTAATTTGAGAATTTTTGGGAACCGTTTGGATGATATGCAACTGAATTCAAAATAAAGAAGCTTAGTATATACCTCTTCAAGTTACAATTTGGAGTTGGAGGAAACTCTCTCTCCCTTTCTCAACTTCTTCTACACGTTTTGGTGAGGGAAGAAAAGACTTGATGGCTGGTACAATATGTGTTGTTGCATAATTGAGTAGGTGGTGAAAGTGGTGGGGAAAATGGTGGTGAAAGTCAAAAAGTAGATTTAGTGGTAAAATGGAGTGGGGAACAAAATTAATGGAAAGAAAAAGAGAAGAAAAAGAAAGGAAAAAAAAAATGTAGAGGAGAATTATTGATGTATTTTCCCTGTCTCGGTGATTCTGTAACTGTAAGATGGATCGTGTGCTCGTATATGCTTGATACTGTTTATTAAATAAATCTCGTATTTCGACATGTGATTTCTCGCTTAAATCGATAAATTATAAAATGAATCTAAATTAAATCCGTAGATTTAATTCGTTTGTTGTTCTAATATTTAAATTAAATCCGCAGATTTAATTAACTCACGAGTCAGAAATAAATCACGACTTGAATAAAGATAAAATCTAATTTCATCTTGCTTAAATAAATAACGTGACTTTGCTAAGTCAGTTATAACTCTGAAATAATATCATTAACTGCTTTAACAATATAAATTCAGGATCATAAGCTGAATTCATATTAGGATAAAAACCGTTTTCATTCACTGATGAACAAAAATAAACACTCATTACTAGATTTAAAATATATAAAAGAGCGGGTCACTACATAAACGCACCAGATCGTGCCCTAGATCTCACTAAAATTAGGGGGTCTCATTGGAGCGGCCCCCCATATATATATATATATATATATAGGGTTGCGCTATAATAAGACCCACTCTTAACCTATAAAATAAGACCAAATCTTAACTCTTCATATCACTAATATATACGGTCATATTTGCCTAGATATTTTAGTATGTAATCAGCCGAAAATAAGGAAAGGGTTAATAATATAATTACATTTCATTAATTAATATATTTCCATAATTTAAGAGATTACGATTATACACTATATAATTCCATATCTTTTTCATTCATCCATACACTCCCACGTCTGATAACAGAGGTAAATATTCGAGAGACTTCATCATCTTTGCGCTAATAGAGGTAATATCTTCCCAAAAAAAATCATACGTAAACAAAAAATAATTCGTACTTAAATCAAAAATAATTCGTACGAAACCCAAAAATAATTCATACAATCAGAGTTGAGGCTAAAATAATTTTTACGAAAATCAAAATAATTCATACATAAAACCAAAAATAATGCATACGTAAATCAAAAGTAATTCGTACAAAAACTAAAAATAATTCATGCAACAGATATATAGAGTGATGTTAAAACAAATGATTCATACATAAATCAAAAACAATTCATGCAATCGGGAACTCATCATACGTTTCAGCCACAAATTTGTATGAATTTTTTCATTTATTAAATGAACTATACAATACACAAGAAATGGAACAACCGTGAATTACAAATAATTCATACATAAACAAAAAATAATTCATGGAAATAATTCGACTGAGCCGCCTGTGCAGACGATCTTGGGCAAGGATGTGGCGGGGGATTCCATCGTGTTCTTGAGGGCTGAAAATGGGGACCTTTGTGTGGGGATCCGTAGGGCCAAGTTGGGGACTGTGGGCGGGTCTGAAGTGTCGTTAAGGTGGAACTCGGGGACAACAAATGGTTGAACGCCGTGTGCCGCCTCCTCCTCATCGTGCGTCGCTCCTGCACACAACGTCGCCGCCAGATTCAGGCAGCGATCAGTAGCGCCGCCGCCACCACCACAGCTCACGCCAGTCCACCACCGTCTTCACCTGCAACTGCTGCGCCGTCCAGACACCAACCCGCACGTCGTCAGTGCGCCTACTCGATTCAGAACCACCGCGCCAGCCTTCCTCCACCTACGCCGACCACCAAAACCACTGCGTCGACTCTTCATTTGAGGATTTAATTGGAGTGAGAATCGGAACCAAATAAGTGTAGGAGATCAAATCTAGAACAATCGGTCATCTCACCCGTTGTATTAGACTTGCTACCTGCCATTTACGTCGCCTTGCTAACGGACGGCGCGTTAGGGCCGGCGAGTTTATCAGTCAACTTGGAGGGGATGAACGAAAACCCTTGTTTTCGCAGAGAGCTTTGTGTTGAGTGTGGGAAGATGAACAATCTTTTTAGGTGTACCTAGTCCATATATCTTTCAAGATTAAGAAAAATTCAAATCTATCTCAAATCCTCAAAATGATTCGGTGAACTTTTAGGTGTAATTCATTTACTACCATGATTTCGTCACTCCATTGAGCATATTTACAAGTAATCATTGCAAATCTTAATATTCCTTTTAATTGATGCTACAGAATCGAAACTACCATATAGAGAGTTTAGGGAGTCAAATTCGAGTGGTCGATTTTACCCATACGTCATAATTCGGCCTGCATAATTTAGTTTATTAAATGCACTCTACACAAGATTTTAATTAAAATCCAGCCGTAGATCATCTACAATCTATGGTTATAAATCCCCTGTTGCAGGAATTTCTTGAAGGTTATAAGTCCCCTGTTGCTGACGGAGATGAAGCTGATCCTCTGGAGATGCGTATTGTAGATGCAGCTCATGCCGTTGAAGATATTATCGAATCATATATTGTGAACGTGATTGAACTGGTTAGATCTAGTCCCAATGAAGTCAGTTTCATCAACTTCTATCAAGATCTACAACAAGTGATAGAAGAAATGAATCTCTAACTTAAATTGTTACCTTCTTACAGGAACTTTTCGAATGCTGTGACTCCTTTTCTGACTACAACGATGTAGCAGATCTGTTGGAGATGCCTTTTGCAGAAAATTCTAGAGAGGAAGTCTGTTGTGACTCGTCTTCTGACTACAGTGATGAAGCAGATCCGTTGGAGATGCCTATTGCAGAAAATTCTGGAGAGGAAGTCAGTTGTGACTCCTCTTCTGACTACAGTGATGAAGCAGATCCGTTGGAGATGCCTATTGCAGAAAATTCTAGAGAGGAAGTCAGTTTCATCAACTTCTATCAAGATCTACAATAAGTGATAGAAGAAATGAATCTCTAACTCAAACTTTTACCTTCTTACAGATATTTCTCCAAGGCTATGTTGTAGATGCAGCTCATGCGGCTGAAGAAGTGAATTCTAGAGAGGAAGTCAGTTGCATCAACTTCTATCAAGATCTACAGCAAGTGATAGAAGAAATGAATGTGATCAAGAAGGAAGCCATGGAGACTTCAGCTGAAGCTCAGCTGCAGAGAAAGGTCTCCTCGACTCATGCTGGCTCCTTGACATCCTCTTCCAATGTGAAGGAAAGCAAGATGGTGGGCTTTGATGACGTGCAACTTCAACTCTTGGATTGGCTCACGGGAGGGAACCGTAACCGCCAAATCATCCCAATCACAGGGATGGGCGGGATTGGTAAGACCACTCTTGCCCGACATATATTTGAGCATGCCCTTGTTAAGCAACATTTTGATATTCGTGCATGGACTACAATTTCTCAAACTTATAATGTTAGAGAAACACTTAGTCAAGTTCTTAAACAAGTGAGCGGAGATTCGAGGGATGACTTGAGTGACGAGAACGAGTTGGGAGAAAAATTGTACAAGTATTTATGGGGTAGGAGGTATATCATAATATTGGATGATATGTGGAGTGTAGAGGTGTGGTACAAGATGAGGTTTTTCTTTCCCGATTACAATGATGGGAGTCGAGTAATCGTAACGACTAGGCTGTCAAACTTGGCTGCCGAGTTGGCAGACTCTAACCGCATTGGTATGAGATTTTTAGATAATGTTTGTAGCTGGAGTTTGTTCTCCAAAACTGTGTTTGGGGATGAGGGTTTTCCTCTTCATCTCGAGGAATTCGGAAAGAAAATCGTGGGGAAGTGTAAGGGACTTCCCTTGTCGATTGCTGTGATTGGGGGTCTTTTGGCAAAGTCCGAACTTAAACTGGAATATTGGGAGGGCATAGAGAAAAACTTAAGCTCAATAGTGAATTCGGAAAATGATGAATATTGCTTGAGAGTATTGAATCTGAGCTATGACCATTTGCCTGCCTATCTGAAGCCTTGTTTTTTGTACATGGGGATGTTTGGGGAAGATGAGGAAATTAGGGTTGCAGAACTCATGAGGTTATGGGTTTCTGAAGGCTTTCTCAAACCAATAATCAATAAAAGCTCGAAAACAATTGCCAAGGAGTATTTGAAGGAGCTACTCGATAGAAACCTCATTCTAGTTCATAAGTTGGGGAAAGTTGGGAATATAAAGTACTGCAAAATGCATGATTTAGTGAGAGATCTATCATTTCAAGAAGCTGAAAAACAAAGGTTTTATTATGTCTTAGGGCAACATTGTCCTCGAGGGATAAATAGCCAACGCTGCATTGTTATTCCCAGAAGCACTTCAGAAACGACAATCAGGGATGCCATGGAAACTATGTCACGTGCTCGTTCTTTCATATGTGATGGTGATACGGTTCCAGAATTGCTAGATTTCAGATTTTTGAGGACAATATTGACTACAAATTTTCGTTCCTGAGAGTATTTAGAACAATATGTGTTTCAATTGGTGAACTTAAGGTACCTTTCGGCTATAATTGTTTCTTCTTTTTATTCACTTACGACTGCACCAGTAGAAATTTGGAAAATGCATCAGTTGAAGCATGTCGAGTTCAAATATGGAGGAAGGTATCTCCCAGATCCTCCGAGCGGGCATAGTGATGTTATGATGGAGAATCTAGAGACGCTCAAAGGAGTGATTGATTTCAACTTGAATGAAGAAGTGGTTAAGAGAATTCCCAATATCAAGAAACTGTATATAATATACAAGCGTAAAGTAATGGAGAGAGTGAAGTGCCTCAGCTATCTTCAATGTCTGAGTAAGCTGGAAAGCTTGAAGTGCTCTATTGATGATAGAAGTGATGCTAAGTATCTGCAAAGTATTAGCTTCCCACACTCACTCAAGAAGCTGGATCTTGAATGCGGAAAGTTCCATTTGGAGGAAACTCTGGAAAAAATAGGTTCATTACCACTTCTTGAGATACTCGAACTGAGATGTGGGCAGTTTGCAACACGCAGTTGGGAAATAGTTGAAGGCCAATTCCCCAGCCTCAAATACTTGAGTTTGTATTTGTGTAGGGATATGGAATGTTGGACGTTAGAGGGCTCCTGCTTGCCACGCCTTGAGCAACTTCATCTCATATGGATGGAGGCGTTGGAGGAGTTCCCTTCAGAAATTGGAGAAATACCAACACTCAAATCAATTGAATTGTTGTATTGCAATGAATCACTGGTTGTGTCTTTGAAAAAGATAGTAGAGGAACAAGAGGAATTACAAGGGGACCCATCCTTTCATGTTCTAGTTAGGTCAATCAACGTCAGCCAAGAACTGCAGAGCTTGGCAACTCCCAACTTTCGTGTAGTCGAAAGGTAGTTTGATGTGATGAGGAATTCAATTGTGGGAATACTGATTTGAGTGATTAATTTTCAATCTCTCTCTCTTCCTTCTTCTAAGCGCCGGATCATGGCTTTCTTTTTATTTTACTAATAAATTAATTAATTTATCACAAATCTTTTCTATTCATCTTCTTACTAACCTAAATAACTGGACTTCAATCCTCAATACATAGAATTTTTTTCCCACGCTGCCTCGCAACTTCATCAGACGTCACAATATTTAACACGCGATTTTTCTTTATAACTTTATATTTTGCTTATTTTTAATTATTTGTATTTTTAGCAAGATAAATCATATGTTTCGTATCTATAATCTATACCTATTTTAAAAGTATCTTGTTTTACAAAAATCTGCTAGACCTATGTTATTCAATCATCTCAAAAAACTAGTATGTTATTCAATTCAAGAGGAAATTTGATGAATATTGTGCAATTAATTAAATTTTAAGCATCTGCAAAGTCCAATGGGTTAGTTGCGCCTAAATACACAAACTTTCAACCAATTTTAGTTTTACACATGACTATTCAAATCTATTAAACATGGCGTGAATAAATGCTGATTTTTTGGGAGTTGTGGTATTTGACCATGTATATGTTCAACAAAATAATCCGTTAAATATGGCGTGAATAAATGGTGACCGTTAAATTAGATAAGATCAACGACTGAGATTTGGTCTCTGTTCTTTGAATATTTAATGGTCTCTATTGAACTCTTCCTTATATATAAATTTATCCCAAAAGTCACATCAAATTGATGTGTTAATATATAATAGTACCCACTTTTATATAGTAAAAATAAAATTTACCCACTCAAATTAAAACTTAAAATTTTACCCACTTTTTTGTTGAATGGACTAAATTACCCTTCTATATAAATGGGCAAACCCTAATTTCATTTCATTCTCTCATTTCTCTCTCTCTCTCTTTCTCTCTCTCTCTCTCTCTCTTCTCTCTCTCTCTCTACCCGCTCTCCCCTCTCTCTCTCATTCCTCAGCGCTCTCTCTCTCTCTTTCTCTCTCTCTCTCTGGCGATTGAGGCAGCGGATCGACTGGAGCACAGCGGTGGCGGTCGAGGACGGCCATGGCGACATCGGCGTTGCCGCCGCGCGTTCCTCTCCTCATCTCCAATCTCGGCGTTGCCGCCGCGCGGTCTCTCTTTCCTTCTTCCTCTGTCTACACGCACCTCCGCCGCTGTCCGCCCCCTCGCCGCGGTCGAGGCTCCTGGAGAAGGTCATCGATTTCGGCGATCAGATCTCGAGCCTCACCATCGCCGCCTCGCTCTTTCTCTTCTCTCTCTCTCCTTTTTCTCTCTCTCTCTCCTCTCGCTTCTTTCCTCTCTCTCTCCTCTTTCTCTCATCTGGTCTCTGATCTATCAGTAGCAGCAGCGAAGGCGGCGCCGCCTTTTCCTCTCTACTCTTCTCCAAATTTGAAGCTTTAATTTTGTGATAATTTTTCATTTGAATTTAGGGATCAAGTTTGAATTTTGATGAAGCTTTGTTCTAGAATGAATTTAGAATTTATGGATGTATTTAGAGATGAATTTTGATGCCGATGAGAATTATTGGAATGAATTTCTGCAGATTGGATAAATTTCTCCCTAATTCAATTGAATGTAATCGGAAAAACATAAAAGTAACGAAGAAATTGATGAAAATCGCGCAATTTTGTACAAATGTTCTTGAATTCACAACCAAGTTTATGAATTCACAACTGAATTATCAGCGTTGGTTGTGAATTTACAATTAAAATAGTGTTGGTTGTGAATTCAAGTTTCATTGGTTGTGAATTCACAATTTGAAATAATGTTGGTTGTGAATTCAAGTTTTATCGATTGTGAATTCACAATTCGATTATCAGCGTTGGTTGTGAATTCAAAACTCGAAATAGTATTGGTTGTGAATTCACGCGAATTCACAACCAACACTTGTTATTCACAACCAATACTTGAATTTAGTTGTGAATTCGAGTTGAATTCACAAAATTTTATATGTAAGGATAAAATGGTAAATGTGGGTATTTTTTTAAGTTTTTATATTAGTGGGTAAAATTTATTTTTACTATATAAAAGTGGCTATTTTCAAAATCCACTCCAAATTGATTCAATATAAAGTATTAAATATTTAAAATAAATAGTGTAAATATGAGGATTTGAACTAACAAGTTAGCAACATGAATGTTAATATGAAATATATTTATGCAACTATAAAATTGTAATATAAATTATAATATCATTACTTTTTGCAGTCTTATTTATTTATTTATTTTATTTTTGGATGGTGTCAACATAAATATAGTTGAGCATTAAATTGATAATGTAATTTTTTTGTTAGATTGCTTATGGAGAATTATAATTCATGACACTCAAACTGTAATACCCCGTTTCCTCGAACTAAGTTTAGAATAATTTTGAACTTAGATTTAAGATAGATTCACGCCGGATAAAAAAAAATAAATTTATTTTAATTCCAACAAAAATGATTTACAAAAGCATTTGTAAATTTAAGTCATTTAAATTCATATGCATTGTGCATATATTTAATTAAGCATTCAAACATTTTATGAATAAGCTTTATTTATTTATTTATTTTTTTGGACCTCAAGCTTTTAAATAAGAGTATGCATAAATGAGAACCGCCCAAACCATTCAAATCAAATACATTGAGCCCATTGAGCTCAATTCAACACTGCGGCGTGAGGGGAGGATTAGATGGTAGGATATTTTTCTTAATCTTGATTAAGGAATTGTGGACAGGATTCATCCACATAACTTTCACTATTCTCATCTTCCTTGACAAGCCACTCCATTCATTTACCTTGGCAAGATATTACTTCAATCAAAAATCAAACTTTACCATTTTCTTCGGTCTTTACTCACCTTCTCGATCCATACAACACAATAAAGTAGAATTCCATTTTCTGAAGCTGCTTAAGGATCTTCCCCTACACAGACACCACAAGGTGTTTACTTGAATTTTCTTTGCCTCTGTTTCAAGCACACACAACTATCTCGTTTGTACAGAACACCAACCAAGATTTCAATATCTTCATAACAAATCACAAGCATGACAAATTATTTACACAAATGGATTCAATCTGTGTACATATTTATATATATATGATGCATGATTGAAGAAAAAGAAGAAAGATAGAGTCTTGAATTTTAGTCTCTGCTTTTGAACTGGTGGTGCGTTGAGTCGAGAGTGGAGGGAGGCAGATGCGGTCGGCGGCGGTGGTCCTCCTGCTGCTGTCGGCCGGAGTTTTAAGAGAGATGGGCGGCTGTGGGTTCAACGGAGGGAGGCAGGGCACGGCGGCGGTGCAGCTGCTGCCCGGCCACGGCTGGAGAGAGAGAGGTGGTCTGGTCTGCGCTGAGTGTTGTCGAGGTCAGGACGGCGGCAGCTATGGGTTGCTGTCGCCGAGAGAGAGGCCGAGGGAGGCGGCGGCGTTCCGTCGTCGCCAAGGAGGAGAGAAGAACAGGGGGAAGTGACAGGGGACTCAAGGGAGAGAGATGGGAGTCGGAGTCACCGGTCGGCGGCGGCTTTTGCTGCTGCGGTCGCCGGAAACGGGCAGTTGAGAGAGAGAGAGCCGATCAGTCGAGTTAAGAGAGAGAGGTGACTGGTGTGTGTTTTGCGTGACTGATAGGGGGAAGAAGAGAAGAAGGGTTTTCAGTTGGGCTAGAGCTGGGTTTGGGTGTGGGCTTGAGAATTGGGCTTTTGTGTGGGCCGATTTTTGTTTAATTATTCAGTTGGGCCGATTTCTTTTGGTTTTAATCAGCTGGGCCCTATTTTATTTTAAAGACTTTGGACTGCCTTCAATTTATTAAGTTGGGCTGTCTTGTTTTTAATTAATTAGACTTATTAAGTTTGATTAATTATTTTAAATTGCATAATAATATCATATTATTATTATGTGCATATTTTAAGTTATTACTTATTATATGCTAAGCATGACATGAAATTGCATTTTATTTTGCAAAAAGTATTCATGATTTAATTGGTCTTATTTATAATTCCAATTTTTAAAGAAAGACGAGTAAGAATATTGTTGGTGTTCTTAACTCAAGAATTTTAGTTTTCAATTATTTATTCATTAAATTTTGAAAACCCGGCTAAGTGAATCATAGAATGTTAAGCACTTCACCACGACTTAAGATTAGATTCAATGAGACCTATTAAGAATAGAATTTCTTGTAGGCTTTGTGGACCAAGGGGATTAGCACTGCTTTCCCAAGACAGGTTATGTGATTATGATCTTCAGGCTTTGCCTAATCAGGTGGGCTTACTTTCCAAATGTATAAAGTATGATTGAGTTATTAAGCTCTAAATGTTTCAATGAAATGCAAATTATTTATTCAATGAAATGTAAACTGTTTATCCAATAAAATGTTTATGTGCACTCTGCTGTGTTTAAGGCTCGCCACAATGAATCAATTGAGGTTCTCTTATGACCTAACACGTTATTTGAGAATTGTGTACACTCGTTAGCTGACTCGGTGGGTTGATCTCCATCGGGCACTAACTAAGAGGCGTTATAAAGGTGCTTGCTGGATGTGTTTCCGAAGCATGTAATGTAAGGGCCTGCCTGGGTAGCGTCCCGAGGTCAATTCAACTTGTCTGAGTTACGTCCTCAGGGCAAGTGCAATGGGAGAAATGGATCCGTCGGTGGCTAAAAGGTCCGGGATCACAGCGAGTAACAGAAAGGGAGTGTGACATGTGCGCACAAATGAAATAAATTATTTTAACATGCTTAGAAGTTCTTTCAATTTAAAACCTTCTAAGTTATGTCAAGTATGATTGGATAAACTGTCTTTACGAAGATATAAAATGTTTATGAAAATGCATGCCCACTGAGTACATTAGTACTTAGCCCAAAAATACTTTCAAATGTTTTCAGGTTGGCTGGCCGGTGCTGACGGGACTGAGGTGAGGCTAAGGTTCAATTTCTATATAGACTTCCGCTGTAGTAATAACTCTTATACATCTTTTGTTTTCTCAACTTAGGATGACTTCATGTCGAGCTTCATTTTAAAATTTCTAGTTTTATATGTTAATGAACGTCGGTTGTTAGAAACATGAAACAAAACTTGTGATCCAAAGGGGCCTAGCCCGACTCGTTATATTATTATTCGGGTTTTAACAAGGTTGTTCCTTGTTTATTTCTATGAATTATTCACACCTCGATCATATTTATTCCTTCAAGAATTGGGGTGTGACACAAACAACATTAACTCAAGTTATTTTTCAGAAGACAAAAAATAATTAATTTCTTGCAATGTACTCCCTCCGTCCACAATTTAAAGCCCTACTTCCCCTTAAATTTTTGTCCACAATTTAAAGCCCTATTCTGCTTTTTGTACCTTTTTACCCTCCCTCTTTATTTAAAATTACTACCATTTGCCACTAATGGACCCACCTTACAACACCTTTATTATTTTTATATTCTATATTTATTACACTTTATCACTAGTGGACCCACCACACAACACCTTTAACACTTTAGTCAACTACTTTATCACTTTAGTCAACTACCCTTTAATTTCATCCACATCACCATTTTCAGCTTTCTTAATCTCCGTGCCCACATCAAAGTGGGGCTTTAAATTGTGGACGGAGGGAGTATAATTTAGATATTTGAATGAATTCAAATATTTTATTTATCAAAATAAAAAAAACTAAGAATGTTAGGATGCAGTCAAATAAAAGAGTATTTGCTATTTGATGGGCAACATAATATTCTTAGTTGCCTAAGATATTATATTTCAAATTATAATTATTTGTCTTCATAAAAATAAATTAGTTATTATATTATACATTTGAATGTACTAGCAGAGGAAACGTGCGTTGCACGTGTTGTGCTTGATAGTTTAATATTATGCTAAAAGTTAACATCATATTTAATGCAATACTCAAAATTTCATTGTAAAAATTATTGTGAATAAAATTTGATATACCTATTGAATTTTAAAAAGTCAAATATTGCTTGTAAGTAAAAAATTAATAAGTAAAAGCAAATGCGTCAACTACTAATTAGTCTAAACTATTACATGTGAATCTATATTCACATCAAATATTCTCTACTTTGACTTTGATGGTCAGAGAAAATTTCTTTCTCCTATTTTTGCTCCTAGAGATAAATTTTTTTAATGTGCAATCATCATCATCTTCATCGTCATCGCTTGTTATGTCAATATAATCATCAAGAACTTTTTTTGTGATTTTTCGTTTCCCCCATTCCTTGCACTTCATGAGGCTGCACTTGTAACTCTGCCGCTCTAGTTTGCTTGGTCTTTTTAGTTTTTTTTTTTATTTCTCCCACTTCATTTGACATGGCCTTCTTGACTATTTTTTTCTTTCCGTTTTTTTTGTTTTGTCTTGGGTGCCTTCTTAACTATTTCTTCCCTTCCTTCTTCGTGATCTTTCGATTCTTCAATTGATGGTACTATTGATTTCATTACAGCATTCATCGGGTCACATTCTATCTTTTGGATTGCACTTGCTATAAGATTTAGCTTTCCCCTATCATCGACTTTTGCATGCTTTATAGTGGTCATAAACCATATTTATGTTGAATTTGGAGCGGCCAGACCTCTATAGTATGCAGAATCATTTTCATCCTGGGAAATTAGATATTTAAATTTTCATCATGAGTAAATTTCTTCAAATTCATACTTGTTATTGTAATACCCGGACTTTTGATGACGTGTTTAATTGCTTGAGTTTGAGTAATTAGGGTTTAGATCCCTTGTTTGATTTACTTTGTAAATAGATGAGGAGTTATATGAAGTTTTCTTGTTATTTTTTTTAAGATGTTGAGATGTTCTTTCGATGATGTGAGAATGATGTGGGATTTTATATCCGTATTTGAGTTTGAGTATTTGAATAATTCGAGATAATTATTTGAATGAGAACGATGAACTCAGAAGTGAGATCTGAGTCCGTTAAGACGTTTTGAAATTTTTGACTTTTTGACGATGAATAGTAAAATACTGCTATTTCGTCTTTTTGTCGACTTTCAAAATCTTACGTGCACGTCGTCGAGAAATATTCTTAATTTTTCGATACGAGTCCAATAATGAAAGTTTTTATTTTTGGATGACGAGTGAATAGTAAATCGGGATTTCTCGATAAACGAACCGAGCTCGTTTATCAGAATTTCGAGAACGAGCTTGCGTTTTCTATATTTATATAGAATTACGAGTGTAATGAAAGTGAGTAGGAGTTAAGAGGGTGAGTAACGAAGAATGTGGGTAATTAGTCGTTAAAACGATACGAAACGGGATATTTAACGACTAACGAGTTAATATCTTAAATATCTAAGGCTACCCCACCAAAACCACCCCCCAAACCTCCCAAAACCCCTTTCCCCTCACTAACTCACGCTATATCAGCCCACACCACACACACAACTCACATATTCACACACACAACACCTAAAACACACACTACACACGCCATTTTCCATTTAAGCTTGGACGGAGCTTTTGACCTCCGATTTGAGCACCGAGACGAGCACCGATCATCTTTTCGATCACGTATCTAAGTAGGTAAGATCTCTACCTACGTTTTGATGGTTTTCTTTTCGATTTTCGTCGACGTCGAAAAACGTCGATTCTCGACTTTATTTTGAAACGACGTCGGATCGTCGTGAAATTTTAGTATGTTGTTCTTGGGTAGATGTTGAGCATGTTTAATGAAGGGAGTAAGAACGGAACGAACCGTAGCTATGAAACCCATGAGGGCAGCCCCGTTTTTCACATATTAGCTTGTCTTTCGATTTTTGTTTGATCGTTTTGACTTGATATTTGTGCTTAGGGGTATGCTAGAATCGATATATATTAAATTCGTATTTTTCCAAGCACGAAAATTGTATAAATTTTTAGAGTATGATTATTTAAATTCGTGAAGTTTGAGACGTTGCATAATGAATATTATTGCGTATATGTGTTCTACGATATCACATGAGCATGCTAATTGATTTACAATTTATGGATGATAATTGTTGAACGAAATTAAAACTGGAATTCTGTCAAAATTTTACAGCAGTTTCAAGCTTATGTTTCGATGAGTTTTCATTGCTTGATGGCTCTGAAATTTTAGTATGTTTATCTATGATATGTGTATTTCGTTGCTGCAAAATTTCATGTCTTTTGGATGATGTTTGCTATTTTAAAGATATTTTGAAAAATCCTTGACAGAATCTGTCAACTATTGGTAGACTTCACAAAAACGTTTATATCTATTAATCCATGAAGGATTTTGCATCACCGTTTTTTTTAAACGAAACTAGACTTCAATACTTTTCTAAAAACATAAGATTTCGATTTTTATGACCTCTGAAACAGAGCAGTTTATTATTTCAAAAATGCCCTGTTCTGCTGTCATATTTGTCCAACAGTAAAAGTGTATGAGTTTCATTGTTTATTTGGCAGATCATATGAACGTTTTCTCTTGTGAAATTTTAACCAAATCTTCAAGGATACCTTTAGTTTTGGATGATTAAATTTGATGGAATTTTATTAAGGTTTGCCTTGGTTTCTAATGGCCTAAACAAAATTGGCAGAAACTGTCAATCTTTGACAGCCTGCACTAAAAGAGCAATATCTCCAAAAACCTTTAACCTTTTTGGTTAACTACCATTTTTAGAGTGAACTACACTTCATGAAGTTTTTGAGATCAATTGGTATGAGAGTTTATGATGATTGAGTTGGTTGTTATGAATTTTTAAAGATGACACAAAAACAGCAAAACTTTCTAGAAAACAACTTGATTATATTTGTTTTGATGGATGATACGATATGACTAAATGGTGTGAGTTGTGAGAGTTATGATTAACGCACATAAATGTTGGTATCTGACACTCGAACAATTGGTGTCGAGTATAAATGATAGTTTACTGATAAAGAGTTTTGATGATTTTGAATTGTTTGGTTTGCGTTGAAAAGATGTCAAGATGTTAAGTTTTGAGTCGAGAGACGAGTTCACGTAGTGAGATTCACGCGTTGAAATCTCGTGGCTGACATTATATATGAATAGGTCATGCCGAAATTTTTAGTGAAATTAGAATTTGAGCATAGTCAATTCTTGTTGACCCGTGACTCAAATACATGCCTAATGAAAAGTTTAACTTTCTAATCGGTTAATTAGACGAGATGAGAGCGAATAGATCTGCTAAGAAAGTGGACTTTTCGATGTGTTAAATATTTCTTTTAATTGAAGCGCTGCTAATTATAACATAAGGATGTTATAATTAATGAGTAATGACGAGAGATAATAATTGTTATATTGATTAACAATCAAGAGAGATGAACATTAGAGATACTAATGTTTCATAAAAGAGATTAGATTATTAATCGAGGTTTCTTTTATAACTTCTCACCAATTCTTCATAACGATGAAGGTCCTTTTGGGAAGTAACGACTTGAGGGAGAGAGTGACGTTACTCATTGATACAGAGACACAACGAGGTGGGCATTACTTTTACTATACGTATATAGAGATCCCCTGCTTGTCGTAGGCCTCTTATACGAATGAATGCATGAGATGATTTAACTGTTAATTTCAGTTTTATATATCTATCAAACGAGTTTAATGCTACCTTTGAGCAAGTTATTTCATGACAAAATCTTTGAGTTAAAGTTATTTCAAGTATTGTCTTGCCATAAAATGTTTAAATTTTAGTATGATATCTATCTGCTTTGGCTTTGCCAATGATGCAATCGAATTCGGGTCCTGAGCAGTTGATAGCTATCCTGCCAGGACTAGTGTACACCAGTGACCGTGAGTCATCTAGCGGGTTGGCCGGTCAAGTGATCGTGAGAGGTGGCCACCTCTCCGGCACACAGTTTCAGATATGATAGATTACAAAAGAACTTAGTCTGATCAGACGAACTTTAAGAATCACAAATGAACTTAGTAAGCTTGGGCATTTTTAGCGAAAAACTCCCTTGCTGTACTGATTATGATGGCATGACAATTTACAGTTTTGAAGCATGTATTTTTATACCTAGGCATACGTGCCCACTGAGTGCTTTTGTACTCAGCCCTGCATATGTTTTCTAAATGTGCAGGTTGAGCTGATGTGATGATGGTGCTGAAATGAGCGGAATCTCCAGGGTTGTTAATAAATAGTTAACCTGTCTAGAATATGTCTTCATACATATGTCTAGCTACTTTCCGCTGCAAGATGTTGTTGATGTTATAGTATGTTATGTCATACTTTGAGTCTTAAGAGAATGGTTTCATACGATGTATAACTTGATTAATGATATTAATTAAGTTTTATGTTGTCTTTCATAGACTGTTTTCAATTGAGTATTAATGAATAAAAATGACGAGTTTTATTAAGATGAGTAAGTTTTACGGCTATAAATGACGCCCCTTTTCTTCCCCTTCTTCTTTAACCCCATCCCTAGTCGTGGATCACTCGGCCTAACTATCCCTAGTTAGGGCGGGCTGTGACAGAGTGGTATCAGAGCGAAGGAAAGCTCTGAATTAGAAGTCTTGAGTTTAGTCTAGAATGAGTCACTAGACTAATAGTTATTAACAACCGTGAGCTCAGCGCACCATCACACCAGGCTCAACGAGGTATGTAAAATTTCAAAGTTTATTTGACGTTAAATTTTGAAGAGCATGATGTTGAGATTATATGATGAGTTATGATGTTACACTTTGAAGGTGCATAGTTTGAGTTTGAGGATGACAACATGATTAATAATGAGTTATTATGTTGTAAGAGCATATGTTGACGTTACATGATGAATCATGAGAGCGTTTATATCATATGATGTTATATGATTGAGGACGCATAATTATGAGTTATGATGTGATGTATTTGAGATGTTTTGTGATGAGAATTGTTTGAGCAGTTGTGATAAGTCACGATGATTTAGATGAAGGAATCTAATGTCATTGTTAAGAGATATTTTTTTTTTTACTAAGTAGAAGGATGAAATGAGAACTTAGAGCTAAAGTTTGAGAGAATTAGCAATTGCTTTAAGTACTTGTTGGTTTGAGTTATGAGTTTGAGTATGAGCTTGAGTATAATAGCATGATTAATGATGAGTTATTAGCATGCTGCAATGAGATATTGTACGATATGTTGAGTTGTTTTGTGACGCGAGTTTTGCTCACGCAACCTTAATGGTACTTGAAGAGGTATCATGAGCCATAGTATTTGGAGATGGCTTTGAGAGAGAATTGTTGAGTTGTCTTACTGAGTCACGATGATTTAGATTAAGGGATCTAATATCATTGTTTAGAGAGATTCCCTACTAAGTAAAGATGGGACGAGATGAGAATTTAGATGTTTTGAGCTTGAGTTTTAAGATAACAGTACTACTTAGTAGGAGTTTTGCTAAGTTATGTTTTGTTTATTTTTGTTGCTGGAGCCAAGTAGAGTTAGTTCCTAGAGCTACCTTTAAGTTCTCCTTATAGGCTGGCCAGGACTGTTGACACTGCACGAAAGTGAACTGTTGTGAGATCGAACTCAGGGAAGATCGAATATGAGGACGAGGCGTACAGTATGTGGTATAGAGATACCCTAGCAGATTTTCAAACACATGTTCATAGACTATGAAAGGATGAGAAAGAGCCAAGGAAGGCTAGGGTTGAAAGGATGAGAAGTAGCCGAGGAGGGCTAGAGTTGATGAGGATGAGAAGAGAAACCGATGTAGGCTAGAGCTCAGGATGATCTTGAGAGTATGCGCGGTACACCCTCGTTTTTGATTAGTTGCAATTACATTGCGATGTATATAACTTACTTAGGAGATACTGGTACTTGAGATTTTGACATGATGATAGATAAGCATGCGAATATAGTACCCTACTGATGTTAAATAGATGGATGTTCCTAGTGTGCTAAAGTAGCAACTAGATGAGTTAACTGGTAGCAATTACCGTAGGAGGTCCAGACCGAGACATAGTACTATTAATGGTGTCGGTTTAGAAGGGACATTACGATAGATACTATGGTTTTTGTAGGGTTTAAATAACCTCTTTATGTAAGCCCTCTAAAAAGAGGCATTCTACTGATGGATATATTAGGTTGACCAGAGTGGTCTTTTTGTTAGTATTTCGTGAGTGCTTATTGCCTTACAGATGAATGTTAAGGTGACCGTGAGGGTTTCCTTAAAGTTGAGTTAGTAAATTGAACTTGAGTTTCGAGGATGCTTAGAGCGTTGGTCGAGTTGAGTTTTCCTTTTGTGATTTCAAAAATGCCTCAAAGATGTCATCAAGAGTGTGATGTGAAGGATAGGCGGGATAATACTCCGCCACCACCACCGCAACATGAGAGGAGAGTCGAAAAATATTGAACTTTCGAAACAAGAGTCTAGAACATAGGACCCTGAGTTTAAGCTTTTAGCTTGCTGGTGTGAACTTAAGTTTTGTTATGTATAGTATGTTGAGGGTTTAGAAGACACAGAATTTCCAAGTTCGGGATAGTATATCCCGTGTGACTGGGGAGTGATTATGTTGGACCTGGCCAGTCCGCATGATCTAAATCTCAGTAGACGTGTTTTGGGTTTATAAACCCATGTGTTTCAACTTTCGGTTGAAAATCCAGATGGGTTCTTACTGTAGGTCATTTTGTTCGACCTGGTAGTTACTTCATTCTACCCTCTGGTCATTCATTTGAGTCTCTTGAACAATTTGTTTTGATGTTGTTCTAGGATTGAACCCTTACAAGTTTTGAGTTATCCTAGTAGATTCTTTTAATGTATAAGACTAGTGAGAGGCACGTCAGAGGACTTTAACACCTGAGCAACTGGTAAACTATACTTGAGAACAATTTAAGACTACTCTTGAGAAGTATGTACCGAGGAGTACAGTAAGCAGCGAGAGGCTGATTATCGAAGTTTGATGCAAGGAAAGAAATCGGTTGTAGAGTATAATTGAGAATTCTGTGAGCTATCACGTTCGCTCATCAGAAGATGGATACTAATGAAGAGATGTCTGAGTTTTAAATGCCGGTTTAAGGCAGGACTTTAAGGTAGTATGGGCAAGTTATTGGATGCACCGGTTAGAATCCTGTTTAATACAGGAGCCTCGCATTCTTTAAGTGTTTGAAGCATGTTACCTTCAAACTCGAACCAAAACGAGCTAGTCCCAAGTTGAGAGTAATCACTCCTGTAGGAAGAGCTACTACAGTTTCTCACAAGATTTCTAAATTAGAGTTTGAGTTGGGATCACTAAAGATGAAAACAAGAACCTTGCACTTAATGCCTATGTGGAACGTAGACATTATTCTAAGGATGGACTGGTTAGCAGAGAACTTTGCCCCGATTGATTGTAAGAAGAGACAGATAACTTTCCAACCACCTGGGAAGGAACAGACATGTTTTCACGGCATTGATAGAAAGAAGAGAGTTCCAATCGTTTCGGCACTTCAGGCGTCGAAATTGGTAAAGAAGAAAGGAGCACAAGCTTACCTAGTTTACTTGAATGATGAAGGAGAATCAAGTAAAAAAAAAAAAAAAACTTTGAGGATGTAGCAGTGGTAAGGGAATATAGAGATGTATTTCCCGAGGTCTTACCAGGATTGCCACCAACAAGATAGTTGGAGTTCACTATCGACCTAGAACCTGGATCAGCACCAGTGTCGAAGGCACCCTATAGAATGGCGCCTAAGGAGCTACAAGAGCTGAAGATTCAGCTACAAGAATTGCTCGAGTTAGGTTTTATTAGACGTAGTGTATCCCCGTGGGGAGCACCAGTCCTTTTTGTAAGAAAAGAAGGATGTCACGTTGAGAATGTGCATAGATTATCGAGAGCTGAATAAATTGACACACAAGAACAAATATCCTTTGCCGAGGATAGATGACTTGTTTGATCAATTACGAAGAGCTAGTTTTTCTTGAAAGTTGACTTGAGATCATATTACCACCAGTTCAAATTTTGACAGAATGATATATCTAAGACAACTTTTCAAATGAGGTATGAGCACTATGAGTTCATAGTTATGCCATTCGGTTTGACGAAGGCACCAGTAGTTTTCATGGATCAAATGAATCGAGTTTTCATCAATAACTGGATAAATTTGTCCTAGTTTTCATAGATGATATTCTCATATATTCGAAGAATGAGCAGGAGCGCCAAAACATTTGAGAACGATGTTGGAAACACTAAGAGTTGAGAAGCTTTTTGCCAAATTCACCAAGTGCGAGTTTTGGTTGAACGAAGTAACTTTTCTAGGACATATTGTATCATCCGAAGGAATTAAAGTTGACCCCGTCAAGGTACAAGTTGTACATGAGTGGAGATCACCAACTACGCCTAACGAGATTCGCAACTTTTTAGGCTTAGCAGGATACTATCAGAGGTTTATTGAAGGATTTTCCATGATAGCAAGACCGAGAAAAGAAGCTAAGAACAATTGGAAAAGGAGTGTGAAGAGAGTTTTTAAGAGCTTAAAGGAAATTGACTACAGCACTAGTGCCGCTAGTCCCGGAAATAGATAAAGAGTATACCATCTACACAGATGCGTTAGAGAATGGGCTAGGATGTGTTTTGATGCAAGAAGGAAGAGTTACAGTCTATGCATAACGATAACTTAGACCCCACGAGATAAATTATCCAACGCATGATTTAGAGCTTGCAGCCGTTGTGCATGCCCTAAAAATTTGGAGACATCATCTCTACGGAGTTAGATGTGAGATTTTCACGGACCACAAAAGTTTGAAATACTTTTTCGAGCAGAAGGATATTAACATGAGGCAAAGGAGATGGCTCGAATTAGTAAATGATGTTGACTGCAACATTAATTATCACCCTGGCAAGGCCAATGTAGTAGCCGATACATTGAGCCGGAAGGTCTCGTCAAAGTTAGGATGTCTTCTCACGAGAGAGAATGAGCTTATAAAGGACTTTGACAAGATGAGGATAGAGATGATAAAACCACCAGGGACGATAGCGAGTATTGTTGCGACGATGCCTAGTTTGAGGAAAATGGTGATTGAAGCACAAGGAAAGATGAGACAATGAACAAGTTACGAGAAAGGATAAGAGCAGGAGATCTCAAGAGTTACAAAAAAAAAAAAAAAAAAAAAATCAGACAATGCTATCTTATTTGAGGGGAGAAGATGCATTCCCCGCGATGATGAACTTAAGAATACGATCATGAGTGAGACTCATGACACGCCTTACACCGCCCACCCAGGAGGCACACAGATGTATCAGGTTGTGGAAAAAAAAATAGATTTTTGTGGGACGGAATGAAATGAGACATAGCTTCGTTTGTAGAGCGATGCTTAGCTTGTCAGCAAGTGAAAGCATTACACCAACGACCCTATGGGAAGTTAAAACCGTTGGAGATTCCCGAGTGGAAATGGGATCACATAGCGATGGATTTTGTGACAGCTTTACCCAAAAGTCAAAGAGAAAATACAGCAATTTGGGTGATTGTAGATCGACTAACAAAATCTGCACATTTCATACCGATCCTAATCGCGTATGGACCAGATAAGTTAGCACAATTGTACGTTCATGAGATTATAAGATTGCTTTGAGTACCGGTGTAGATCACCTCAGAGAGAGATCCAAAAAAAAAAAATCATCACGTTTATGGATGAGTTACAGAAAGAGTTGGGTACAAGGATGAATTTTAGCATAGCAAACGATAGAAGATATGATAAGAACTACTATCCTTGATAGAGGAGTACATCGGGAGAATGTGTTGCCACTAATTGAGTTTGCCTATAAGATGTGAGACAAAGTTTCGAGATTGGAGACAAAGTTTTCTTGAAGGTTTCACCCTCAAAAGGGGATGAATAGATTTGGAGTTAAAGGACAGCTTAGATGTCACACGGTGCCCGTTTCACCCTCGCACGCCCGTTGCCATCGTGGGCAAGCCGTGGCGAGGACCAACGTGAACGTGCGCGTGTGGACTCATGGGCGGATGCTTGGCGCGCTCTGAAGGAATGGCACAACTTGGGTTTCGCCTTTCTCGTAAGGAAGGGAACGGCGTTCAGTGTACGAGGAACGCCTGTCCGTTGGGACACGCTGGTAGGGAGCTGATGCCGTTCCCCTGATGAGCCGTGGCACGGCGAAACCAGTTGTTGCCTATGAATGACCCTAAGGTTGGGAAAGCCCCAACGAGGATGGGAAAGATGCAAGCATCGTCCGTGACAGAGTGGTATCAGAGCAGTTCATTTGCTCTGAACCCTAGAGTTAGCCCATTTTTCTAGTATGATCACTAGTATATATGAGTCAGTCAGCCAAAGCTCATCACTTCATCACATCGTCATGCTCAGCAAGAAAGAAGGTGGTAATGATTTTAAAACATTGAGAAGTTCACGTTTTATATGAATGTACTGATGCTTACATTCAAGTTTTATGCTTTATTGATTGATTAGATATCTCAATGAACTTAGATGCGTTAAGAATGCATGATCACTGTTACGAGAAGAACGATAGAAGCTAGAAACTCAGTTATATTTCACTATAGCCATGGTGAAGAGCTAAGAAAGAAAAAGAGAATCCCATGAAAGCAGTGCAAGCGGAGTGCCACGCACGAATCACTGAAGCAGGCATAGTTCTTCATTCAGGTTGTTCACGAGTGACAGAACACCGAATCGACTATTGCCTTATTTGATGATAGATCACGTGAGTCATTGCTCGTAGCGACGAGTGTGACTTATGTAATCAGCTAGCTATCGCATAATGAGCTAAGACTCATTACTAACTCTCGATTATCACCAGTTATGGCATGAAGAAAACCTTCATGATTTATGTTTGAACTTCAGAGTCGGACTCATATGCAGTTATAACACTTTGTGTATGATGTTATAGCATCGCGATTAGAACTGCCAGCTTACAGTTTCAGATATTCAGAACCTTTATGATTACAATTACCTATTATATTACACGTGAGCATGATTTAGAATCCCTATTGATTACGATCACCTGCTACAAATCGAAAGGAGGATAGGTGCCATGGGTAACTAGAAGTTACCAACCATTATGATTGACTAGAAAAATCTATACAAGTGCGTAAGACGGGAGGAGTTCCTGAAGATGGTTTGGAGTTTAACAAGAGCTAGAAATATCGACAATGGTTCGATGTTAAAGTTAAGAGATTGAGATTATGATGAGAGACTAAGCAGGTTAAGTATGCATACCTTAGTCGATCAGAGACATTCCCCAGTTAGAACATTTTAGACCAAACATTCACTTTAGTAGCCAGAATGCAAGCATTGACTAAGGTCATTCCATGACTTAGAATTACACATGGGGACACATACCCTATAAAGGTGCTCAGATGAGCAAAAGCTATTTCCTTATTGAATGCGTGATGATTCAGAAGGTCTTTTGCAATAACACGGAAGAGTGCTTCAAATTATATGGTTGCATTTCAAGCGCTATGTGAAGGAACACTAAGTACTAGAAGTACTACATTAAGATCATATAGAGGAACATTATTGAGTAAGGTCGAGCCTACCTTATTTCGCCTATAGAAAATGTTTAAGGATTGCATTAAACTAGAAGGCAGACTCCAAGTTTGAGAAGCTCTAGAATATTCTCAAGGACATGTTCAAGATATTAAGAAGAAAGTGGTGATTTTAGACCAAATATACCTTTTGCAGCCAAGGAACAAGAATTACCAAGTTCGGAAAAGTATTTCTGAATGACTGAGAAGTAGTTGTGTCGGACCTGGCCAGTCCACATGGCCAAAATCTCAGTAGTCGTCATATATGGGTCTTTAAACCTATATATTTTAAACCTTCATCTGAAAAGCCAAACGGGTTCAGACTATTAGGTCATTTCGTTTCGACCTTTCAGTCAATTCATTTCTACCCTATGGTTACTCATTTTCAATTGTTTGGCAAATTATTGAAACACTTTGCCTAATTGCCATTTGTTATTTGAATCATTGCCATCTACTAGTTGTTGGTAGATTTTCTGTGACCCAAGGACAAACAGATACTTATCTGATTAAATCAGTCAAACACATATGCTTCAACCCAAGGGTCAAGCACGTAATGCATACAGACAATCTCTTGTGCATTTAGTAGGACCTTATTTGTGTATTTCAAAAACGATGATCATTTCGATGCTTTTGTATGCCCCTATGTTGGCTTAGTTATTTTGACTAGTATTAGTACGAAAATGTTGGTTCATAGAGCATTTCGGAACTGAGCTCTTTCATGATGACCTTGCTAGATAGCTAGTTCATCGTATAATGCTTGGATAGATCACCAGATCTATATTCAATTGTTGATGAAATAGTCCTCATTGATACTAATTTCCCATGTCTATGTAGCGACCCTATCAGTCTTTTGCGGCAAGTTACTTCCGCTATGTTATTTATATACTTTCATGAGGAAGAGTATGAGCGAGATTTGAGAATCAAGAAAATAATTTACAGAATCGATGATATGCATCTGTGTATTACATTGGTGACTATATGTCGACTCATCGGAATGCCAACAAAGCAAAGGCGTCCGAGAGAAGTTGGATAGAACAATAGTATGCCTTGTGATGTTGCATTAACAACTTGTGTTTGGACCTAATAGAATGCCGTCAAAACGAGGACGACCAAGAGGAGGGGGCGGGATTCCCCGAAATGAAGGAAGAGGCCCAGAAACAGGGCCAGAACCAGAAATAGTTCAATCACCTGTTCAGCCAGAACGACGGATTGAAGAATTATTCTTGCGACAGAACCCACCTACCTTCAACGGGACAGGAAACCCGGCAGAAGCTAAAACTTGGGTTCGCGCTATTGAGCGCATTTTCAACTTCCTGCGTTGCACCAACCAAGAGCGCCTGACTTGTATGTCCTTTCAGCTGACTGGGTCAGCTGATTTCTGGTGGGAAGCACGGATGAAAACGATGACAGCAGAGCAGTTAGAAAACCTGACTTGGGAACAATTCAAAGCCGGTATATATGACAAGTATATACCCAAGAGCTACCGCAAGAAAAAGGAGGCTGAATTTTACAATCTGAAACAAGGGAAGATGTCGGTAACTCAATACGATAGGATGTTCTGCGATATGTCTAGATATGCGCCGGAACAAGTTGACACAGATGAGAAGATGGCTGAAAAGTTTTGTGCCGGTCTGAGGCACGAGATTAGGATGGCTTTGGCAAGCCACGGAGGATTGTCTTACACCGAGTCGCTCAGCCGAGCGTTAGACATTGAGGCAGCCATGCCTGGAGAAAGACCTGCAACTGTACCTGCGCCAGCACCTCCACATGATCAAAGTTATAATCCGAATTTCAAAGGAAAAAGGAGATGGGACAACAGTAACCCGAACCAAGGCGAGAATAGGCCATGGCAGGGACGGGTCTTCCAGTCACAGGGCTATGGAGGCCAGAGTGCACCGAAACAGATGGGAAATAACCAACAGAGGGCCCCACATTGCCCCAAATGTAACAAAAATCATGTGGGAATCTGTAAGGCCGGCAATGATAGTTGCTATATCTGTAACCAGAAGGGGCACTATGCAAACCGGTGCCCGAATAAGCAAAACGGAACGAGTTCAAGGCCGAACCCACCTATCCAGGCTCCGCATCTGCGAGCAATCCAAGCTTTGCCCCAACCATACCCAAGGCAACAACCACAGTATCAGCAGCCACAACAGCACCAACAGCTACTGTACCAACCACAACCTCAACAACCGTATCAGCAACAGGCCCGCCAACAACAGCAGCGACAACAGAAACAACATGAAAAACCTCGTCATGCTAGAGCCTATGCTATGAGGCAGAAGCAGCCCGAGAACAACCAGGGAAACCTGGCAGGTATGGGCATGCTACTCAATACTCATGTTGTACTTCTATTTGATACGGGCGCATCGCATACTTTCATTTCAAGTACATGTGTTGATACATTAAAACTTAAAATGGAAAGAGCTGACCAGGAGTTGAGTATATCATCACCTATAGGAGGGATGACGACAGTAGATCATGTGTGCTTGAACCTAGAACTGAACATAGGGTCACACAAGATTGTAGTGAACAACTCCTATGTTATACCGATGGCCACCACCGGACAGACCAATTGAGTTTACCATTGATTTGGAGCCCGGGGCAGCTCCCATTTCGAAGGCACCATACCGAATGGCTCCTAAAGAGTTGGAAGAACTCAAGATACAACTGCAAGAACTTTTAGAACTTGGATTCATTAGGCCAAGTGTATCACCTTGGGGTGCACCCGTACTTTTTGTGAAGAAAAAGGATGGCACATTGCGAATGTGTATAGACTATAGAGAACTGAACAAAGTGACACTGAAGAACAAATATCCTTTACCAAGGATAGATGACCTCTTCGACCAGCTCAAGGGAGCAAGCGTGTTCTCGAAGATTGATTTGCGATCTGGTTATCACCAGCTGAAGATTCGACCAGAAGACGTACCTAAGACGGCATTTCGAACTAGGTATGGCCACTACGAATTTGTAGTTGTGCCATTCGGACTAACCAATGCGCCAGCTGTGTTCATGGACCTCATGAATCGAGTGTTTCATCCGTACTTAGACAAATTTGTCTTGGTGTTTATAGATGACATCCTGATCTACTCGAAGAACGAGAAAGACCATGAGGAACATCTGAGAATTGTCCTAGAAACGTTGAGGACGGAGCGCCTTTATGCCAAATTCAGCAAGTGTGAGTTTTGGCTCAGCGAAGTCACGTTTTTAGGACATATTGTATCATCAGAAGGGATTAAAGTGGACCCTGAAAAAGTGCAAGCGGTGCGTGAATGGAGATCGCCTACTAACCCTATTGAGATAAGAAGTTTCTTAGGATTGGCAGGTTACTATCGGAGGTTTATGGAAGGATTTTCCAAAATTGCAAGGCCAATGACGCAACTACTCAGGAAGGGAATAAAATTTTCTTGGACAGAGGAGTGCGAGAAGAGCTTCCAAGAACTCAAGGAAAAGTTGACTACGGCACCAGTGTTAGCCGTCCCAACAGCTGATAAGGAATACGTGATCTACACAGACGAGTCCAAAAATGGACTTGGTTGCGTGCTGATGCAAGAAGGAAGAGTGATAGCATATGCGTCACGATAGCTTAGGCCACATGAACTGAATTACCCGACTCATGATCTGGAGTTAGCTGCAGTGGTGCATGCGCTGAAGATTTGGAGACACCACCTATATGGAGTTAGGTGTGAAATATTCACAGACCACAAAAGTCTGAAATACTTTTTCGAGCAAAAGGACCTTAATATGAGACAAAGGAGATGGCTCGAACTAGTGAAAGATTATGACTGTGGTATTAACTACCACCCAGGCAAGGCCAACGTAGTGGCTGATGCATTGAGTCGTAAGACTCAATCTAAATTGGGAGCTCTCATCACTCGAGAGACGGTGCTCATAAGGAAATTTAGCAAAATGAGCATAAAAGTGGTTAAACCACCAGGGACGATAGCAAGCGTTGTGGCAACGGTACCTAACTTGAGGAAGACGATCGTAGAAGCACAAAGAAAAGACGGGAAGATGGAAAAACTACGGGAAACAGTAAGGAAAGGAGGCGTCAAGAATTATCAAGAAGCATCAGATAATGCTATCCTCTTTGAGGGAAGGATATGCATCCCCCACGATGATGAGCTTAAGGATAAAATCATGAGTGAGGCTCACGATACCCTTATACTGCCCACCCAGGGAGTACTAAGATGTATCAGGACCTAAAGAAACACTTTTAGTGGGAAGGCATGAAGAGAGACATAGCGTCATTTGTGGAGAAATGCCTGGCATGCCAACAGGTGAAGGCCTTACACCAAAGGCCATATGGAAAACTACAATCGTTGGAAATTCCAGAATGGAAGTGGGAGCACATCGCAATGGATTTTGTGACCAGATTTGCCCAAAACAAAGAGAGAAAACACTGCCATTTGGGTAATAGTGGATCGACTCACAAAATGTGCTCATTTTATACCAATATCGATCACACACGGGTCAGACAAGCTAGCTCAGTTGTATGTTCGAGAGATTGTACGCTTACACGGTGTACCCGTGTCGATCACATCAGATCGAGACTCGAAGTTCACATCTAGATTTTGGATGAGCTTACAGAAGGAGTTAGGCACGAGGCTAAATTTCAGCACCGCCTTCCACCCGCAGACAGATGGGCAGTCTGAAAGGACAATTCAGACCCTTGAAGATATGTTGAGAACAGTGGTGTTAGACAGAGGTGGAAGTTGGGAAGCAGTGCTGCCGTTGATTGAATTTGCCTATAATAACAGTTACCAGGCAACTATCGATATGGCACCATATGAGGCATTATATGGAAGAAAATGTAGATCACCGCTTTATTGGGATGAAGTGGGTGAGAGAAAAGTTTTAGGACCAGACATGGTCAATGAGATGGTTGAGATAGTCCGCCAGATCAGAGGGCGAATAAAAGAGGCACAAGATAGACAGAAATCTTACGCTGATGCACGTCGAACTGAGTTATGTTTTGAAATAGGAGACAAGGTCTTCCTAAAGGTATCTCCTACCAAGGGGATAACTAGGTTGGTGTCAAGGGAAAACTTAGGCCCCGATTCGTAGGACCTTATGAGATTTTGGAGAGAATAGGCCCAGTAGCCTATAGGTTGGCGTTACCGCCAAGCTTTGGAAACGTTCACAATGTTTTCCACGTATCACAACTCAGAAAATACGTTTTCGATCCAAAGCACATAATCCACCAAGAAGAGATCATCATTTGCCCAGACTTGAGCTATGAAGAGAGACCAAAGGTCATTCTAGATCGAAAAGTACAACAACTCAGGAATAAGGCAATCACATCAGTGAAAGTCTTATGGAGACACCACGGACAAGAGGAAGCCACGTGGGAGCTTGAAGACAAAATGAAGGAGAAATAACCCGAACTGTTTTAGAAGAAATATGCAAATTTCGGGACGAAATTTTTGTTAAGAGGGGTAGTATGTAGTGACCCGCTCTTTTATATATTTTAAATCCAGTAATGAGTGTTTATTTTTGTTCATCAGTGAATGAAAACGGTTTTTATCCTAATATGAATTCAGCTTATGATCCTGAATTTATATTGTTAAAGCAGTTAATGATATTATTTCAGAGTTATAACTGACTTAGCAAAGTCACGTTATTTATTTAAGCGAGATGAAATTTGATTTTATTTTTACTCAGATCGTGAATTATTTCCGACTCAGGAAGTTAATTAAATCTGCGGATTTAATTTAGATATCAGAACAACGAACGAATTAAATCTACGGATTTAATTTAGATTCATTTTATAATTTATCGGTTTTAGTGAGAAATCACATGTCGAAATACGAGATTTATTTAAATAAACAGTATCAAGCATATACGAGCACACGATCCATCTTACAGTTACAGAATCACCGAGACAGAGAAAATACATCAATAATTCTCCTCTACATTTTTTTTCCTTTCTTTTTCTTCTCTTTTTCTTTCCATTAATTTTGTTCCCCACTCCATCAACTCCACTACCCTATGCTCCCCACCATCTCCACTACCTTTGCTCCCCATCAACTCCAACACTTCACCCATTCCTTCCATTTCGCACCAGCAATCACAAAGAGAAGGAAGACTTGGCTTAACTACTTTGCCAAGATTTCAAGCTGCTCCAGTCCAGTAGTATCCCAACACTCGAAGCTAGAGTTTATTGGGTGAAAAACCGTGCATGAGGTAAGGCAGCGAATCTGCCATAAGCACATTTTTCACTGCCATAAGAACCTTCATGGTTTATGGCAGATTCGCTGCCTTACCTCATGCACGGTTTTTCACCCAATAAACTCTAGCTTCGAGTGTTGGGATACTACTGGACTGGAGCAGCTTGAAATCTTGGCAAAGTAGTTAAGCCAAGTCTTCCTTCTCTTTGTGATTGCTGGTGCGAAATGGAAGGAATGGGTGAAGTGTTGGAGTTGATGGGGAGCAAAGGTAGTGGAGATGGTGGGGAGCATAGGGTAGTGGAGTTGATGGAGTGGGGAACAAAATTAATGGAAAGAAAAAGAGAAGAAAAAGAAAGGAAAAAAAATGTAGAGGAGAATTATTGATGTATTTTCTCTGTCTCGGTGATTCTGTAACTGTAAGATGGATCGTGTGCTCGTATATGCTTGATACTGTTTATTTAAATAAATCTCGTATTTCGACATGTGATTTCTCACTAAAACCGATAAATTATAAAATGAATCTAAATTAAATCCGTAGATTTAATTCGTTCGTTGTTCTGATATCTAAATTAAATCCGCAGATTTAATTAACTTCCTGAGTCGGAAATAATTCACGATCTGAGTAAAAATAAAATCAAATTTCATCTCGCTTAAATAAATAACGTGACTTTGCTAAGTCAGTTATAACTCTGAAATAATATCATTAACTGCTTTAACAATATAAATTCAGGATCATAAGCTGAATTCATATTAGGATAAAAACCGTTTTCATTCACTGATGAACAAAAATAAACACTCATTACTGGATTTAAAATATATAAAAGAGCGGGTCACTACATTAGACCCAGAGTTATAAGTCCTTACGAGATATTGCAAAAGATAGGTCCAATAGCGTATAGGTTGGCTTTGCCACCTAGCTTTGGAAATGTGCATAACGTGTTTCACGTGTCACAATTGAGAGGATACATATTTTTGACCCAAACCATGTGGTTTACTAAGAAGAAATGATCTTAGAACCAGACTTGAGTTATGAAGAGAGACCTCAGATGATGCTAAATCATAAAATTCGGCAATTGAGTAATAAGTCGATTGCATTGGATAAGGTTCAATGGAGATATGATAGTTAGAAAGAAGTGGAAAGAGAGCTTGAGAATAAGATGTGAGAGAAGTACCCGAAACATTTACAGGAGGTACAAATTTCGGGACGAAATTTATTTTAAGGGGGAGGGTATGTAATACCCGGACTTTTGATGACGTGTTTAATTGCTTGAGTTTGAGTAATTAGGGTTTAGATCCCTTGTTTGATTTACTTTGTAAATAGATGAGGAGTTATATGAAGTTTTCTTGTTATTTTTTTTAAGATGTTGAGATGTTCTTTCGATGATGTGAGAATGATGTGGGATTTTATATCCGTATTTGAGTTTGAGTATTTGAATAATTCGAGATAATTATTTGAATGAGAACGATGAACTCAGAAGTGAGATCTGAGTCCGTTAAGACGTTTTGAAATTTTTGACTTTTTGACGATGAATAGTAAAATACTGCTATTTCGTCTTTTTGTCGACTTTCAAAATCTTACGTGCACGTCGTCGAGAAATATTCTTAATTTTTCGATACGAGTCCAATAATGAAAGTTTTTATTTTTGGATGACGAGTGAATAGTAAATCGGGATTTCTCGATAAACGAACCGAGCTCGTTTATCAGAATTTCGAGAACGAGCTTGCGTTTTCTATATTTATATAGAATTACGAGTGTAATGAAAGTGGGTAGGAGTTAAGAGGGTGAGTAACGAAGAATGTGGGTAATTAGTCGTTAAAACGAGACGAAACGGGATATTTAACGACTAACGGGTTAATATCTTAAATATCTAAGGCTACCCCACCAAAACCACCCCCCAAACCTCCCAAAACCCCTTTCCCCTCACTAACTCACGCTATATCAGCCCACACCACACACACAACTCACATATTCACACACACAACACCTAAAACACACACTACACACGCCATTTTCCATTTAAGCTTGGACGGAGCTTTTGACCTCCGATTTGAGCACCGAGACGAGCACCGATCATCTTTTCGATCACGTATCTAAGTAGGTAAGATCTCTACCTACGTTTTAATGGTTTTCTTTTCGATTTTCGTCGACGTCGAAAAACGTCGATTCTCGACTTTATTTTGAAACGACGTCGGATCGTCGTGAAATTTTAGTATGTTGTTCTTGGGTAGATGTTGAGCATGTTTAATGAAGGGAGTAAGAACGGAACGAACCGTAGCTATGAAACCCATGAGGGCAGCCCCGTTTTTCACATATTAGCTTGTCTTTCGATTTTTGTTTGATCGTTTTGACTTGATATTTGTGCTTAGGGGTATGCTAGAATCGATATATATTAAATTCGTATTTTTCCAAGCACGAAAATTGTATAAATTTTTAGAGTATGATTATTTAAATTCGTGAAGTTTGAGACGTTGCATAATGAATATTATTGCGTATATGTGTTCTACGATATCACATGAGCATGCTAATTGATTTACAATTTATGGATGATAATTGTTGAACGAAATTAAAACTGGAATTCTGTCAAAATTTTACAGCAGTTTCAAGCTTATGTTTCGATGAGTTTTCATTGCTTGATGGCTCTGAACTTTTAGTATGTTTATCTATGATATGTGTATTTCGTTGCTGCAAAATTTCATGTCTTTTGGATGATGTTTGCTATTTTAAAGATATTTTGAAAAATCCTTGACAGAATCTGTCAACTATTGGTAGACTTCACAAAAACGTTTATATCTATTAATCCATGAAGGATTTTGCATCACCGTTTTTTTTAAACGAAACTAGACTTCAATACTTTTCTAAAAACATAAGATTTCGATTTTTATGACCTCTGAAACAGAGCAGTTTATTATTTCAAAAATGCCCTGTTCTGCTGTCATATTTGTCCAACAGTAAAAGTGTATGAGTTTCATTGTTTATTTGGCAGATCATATGAACGTTTTCTCTTGTGAAATTTTAACCAAATCTTCAAGGATACCTTTAGTTTTGGATGATTAAATTTGATGGAATTTTATTAAGGTTTGCCTTGGTTTCTAATGGCCTAAACAAAATTGGCAGAAACTGTCAATCTTTGACAGCCTGCACTAAAAGAGCAATATCTCCAAAAACCTTTAACTTTTTGGTTAACTACCATTTTTAGAGTGAACTACACTTCATGAAGTTTTTGAGATCAATTGGTATGAGAGTTTATGATGATTGAGTTGGTTGTTATGAATTTTTAAAGATGACACAAAAACAGCAAAACTTTCTAGAAAACAACTTGATTATATTTGTTTTGATGGATGATACGATATGACTAAATGGTGTGAGTTGTGAGAGTTATGATTAACGCACATAAATGTTGGTATCTGACACTCGAACAATTGGTGTCGAGTATAAATGATAGTTTACTGATAAAGAGTTTTGATGATTTTGAATTGTTTGGTTTGCGTTGAAAAGATGTCAAGATGTTAAGTTTTGAGTCGAGAGACGAGTTCACGTAGTGAGATTCACGCGTTGAAATCTCGTGGCTGACATTATATATGAATAGGTCATGCCGAAATTTTTAGTGAAATTAGAATTTGAGCATAGTCAATTCTTGTTGACCCGTGACTCAAATACATGCCTAATGAAAAGTTTAACTTTCTAATCGGTTAATTAGACGAGATGAGAGCGAATAGATCTGCTAAGAAAGTGGACTTTTCGATGTGTTAAATATTTCTTTTAATTGAAGCGCTGCTAATTATAACATAAGGATGTTATAATTAATGAGTAATGACGAGAGATAATAATTGTTATATTGATTAACAATCAAGAGAGATGAACATTAGAGATACTAATGTTTCATAAAAGAGATTAGATTATTAATCGAGGTTTCTTTTATAACTTCTCACCAATTCTTCATAACGATGAAGGTCCTTTTGGGAAGTAACGACTTGAGGGAGAGAGTGACGTTACTCATTGATACAGAGACACAACGAGGTGGGCATTACTTTTACTATACGTATATAGAGATCCCCTGCTTGTCGTAGGCCTCTTATACGAATGAATGCATGAGATGATTTAACTGTTAATTTCAGTTTTATATATCTATCAAACGAGTTTAATGCTACCTTTGAGCAAGTTATTTCATGACAAAATCTTTGAGTTAAAGTTATTTCAAGTATTGTCTTGCCATAAAATGTTTAAATTTTAGTATGATATCTATCTGCTTTGGCTTTGCCAATGATGCAATCGAATTCGGGTCCTGAGCAGTTGATAGCTATCCTGCCAGGACTAGTGTACACCAGTGACCGTGAGTCATCTAGCGGGTTGGCCGGTCAAGTGATCGTGAGAGGTGGCCACCTCTCCGGCACACAGTTTCAGATATGATAGATTACAAAAGAACTTAGTCTGATCAGACGAACTTTAAGAATCACAAATGAACTTAGTAAGCTTGGGCATTTTTAGCGAAAAACTCCCTTGCTGTACTGATTATGATGGCATGACAATTTACAGTTTTGAAGCATGTATTTTTATACCTAGGCATACGTGCCCACTGAGTGCTTTTGTACTCAGCCCTGCATATGTTTTCTAAATGTGCAGGTTGAGCTGATGTGATGATGGTGCTGAAATGAGCGGAGTCTCCAGGGTTGTTAATAAATAGTTAACCTGTCTAGAATATGTCTTCATACATATGTCTAGCTACTTTCCGCTGCAAGATGTTGTTGATGTTATAGTATGTTATGTCATACTTTGAGTCTTAAGAGAATGGTTTCATACGATGTATAACTTGATTAATGATATTAATTAAGTTTTATGTTGTCTTTCATAGACTGTTTTCAATTGAGTATTAATGAATAAAAATGACGAGTTTTATTAAGATGAGTAAGTTTTACGGCTATAAATGACGCCCCTTTTCTTCCCCTTCTTCTTTAACCCCATCCCTAGTCGTGGATCACTCGGCCTAACTATCCCTAGTTAGGGCGGGCTGTGACAGTTATTTTGACAAATGACTATTAATGAAAAAAATTAAAACTTACGCGACTGATTAATGAAATATACTCATCCACCGAGCATCATACATATACTGTTGCAATCTCGTCGAACATTGTAATATTTGCATCATAATCTCCTTGTATGACATTTAAGGTTATTATAAACCTGGAATTGTATTTCAAAAATGTTAATATTAATGACATGTATTTTTGTATTAAATTTTTATGTGTTTGTACTTTGGTCATTACCTCGGTGTTGTCTCAATAACCTCCTCATTGCATTTTTTGCATATTGTAGTTTCAACATTCTTTGGGCATGATGTTGAGCACGTTTTACAGGAATTATATCATATTGATGCTTTATTTTTGACCTCTTGAACTATTCCCATAAAACAATAGTAAGATTCCTGATAGATCAAAATAGAAAATTGTGATAATTAAAAAAATAAATCTCAATTAGTATATAAGTATAGATAAACGGAAAAGAAAAGAAATAAGCAACTAATCATTTGCAAGATTATTCTATTCGATTTCTATTGCTTCACGAAAGGTTTATAATATTTCAACTTTATCCAAAGTAAGGCATGTGGATATCCAGTCGTAAGGATGGCTGTCTGCAGCCATTGTAGTTTTCTCTCTGTTTTTAAGTTTTGCTTCTCATTGAACAAATAAGCGTATCAGAAAATATGTTGGTTTGATTCTTAATTAGCCCATTTTTTGGATTTGCATGCGACTTTTAAATTTTATTCTTAAATACTCAGACTTTACATTGTTAACAAATGTCCACTTTTATTTTGACATGAGAATTTAGGTAAGTATAATTAAATAGTAAAAAGATAAAAAGTGGTGGAACCCTTTTTTTATTGTGTGAGAGGATTATAATTTAGGTGAAGATAATTAAAAGGTAAAAACAGAGAAATAAAAAATCTGGAATGTATTATATTATTTTCGTCACATAAGTAATAACATGAAAGCTCCCATTATTAGTAATGGTACCTTTGCTATAAATTCATATTTTTCATAGATTTATGATAACAATCATTTTAATTTACGAAGGAGAATAGGGAATGCATGTTCAATTTGTTATGTAGTACCTTCACCAGTATATGCTGATTTTCTTTAAGGTCTTTCAACGTCACTTCCTTTGCATTTGTCATTTTCTGAATCATTTTTGATGCTGTTATCCTTAATGGATCATAAGTTTCATAGGATCTGCATTTACAACATAAGAATAAGACAAGTTAAATGATTGATTGGATTACTATATTAATAAAATATAAAATAAATAATTAAAAGAACAGTGTCCATTATTTTTTTCATACCTTTGATCCATATGTTTAATCTCTGGACATCTGGTGAAGTTTTAGTACGGATCTCACTATACTTTGCAATTGCAAATCACCTGACATGTAATGTATTTTGTTATTTATGGTGCTAATATATATATATATATATATATATATATATATATATATAGGGGGCGGTTATTCAATAAATCACCCTTATTTTAAGAATTACGAACCAGCAAAAATGCATGAATTTTATGTATAACACGCATGAATAAACTGTATAAAGGTATGAATATCGAAAAAATAATTTTTTGCTACCTTTGGGATTCGAACTCATGACCATGAATATATCCAACAAGGTGATGAATCAACCGTAGATCTTGATGATCTAAGGGCTGAAAATGGTTCTTAATTTATATTTTAATAAGCGTTCTTATTTTAGCCTTCCCCTATATATATATATATATATATATAGAGAGAGAGAGAGAGAGAGAGAGAGAGAGAAAAATGTTATGCTACATACCTTATGTGAGCTCCTTATGTGAGCACCGCTCACGTTTAGCATTCGTTAGCGTTATCTTTTTTGTTTTATATATATTAAATGTATTTTGTTATTTGTTCGCTAATATTTTCACCACGCCGCAAGTATACGGGTAGTTGTAATATATGGAAGCAAGGTCGTATCCCACAAGGATTAGTAGTTCAATCTAGTGATTATCCTAATTCATTATGCTAGAGCTATTTAGACTAAACAAGGAGGTGAGTGGTTTAATTATCAACTAAATACTCAACAAGTGCAAAGACAAATAAAATCAAATAAGCAAAGTGGATTAACAAGTGATTAAGGCGATTTAGGGACTAGGCATCGATGATTAAGCAAAGGACTTCAATTATAACTCAATACTAATCTTGACGAACCTAATTATCTAGAGTGATCTCCCAACTAGTTCTAGCCCCCTCCCGGACGACTAAAACGGTAGATTACGGGTCATAGTTGTCGTCCCCGGTCAACTTCTAACCTATAACTCCCAAAAGCACACAAAGATCGACATACTCTCACCCAACTCTCAACCTCCCGGTTATCGAATTGATATGTTTCAAACACCTTATCTATTGCAATTATCCTCTCCCGATTCAAAGTGCAAATTAGAAATGCATAGAATGTGGCCAACAATCCATACAAGAAATAAATCAAGGGTTTGAAAAGATAATGTGCAAATGAACAAACAAGATTTATATTGAGCATAAATAATCAATCCATTACAATAATCATCTAGCCTAATCCCCAAATCAAAGAGAAATTTAGCCTATCATGTTCAACAATAACATACCCAATGAAAAGAGAAACATAAATGAAAGAGAGAGAAAGAATGAACAAATCCTATTGAGAAGCTTGCTTCAATCCTCTCTCCTCTTCAATGCCTTCTTCAAATGGGTAGGAATGAGTATTAATGGGGGTTAGGGATTGGATATGGAGGTAGGAAATGAGTATTGAATGTAGGGGATGATGAATAATGTGAGGAAAAGGGGAAAAATGGGGTTTAAGGGCTGAAAAACGCGACTGGGGCCCACTTGGGGATGCTCCGCTCTTTTCCCGCGGTCACGGCCCAAGTCCGCGGCCTTCAAACGTGGGGGATGCTCAGGGGACCCGTGGTCCCGCCCCGTGGCCGCGGGTGGTGACCGCAGGTGTCTCCTGAGTCGGGAACAGCTGACCCGCGGTCTTACCCCGCGGCCGCGGGTGGTGACCGCGGGGTACTGGGCGTTTTGCACAGTCCGCTCGTTTTGCTCTGTTCTCCCTCGTCCGGACTCGGATTTGGTCGCCGTTTGCGCTCACGGATTCCTCTCGAGACGTACTTCAATATCATATCTTCAAAATCCTCCAATTAATCCTTGATTTTTCCTGAAATTACTCCAAAACTACACAAAGATATCAAATCTTCATAAAACTAAATATTCGGGCACAAACAAGCATTCACAAGCAAAACATGAAGGGAAATGACAACAAAACATGTGGAATTGAGGTACGAAAACCATGTTTGTCATTATTCATGGTGGTAATATATAAATTTTAATTTTAATTGTGCATGACTTACCCAAAAACATTTTTGCAGTGACATTTGTGATGACAATAATTGGATTTTGCTCTAAAACTTTTTGTAGCTGGTATCCTTCATTTATGGCTATATCTTCCCAACGACTAATTTCCATAAATTGATTCCTGTATCATTAAAAAGAATTAAAAGTGATTAAATAATAATGAATTTTTTATTTGTATTTTATTAAAAAAAAACGAACAAATACTCACTGTTTTTGAATGTGCACCCGATGTGGTTTTCGTTGGTACTATTTTACTATTTTCAACTCGTACCAAAGTTCCAAAGACATCTGCTGAATATATAGATATGTAAATGATATACATGAAATATATGTTGTAATTAGTAATAATAAAATTGAAATATAGATGTTGAAATAATATATGCCCTTACCCTAGGATGCACGGATTCGCGCAAAATCAACCCCGTGCAGTATCCGATTCGCGCGGGGGGCGGGTGCGGGAGCGATTCGCGTGGGATTCGCACGGGATTCGCCACCTGGCGAATCCCCCCAAATATCAAAAAAAAAAAAAAATGGATTCGCGAATCGGGTGCGCCAACCTCGCGAATCCGATGGTTTCCGGTGGTTGGCTTCAATATGCCGCTGCGGTGGTCGGATTTCAGAGGGCGGCGGCGGTAGGGGCGGCGACCTCCTGCCGTTGTTCAATCGGTGTGAGACACAGATAGAGGGGGGGTGAGTGAGAGGCGAGTGTGGCCGGAGAGGCGGCGCTTCAAACGACGGCGGCGGTGGCGATTCCTCACCTTGATTCCGCCGGGGAAGAAGAACGAGGGAGGTGGCGCGGGCTGGCTATGTCCTCGTGTGTGTGGGTGTGCGACAGAGGGAAAGAGAGAGGTCAGAGAGAAGAGAGAGCAGCTGTGAGAGAGAGAGTGTGCGTGTGAGCGTGTGTGGCTGAGTGTGTGTGAGTGAGTGTGTTTTAGTGTGTGTGTATTAGGTTAAAAGAGAGGGATTGGACTTGGGCCTTTGAGTTATTATAATGGATTTGGGCTTCTAGTTTCATTAAAAAGGAATTTGATGGACTACAAAATTTGGGCCTTTAATAAATTTTAATTCTTTAAATGGTCATATATATATATATATATATATATATATATATATATATATATATAGCACAGACGTATCCTTCACGAATCGCACCCTATAATTTTTAAAAATCCGTATCCCTGCACCCGAATCGTATCGCTCCCGCACCCGCCCCCTCGCACCTATGCAACATAGCGCTTACCGAATTCTTCTTTTTTGTCAAACTTTGATTCTATATCCTTGAACTCAATAAAATTGTATTGTATCTTCATGTCAATACTATCAAATGTTTCGGTCACAACGGTGTACTTTTTGAGAATCAATTCTTTTTCAGGATGTATGCTAGGATATCGCCGATCAACCTGTCTAACCTGTCCATTAGAGATTAAATATGTCTTATCCACCTCACATTTTCGGACAAAATTATCTATATTTCCATTGAACATTATTGCTCCAATTTGGACACCTTGCAAAGTTCATAAATGTAAACATTCATTTGAAATATATTTGTAAGTTTAAATTTTGGTATAAGACTCACCTCGTTGTCCATCGGTATCAATTTCTTCACCCTTGTACTTAAGTTAATTCCACAAACTATTTCATGTCCAATTCGCAAAACTTTCAATCGTATTGAGGAGAACTTTTGATTTGTATCTAAAGTTCTTAGTGGTTGTGTTGAATCGATCGACAACATAATTTTTGCAATTAAAAAAAATAATGAAATCTTCAAGTAATAAGTGTTTGGTGAGCAACATCATGGCATTTTTGTACTATATCAAGTAATAAAACGTGATGTTGCTCGCCGGATGCCATAATGAAATATATCCCACATTTATTTTTATTATTTTAAGGCGTGTTATGATAATTTTTATATCAAATTAAATAAGTGTTTGTAATCTTTAAAATGATATGTATATTAATTATTTTTATATTATACATATTTCATAAAACAAATCAAACAAAATTGAATAGAAGTACAAAGAGAATAAGACAAATGATAGAAAAGACATCAAGCTAAAAAGAAGAAAAAAGAAAGGAAAAAATCGATTGTCGCTGAAAACAATTGAAAAAAAGAATGCAATTAGAAGACTAATAATAAAAATAAAAATAAAAGCATTCATCTTGACTTCATCAATATAAAAAAAGAGAAAGAAATGGAAAGAGAGAACATGAAGATTAATAGAAAGAAGAAGAAGGAGCGCAATAAGCTTAATGATTAAACAAAGAGAAAAACAGAGCAATAACATAAAAGAATGCGAGATTCTTTTTCCTCCGCAAAGAAAGAAACATAGCATAAATAAACAAGGGTTAATAGCCAAAAAATACACGAACTTTCACCGAATTTGCAAATTGCACATGACCTTCAAAAATAGCCCCAGAATACATGACCTTTCAATTTAATCGTGATTTTCACCCGACGAGAATTCCGATCAGGGCTAAGTTTGACCGGTGATTATGTGGACATTACATGGCATATTACGTGGCTAATTATACACGCTGTTAAAATATGTGTAAAAAACGACGTCGTTTTTTACTAATTTTAACACCACTCACCTTTCATCTCCTTTGAAGCACCAGTGCACCACCTTTTACACTTACGGTTGAATTTTGGAGGGAGATAGAACGTCGAAGGGTTTGAGGCGAATCAAAGAAAAATCGAAGGAATTTCTTCTACTATTCCGGCAGCGAACAAGCGACGAAGGCAAAGAGCTACGTTTGAAGAGCACGTCTGAAATCGAAGGAAGATAGAAGGTGGATTTGAGAGTGTGATAGCATGACTGGAAGGTATGAAAGTAAAATTGCGAATTTCAAAGTGATATGAGATAGTTCTTAAGTTTTGTATTTCGCAATCGTTTAGGGTTTTGAAAATGATTTTTTTTCGCAGTGATTACTTCACACTGTTTGTTCATCATGGCGGAGAGTTTCGTGAAGTACAGGATGCTTACAATGGGGGTCAAAAGGTAGGGTTTCATGACCTTGATGTAGATAAGTTTGGTTTTTTTTATTTGAAGGATTTAGTGGAGAGTTTGGGTTATTCTAGATGGGCTAAGTTAGTGTCGCAGCCCGTCATCTAGCCAGTGATAGCGTAGATTGGGTATCGATACGACTAATGAAAAGATAGGGTAAAAACAAGCGAACTAGAAGACTCATCAAGCGGAAGTTACTAATAATTCAAGTAAAAGCAATAAAATATCATCAAACTTAATAGAAACATGGTCGGCTTCATACATTCAAATGTATCAAGGTTCTAGTCAATGAAAACAAAAGGGAGTATAGTTAAATATTTACAATGATTCATAAAGTTCAGGGTAGCACAGCATAACGTGATCAGACTATATATATGAAGACATATAGCTGAGAGTAACAATCCTAATTAAGTTCATAGCTAGTCTTCAACTAATCACACTACCGTATAGGAGTAAAATACGGTACTAAAAAGGGTCGTCTATGAACAACAGCCCTCCAGCGATCCCCCAATCTCTCTCCTTGCTCATCCTGCACATTTAGAAATACATGCAGGGCTGAGTATAAAATACTCAGTGGACATAAGCCGAAAATAAACAATCTCACTCTTAGAGCTATACAATTAACTTGCCATTTATAAATCACACAGGGGTTTTTCTTTAAAAGAACCTGTGTAAGCAATTGATAAATTATAAGCATCATAAAGTAATGAAAAATAGACTGCAGTCATAAATACTTAGCATGTAGTACCACTTCTACAACTTATCATCATCATGGTACTGAGAAGTAGGCCTCCTTCTCAAGCACCGTAACCGGCCGACCTGACAGTCGGCTCACGGTCATTTCTGACCGGCCAACCCGGTATACAGCTCACAGTTACCTCCGTGTACACAATCCCGCATTTGGCAGGACCCGAAATCGTTTCATCCGTAGAGGGTAACATACAGGCTCGTCGTCATCAAAACTCGGCAAGTTAATTAGTTCAAACATCAATTTATCTCAAATCATCTTAAAACTTATAGACATCATCATAATCATTATTTAGAAAGCCTGTAATAGAGGTATTAGAAAGTAATGCCCACCTGGAAATCTTAGCTTTGGTCCTCGTACTTCGGAGAAATCCTACTTATGCCCTTGACTCGTGTCTTCAGATATCATCATTGGCATAGACGATTCATGTAATAAAATAAACGTCAATCAGACAAATCCTCACTAGGTTTACTATTCTCATCTAAGTACTAGTCTTCCCTTCTCATTGTTCCTTGTAACTAATCACTCTTCGTAACCAAAACACTTTTATAATAATACTTCCTAATTATTCATTGATTCCATTATCAACCACATACCAAAGTTTTAAGTTAATATGTTCATTAAGGAAAGACTTCTAAATTCACAAACCCAGATAACCCTTAGCAATCACAAACTAAAGTTATGAGGTTATATCACATTCTTTAATATATACTCGATAATTCACATAATGCTTAATGATATTACTAAGTGGTGTAATATCATAAGAGAACCAATTTGGTTAAGTAAATTAAACTCGGAAAAAGTGTTATATATATATATAAACATATATATATATATATATATATATATATATGTATCCCATTAGCATTTTTATGAATTACTAAGGTGTATAGTTATCGTCATTAACACATGCAATTTACTAAATCAAAGGTAGGTGTACTTTGTGAAAAACCATACTTGACTTCATATACTCTGTCCCAACTTCAAGCAATAAACTGCTTTAACTCGGAACTCTCCTGGGTTTGGGACTCATACCGTTTGAAACCTCTTGAAGTCTAGTTTCATTTAAAAAAAAAAAAATTAGGTTGCAAAACTCTATGTGGTTTAGGAGATATATATAACCATTTTCCTATAGTCTACCATATTCGACAGTTTTGTGCAACTGAAAGTTTTGATTTTTGAAAAATAGTAGATCTTGTCAAAATAACTTGAAATTTTATGGGTAGCTAGATAACATGCTTACCTTGTGTATATAAAAAATTTGGAAACCATAAACTCAGAATAAGCTACTGGAAAAGTGACTCTAATATCAGTTTCTTCCACACTTCCGGTAGAAAATTGCAGTTGGAGACTCATAATTTAAAAGGGTATCAAACGATGTCCAAAATACCTCAAATTTTACATGAACGTTCCTAACACTTATATATACATACCATAAAAATTTCAAGTTTTTTGGGTATCAATAACCCTGTCGAATTCAATCAAGTCAGTAGCTTAAAAGCTAGCCAATTAACTCATCAACCTAGTCCATTTTAAGCATATAGCCAAGCATACTTTATTTCTTATCAAACCAATTCATCATAATCTTTATCAATCATCTTTAATCATCATTTTAATCCATCAACAATCATAGCTACAATCTCATAAGCTCATTTTTTTTATACTCTAGCCCTTACTTTCTTCATGAACTTCAATTTTCCAACATCACACAACCAACATCTTTATAAACCATATCTCAAAATCAAATCATGCTTTTCACTCAAAGACCAATAATTAACACCTTAATAGCATGCATATACTAGTTAGAAGATGACAAAATTTTAGAAGACTTCCAACCCTAGTATTTTCGAAAATTACAAAGAAAAGATAAGGTGATATTTTCATGCTTTGATCCTCTATTTACATGCTCATAAAGCTTAGATATAAGTAGATTCATGTGTTTAGAAGCTTACTCTATGATTTTTGAAGAGGAAAGTATAGCTCCTCCTTCTTGAAACCAAGCTTTCTATCACACTCTAGCTTTTGATTTATGGAGATAATGATGTTTTGAGCATGATTTAAGAGCTTTCTATGGTGTAGAATTGATCTATGGTGCTTTGGTTATGCCCAACAATGGAAAGTGTTGATGCAGAAAGAGAGAGAAAAGTGAGATGAAAGGGACGGCTGCTATGGTGAGGATGAAAGAGAAAGGTGTTATACATATATAACCTCATTTACTTAGCCATCAAGTATTGGATAATAAGACATGCTTAATTATCCACTTGCATAAATATCTTATCCATCTATCCACTTGCTTTGACTTCTTCCGCACCAGAGCAGAGCTCGACTTCAGCTCTGCCACTCAGAGCAGAGCAGAGCTCAGCTTTCAGCTCTGCCATCAGAGCAGAGCTCGTCTTCAGCTCTGCCTCCAGAGCAGAGCTCGACTCAGCTCTGCCTCTAGAGCAAAGCTCGACTTCAGCTCTACTTCCAGAGCAGAGCTCGACTCAGCTCTGCCTCCAGAGCAGAGCTCGACTTCAGCTCTGCTTCTAGAGCAGAGCTCGTCTTCAGCTCTACCTCCAGAGCAGAGCTCGTCATCAGCTCTGCCTCCAGAGCAGAGCTCGTCTTCAGCTCTGCCTGCAGAGCAGAGCTCGTCTTCAGCTCTGCCTCCAGAGCAGAGCTCGTCATCAGCTCTACCTCCAGAGCAGAGCTCGACTCAGCTCTGCCTCCAGAACAGAGCTCGACTTCAGCTCTGCCTCCAGAGCAGAGCTCGGTTTTAGCTCTGCTGCCAGAGCAGAGTTAAAAACTCGCCAGAGCAGAGCTGACTGACTCAGCAGAGCAGAGCTAACTGACTCGGCAGAGCAGAGCTAACTGACTCGGCCAGAGCAGAGCTCAATTTTAGCTCTGTCACCAGAGCAGAGCTCGGGTTTTCAGCTCCGTCTCCAGAGCAGAGCTAGGCTCAACATCAGCTCTGCTTCCAGAGCAGAGCTCGGATACGCCAGAGTTCGGCTCGCCAGAGCTGCCACCGACTAAACAAAGAAAAGAAAAATTTTAACTTCTTCTTAGTTCAAACAACATCTCTATACATCCTTATTTCCTCAAAGTATTTCATTTACTAGACTCATCATGAAAATATAATAGCTCATACTATTGGGATATCTCATCTCATCATAAGATTATTTTTATATCTCGGTGCTCTTAAAAAAATAAATCTCAAAATATTTATAAACAGGTAAAAAGCGGGGTGTTACATCCTACCCCCCTAAAAAAAAATTTCGTCCCGAAATTTACGTTATTTACCTTCGGGAAAAAGCTCGGGTACTTCTCCTTCATCTTCTGCTCAAGTTCCCAAGTTGCTTCTTCTTGGCCATGGTGTCTCCATTGGATTTTCACCAAAGCAATTGATTTGTTTCGCAACTGCTGTATTTTCCTATCTAGAATAACTTCTGGCCTCTCCTCATAGCTCAAGTCCGGTTCCAGGGATACTTCTTCTTGGTGAAAGACGTGTTTTGGATCAAACACGTACTTCCTCAGTTGAGATACATGAAAAACGTCGTGGACGTTTGCGAAGTGTGGTGGCAACGCAAGTCTGTAAGCAACGGGGCCTACTTTCTCTAGTATATCATACGGTCCTATGTACCTCGGTTTGAGTTTTCCTTTCACTCCGAATCGATGCACTCCTCGATATGGGGAAACCTTCAGAAAAACTTTATTTCCCACATCAAAATGAATCTCTGTTCTTCTGGTATCTGCGTAGGACTTCTGACGATCTTGGGCCTCCTTGATTCTCTGACGAATCTGTCGCACGGTAGAAATCATTTCTTCTACTGCTTCAGGTCCAAGTATCTTTCTTTCTCCTACTTCGTCCCAATAGAGCGGAGATCTACACTTCTTCCCATACAAGGCTTCATATGGAGCCATGTTACTAGTTGACTAGAAACTATTATTATAAGCAAACTCAATTAAGGGCAAAACTTGTTCCCATTGGGTTCCTTTGTCTAGCACAACAGTTCGGATCATATCTTCCAGAACTTGTATAGTCCCTTCAGATTGTCCGTCTGTCTGAGGATGAAAAGCTGTACTAAAGTTCAATTTAGTACCCAACTCCTTCTGCATGCTTATCCAAAACCGTGAGGTAAATTTGGAATCTCTGTCGGATGTAATCGTCATCGGTACTCCATGCAGTCGTACTATCTCTCGCACATAGATCTGAGCTAGCTTGTCAGATCCATAAGTAATCGAAATAGGTATAAAATGGGCACTCTTCGTTAATCTATCAATGACTACCCAAATGGCTGTGTTTCCTCTTTTCGACTTCGGCAATCTAGTGACAAAGTCCATAGCTATGTGATCCCACTTCCATTCGGGAATCTCTAACGGGTGTAGTTTGCCATATGGTCTTTGGTGTAGTGCTTTTACTTGTTGACATGCCAAACATCTTTCTACGAAAGCTGCTATCTCTCTCTTCATTCCTTCCCACCAAAACCTAGTTTTCAGATCTTGGTACATCTTCGTGCTTCCTGGGTGTGCGGTGTAGGGGGTGTCATGAGCTTCGCTCAAAATTTCATTCTTCAACTCATCTTTATCAGGCACACACAATCTTCTTTCGTATAAGATGGCATTGTCTGCCGCTTCTTGATAACTTTCCATTTTCTCAGTTCGAATCCTCTTACGCAATTTCTCCATTTTCTCATCTTCTTGTTGCGCCCCGATAATCCTTGATCGCAAATCCGGTGCAATACTCAATGTGGCCAATACGACCTCTGTCGTTTGTGGTGGTAATATAACTTCTATGTTCATTCTCTCGAATTCTCTGATCAAGTCCTTTTCTTGGGTAAGGAGAAATCCCAATTCTACTTGATTACTTCTACTCAAAGCGTCAACTACAACGTTAGCCTTTCCAGGGTGATAATTAATTCCACAATCATAATCTTTTACTAACTCGAGCCATCTTCTCTGTCGCATATTGAGATCCTTTTGCTCGAAGAAATATTTGAGACTTTTGTGATTGGTGTATATCTCACACCGTACTCCATAAAGATGGTGTCTCCATATCTTCAATGCGTGTACCACTGCTGCTAATTCTAAATCATGCGTCGGATAATTCATCTCATGTGGTCTAAGTTGTCGTGAAGCATAAGCTATCACTTTTCCGTCTTGCATAAGTACACATCCTAAACCATTCTTTGACGCATCTGTGTAGACATCGTACTCTTTATCTGCCCTTGGAACAGCTAGCACTGGAGCAGTGGTGAGTCTCTTATTCAATTCTTGGAAACTTCGCTCACACGCGTCAGTGCACTCATACTAGGAATGGCAATGGGCCGGATCTGGACCGAATCCTACTTGGTCCAGATCCAGATCCATGTTTTTTTATTTAGATCCAGACCCAGATCCATGAGATCCACTGGATCTCGGGTCCAGACCCGGATCCATAGTATTTTACAAAATAAATTCTAAGCTAATTAAATATTAAAATAAAATTCATAATAATCCTAATATTGAAACGATCTGCCTCTCAAACACATTCTGTGAGATGGACTTGGGATTATTTCTGTGAGACATACAATCAATTTTATGTCTCTGTCTCTCAAACACATTCTGTGAGATGGATTTGGGATTGAGGCAAAGCAGTATGAGGAGACCTTTGACTTGCTCGATCTGCCAAAAACTTTTCAGACAACTAACAACTCTTGAAGAATGTTCTCATCTATGTGAGTTTTGTTTACCCTCTTTTTCTTGAGAATTCAGGTGATTTGGGATTGTCTGCCTCGATCCCAAAACGATCTGCCTCTCAAACCACTGCCTCAAGGAAGGAGATTTCAAGTGCGCTGCTGCTGCTGCTCATGCTGCTCTACTCTGCAGCAGACCGGAGGTGGGGAAGGCCGGAGGGGCTGCTACCGGAGGTGGAAGGAGGTGCGGCGTGCGCTGCTCTGCTCACGCTGCTCTGCTCTGCAGCAGACCGGAGGTGGGGAAGGCCGGAGGGGTTGAGCGGCGCAGGTGCAGGTGGAGGATAGGCGAGGCTGGCGAGCGGCGCAGGTGGGATGGAAGAAGTAGGGTTTTCACTTTCCAAATCTGAAATGGATTTTTAAATTGTAATTGTAGAAGTTTGTGTTTTAGGGTTAGGATAAAAATAAAATAATAAAAATATTATATATTTAATATTACCGGGTCCAGATTCGGATTTGGACCGGATCTGGACCGGATCTGGGTTTTATATCTTCTACTCCAGATCCGGATCCGGTTTTTTAGAGAGTGCTCCAGATCCGGTCCAGATCCGACGGGTCCAAAATTTGTAAGGTCCAGATCCGAAAAAAAGGGTCTAGATCCGCGGATCTGGACCGGGTCTCGGATCCATTGCCATCTCTAACTCATACTTGACATCCTTCTTTAGCAGGTGCGTTATTGGCTTAGCAATTTTTGAAAAGCCCTCAATGAACCTTCGGTAATAACCTGCTAACCCTAGAAAACTGCGTATTTCATGTTGCGTAGTTGGTGATCTCCATTCTTGTACAGCTTGTACTTTTGTTGGATCTACCTCAATTCCCCTTGCAGAAACGATGTGGCCCAGAAAATTGACTTCCTTGAGCCAAAACTCGCATTTGCTAAACTTAGCGTAAAGTTTCTCAACTTGCAATTTCTCTAACACGATCCTTAGATGTTCTTCATGTTCCTGTTTACTTCTCGAGTAAATCAAGATATCATCGATGAAGACTACCACGAACTTATCTAAGTATTCGTGGAAAACCCGGTTCATGAGGTCCATGAACACAGCAGGGGCATTCGTTAGTCCAAAAGGCATCACTATAAACTCATAGTGTCCATATCTTGTACGAAATGCCATTTTCGGAATATCCTCTGACCGTATCTTCAGTTGATGGTATCCCGATCTTAAATCAATCTTCGAAAAAGTATTCGCCCCCTGTAGTTGGTCGAACAGGTCATCTATTCGGGGCAGAAGATACTTGTTCTTCAGCGTCACCTTATTCAACTCACGATAATCGATGCATAACCTCAAGCTGCCATCTTTCTTCTTGACGAAAAGAACTGGTGCTCCCCACGGGGAAACACTGGGTCGAATGAAACCCATGTCCAACAATTCCTGCAGTTGGAGCTTTAATTCCTGTAACTCTGCCGGTGCCATTCTATAAGGTGCTTTTGATATTGGTGCGGCTCCGTGCTCAAGGTCGATTGTAAACTCGAGTTGCCGATCGGGTGGTAACCCTGGCAAAGCTTCAGGAAAAACGTCTTGATACTCCCGCACAACTGACACGTCGTCGATGTTTGCCTTTGATTCCTCGTTTTGATTTAAGTATACAACGTACGCAGTTGTATCATTCCTCTCCAAAAGCTTTTTGGCTTGTAGCGCTGAGATGATTGGCGTCTTTTTCCATTTCCTTTCAATGCCAATAAAAGAGGTAGACTCTTGGCCGGGAGGTTGAAAAGATATGCGTCTCTCCTTGCATTGTATCGTCGCATGGTTTTCCTCTAACCAATCCATTCCCAATATAATGTCTAAATGCCACATAGGCATTACCCTCAGGTTTCTAGCCTTAAGCTTAATTGATCCCAACTTAAATTCTAAGTTAGGACACACACGTGAAACCGTAAAAGTTCTGCCTATGGGAGTGGTTACCCTTAGATGTTGTGGAGCAGGTTCTACGTTCAGTTCTAACGTATCCACGCACGGAATGGAGATAAAAGAATGCGAAGCTCCAGTATCAAATAATATTACTATGGGTACTCCTTTTAACTCACCCATACCTGCTAAATTTCCTTGATTCCCATTCTTCGCTTTCTGATCAATGGCAAACACTCTCTGGTGATGTCGCTGATTCGCCTGCGGGGCTAGAGGTCGCCTTCCCGCCTGATGTGGTTGGTAAGCTTGTTGTTGGCGCTGTGGCGGCGGTAACGGTAGATGTCCTTCCATAGCCCTAAGCTGTGGCTGGAACGGTTTTGGTCGCCCTCCGCCTCCACTTTGCTGACGATTAGGACATTGATTTGAATAATGTCCAGCCCTTCCACAGGTATAGCAGTTGTTCGTTCCACTCTTGCATTCTCCCAGATGTAGCTTGTAACATTTCGGACAAGGGGGTATCCCTCGAGGTCCGTGTGGTGTTGCCGGAGGTCCAGCATAAGGTCGCTTATCTCTATTTTGAAATTGTGGTGGTACATTCTGGTACTGCCATGGCTTTTTAAATTCTTGACTTCGGTCTTCCCATTTCCTCTTTCCTTTCTGTCCCTGTCCCGAAAAGGTTGATTTCCCCTCTGAGGGTTCGGGTTCGACTGGGGTACAGAAATTTGACTCGTCTTTTCTGGCTGCATTGCCAGTTCCATATCCAATGCTCGATTTAAAGTTTCAGCATATGACAACGCACTCTGACTTGCCAAGACAACTCGTATCTCTTGCTTTAGTCCAGAGCAAAACAACTCTGACATCTTCTCGTCCGTATCTACTCGATATGGTGCATATCGAGCCAAATCACAAAACAGACGATCGTACTCAACTACTGTTTTGTTTCCCTGCCTCAGATTTACAAATTCCGTCTCCTTCTTCTTTCTATAACTTCGTGGTACATATTTTTCGCACAGCGCTATCTTAAATTGCTCCCAAGTTAGAGCAGCCATCTGTTCTGGGGTCATGGTTTTCTGCTTTGCTTCCCACCAAAAATCCGCTGATCCCTTAAGCTGATATGACATACACATAAGACGCTCGGGATCATCACATCGCAGAAATCTAAAAATTCGCTCCATGCTTCTTATCCATTCTTCAGTTTCCGCAGGATCTCCAGACCCATTAAAGGTAGGTGGATTTTGCCTCAAAAAGAGTTCTTCTATTCTTCTTTCTGGCTGTGGAGGGGGTGGTGGTGGCGTAGGTTCTCTTTGTTCCTCCTCTTCCTCTTCTTGATTTCTATATCTCCTTCTTGGCGGCATTCTTTAAAAAGAAAACATACGTCAGCTCTTAAAACTAGTTCTTCTAAATTATCGATCTTAGGGTTCTTACTCAACATCCTACTACTTCTATAACATTACATTTCTTAGTGGAAAATCTCTTTTTGTATTCAACATCATAATATGAAAGCATAAAATAAAACTCTTATTTATAAAAGACCCTCGGGTCATCATCATATATATATATGAAAATTGCCTCTTACGAGGACTTTTACAAAAAGGGATATATACAGCAAAAAGTCCCTAATACATACTATGACGCTCTATCAAAATGGTCTTCATACGTACTAGGCATCTATATATGTTAGATACCGATATACACACTATACTATGCATCTCTATCTATATACATCTATCTTCATATAAGCATCTCCATCCCATCATCATATGTAGCTACTCTCACACAGACCCATCCCGTCCCACCGAAAGCATCTCCGGATACTCTACTTCCCGCATCATCTACTGTCATATCCTCTCTGGGCTCAATCTCCTCATCCTCACTAGGCTCAGTCTCCTCACTATCATCATCATCCTCTGTCTCATCCTCCACATCTGTGTCTACCATCGGGTAACAAACAGGTGGCTCCGGAATAGGCTCCCATACATCGACTCCATCAGCAGTGGTCCGACGCCGTAGTGGTCGGGTCTGTCCATGCCCAACTGTCATCTCTGGCGTCTCCCCGTCTGGGTCCTCATCATCACTATCAATCGGGAACGGATGAGACGGTCCCTCCTGTGCATCTCTGGATGGTGGGTATAGAATAGGATGCATATAATGCTGAAACTCAAGTGTGCCAGGCTCAGGTAGAGGAGTAACACTCGGGTAAGGATCAAAAGGCACATACTCAGTACAAGGCATCGGAGATGGAATAGGTGGTATAATCTCTGAAGGAGGCAATGAAAATGGTGATGTCGCTGGGGCCGGCTCCCAAGGGGGCAGATCAGCACTGGGAAAGGGTATCAATGTCAAATAATGAAATGGATCAAAGTCTATGTATGGCGTCCCAGTCTGCAGAATGCCCGACTCCGGAACAGCAGAATCCGGGATAATGGGCTCAAAAGCAACGGCCTTATCAGGTACGAATGGCTCCGGAATATACGGAACCTCATCAACTGGGGGTGCAAGTAAGATCGAAAAAGGATCTGTCGGAGGAGGGGGTGCATCATAAGGTGGTGGTGGGGGATCATCAAATACAAAGTAGCGGTGACTAATCATCGCTACAAAACCCCTAAAATCTACACACTCGAATCGTCCAAACTCATCCCTAACGATACACTGCGGCACCAGGGAAGCCGCCCAATCCTGCCATCCAGGTGGCAACAGTGGAATCAAAAGTGTGATAGCTGTCGCGTCATCAATCCCATATGCGGTAGTCTCTAGCCATCGTCTATGATAATGTGCTACAAACTCACCCAACGTGTCACCCTCCTGTGGCCTAATATCTCGAAACCATCGACACATCATCTCTTCTAAATGTCGCTGCATCCTGAAATAAAATTCTAATTTCTATCACATCAAGGATAAAGAACTTACTTGATATATCTCAAACAATGACATACTCAATCTCGTTTGGTACGGTGGTGCATTGGCTATTCTAGCCTCAATATTTCTCCATTTATTCCAAAACCACTGGCTCACGTCATTTTCCATCACCTCAAGAAGTTCCATCCATCAAAACATTTCATATCTCGTTAGTACATCAAAACAACATTCAACATAAACAGAGTACAAAAATAACTCGTACCTCGATAAGCCGGAGGAGATGGGGCGCTGAGGTGTTGTTTTAGACTTACTCTCAATCTTACTTTCACTCTAGCCAAAGGATTCAAGGTAGGCTAGACTCAATCTCAAGGTAGGATTTAGTCTCATGAGTAAATGAGATCATAAGATTTACTCAACTCAAGGATAGTTGAAACCAATCATTTAACTCAATCGAGGAATTTTAACTCAATTAAAGAGTTCGAACTTAATCAAGAATGAAACTCAGAGCAAACGACCTGCTCTGATACCACTCTGTCGCAGCCCGTCATCTAGCCAGTGATAGCGTAGATTGGGTATCGATACGACTAATAAAAAGATAGGGTAAAAACAAGCGAACTAGAAGACTCATCAAGCGGAAGTTACTAATAATTCAAGTAAAAGCAATAAAATATCATCAAACTTAATAGAAACATGGTCAGCTTCATACATTCAAATGTATCAAGGTTCTAGTCAATGAAAACAAAAGGGAGTATAGTTAAATATTTACAATGATTCATAAAGTTCAGGGTAGCACAGCATAACGTGATCAGACTATATGTATGAAGACATATAGCTGAGAGTAACAATCCTAATTAAGTTCATAGCTAGTCTTCAACTAATCACACTACCGTATAGGAGTAAAATACGGTACTAAAAAGGGTCGTCTATGAACAACAGCCCTCCAGCGATCCCCCAATCTCTCTCCTTGCTCATCCTGCACATTTAGAAATACATGCAGGGCTGAGTATAAAATACTTAGTGGACATAAGCCAAAAATAAACAATCTCACTCTTAGAGCTATACAATTAACTTGCCATTTATACATCACACAGGGGTTTTTCTTTAAAAGAACCTGTGTAAGCAATTGATAAATTATAAGCATCATAAAGTAATGAAAAATAGACTGCAGTCATAAATACTTAGCATGTAGTACCACTTCTACAACTTATCATCATCATGGTACTGAGAAGTAGGCCTCCTTCTCAAGCACCGTAACCGGCCGACCTGACAGTCGGCTCACGGTCATTTCTGACCAGCCAACCCGGTATACAGCTCACAGTTACCTCCGTGTACACAATCCCGCATTTGGCAGGACCCGAAATCGTTTCATCCATAGAGGGTAACATACAGGCTCGTCGTCATCAAAACTCGGCAAGTTAATTAGTTCAAACATCAATTTATCTCAAATCATCTTAAAACTTATAGACATCAATCATTATTTAGAAAGCCTGTAATAGAGGTATTAGAAAGTAATGCCCACCTGGAAATCTTAGCTTTGGTCCTCGTACTTCGGAGAAATCCTACTTATGCCCTTGACTCGTGTCTTCAGATATCATCATTGGCATAGACGATTCATGTAATAAAATAAACGTCAATCAGATAAATCCTCACTAGGTTTACTATTCTCATCTAAGTACTAGTCTTCCCTTCTCATTGTTCCTTGTAACTAATCACTCTTCGTAACCAAAACACTTTTATAATAATACTTCCTAATTATTCATTGATTCCATTATCAACCACATACCAAAGTTTTAAGTTAATATGTTCATTAAGGAAAGACTTCTAAATTCACAAACCCAGATAACCCTTAGCAATCACAAACTAAAGTTATGAGGTTATATCACATTCTTTAATATATACTCGATAATTCACATAATGCTTAATGATATTACTAAGTGGTTTAATATCATAAGAGAACCAATTTGGTTAAGTAAATTAAACTCGGAAAAAGTGTTATATATATATATAAACACACACACACACATATATATATATATATATATATGTATCCCATTAGCATTTTTATGAATTACTAAGGTGTATAGTTATCGTCATTAACACATGCAATTTACTAAATCAAAGGTAGGTGTACTTTGTGAAAAACCATACTTGACTTCATATACTCTGTCCCAACTTCAAGCAATAAACTGCTTTAACTCGGAACTCTCCTGGGTTTGGGACTCATACCGTTTGAAACATCTTGAAGTCTAGTTTCATTTAAAAAAAAAAAATTAGGTTGCAAAACTCTATGTGGTTTAGGAGATATAACCATTTTCCTATAGTCTACCATATTCGACAATTTTGTGCAACTGAAAGTTTTGATTTTTGAAAAATAGTAGATCTTGTCAAAATAACTTGAAATTTTATGGGTAGCTAGATAACATACTCACCTTGTGTATATAAAAAATTTGGAAACCATAAACTCAGAATAAGCTACTGGAAAAGTGACTCTAATATCAGTTTCTTCCACACTTCCGGTAGAAAATTGCAGTTGGAGACTCATAATTTAAAAGGGTATCAAACGATGTCCAAAAGACCTCAAATTTTACATGAACGTTCCTAACACTTATATATACATACCATAAAAATTTCAAGGTTTTTGGGTGTAGTAACCCGCTCTTTTATCAGTATTTTAATTACAGTATTGTGTGTTTATTTACCTATCTGCCAGCAATTGAAGTTTTATGTTTTCTATTATGCTTCTGAATTTATGAATCTTGGTGACAAAGTCACTTAGCTTACAAGATGCTTTATTTATCTTCGCGTGTTTAAGACCGCGATGAGAATCTTTGAGTTGATGAATGATTAATTCGAGTTATAACCAACTTAGCTAAGTTGTGTTATTTACCAAGATGGAGTTTATCTTCGCATGATTTATCAAGTCGTGAATTAATTCCGACTTCGAGGAAAATTAAATCCATGGATTTAATTTAAGTATTAGAATGACGAACGGATTGAATCTACGGATTTAATTTAGCTTTATCGATGTTAGCAAGCACGAAACCAGTATTTTTAATACTGAGAGTGACCGACACTGAAGGATTTTATTTAGATCTTTTATTAGATCACATCACTCGCCTACCCTATCACCTTTTTCAATCTACCTACTACTTTATCAAAAGAAGGATAAAGGAGTGAGCAAGGAGTGCTGCGAAAGCAACCCCTTCTCTATGGCCAAGGCAGCGGCAGCCCTGCCCATTGGCTGGGCAGCCGAAGGGCCGCCTGCTGCACCCCTCTCCCACACCACGCCACCTCCACGCCAGAGCAGCAGCAGCCACGGACAGCAGCCCCATAGGCTGAGCAGCCGAAGAGCCACACTCCACCTCCACAGCACGGCAGCAACAGCAGCAGCAGCAGCGCCCCCTCGACTTCCACGCCAGCGCTGCCCAACCAGCCAAGTCCACGCCAGCGCTGCCCAACCACAGCCGAGTAGACTAGGCTGTCTTTGCAGCCACCCTACGCCCTAGCTCCCAGTATAAATCCCCCTTCGACCCTTGAGCCCCCTTCCTCATTTCAGCACTCAAGCTTTCAGCAGCAACAGCAAGAAATTCATCCCTCTCGACGCCATGCACGGAGACGAGTAGAGCGAAGGTCAGCACTGCCCACGTACAAGTTTGAACCTCGACGATCGAAGAAGCGATGAACCATCGTGCTTATCCGACCAAAGCGCGCGACAACAGGTAACTCTCGACCTCTATTACTACTGTTTTCAGCATGAAAAACACGAACACTAGAAGCATGTTAAGTCACTTTTCCGGTAGAACCCATGGCTTGAAACCTTGGTTAAACGACGAGAACTTTAGGCTTTAAACGTAGATGAACTTGAACAAGCACAGCATGCTCACATAGGAATAGATTAGGGCCGACGTACGAGTGAGAATCGAGGCAAGAAAGGACGAAGAACCCTAGTTTTGGAAACTGGAAATCCCCATCGTTCTGCCCAGAAACGCCAGAGCAGAGCTGGAATGGCCAGAGCAGAGATGGAATTGCCAGAGCAGAGATGGAAATTTCAGAGCAGAGCTGAAAGGCCGAGCAGAGATGAAAGACCGAGCTGAGCTGAGAGGCCGAGCTGAGCTGAAAGGCCGAGCAGAGCTGAGAGGCCGAGCAGAGCTGAGATGCCAGAGCAGAGCTAGAAAATGCCAGAGCAGAGCTGAAATTTCCAGAGCAGAGCTGGAAACACCAGAGCAGAGCTGGAAGTTCCAGATCAGAGCTGGAAAACGCCAGAGCAGAGCTGACCAGAGCAGAGCCGAACATCCAGAGCTGACTTCAACCGTCAGAACTAACTCGCCAGAGCTGACTTTAGAAGCCAGAGCTGACGTTCCAGAGCTAAGTCACCAGAGCTGACTTTCGGAGGCCAGAGCTGACTTTCCCGAGCAAATCGCCAGAGCTGACTTTCGGAGGCCAGAGCTGACTTTCCAGAGCTAAATTCGCCAGAGCTGACCTAAAGGCCAGAGCTGACTTTCCAGAGCTAAAATCGCCAGAGCTGACTTTCCAGAGCAGAGAACAATGAGGCAGAGCAGACGTGAGATAGAGAGAGAAAGAACTTAGGGTGTTTGAGTTTCATTTCTTTTCCTTTACTCACGAAGGGAGTTTATTATTAATTAGCGATTTAGAACACCCTAAAGAGAGCAAATCAATATAGTAATTATTAGATCTCACGAGACGAAACCTAGTTGGTTTAATTGCTTTAATAACAAGGACTAGAGATAAGATTTCCCTTAGTATCACCTTAGTCTAATAAACAGAATATGAGCCATGCATAATTGCATTACGCATCCTCATTTATGATTAGATTTTCCACGATCTAAGATCTTGCGTTATTCTTTTCAATCAAGGTTGAACGCAAGAGTTAAGGCTTAGTCGTGAGTCACCACTACCAGGTGAGGTTTTCTTACGTATAAACTAAAACCATATCTTAGAATTGTTAAGACTTTATGCTTATGAGTTTTTAAATGATTGTCAATGCCTAAATGCTTTATGTTTTGTTATTAATTGCCTATCTGATGTTAATCGAATTCGGGTCCTGAGCAATTGATAGCTATCCTGCCAGGGCTAGTGTACACCCTTGTGATCGTGAGTCATCTAGCGGGTTGGCCGATCATAGTGTCCGTAGAGGGAGGCCTACCTCTAGGCACGAGTTACTGATATGGTGATTAATGATGTTAAAATGCCTGCGCGGGTTATTTATGAAAGAAATAGTATTTTTTTTGTAGTAAATACGAGTCTTTAAAGGAAAACCCTCGTATCTTACTACCGATGAAAGGCTTGACAATAAAATATTATGCATGTATGTATTTTTCGGCAAGTGTCCACTAAGTACTCCCGTACTTAGCCCTGCATGTATTTCTAAATGTGCAGGTTGAGCTGTGATCGGGGATGTGGTGTGCAAGCGGAGCTTTTGTCAATCTAGGCCGAGAGTTTCAGAGCTGAGTATATGTCTTCATACATATACTCGAGTTGTTGTTTTTCCGCTGCGAACACTAATTTTGCCAGATATCATGTCATTTATCAAAACAATATGTATGGTTTAACAATATCCTCAAACTCCTTAAGTACCCGTTTGGGTTAATATTATGTATGTCTCCTTTTGACCTCCGTCAATATCTGTTATTTTAATTTGCTTTTCTTATACAAACGTCGAGTCATCAAGAGGTTAGATATGCCCCTTTCTAATCCCGCTCCTAAATCCCCTCCCCTCGTCGCGATTTCCCCGAGTTCGCTATCCCTAGCGGGCGCGGCCGCGACATTGGGTATCAATAACCCTGTCGAATTCAATCAAGTCAGTAGCTTAAAAGCTAGCCAATTAACTCATCAACCTAGTCCATTTTAAGCATATAGCCAAGCATACTTTATTTCTTATCAAACCAATTCATCATAATCTTTATCAATCATCTTTAATCATCATTTTAATCCATCAACAATCATAGCTACAATCTCATAAGCTCATCTTTTTTATACTCTAGCCCTTACTTTCTTCATGAACTTCAATTTTCCAACATCACACAACCAACATCTTTATAAACCATATCTCAAAATCAAATCATGCTTTTCACTCAAAGACCAATAATTAACACCTTAATAGCATGCATATACTAGTTAGAAGATGACAAAATTTTAGAAGACTTCCAACCCTAGTATTTTCGAAAATTGCAAAGAAAAGATAAGGTGATATTTTCATGCTTTGATCCTCTATTTACATGCTCATAAAGCTTAGATATAAGTAGATTCATGTGTTTAGAAGCTTACTCTATGATTTTTGAAGAGGAAAGTATAGCCCCTCCTTCTTGAAACTAAGCTTTCTATCACACTCTAGCTTTTGATTTATGGAGATAATGATGTTTTGAGCATGATTTAAGAGCTTTCTATGGTGTAGAATTGATCTATGGTGCTTTGGTTATGCCCAACAATGGAAAGTGTTGATGGAGAAAGAGAGAGAAAAGTGAGATGAAAGGGACGGCTGCTATGGTGAGGATGAAAGAGAAAGGTGTTATACATATATAACCTCATTTACTTAGCCATCAAGTATTGGATAATAACACATGCTTAATTATCCACTTGCATAAATATCTTATCCATCTATCCACTTGCTTTGACTTCTTCCGCACCAGAGCAGAGCTCGACTTCAGCTCTGCCTCCAGAGCAAAGCTCGACTCAGCTCTGCCTCCAGAGCAGAGCTCGACTTCAGCTCTACCTCCAGAGCAGAGCTCGACTCAGCTCTGCCTCCAGAGCAGAGCTCGTCTTCAGCTCTGCCTCCAGAGCAGAGCTCGTCATTAGCTCTGCCTCCAGAGCAGAGCTCGACTCAGCTCTGCCTCCAGAGCAGAGCTCGTCTTCAGCTCTGCCTCCAAAGCAGAGCTCGTCTTCAGCTCTACCTCTAGAGCAGAGCTCGTCATCAGCTCTGCCTCCAGAGCAGAGCTCGACTCAGCTCTGCCTCCAGAGCAGAGCTCGACTTCAGCTCTGCCTCCAGAGCAGAGCTCGGTTTTAGCTCTGCTGCCAGAGCAGAGTTAAAAACTCGCCAGAGCAGAGCTGACTGACTCACCAGAGCAGAGCTAACTGACTCGGCAGAGCAGAGCTAACTGACTCGGCCAGAGCAGAGCTAACTGACTCGGCCAGAGCAGAGCTCAATTTTAGCTCTGTCACCAGAGCAGAGCTCGGGTTTTCAGCTCCGTCTCCAGAGCAGAGCTAGGCTCAAGCTCAGCTCTGCTTCCAGAGCAGAGCTCGGATACGCCAGAGCTCGGCTCGCCAGAGCTGCCACCGACTAAAGAAAGAAAAGAAAAATTTTAACTTCTTCTTAGTTCAAACAACATCTCTATACATCCTTATTTCCTCAAAGTATTTCATTTACTAGACTCATCATGAAAATATAATAGCTCATACTATTGGGATATCTCATCTCATCATAAGATTATTTTTATATCTCGGTGCTCTTAAAAAAAATAAATCTCAAAATATTTATAAACAGGTAAAAAGCGGGGTGTTACAGTTAGTATATGTCGAGCCTAAATCATATACATTTAGGGTAATCAAAACCGATAACGAGGTGATGGATATGTTGGGTTTCCTTACAAATGTTAATAGGTCAGTTAGCGTATTTGTGGATGGGGGGATTATGAAGAGTGATGCTGGGGAAAATGATGAGGGAGATGTTGTGGTAGATGATCAGGCTGATGATGTGGTAGATGATCAGGGAGATGATGGTGTAGATGATGTGGTAGATGATCAGGGAGATGATGATGGGGCTGAAGAGGTTACATACGAGCCTTCTCTTAAAGAGTTATTGTCAAACTTGCCTACTATAGATTTAAGTGGAGGGGATTGGGTACTAGAAAGCTATGATGGAGGATTAACAACTGAGTCAGAGGAAGACTATCTGCCCTCTATGAGAAAGACAGTGATGATGCAGATGATGATGCAGATGATGATGATAACAGGGAAACAGGTCCAGGTCCTAGCTCATGGGTAGGGGATTTGCTTAAGAAATGTAGTCCTGTTACAGAGGAAGAAAACAAATCAGATTATGAGGAATCTGACGATGATGAAATTAATTCCTCTGAGAGTGATGGGGAAGGTCAGCCTAAGCCAAAAAAAAGGAGGTATGATCCAAAAGCAGATGACAAAGACCTAGACCTTAAGCTAGGCCTTAGATTTGAGGATGGGTTTCAATGTAAGGCAGCTTTGACAAGCTGGGCAATAGCAAATGGTTGGTTCATTAGATTTAGAAGGGTGTCTAAAGACCAATGTGAGGCTATCTGCAAGCCTCCATGTGCATGGAGGGTGTATGCATCTGTTGTAAGCAAAGATAAAGCATTTCTGATTAAGTCACTTAAGGGGGAACATAGCTGTAAGAGGGCTACAAAGAACAAGTTACTAAGTTCTAAATGGATGGGAACAATCAGATGTTCCCAATAGCATGGGGAGTGGTCAGTGTTGAAAACGAGGTGAATTGGAGTTGGTTTGTCAAGCTTCTGGTAGATGATCTGGAGATAGGCACTGGAGAAGACTACACCTTCATCAGTGATCAACAGAAAGTAAGTAATCTAAAGATAATTTGGTTTATGCATTGAGCTTGTAATATGCACTAATACCTGTATCTTTCAAATATAGGGGCTTATTGTTGGATTTGTATACTGAAAGCAAGAACTTTATGCTTGTATACAATGATTCCTGTTATTCACTATTCTTATCTCCTATCTGATTGTGTTCATGATTGCATATGTATGTTCTTTATCTCTGTATAAGTAGATTATATGGTGTGTTGTAGATCACAGAAGACCATATAATTGGAATAACCTTAAGAGATATAATATGATCACAGCCGAAATAACTCTAGGACAAGTTATTGGTTTAGGCTGCAGTATAGATGGAAGTAGTTTGTCTTGGCTACTTGTCTATACTGGTACGTCATTACGTATTGATAGGACCAACAGTTGAGATGCATTCTTCTATCTGACTTAAGTGAAGAATCAAGATCTCGGTGACTCATAAATCTTAATACTAATAAGTATTCAGATATATATGTTAATTCGTATATCACTTTGACTTACTATGGGCGAGAGTTAAATACTAACTCGAGTACTCTGTATCTTGGGTGATAGCGGTTAATATATGATATTTGATTATCTGTATTAGTACCCGTATCCGGTATAGGATAATGACATCCCCTTAAGGAGCTCAATAAGGTTTATTACGCTAAACCCTGCAGGTTGATTAAGTTCAAGCGTAATAATAAAGTTTGAGTGGTACTGCTTAAGGAATTATTAAGAGATTAATTAATTTAAGCTGTCAGAGCTCTAATTAATTAATGGATGTCGGATATTTTAAATACGGAGATTTAATAAGTCTAAATACAAGCCCCGACTCATCACCGGCAATAAAGGGGTAAGTCAGTATCGGTTCTCTAGTGGAATGAACTGATATTTATAAATTAATTATGGTCTGGGCTGACCATGGATGAATTAATTTATTTGAGGCCCATCTTTATTCCTTGTATCTGGTCCCTGGGCTGGCCCAATGTCTCCTAGCCCAAGAAGACAGAATTTTCGGCCCTAGCACTGTAATTGGCGCCTCCTCCCTTATTTCTGTATTATTAAATACAGCTGTCAGCTCTCAGGAAAATACACTGATAAAATATTAGGGTTTGAGAGCAGAGGGAGGCGCAGAAAATCGTGAGGTCCATTCTGTCTTGGGAGTTCTCATAGCTCGTTGTCCATCCAACGTTGGGAATTGAGCGGGATACAGTCGAGAAGATCAGAGCTGGAGTCTGAATCATTCAACGCGATCGTCAATCATCTGTGCATCCAATTCTCAAGTAAGTATTTCCTAACACCTAAGTGCAGCTGTTAAATTCATAGGAGCATGTTAGGAATTAATCGTTGTATGGCAAATTAATAATAACCAAGAAACGATCATCGGGCAATCGAGTATTAATTCAATTTAATATTCCTTCAATTGGTATCAGAGCCCAGGATTATTTTCTTGGCTCTATTATTAATTTGTGTACGATTAATAATGTGCGTTGTTTTTAACTGCTGTTGTTCTTCGTGTTTCGTTGATTCGTGGGATACGTCGTTTGACGTTGTAATCGTTTTTCACCACGAGAAAATCCGTGGTTAGATTAGGATTTCAATTGTATTTGTTTTTCCGTTGTAAATCTGTAAAATTGAAGAATGAGACGAGGACGACGACGAATCAACGACGAGGAAGGTGTAAGGAGGAGCAACGGGCACGGAGCGAGCAAGGCCGCCGGCGCCAAGGGCTGCGCGCGCGCTGAGCGCCGCGCGCCCTTGCTGCTGCTGCTCGATGCAAGGCGTGGCGGGCGGCTGCTGCTGTGCGGGTCGGGCAGGGAAGGAGGCTGCAGCCGGCAGGGGCTGTGCGCGCTCGGGGGCCGCGCCTGCGCGCTTCGCGCGCTGCGCGCCCAGCGGGCGGCGCACTGCCGCTGCTGCCGCTGCTGCTGTCCACGCCGGGATGCCTGCTGGAGCTGCTGCCGCTGAGAGCGCCGGAGTCTGCTGCTGCTGTGCGCGCGTTGGAGGCGCGCTGGAGCCATGCGGAGGCTGCTGCCGCCGGTCTGCTCGCTCGTCGGGCGGCTGGGGCGGGGCTCGCCGACCGGCTGTGAGGCGCCAATGGCGGCTGTGCGTGAGGAGGCAGCGGCGCCTAGGGTTCCAAACCCTAGGTGGCTGCGTTTCAAACCCTAGGGGGCCCAAACCCTAGCTTGACGGGCCCATGTGTTCGGGCCGAGTTTTATCTTCAGTTTTTGGGCTTGTTTTTCTATTTTATTTTGTAATAGAATAGATGTTGGGTTTCCACGAATGGGTCACGAAGAATTTTAATTCTTTTATTACTGTTCTTTGCATGTCGTGGTTGTTAATCCCTTATGCTCTTTACCTGCCTTTTTGCACGTCTTTGCTTGTTAATATTTGTTTATTAATTGCGCTTAGACGAGCATGTTAGTAGGTTTGCCGTTTTCTTAAGCATGTTTTAGAATTCTGCGAGCATGTTTTACATGTTGCGTTCTAGAGAAGCATGTTTAGGTTTATGTGCTTGAGCATAACAAACCTTTTGAAAGAAAAAGACTAAGCAGTTTAATAATTTTTATGGTAATTAAAAATTATTTTAGACCTCCACATGCGGTCTCTAGACAAAGTGATTAGCAATATGAGTAAACGTCCACCCAACGTGGCTTACTTCATATTTGTTTTTCATAAGTTTGTCAGAAGAGGTTTCTATAAAAAATATTTAAACCATTAAAGTAGTGGGAGTTATGCAGTAAACGTCCACCCAACGTGGCTTACTTGTGTAATTTTCACAAGTACTTTGGAGAATGGATTTAAATAAGATAACCAAGAAAATTAAATTGAAAGCGGCATGGTCCTAGTGAGTATGCTAATTTCGAGAATTTAATTTTCAAGGTTAAAATGTGGTCATTGCTTAGATATCATATCAAGTACAATGTACAACTCCCAAAGGAGTCCCTTCTTGATGATGATATGGTCTAGTTAAGGTGCCAACTATTAATTTCCTTTGTCGAAAGGTTAAGTTGACATGGATGGAAATTAAATGACTAGGTAAATAGTCTGGTTGAGGAGTTCATGTGTAAACGTCCACCCAACGTGGCTTGCACATGGGATTCTTTGAGCCGTTGGAGGTTTCATTAATATTGTTTTATCAAAAGGTTACAATATTACTGTTACGAACTATATATTTTTTCATGTTCTTACATGTTTATTTGTTTACTTTCAGATATGTCTATGTCTCCGATTATTAACATTCTAGCAAACAATCCTCTCACCGGTCCAAATTACACTGAATGGAAACGCCATATTATGTATATTCTTGACGCTGATGAGCACAGTTTTGTGCTTACCACTCCACGTCCCGCGGCCTTAACTGATGAGTCGACTGATGCGGAACGTGAGGCGCATAAAAGGTGGCACAAGTCGAATAATATGGCCAAGTGCTATATTATGATGACTATGTCGCAAAATTTGCAACTCCAGCATCAGGTCATGGATGACGCAGCGACCATCATGTTAAACCTCAGCGAGGTTTATGGGGAGTCCGAGAGGTCTGCTCGTTTTAACTTGATGAGAGAAATCTTATCTTGTAAAATGAGCGAGGGCAGCTCGGTGCACGATCATGTCATGCATATGACAAATCTGTTTGACAGGCTTGATCTGCTAGGAGGGGGTATCGAAGGCGAAGCCAAGGTCGATATCATCCTCAATACTCTCCCCAAGACTTTTGAGCATTTCCGTCTCAATGTCGTTATGAGCAAGGCCAACTATACTCTTAATGAGTTGTTGAATGCTCTAGTTTCGGCAGAGGGGGTCATGGGCACGCGAAATGGGAAAGAGGTCCTTGTTGCTGCCAAGGGATCTACTTCTTCGTCGAAAGGCGGGAAAAAGAAGTGGAAAGGTCCAAAGGGCAAGCATGACCATGAGGCTAGTGGGAGCGGTAAAGCCAAAGTTGATGGCCCTAGCGGCGGCGTGAACAAGCCGACAGCCAAGGGAAAGTGCTTCAAGTGCGGCAAGGTTGGGCATTGGAAGAAAGATTGTCCAGTGCTCAAGGCAAAGGGACAAGGTACGTCACAAGTTTTAGTAACAGAAACATGTTTAGCTTCGTTTTCTACTCATTCGTGGGTAGTGGATACGGGGGCAACTGACCATGTTTGTTACACCTTGCAGGGGTTCAACCCAACAAGGGAGCTGGCAAGTGATGAGATCACCATCTCCATGGGCAATGCGTCGAAGGTCGCAGCTGTTGCTATTGGAGATTTATCTTTATGTTTTGGTGATGACATTTTAGTTTTGAGAGATATTTTGTATGTGCCGGAGTTTCGGCGGAACATAATTTCTGTTTCAAAGTTGTTTTTGAATGGATATTCTGTTACTTTTGATGGGGGTGTCTCTATCATGAGAGATAACAAGATTATTTGTTCTGGAATTTTGAACAACTCTCTCTATACTATTACATGTCCAATGAATAACTCTGTCCATGTTGCATCTACATCACAAATTCTTCCAAATCCAAATAAGAGAAAATATTATTCTCATGAGCAATATACACATACTTGGCACCTAAGATTAGGCCACATCAATCTAAATAGGATCCAAAGGCTCGTTTCAAATGGAATCTTGAAAGATTTTCAAGCTGTGCCATTCAGAACCTGCGAATCCTGTATAGAGGGAAAGATGACGGCAAGGCCTTTTAAGGCAAAGGGGAATAGGGCCTCGGATGTGTTAGAATTGGTTCACTCTGACTTGTGTGGACCTATGTCCACTAGAGCTCGTGGAGGGTATGAGTACTTCGTCACTTTCATTGACGATTACTCAAGATATGGGTATATTTACCTACTTCAACGCAAGTCTGAATGCTTTGAGAAATTCAAAGAATTCAAGGCGGAAGTGGAGAAGAGAACGGGTAAATCTATCAAGTCATTGCGGTCTGATCGTGGTGGCGAATACCTCGGGAACGAGTTTCTGCAATACTTGTCAGATCTTGGGATTACATCCCAATTGACTGCACCGGGTACTCCCCAACAGAACGGTGTAGCAGAGAGAAGAAACAGGACTCTTATGGAAATGGTACGATCTATGATGAGCTATGCATCATTGCCTATTTCGTTTTGGGGATATGCCTTGGAAACAGCGGTTTATTTGCTGAATCGGGTACCGTCCAAATCGGTTCCTAAAACTCCTATTGAGTTATGGTCAGGGCGTAAGCCCAGCTTGAATCATATAAAGATATGGGGTTGTCCTGCATACGTGCTAGACAAGGAAGCGAGGAAATTGGAGCCGAGATGCGAACTAATGCTGTTTATAGGATACCCTAAGGAAACGAAAGGTGGTTACTTTTATAATCCAAAGGATCAGAAAGTGGTTGTTAGCACCAACGCACGATTCTTGGAACACGATTATGAAAGTAATCACAAGTCTAAGTCCGAGATTGTCCTTCAAGAAATCGAAGGCAATGGACAGGCGATTCCATCACCCCAGCCAAGTGTGCAAGTGAATGCACCACAAGACACTGCACAAACCATTGTCACAACTGTACCACCACCGCTTCGTCGTAGTGGGAGGGTTGTAGTTCAACCCGATCGATTTATGTTCTTGGGAGAATCTTCGGATCTTCTCCCTGTTGATGAACAAAAGGATATCGACCCTGACAACTTTAGACAAGCGATGAAAGATCAAGATGCAGATTCTTGGTACGAGGCCATGGTTTCTGAAATAGAATCCATGGGTGCTATGGATGTATACGAGAAGACCGAACTACCAGATGGCTTCTTAGCTATAGGTAGTAGGTGGGTATACAAGAGAAAGAGAGATTCGGATGGCGAAGTCGCAGCTTTTAAAGCTAGACTGGTGGCGAAAGGTTATACCCAGGAACAGGGTATAGATTATGATGAGACCTTCTCGCCGGTTGCCATGCTCAAGTCTATCCGAATACTCCTTGCCATAGCAGCCCACATGAACCTTGAGATTTGGCAAATGGATGTCAAGACCGCTTTCCTAAACGGTTTCCTTGAAGAAGGAAGGGACATCTATATGCAGCAACCTGAAGGGTTTGTGAAGAAGGGCGAAGAGCATCTTGTGTGGAAGCTTAAGAAGTCCATTTATGGACTTAAGCAAGCTTCGAGGTCATGGAACAAACGTTTTGACGAGGTCATTAAATCCTACGGATTTACTCGTTGTGAGAACGAAAGTTGCGTGTACCGTTTAGATGCCAATGGTGACGTGGTTTTCCTTGCACTTTATGTAGATGATATCCTCCTCATTGGCAACAATGTTGAGCTATTATCGGACATAAAGAAGTGGTTATCCGAACAGTTTCAAATGAAAGACTTAGGAGATGCAGCGTACATCCTGGGGATCAAGGTCGTTCGTGATCGCCAGAAAAGAATGTTGAGCTTATCTTAAGCGTCTTACATTGATACTGTGATTGCTCGTTTTAGCATGCAAAATGCCAAGAAAGGCTTGCTACCTTTTAGACATGGCATTCCTCTGTCTAAGGACATGTGTCCTAAGACGCCTAGTGAGGTTGAGGAGATGAGGAAGATACCCTATGCTTCCGCCGTAGGTAGCCTCATGTATGCGATGCTATGCACGAGACCTGATATTTGCTATGTCGTTGGCATGGTTGCAAGATATCAGTCGAACCCTGGACCAGGACACTGGACTGCGGTAAAACATATTCTCAAGTACCTGAAACGGACTCGAGATTATAGGCTAGTTTACCAGTCAGACAGTCTATTTCCTTTGGGTTACACCGATTCGGATTTCCAGGCTGACCGGGATGAGAAGAGATCTACCTCTGGTTATGTGTTTACCTTGGGAGGTGGAGCCGTATCATGGCGGAGTGCAAAGCAGAAGTGCATTGCAGACTCCACCATGGAAGCCGAGTATGTAGCTGCTTCGGAAGCTGCTAAGGAGGCTGTATGGTTCCGGAACTACCTCTTGGATCTAGGAGTGGTCCCTAATTTGCCTAAGAGTATCATAATTTATTGTGATAACTCGGGTGCAGTGGCAAATTCTAAGGAACCCAGGAGCCACAAGGCGTCAAAACACATAGAGAGAAAGTACCACATCATACGAGAAATCGTAAACAGAGGAGATGTGCTAGTAGAAAAGATTGATACATTGGAGAACCTAGCTGATCCTTTCACGAAAAGCTTACCGCAAAAGACCTATGAGAAGCATGCTCGAGGGATGGGATTGCGGTTGATGCCACCCACTTAGAGAAAAACTTTCAGTATAAGTGGGAGAGATGAAGTGAAGTCTTGTAATAGCTAGTATTTAGACACATTGTATACTAAAAGTTTTGCTTTAGTATAAGTGGGAGATTGTTGGATTTGTATACTGAAAGCAAGAACTTTATGCTTGTATACAATGATTCCTGTTATTCACTATTCTTATCTCCTATCTGATTGTGTTCATGATTGCATATGTATGTTCTTTATCTCTGTATAAGTAGATTATATGGTGTGTTGTAGATCACAGAAGACCATATAATTGGAATAACCTTAAGAGATATAATATGATCACAGCCGAAATAACTCTAGGACAAGTTATTGGTTTAGGCTGCAGTATAGATGGAAGTAGTTTGTCTTGGCTACTTGTCTATACTGGTACGTCATTACGTATTGATAGGACCAACAGTTGAGATGCATTCTTCTATCTGACTTAAGTGAAGAATCAAGATCTCGGTGACTCATAAATCTTAATACTAATAAGTATTCAGATATATATGTTAATTCGTATATCACTTTGACTTACTATGGGCGAGAGTTAAATACTAACTCGAGTACTCTGTATCTTGGGTGATAGCGGTTAATATATGATATTTGATTATCTGTATTAGTACCCGTATCCGGTATAGGATAATGACATCCCCTTAAGGAGCTCAATAAGGTTTATTACGCTAAACCCTGCAGGTTGATTAAGTTCAAGCGTAATAATAAAGTTTGAGTGGTACTGCTTAAGGAATTATTAAGAGATTAATTAATTTAAGCTGTCAGAGCTCTAATTAATTAATGGATGTCGGATATTTTAAATACGGAGATTTAATAAGTCTAAATACAAGCCCCGACTCATCACCGGCAATAAAGGGGTAAGTCAGTATCGGTTCTCTAGTGGAATGAACTGATATTTATAAATTAATTATGGTCTGGGCTGACCATGGATGAATTAATTTATTTGAGGCCCATCTTTATTCCTTGTATCTGGTCCCTGGGCTGGCCCAATGTCTCCTAGCCCAAGAAGACAGAATTTTCGGCCCTAGCACTGTAATTGGCGCCTCCTCCCTTATTTCTGTATTATTAAATACAGCTGTCAGCTCTCAGGAAAATACACTGATAAAATATTAGGGTTTGAGAGCAGAGGGAGGCGCAGAAAATCGTGAGGTCCATTCTGTCTTGGGAGTTCTCATAGCTCGTTGTCCATCCAACGTTGGGAATTGAGCGGGATACAGTCGAGAAGATCAGAGCTGGAGTCTGAATCATTCAACGCGATCGTCAATCATCTGTGCATCCAATTCTCAAGTAAGTATTTCCTAACACCTAAGTGCAGCTGTTAAATTCATAGGAGCATGTTAGGAATTAATCGTTGTATGGCAAATTAATAATAACCAAGAAACGATCATCGGGCAATCGAGTATTAATTCAATTTAATATTCCTTCACTTATGAATGCTGTGAGCAATTATGCTCCAAGGGCAGAGCATAGGAATTGTGCCCGCCACATCTATATGAATTGGAAAAAGGAGAATAAAGGAGCAACACTCAAGACTATATTCTAGAAGGCTGTAAGAGCTACAACCGAACAACAATACAAGAAGGTGCTTGAGGAGATGAAGGCTGAGAGTGTTGGAGCTTACCAGAGCTTCATTGAGAGGGACACTTCAAAATTTTGTAAGGCATTTCTGTCTTTTAACCCTTGTTCATACATGATAGACAATAATATAAGTGAGACTTTCAATGGCTGGATACTTAGTGCTAGAGGAAAGCACTTGATACACTGTTTGGAAGAAATCAGAACAGCCCTTATGATGAGGCAAGTGAAAAAGCTACATGCTATGGCAAAGGTTTCTGATAGGCTTTGCCCTATGATCAGCAAGAAACTTGAGAAAATGATGCATCAGTCTAGGAACATGAACACCATACCTGCACTCAGGGATAAGTTTGAGGTAGATGATGAGGGTGAGAAATATGTTGTCAATATTCCTTTAAGGAGATGTACATGCAGAGTATGGAAGCTTACTGGTATACCTTGCACACATGGTTTGGCATGCATTAGGTACTTGAATGATGATGCATCTGATTTTGTGCATGAGTATTACACAGTTTCCAAGTATTTGCAGGCTTATAAATATGCATTGGAGCCACTGAATGGTCCATTACATTGGCCACAGTGTGAGGGCAGTGTGATTAAACCTCCAACAGTGAAGAACATGCCTGGGAGGCCTAAGAAGAAGAGGATTAGGGATCCCCATGAGGTTGATCCAAAAAATCCTAATAGGCTGAAAAGAAAAGGGCTAGTAATGACATGTGGTAACTGTGGTGAGCGTGGTCATAACACAAGGGGATGCAAAAAGGAGAAGGTCGAGAAACCTACAAAAGAAAAAGGAGCAAAGGGGAGGCCTAAGAAGAATGATGCTACAGCAATAGACCCGGGGAAGAGGCCTATGATGTCAAAGGCAGAGCAAAGGGAGATTGCCATGGAGAAGGCATTTGCAATGAGGGGTGCTGGACTCTATATCAGTGAGGGCAGTGGCAACCAATACTTTAGGGTACTTAATTGTCATTACTCTTCAATTATGTTAGTGTATGATGATATGTTAACTCATTCTTCAATTATTGCAGACACCTGATCAGAGGGGTGTTACCCATATTACTAAAGGAGGAGCATCAGGTAGCAGATGAAGACCTCGGGGTGGTGCAAGAGGAAGAGCTCGGGGAGGTGCAACCGGCAGTGGTGCAAGCAATCAAGAGTCAGGAAACACAGTGTTGGAATGCTCAGCTACTCAAGAGAGCATTAACAAGTGATTTCAGACTAGAACAACTTTTGATCTTTTGAATTTAGGCTCATCTTATGAATGTCAGTGTTTGGATAAACATGAAATTATTCCATCTTGTTGGGAACCTTGTGGAATATCCTAACCCTTGTTTTGATGATACCAAAATTCATAGGACTTACATGTAATAGACTAGAATCGTTTTGAACTCAAGTGTTAGAGTTCGTTTCTAGTTTAGTTGCGGTGTCGAAGACTGAAGACTGAAGACTGAAGAACGAAGACTGAAGACTGAAGACTGCAGTTACCAACTGAAGTATCAGTTGAAGACTGATTATTTAATGCGCGCAATGGACTGATACTAAAGTCAAGTATCAGTTGAACATTCCTCCTAGGACTGATCTTCCAACGTTCAGAGGAAGCCACGTATGCACAAGTACAGCCGCATTAAATGCAGAGATCTCAGAATATCTTATCTCTGCAGAGGTCATTCCTATCTGGTGGTTACTTTTCAGAGATGTCACATCTCCTGTCCATCAAAGAGAGCCGTTTCCACACAGACAAGGAACCTCGAAGATTGAAGCCTCAGCCCAAATTCGAATTGCTCTCCAACGGAAGAAATCTTGAGGACGATTTACGCCAACGGATCTATTCAAGAGTTCTCCTACAAATAGCGCTCGAGGATCACTTCAACCTTCACCGATTCAACGACATAAGCTGAAGCTCTGCCGAAATAGCTACTCAGCCTAAAGCTTAACCGCCCCAAAGCTTGAATCGAAGAAGAGAATTCAAATGCCAAAATCAGTCACTGCTGATTACATACATTCTCTTAGACCCTAGGCATATATCTGTTTACCCAGAAGCCAAAGGTCAAACTTGCTTCAAAGAACTTGTTCTTTGTAAGTATAGTTGGCACTCGTTCAAACCTCCCCCCCATAAGAGTGTTTGAGTGGTTTGGAGTTCAGGAAGGTACTCTGAACTCTGAGTGGAAAGTCTGAGCACGAGGTGTGCTTAGCAGGGAAATCCTACGCGAGGTGTGTGGGTGCTGAAGAAGGGTTTTCTTCAGTTTACGGTTGTGTGCACCAGGCAAGCACACGGGTACGGTTTGCAGTGCACCAGTGAAGCACTTGCGGAGTGGATTGTTGGTCTGATCAACCAGCCGTGGATGTAGGAAAGGGTTTTTCCGAACCACGTAAAAGTCTCTGTGTTATTTACAGCTTTCAGTTTTACATTCTTACTTGTGCTATATCTATCGATAAAATTGAACACTAACTAATAGCAAAGAGAAACCTTAATCCAACAACTTGCTCCACCGAGGCTATTACGAAACTAAGTTTAATTTCCGCTGCGTATGATATCAATCTGACTGAACTATCCTCTGATAGTAAGGAAGAGTGATATCATCTCTATCTTTGCACACACGACTGAAGCCCTTACTTGGATCAGTTAAGTTCCAACAACTTAACTGATAACTCTTTACTGAAGAGCTTTCAGTATCAGTCGTCAACCCTGTTGGTCAAAACTGATTTCAGTAAAACAGGAGTCCTTATTTGCATGTAAAGTTTCGTTTTGATCTCTGACTGAGATCCCTCTGATTGAGGTCAGTAGATTGCTGCAAAAATAGCCTATAGGTGTATTCCCCCCCCCCCCTCCATCCACCTATTCGAGACCCCACGGACCTAACAATTGGTATCAGAGCAGGTTGTTCGCAAGAACTATCTGCATCTGACTAGGTTCTATTTGAACTAGATCATTTTTCTTAAAGGTCTCGAAAAAGTTTTACTCTCTCTTTTTGTGCTTGCTATTTGCTCTATCTGCTGTTATCTATTCTCTCTTTTTTGATGGAGACTAACCACAACAGATTATCTTCTCTACCTATGTTTAGTATTGAAAAATACGACATATGGAAGTTTCGGCTTGAAAGCTTCCTCACCGCCCAACATTGCCGAATGTGGGAAGTCATCACCAGCGGACCGATCATCACACCGAAATTATCAAAAGGGTTCCTGCTGATCTCCAACAGGATCCTTATGATGAGGTCCAGCCCAAGTCTAAGGCAGACTTCACCACAGAAGAAAGGAAGCAAGATGAGTTAGACAACCTCGCCAAAAGCATCATCTCCGGCACCGTTCCAGACAAGCATGTCATGAAGATCATCAAATGCGGAACAGCAAAGGAGATGTGGGACATTCTGGAAAGAATGTGCGTAGGTTCTGAGGAAATCAAGGAGAATAAGCTATCCATAGCTTGCCAGAAGTTCGACTCCTTCCTCATGCTCAAGAATGAATCTGTCGAGGAAATGGAACAAAGATTCAATCTTATCTTGAATGAAGTTCAATCCATTTCCAAAGACAAATACACTCAACGAGAAATCAACCTGAAGATTCTTCGAGCACTGCCACGAGGAGAATGGCAGATATACTCAGTCGCTCATCAGCATAAGCCAGGTTTCAGTCAGCTCCCGACAAACAAGCTTTTCTCCGATCTCATGGCAAATGAGTTCGACCTTCTGAGAAATCTTGGTAACAAGAAGGTTGGAGGATCAGACGAAGATGGTCCATCAACCTCAAGAGGAGTTGCACTGAAGTCCTCAACCAGAGAAGGCAAGAAGCAGATCAAGGAGCCAACGGAACTCAACCCAGAGGACTTCTTCAGTCAATATGCTTTGTTGACTGAAAGATTCAACAAGATGGAGTCCAAGTTCCGGAAGTACAGAAGGTTTCACAAGCAGCACTACAAAGAAAAAGAACGAGAAGGGAACTCCAGACATTCCACAGATCGAAGCGGAGAAAGGAAGTCAGTCGCTTACGACATCAAAGATTTGGAATGCTTTGGATGTAGAAAGAAAGGGCACTTTCGAGATGAATGCCCTGATCTGACTCCAGCTGAGCGCAGAGAACTGAAAGCTAAGAAAGATCGTAGCTTTTCGAAGAAGAAAGCGATGGTTGCTGACGATGCTGACTCTTCCAAAGACACATCAGAATCATCCGACTGCGACAGTTCCAGCTCAGATGATGAGAGCCGAGCCCTGATGGCCAATGAATCAGAAAGCGTGGCTGGCAACAGCTACGACAATGGAATGAATGGCCCAGAGGTAAACTCTCACTCAAAAACTCCTTATACTGATAACTTCCTGATGCTTTCAGGAGACCACTCAGAATCTGGAGGTAGCTCATCCGATGAAACTGACGAGTTTGATCAGCTCATGATTGATCACTGTCAGCTGAGGAAAATGTTCGAAGATCTCCTCAAGCAGAATCAGAAAATGGACAAGGAGATCAATGATGAACGAGCTAAGATTCAGACAATCATCTACTTTCCGGATGAAACTTGTCTTGATCAGCTAATCATGGAGAACAGCCGACTGGAAGAAAAGCTCAGAATCTCCAATTCAGAATGTGAGAGAGCATCTCATGAAATAAAGAGGCTCAATCACAAGCTGGAAGAAACAGTCAAGAACTGCATGATGCAGTCTCCCATGATGAGCAACTTTCCATCGAAAGGACTGATCAACAGCATCGGAGGAAAGGTTCCAGCTGTCAAAGGAAAGGATATCATGATCATCTCAAAGGACGATCCTTCTGAAATCACAACCTTAGAAGAATCAAGAGATCATGATATGGATGAAGTTCGCAAGCGCAGACTGATGGCTAAATCAAATGTTCCACCTCCACGAAGCTACAGACGAGCTAAGGAGGCCCCCAACCAGATCATTCTATTGAAAAGGCTGGAAAGCAGATTTCAGTCAAAGATCCGGGAAGGAACATCAGGAGCCAAGAAGAATATTCCTCACCAATCTAGGGGGAAGAAAGGCCACTTCAGTCAGAAACTGACATCCCCAGTTCAGTTTCAGAAGGAACAACATCCATGGAGACCAAGCAATGCTGAGTCCAGACGAGCCAAGAGCCATCCACGACAACAAGCTACTGGACATCAGCCAAGTCTCCAAAAGTCTGCAAAGACTCGAGTATCTCAGGGAAGATACTTCGCCGAGCAAAGAAGACCTCAACCACTCATCAGACAGAACTTCTACAAGAGTGAGGCCTTCAAAAGGATTTCTCAACAGAAGAATGCTCATGTTCCACCTGAAGTGCCAACGACGTCAATCAGACATTCAACAAAGCGCAGGAGATCAGCCAGACCAATTCTGAAGCAGATATGGGTTCCAAAGGGAACTCGAGCTAACATCGAAGGACCCAAAGCTTGATTGGGTGCCTGAAACAACTCTTCCTTGCGGGTCAATGTCAGGAAACACAAAAAGAAGGAAGAGGCCAAAGCTTCAATCAGAACATGGTATCTGGATAGTGGTTGTTCGAAGCACATGATGGGCTACAAAGAATATCTATCTCAGTACGTTGAGAAAGCTGGATCCAAAGTTACATTCGGAGACAACTCAATCGGAGAAACAAAAGGCTACGGTGTGCTCAACATGGGTAACGCCAGTATCAGTAATGTTAGCTTTGTTTCTGGTCTTAAACATAATCTGTTGTCTGTGAGTCAATTTTGTGACAGTGGTTTCACAGTGAAGATCAAAAAGGATGAATTCACTGTTAGAAACAATCAAAAGAAGGTGGTTCTGAAATGATTCAGACAAGTGAGTCTCTATGTCGTTTCTTGGGAAGACAGCCCACCAGAAACGTGCCTCATCAGCAAGAGCAGCTCGGAGCTCAATTGGCTATGGCACAAGAGACTCAACCATCTCAACTTCAAGACGATCAACAAACTTGCTAAACATCAACTGGTAGAAGGTCTTCCTATATTGTGTTCCAGAAGAAGCAAGAATGTGAAGCATGCCTCAGAGGAAAGCAGACGCGGACAACATTCAAGTCAAAGTCAGGACACTCCTCTGGAAGGATTCTGCATCTACTTCACATGGATCTGTTTGGCCCGATCACTCCAAGAAGCTACAACGGTAGGAAGTACACCTTAGTAGTTGTGGATGATTATTCACGATACACTTGGGTTATCTTTCTATTCAAGAAGAAAGAGACACTGGAGGAACTGCCAAAGCTGCTGAGAAGACTGATCGTTGAAAAGGAAGTCAACATCATCAGCATCAGATCAGATCGTGTGACTGAGTTCCTCAATACTGTCATTCGTGAGTATTGTGATGAACAAGGAATCAGTCATCAAACTTCTGCAGCAAGAACTCCACAGCAGAACGGAGTTGCAGAAAGAAGAAACCGGTCTCTAAAGGAAGCAGCAAGGACGATGCTAGCCGAGTCAAAACTCCCCTTGAAGTTTTGGGCCGAAGCAGTCAACAACGCATGCTACACGCAGAATCGCTCCTTCCTCACTTAGAGACATGGAAAAACTCCATACGAGTTATGGAAGAACAGAAAGCCATCGATTGCCTACTTTCATGCTTTCGGTTCTAAGTGTTTCATACACAAGAATGATAAGAAGAGGTTGAACACTTTCGATAGCAAGGCTGATCCAGGAGTCTTCCTTGGATACTCTGGAACAGAACGTTCAAGCAAAGCCTATCGAGTGTTTAATACTCAAACTCTTTGTGTTGAAGAAACACCTCATGTGATCTTTGATGAGTCTACAGATGGTTTCAGGGAACAAGAAGCTGAAAAGTGTGTTCAGATAGCTGAAGGTTCCAAAGCTGAAATCCACAACATCGAACCCTCTACTGTCTTGGTGTGGGGACCTGGCAAAGATGAAGATGCTGAGATGCTTCAGTATCAGAAGATCAACCAAAGGTCTGAAGTTCAGACTGGAGCCAATGCAGATGGCATCAGTTAAGGGGGAACTCCAGTTGCTGAAGTTTGAGTCGAACGTGCAGAAGCCGCTCCAGCTCAACTCTCCCCTGTTCCAGAAGGTGCTCAACACCTCAGAACCATTCTGACCGAAGAAGCCCCACCTTCTCCAGAAGAAATCAAGAAGTATCGAAGATGGTTTGAACTCCACTCAAAGGAGAACATCATTGGAGAACCATCACATGGCGTCAAGACTCGGAGATCAATGTGCAACCTCGTCTTCGACATCAATCAGAACTGTATCAACGAAGATAAGAATTTCAGCTGTTTCTTATCAACTACAGAGCCCAAGGATATTGAAGAAGCTCTGAAGTCTACTCAGTGGGTCATTGCAATGCTAGAAGAACTCAATGAATTCAACCGGAATTCAGTTTGGGAGCTTGTGGATCGACCAGACGATGCAAAGGTGATTGGCTTGAAATGGATTTTCAAGAACAATGTAGTGACCCGCTCTTTTATCAGTATTTTAATTACAGTATTGTGTGTTAAATTTTCTATCTGCCAGTAATTGAAGCGTTTTATGTTTTCATCTATGTTTATGAATTTCGTATTTTGGAGACAGAGTCACTACACTAGCAAGTATGCATTTATTTATCTTCGCGTGTTTAAGACCGCGATGAGAATCCTTGAGTCGATGAATTATTATTTTTCCGAGTTATAACCAACTTAGCTAAGTTGGGTTATTTATCAAGATGGAGTTTATTTCACATTGTTACTTAAGTCGTGAATTATTTCTGACTTTGAAGCTAATTAAATCTACGGATTTAATTTAAGTATTAGAATGACGAACGGATTGAATCTACGGATTTAATTTAGCATTTATCGATGTTAGCAAGCACGAAACCAGTATTTTAATACTGAGAGTGACCGACACTGAAGGATTTTATTTAGATCTTCTCTTAGATCACTTCACCACTCACGCCACCCAATCCCAACGCTTGCCAACGCTACAAGTAAAGAAAAGAAGGAAAATTCAAAAGGGGACAAGAACCATCATGACTTGGCATTGGAACTACCAAATTGCATGCCACAAGGTACCTTCCATTGGTGGCAGCCACCCCCACCCTATCCTACCCCAAATTTTCGTGCATAGCCTCCCCAAAAGCAAGAGTGGCTGCAAACTTCTCCCATTCCATTCATTTTCACTCAAAGAAAGTGCTAAGGCAAGAAAGTGCTCTCACTCTCTTCTCCCCTCTCCATTTTCGTCCCTCCACATCTCCCCCACTCCCAAGACTCTTCTTCCACCATTATCACACTCCATAGAAGCCCTTGAAGCCCCAAGAGAAGTATCAAAGCAAGGGAGAGCATGGGAAAACTAGGGCGTAAAGTTAGAGTGAAGGTTGTGCTTCGAGGGTGAGTTTTCTTTTGTCTTCTCAACTGAAAATACTTTAAGACCACGGCTTTTTACACATATGTGTGCTATAATGTGTGAGGATATGTTTTATGGTCTTGGATGTTTATTTTGGTAGAGTTTATTGGGTGAAAAATCGTGCATGAGGTAAAGCTGCGAATCTGCCATAAGCACACTGCTCCGGCAGTATTTTGCAAGGCGATTTCAGCCGTCCAAACGGTGCCCAAAAATTCCCAAATTAATTATGTATCATATTTTATATGTTTTCTACACTATGGTATATTTTCAGAATTTTTAGAGCTCTTATGATTTATTTATGAATTGTTAAACATCACTGCCCGTCTGGAATGCATTTATGGTAAACAATCTTTGGGAGGCCATAAGTCACGTTTCAATTGGTAAAACCCTTTGAAACATTAATATGATACTCTAGACTCCCTTATCTTTCGTTTGAAACTGGCCTCACTATTTTTGGATGAGGGAAATGCCCGGTATAATTCTTTGAAGTCTAGTTCTTATTCTGTGTATCCTCCAGTAGGTTTTACAAACCTACGATTTGAGGTGGCAAAGGCCAACCTAAATCTTTGATTCTCAAGCCCATTTTTATATTGAATATCCATTGACATGTTGGGAACTTATTTGTTCATTTGTAGAATTTTTGGTAAAGCCTAAAGTGGTTTTTCTGAATTAAACTTTGAATCTGCCGAACTTGAACTCTTTTTGTGCACTGAACTTTGGATGTTAATATCTCCTAAACCATGAATCTTCTTGGGACAAATTCAACTGGAGAGTGTCACACTCTCTCCCTAGTTTTCAGATTGACCCTTGGAGTTCCCAGTGGCCTTTTGTAATGGGAGATATGAATTTTTAAAGAAGGCCCATTGACTTGGTTCTAATCTGGAAATCTGAAATTTCCAGATTTTTGCTTGTTAAGTACCCATCTTTGAGTGGGCATATCTTGCTCGTTTGAACTCTGTTTCATTCGATTCAAATTGGAGAATGATCCTTGAAATGTCTAGTTTCCAGAATGTCCTTTGGAGCCTCATTTAGAGATCCGAGGCAGAATTGGTGTCTGTTGCAAAACAGCCCCTTAAGAGCTCAAGTTGTTGAATTATTTTCTAAGTTTGAAAGTTGGTTTTAAAGGATGTTTCATGAAATATTATGTATATGTGCATGACGAGTTTGGGATATGTTTTGTGCAAAGTTTTCATGAAAATGAGTGAGTTAACCTAGATAAGGCATCAAGATAAGCTAACGTATGTAAAATGCATAATCCCTAGTTCGATTTTGCGTTGTAAGTCCGGGAATAGGTTGACCTAGAGATCCCAAGTAGACAACGGTTTTTGTTATCCATGATATGTGCTAAGAGTTAAGAACTCGTCTTGTAGGAATTGGTTCACAGGACGGTACCACCGCTTAAGATCACCTCTCTTCCACACTGAGGAACAGGTAGGCATTACTTTACTATACGTATATAGAGATCCCCTGCGTATCGTAGGCCTCTTATACGAATCAATGCATGAGATGATTTAACTGTTAATTTCAGTTTTATATATCTATCAAACAAGTTTAATGCTACCGTTTGAGCAAGTTATTTCGTTACAAAATCTTTGAATTAAAGTTATTTTAAGTATTGTCTTGCCATAAAATGTTTCAATTTTAGTATGATATCTATCTGCTTTGGCTTTTCCAATGATGTAATCGAATTCGGGTCTTGAGCAGTTGATAGCTATCCTGCCTTGACTAGTGTACACCAATGACCGTGAGTCATCTAGCGGGTTGGCCGGTCAAGTGTTCGTGAGAGGTGGCCACCTCTCCGACACACAGTTCCAGATATGATAGAATACAAGAGAACTTAGTCTGCAGACGAACTTTAAGAATCACAGATGAATTTAGTAAGCTTGGGCCTATTTCACGAAAACTCCCTTGCTGTACTGTTTATGATGGCATGACAATTTACAGTTTTATGATGCATGTATTTTATATTTAGGCATACGTGCCCACTGAGTACTCTCGTACTCAGCCCTGCATATATTTCTAAATGTGCAGGTTGAGCAGTGGCTGATGGAGATGAAGTGAAGAGCGGAGCTTTTGTCATAAGTTAAATGAATGAACTCTTGGATACATGTCTTCATACATGTAATCAGATTATGTTATTTCGCTGCATACTCTTAGGTTTTATGTTCTTTCAGTTAATCCAGTTTTATCTGAACCTACAAGTCTGTTCGAGTCTTGTGACTAAACATCAGGTGTATTATAAATTTTCCCTTCTTTAAACAAATTTTAGTTCGATCCTCTATTATTTGTTCACCCCCTTTTTGTCGCCGTCGATAACTGTGTCCTTAGTTACGTTTTCCTGGCTTATTTATCCTTAATTAAGTCCGGTCGTGACAGAAACTCCCTTTCTATCGCCGTCGATAACTGTGTCCTTCGTCGCGGCTTCCCGGCTTAGTTATCCTCAATTAAGTCGAGCCCGCTCCGTGACAAACAAGGAAGACGAAGAAGGAAACATTGTGAGAAACAAAGCAAGGCTAGTGGCTAAAGGATGCAGTCAAGAAGAAGGAATCGACTACGACGAGACGTTCGCCCCAGTTGCCAGATTGGAAGCAGTCAGACTCTTCTTAGCCTTCGCAGCTCACAAAGGTTTCAAGGTACACCAAATGGATGTCAAGTGTGCATTTCTCAATGGAGTGCTCACAGATGAAGTCTATGTAGAACAACCTCCAGGGTTTGAGGTTGCTGGACCAGAAAAGGTGTACAAGCTGAAGAAAGCGCTCTACGGGTTGAAGCAAGCACCAAGAGCGTGGTATGATACTCTCTCGGAGTATCTGGTTGAACAAGGCTTCAAAAAGGGATCTGTGGACAGAACTCTGTTCACTCTCAAAGAAGGAGAAGATCTCTTGCTTGTTCAAATTTATGTCGATGACATAATCTTCAGATCCAAATCCGAACGCATGTGCAAGAAGTTTGCTGACATCATGACCAACAAGTTTCAAATGTCTATGATGGGAGAAATGAATTTCTTTCTTGGATTACAAGTCAAGTAGACCAACGAAGGAATACTGATCAGTCAGTCCAAGTATGCAAAGGAGCTGATAGCTAAGTTCGGTATTCAGCACATGAAGTCAGTCAAGATCCCAATGAACACAAACTGGAAAGTTGATCCAGGATCAGAAGGAAACTCTGTCTCTTCGAAGAAGTACAGAGAAATAAATCATTGGATCTTTGCTGTATTTGACTGCGAGCAGACCAGATATCGCATTTGCAGTCGGGGTATGTGCAAGATATCAATCAGATCCTAAGGAAGCTCATTTGGATGCAGCAAAGCGGATTCTGAGATATCTTGTCACAGCCCGACCTAAGCTAAAGATATTTAAGTCGGGGGAAAATGTGACTGGGAAAACAAAATAAGAAAAATGAAAAAGAAAATAGATCTTAATAAAAATCACTAACCTGCTTAATCAATAATTTACCAAAATATTTGGTAATCATAAACAATCTTTTCTAAAACTCAAAAGCAGACAACTCACAATACAGTTAAGTCGGGGAAAATGTGTGACTGGGGAAGGAAAAAGAAAATGGAAAATAAAAGATGTTTCAATAACAATAATCATCATGCTTAAACAATATTTTACCATAATGTTTGGTAATTATAAATAATCACTTTTAAAACTCACGAGTAGACAACTTACAATATCACAACGACAAGTTGTCTAAGTGACATAATTCTCAAAGCTATTGGTTTAAAATCTGTACAACACATCAATAAAGTAAAGTACATTAAGTGTTGCAGCGGAAATAACTCAAGTGGATTACATGTATGAGGACATGAAATCCTGAGCCTAATTTAACACACTAACATCAAGACTTTGCTCTGCTCGCTTCCATCCGCATCACAGCTTAACCTGCATATTTAGAAAACATATGCAGGGCTGAGTACTAAAAAGGTACTCAATGGTCACATGCCGAAATAACTTTAAAGCTTGCTCTTAGAGCTATATATTGAACTTGCCATCTCAAGCATCACACAGGAGTTTTATTTAAAAAAATAACTTGTGCACGCCAAAACTGTAAAACTTCTATATATATATCATCATAACATCATATACGTCTGCAGACAATTAACATGTATGTACCATAACTACTCATCATGTAACCTTGTGTTGAGAAGTAGGCCTCCTTCTCAAACACAGTGATCGGCCCGAAGGCTCCCGATCACAGTGACCGGCCAACCCGCTCGATGAAGGAATATTAAACTGAATTAACGTTCCGCTTTGCCCGATGATCGTTTCTTGGATTATTATTAATTTATCATACAACGATTAATCCTAACATGCTCCTATGAATTTAACAGCTGCACGTTGGAGTTCAGAAATACCTGAAGAATTCCTAAGAATTCGTCAATCTGTCGCTGAACAGGTCAGCCAACTTCAACGCTCCGTTTGACCCCTCAAAAGACCTCCAATCGTATTTTGTGCAGAAATACGACTTCTTCGTCTTCGAAAGAGCTTTCCGTGGCCGCCTGATTCGTCTGAATCGGAGTTCTGTGGAGGAAGTTATGGCCGTTTTACGGAGACTGCCAGAACTTGGTTTCCTGCGAAAATCTGACTCCAGCTCTGATCTTCTCGACTGTATCCCGCTCAATTCCCAACGTTGGATGGACAACGAGCAATGGAAATTCCCAAGACAGAATGGCCACACACGTTTCCTGCGCCTCCCTCTGCTCTCAAAAACCCTAATTTTTATCAGTCTTTTCCTGAGAGCTGACAGCTGTATTTAATAATACTAGAAAAGGGGAGGAGGCGCCACAATCTTAGTGAGGGCCGGAAATTCTGTCTTCTTGGGCTAGGAGACATTGGGCCAGCCCAGGGACCAGATACAAGGAATAAAGATGGGCCTCAAATAAATTAATTCATCCATGGTCAGCCTAGACCATAATTAATTTATAAATATCAGTTCATTCCACTAGAGAACCGATACTGACTTACCCCTTTATTGCCGGTGATGAGTCGGGGCTTGTATTTAGACTTATTAAATCTCCGTATTTAAAATATCCGACATCCATTAATTAATTAGAGCTCTGACAGCTTAAATTAATTAATCTCTTTATAATCCTTAAGCAGTACCACTCAAACTTTATTATTACGCCTGAACTTAATCAACCTGCAGGGTTTAGCGTAATAAACCTTATTGAGCTCCTTAAGGGGATGTCATTATCCTATACCGGATACGGGTACTAATACAGATAATCAAATATCATATATCAACCGCTATCACCCAAGATACAGAGTACTCGAGTTAGTATATAACCTTCACCCATAGTAAGTCAAAGTGATATACGAGTTAACATATATATCTGAATACTTATTAGTATTAAGATTTATAAGTCACCGAGATCTTGATTCTTCACTTAAGTCAGATAGAAGAATACATCTCAAACTGTGGTCCTATCAATACGTAATGACGTACCAGTATAGACAAGTAGCCAAGACAAACTACTTCCATCTATACTGTAGCCTAAACCAATAACTTGTCCTAGAGTTATTTCGGCTGTGATCATATTATATCTCTTAAGGTTATTCCAATTATATGGTCTTCTGTGATCTACAACACACCATATAATCTACTTATATAGAGATAAAGAACATACATATGCAATCCTGAACACAATCAGATAGGAGATTAGATAGTGAACTTAGGAAACATTGTATACAAGCATAAAACGTTCTTGCTTTCAGTATACAAATCCAACACTCGATGGCTCACGGTCACAACTATGTGCACAAACCCTTACTGACATCTCGCTTCAGCATAGGGCCGATATCGTCTATCTCTCGTAGATGGTAACATACAAGCTCATAAAATAATTTGGCAAATCAATAATTTTAATATAACTTTCATTCATATAAACATCATTAAATAGTGCGCACTTCAAATTCTGAATTTAGAAAGCCCACCTGATACGCTTAACGGTGTAGGAACTCTTGCTCACTTATCTATCATTGCTACTGTCACCTTCATAATAGCAAGATTCTAAAATAAGATTGGATAACTAGATAAGAAGAATTAGCTATAAATAACATCCCAATAAACTTTTAATCTTCTGCAGAGCTAGGGTTGAATCAACTAAACTAACCAATATACTAACTCTTATGAACTTTAAGAAAGTATAAACTAATATTCCTATCTTATAGGAATTCCTCTACTTGAGAAAGTTTAAAGTAAACAAATCCATTCCATAAAGATCAGTTTACAACTAACCATACATGTAAAACACAAAATCCCAAAGTAATTAATCATATAAACATAATTATGTCCATCAACTATCATATTAACAAGCTTAGTAATCAATAATCCTCAATAGGTAATTAGAACAATAAAACCTTAATTTGAGTTTAGTAGTTTAGGATTTCAATTAACTACCAATCACAAGTTTAAGAAACATACCCATTTGAATCCTAACTTTGAAAAATTATATAAAATCAACCACTTCAAAGAAAAATATAAACCTCACTTCTTTAGAAAGCTATTAACGTCTATATTTCTAAGAAATTTACAAAAACACAATATTTCAAGTGTATAAGAAGTTATATGACCAAAGACAGAATCTGCCACTGAACTCTGCTGCTCCGTGCAGTACATTTCAGAAAATAGTTTGACATGTCTATTGGTCTCGGATTTAGCTGAAATTTTACAGAGAACGACTACACATGATGAAGTTATAACAGTAAAAACTTCAAGTTATTTGGATTACGAAAACATCATCAAAAGCACCTCGAAACATACTGCCCTGTCAAGCCGAAAACTGACAGCAAAGCTCCTTTGTTTCAACTTAACATATAATTCATACGTTTGTCAAATACAAACCATAGGAACTCAATTACATCATCATACTACACATTAGCATGCTTTAGCTTAAACTTAATTCGTGTTCAACACATCAACATATAGTAGCATGCTTGATATCCTCCAATTATTATCATATAATCTCATTTTACAATTCAAGGAGTACAATTACACAAGCATCAAACATGTAACTAGCTTATTCCAAGAACTCCCAAATCCACTTAAACTAAACTATTAGTGTAATACCCGGGCTTTTGATGACGTGTTTAATTGCTTAAGTTTGAGTAAGTAGGGTATAAGATCCCTTGTTTGATTACTTTGTATAGAGATGAGGAGTTATATGAAGTTTTGTTGTTATATTTTAAAGATGTTGAGATGTTCTTTTGATGATGTGAGGATGATGTGTGATTTTATATCCGTAATTGAGTTTGAGTATTTGAATAATTCGAGATAATTATTTGAATGAGAACGGTGAACTCGGAAGTGAGATCTGAGTCCGTTAAGACGTTTTTGAAATTTTTGACTTTTTGACGATGAATAGTAAAATACTGCTATTTCGTCTTTTTGTCGACTTTCAAAATCTTACGTGCATGTCGTCGAGAAATATTCTTAATTTTTCGATACGAGTCCAATAATGAAAGTTTTTATTTTTGGACGATGAGTGAATAGTAAATCGGGATTTCTCGATAAACGAACCGAGCTCGTTTATCAGAATTTCGAGAACGAGCTTGCGTTTTCTATATTTATATAGAATTACGAGTGTAATGAAAGTGAGTAGGAGTTAAGAGGGTGAGTAACGAAGAATGTGGGTAATTAGTCGTTAAAATGAGACGAAACGGGATATTTAACGACTAACGGGTTAATATCTTAAATATCTAAGGCTACCCCACCAAAACTGAAAGATATTATGGACTAGATTAGGATATATTTGATATATTCTAATACTAAGTAAGACCGTTCAAGTGTGAATTCCTTAGTCGTAATTGTTGACTCAAGTGTGAATTCCTTAGTCGTAATTGTTGACTAAGGAAGACAAGACAATTTAGAATTGTCTTCTTCGCTTATAAATAAGGGAGCTTGGTCTTACGAATCGATATATGAAAATATACGAAAACATTAGCTTAGAGCTTTTGACTTCCGATTTGAGCACCGAGACGAGCGCCGATCATCTTTTCGATCACGTATCTAAGTAGGTAAGATCTCTACCTACGTTTTGATGGTTTTCTTTTCGATTTTCGTCGACGTCGAAAAACGTCGATTCTCGACTTTATTTTGAAACGACGTCGGATCGTCGTGAAATTTTAGTATGTTGTTCTTGGGTAGATGTTGAGCATGTTTAATGAAGGGAGTAAGAACGGAACGAACCGTAGCTATGAAACCCATGAGGGCAGCCCCGTTTTTCACATATTAGCTTGTCTTTCGATTTTTGTTTGATCGTTTTGACTTGATATTTGTGCTTAGGGGTATGCTAGAATCGATATATATTAAATTCGTATTTTTCCAAGCACGAAAATTGTATAAATTTTTAGAGTATGATTATTTAAATTCGTGAAGTTTGAGACGTTGCATAATGAATATTATTGCGTATATGTGTTCTACGATATCACATGAGCATGCTAATTGATTTACAATTTATGGATGATAATTGTTGAACGAGATTAAAACTGGAATTCTGTCAAAATTTTACAGCAGTTTCAAGCTTATGTTTCGATGAGTTTTCATTGCTTGATGGCTCTGAAATTTTAGTATGTTTATCTATGATATGTGTATTTCGTTTCTGTAAAATTTCATGTCTTTTGGATGATGTTTGCTATTTTAAAGATATTTTGAAAAATCCTTGACAGAATCTGTCAACTATTGGTAGACTTCACAAAAACGTTTATATCTATTAATCCATGAAGGATTTTGCATCACCGTTTTTTTTAAACGAAACTAGACTTCAATAATTTTCTAAAAACATAAGATTTCGATTTTTATGACCTCTGAAACAGAGCAGTTTATTATTTCAAAAATGCCCTGTTCTGCTGTCATATTTGTCCAACAGTAAAAGTGTATGAGTTTCATTGTTTATTTGGCAGATCATATGAACGTTTTCTCTTGTGAAAATTTAACCAAATCTTCAAGGATACCTTTAGTTTTGGATGATTAAATTTGATGGAATTTTATTAAGGTTTGCCTTGGTTTCTAATGGCCTAAACAAAATTGGCAGAAACTGTCAATCTTTGACAGCCTGCACTAAAAGAGCAATATCTCCAAAAACCTTTAACCTTTTTGGTTAACTACCATTTTTAGAGTGAACTACACTTCATGAAGTTTTTGAGATCAATTGGTATGATAGTTTATGATGATTGAGTTGGTTGTTATGAATTTTTAAAGATGACACAAAAACAGCAAAACTTTCTAGAAAACAACTTGATTATATTTGTTTTGATGGATGATACGATATGACTAAATGGTGTGAGTTGTGAGAGTTATGATTAACGCACATAAATGTTGGTATCTGACACTCGAACAATTGGTGTCGAGTATAAATGATAGTTTACTGATAAAGAGTTTTGATGATTTTGAATTGTTTGGTTTGCGTTGAAAAGATGTCAAGATGTTAAGTTTTGAGTCGAGAGACGAGTTCACGTAGTGAGATTCACGCGTTGAAATCTCGTGGCTGACATTATATATGAATAGGTCATGCCGAAATTTTTAGTGAAATTAGAATTTGAGCATAGTCAATTCTTGTTGACCCGTGACTCAAATACATGCCTAATGGAAAGTTTAACTTTCTAATCGGTTAATTAGACGAGATGAGAGCGAATAGATCTGCTAAGAAAGTGGACTTTTCGATGTGTTAAATATTTCTTTTAATTGAAGCGCTGCTAATTATAACATAAGGATGTTATAATTAATGAGTAATGACGAGAGATAATAATTGTTATATTGATTAACAATCAAGAGAGATGAACATTAGAGATACTAATGTTTCATAAAAGAGATTAGATTATTAATCGAGGTTTCTTTTATAACTTCTCACCAATTCTTCATAACGATGAAGGTCCTTTTGGGAAGTAACGACTTGAGGGAGAGAGTGACGTTACTCATTGATACAGAGACACAACGAGGTGGGCATTACTTTTACTATACGTATATAGAGATCCCCTGCGTGTCGTAGGCCTCTTATACGAATGAATGCATGAGATGATTTAACTGTTAATTTCAGTTTTATATATCTATCAAATGAGTTTAATGTTACATTTGAGCAAGTTATTTCGTTACAAAATATTTGAGTTAAAGTTATTTCAAGTATTGTCTTGCCATAAAATGTTTAAATTTTAGTATGATATCTATCTGCTTTGGCTTTGCCAATGATGCAATCGAATTCGGGTCCTGAGCAGTTGATAGCTATCCTGCCAGGGTTAGTGTACACCAGTGACCGTGAGTCATCTAGCGGGTTGGCCGGTCAAGTGACCGTGAGAGGTGGCCACCTCTCCGGCACACAGTTTCAGATATGATAGATTACAAAAGAACTTAGTCTGATCAGACGAACTTTAAGAATCACAAATGAACTTAGTAAGCTTGGGCATTTTTAGCGAAAAACTCCCTTGTTGTACTGATTATGATGGCATGACAATTTACAGTTTTGAAGCATGTATTTTTATACCTAGGCATACGTGCCCACTGAGTGCTTTTGTACTCAGCCCTGCATATGTTTTCTAAATGTGCAGGTTGAGCTGATGTGATGATGGTGCTGCAATGAGCGGAGTCTCCAGGGTTGTTAATAAATAGTTAACCTGTCTAGAATATGTCTTCATACATATGTCTAGCTACTTTCCGCTGCAAGATGTTGTTGATGTTATAGTATGTTATGTCATACTTTGAGTCTTAAGAGAATGGTTTCATACGATGTATAACTTGATTAATGATATTAATTAAGTTTTATGCTGTCTTTCATAGACTGTTTTCAATTGAGTATTAATGAATAAAAAAAAATACGAGTTTTATTAAGATGAGTAAGTTTTACGGCTATAAATGACGCCCCTTTTCTTCCCCTTCTTCTTTAACCCCATCCCTAGTCGTGGATCACTCGGCCTAACTATCCCTAGTTAGGGCGGGCTGTGACAGAGTGGTATCAGAGCGAAGGAAAGCTCTGAATTAGAAGTCTTGAGTTTAGTCTAGAATGAGTCACTAGACTAATAGTTATTAACAACCGTGAGCTCAGCGCACCATCACACCAGGCTCAACGAGGTATGTAAAATTTCAAAGTTTATTTGACGTTAAATTTTGAAGAGCATGATGTTGAGGTTATATGATGAGTTATGATGTTACACTTTAAAGGTGCATAGTTTGAGTTTGAGGATGACAACATGATTAATAATGAGTTATTATGTTGTAAGAGCATATGTTGATGTTACATGATGAATCATGAGAGCGTTTATATCATATGATGTTATATGATTGAGGATGCATAATTATGAGTTATGATGTGATGTATTTGAGATGTTTTGTGATGAGAATTGTTTGAGCAGTTGTGATAAGTCACGATGATTTAGATGAAGGAATCTAATGTCATTGCTAAGAGAGATTTTTTTTTTACTAAGTAGAAGGATGAAATGAGAACTTAGAGCTAAAGCTTGAGAGAATTAGCAATTGCTTTAAGTACTTGTTGGTTTGAGTTATGAGTTTGAGTTATGAGCTTGAGTATAATAGCATGATTAATGATGAGTTATTAGCATGCTGCAATGAGATATTGTACGATATGTTGAGTTGTTTTGTGACGCGAGTTTTGCTCACGCAACCTTAATGGTACTTGAGGAGGTATCATGAGCCATAGTCTTTGGAGATGGCTTTGAGAGAGAATTGTTGAGTTGTCTTACTGAGTCACGATGATTTAGATTAAGGGATCTAATATCATTGTTTAGAGAGATTCCCTACTAAGTAAAGACGGGACGAGATGAGAATTTAGATGTTTTGAGCTTGAGTTTTAAGATAACAGTACTACTTAATAGGAGTTTTGCTAAGTTATGTTTTGTTTATTTCTGTTGCTGGAGCCAAGTAGAGTTAGTTCCTAGAGTCACCTTTAAGTTCTCCTTATAGGTTGGCCAGGACTGTTGGCACTGCACGAAAGTGGACTGTTGTGAGATCGAACTCAGGAAAGATCGGATACGAGGACGAGGCGTACAGTATGTGGTACAGAGATACCCTAGCAGATTTTCAAACACATGTTCATAGACTATGAAAGGATGAAAGCCTTATGGTTGTTACTAGACTGGATGGCATCGTGCACCTAGTCCCCGTGCTACCAATCGAGTGGTAGGATTGAGCAAGGAAGAAAGCCACTCAATATGATGGGACATGTTGTCTTGAGCATTGGACCCACAGGAGATGAGATTTGTTACAGATACCCAGATTTTCTATGCGGATCTAATGACCGGATGCTTGTTTTCTACCAGAGACTCTAGAAGAGTGTAGTAGATATCGAGTCGATCCTTGAGTATCAGTTACCAAAGATGATAAAATGATAAACGATAATGAGGATGAGAAGTAGCCGAGGATGGCTAGAGTTGATGAGGATGAGAAGAGAAGTCGATGTAGGCTAGAGCTAAGGATGATCTTGAGAGTATGCGCGGTACACCCTCGTTTTTGATTAGTTGCAATTACATTGCGATGTATATAACTTACTTAGGAGATATTGGTACTTGAGATTTTGACATGATGATAGATAAGCATGCGAATATAGTACCCTACTGATGTTAAGTAGATGGATGTTCCTAGTGTGCTAAAGTAGCAACTAGATGAGTTAACTGGTAGCAATTACCGTAGGAGGTCCAGACCGAGACATAGTACTATTAATGGTGTCGGTTTAGAAGGGACATTACGATAGATACTATGGTTTTTGTAGGGTTTAAATAACCCCTTTATGTAAGCCCTCTAAAAAGAGGCATTCTACTGATGGATATATTAGGTTGACCAGAGTGGTCTTTTTGTTAGCATTTCGTGAGTGCTTATTGCCTTACAGATGAATGTTAAGGTGACCATGAGGGTTTCCTTAAAGTTGAGTTAGTAAATTGAACTTGAGTTTTGAGGATGCTTAGAGCGTTGGTCGAGTTGAGTTTTCCTTTTGTGATTTCAAAAATGCCTCAAAGATGTCATCAAGAGTGTGATGTGAAGGATAGGCGGGATAATACTCCGCCACCACCACCGCAACATGAGAGGAGAGTTGAAAAATATTGAACTTTCGAAACAAGAGTCTAGAACATATGACCCTGAGTTTAAGCTTTTAGCTTGCTGGTGTGAACTTAAGTTTTGTTATGTATAGTATGTTGAGGGTTTAGAAGACACATAATTTCCAAGTTCGGGATAGTATATCCCGTGTGACTGGGGAGTGATTATGTTGGACCTGGCCAGTCCGCATGATCCAAATCTCAGTAGACGTGTTTTGGGTTTATAAACCCACGTGTTTCAACTTTCGGTTGAAAAGCCAGATGGGTTCTTACTCTAGGTCATTTTTGTTCGACCTGGTAGTTACTTCATTCTACCCTCTGGTCATTCATTTGAGTCTCTTGAACAATTTGTTTTGATGTCGTTCTAGGATTGAACCCTTACAACTTTTGAGTTATCCTAGTAGATTCTTTTAATGTATAAGACTAGTGAGAGGCACGTCAGAGGACTTTAACACCTGAGCAACTGGTAGACTATACTTGAGAACAATTGAAGACTACTCTTGAGAAGTATGTACCGAGGAGTACAGTAAGCAGCGAGAGGCTGATTATCGAAGTTTGATGCAAGGAAAGAAATCGGTTGTAGAGTATAACCGAGAATTCTGTGAGCCATCACGATTTGCTCATCAGAAGATGGATACTGATGAAGAGATGTCTGAGTTTTATGTGCCGGTTTAAGGCAGAACTTTAAGGTAGTATTGGGCAAGTTATTGGATGCATCAGTTAGAATCCTGTTTAATACAGGAGCCTCGCATTCTTTAAGTGTTTGAAGCATGTTACCTTCAAACTCGAACCAAAACGAGGTAGTCCCAAGTTGAGAGTAATCACTCCTGTAGGAAGAGCTACTACAGTTTCTCACATGATTTCTAAATTAGAGCTTGAGTTAGGATCACTAAAGATGAAAGCAAGAACCTTGCACTTAATGCCTATGTGGAACGTAGACATTATTCTAAGGATGGAATGGTTAGCAGAGAACTTTAGCCCGATTGATTGTAAGAAGAGACAGATAACTTTCCAACCACCTGGGAAGGAACAGACATGTTTTCACGACATTGATAGAAAGAAGAGAATTTCAATCATTTCGGCACTTCAGGCATCGAAATTGGTAAAGAAGAAAGGAGCACAAGCTTACCTAGTTTACTTGAATGATGAAGGAGAATCAAGTAAAAACTTTGAGGATGTAGTAGTGGTAAGGGAATATAGAGATGTATTTCCCGAGGTCTTACCAGGATTGCCACCAACAAGACAGTTAGAGTTCACTATCGACCTAGAACCTGGATCAGCACTAGTGTCGAAGGCACCCTATAGAATGGCGCCTAAGGAGCTACAAGAACTGAAGATTCAGCTACAAGAATTGCTCGAGTTAGGTTTTATTAGACGTAGTGTATCCCCGTTGGGAGCACCAGTCCTTTTTGTCAAAAAGAAGGATGACACGTTGAGAATGTGCATAGATTATCGAGAGCTGAATAAATTGACACTCAAGAACAAATATCCTTTGCCGAGGATAGATGACTTGTTTGATCAATTGCGAAGAGCGAGTTTTTCTTGAAAGTTGACTTGAGATCATAATACCACCAGTTCAAATTTTGACAGGAGGATACACCTAAGACAACTTTTCAAATGAGGTATGAGCACTATGAGTTCATAGTTATGCCATTCGGTTTGACGAAGGCACCAGTAGTTTTCATGGATTACATGAATCGAGTTTTCATCAATAACTGGATAAATTTGTCCTAGTTTTCATAGATGATATTCTCATATATTCGAAGAATGAGCAGGAGCGCCAAAACATTTGAGAAAGATGTTGGAAACACTAAGAGTTGAGAAGCTTTTTGCCAAATTCACCAAGTGCGAGTTTTGGTTGAACGAAGTAACTTTTCTAGGACATATTGTATCATCCGAAGGAATTAAAGTTGACCCCGTCAAGGTACAAGCTGTACATGAGTGGAGATCACCAACTACGCCTAACGAGATTCGCAACTTTTTAGGCTTAGCAGGATACTATCAGAGGTTTATTGAAGGATTTTCCATGATAGCAAGACCGAGAAAAGAAGCTAAGAACAATTGGAAAAAGGAGTGTGAAGAGAGTTTTTAAGAGCTTAAAGGAAATTTACTACAGCACCAGTGCCGCTAGTCCCGAAAATAGATAAAGAGTATACCATCTACACAGATGCGTTAGAGAATGGGCTAGGATGTGTTTTGATGCAAGAAGGAAGAGTTACAGTCTATGCATAACGATAACTTAGACTCCACGAGATAAATTATCCAACGCATGATTTAGAGCTTGCAGCCGTTGTGCATGCCCTGAAAATTTGGAGACATCATCTCTACGGAGTTAGATGTGAGATTTTCACGGACCACAAAAGTTTGAAATATTTTTTCGAGCAGAAGGATATTAACATGAGGCAAAGGAGATGGCTCGAATTAGTAAATGATGTTGACTGCAACATTAATTATCACCCTGGCAAGGCCAATGTAGTAGCCGATACATTGAGCCGGAAGGTCTCGTCAAAGTTTGGATGTCTTCTCACGAGAGAGAATGAGCTTATAAAGGACTTTGACAAGATGAGGATAGAGATGATAAAACCACCAGGGACGATAGCGAGTATTGTTGCAACGATGCCTAGTTTGAGGAAAATGGTGATTGAAGCACAAGGAAAGATGAGACAATGAACAAGTTACGAGAAAGGATAAGAGCATGAGATCTCAAGAGTTACCAAAAAAAAGCATCAGACAATGCTATTTTATTTGAGGGGAGAATATGCATTCCCCGCGATGATGAACTTAAGAATACGATCATGAGTGAGACTCATAACACGCCTTACACCGCCCACCCAGGAGGCACAAAGATGTATCAGGTTGTGAAAAATAGATTTTTGTGGGACGGAATGAAACAAGACATAGCTTCGTTTGTAGAGCGATGCTTAGCTTGTCAGCAAGTGAAAGCATTACACCAACGACCCTATGGGAAGTTAAAACCGTTGGAGATTCCCGAGTGGAAATGGGATCACATAGCAATGGATTTTGTGACAGCTTTACCCAAAAGTCAAAGAGGAAATACAACAATTTGGGTGATTGTAGATCGACTAACAAAATCTGCCCATTTCATACCGATCCTAATCGCGTATGGACCAGATAAGTTAGCACAATTGTACGTTCGTGAGATTATAAGATTGCATTGAGTACCGGTGTAGATCACACCTCAGAGAGAGATCCGAAAAAAAAAATCATCACGTTTTTGGATGAGTTACAAAAAGAGTTGGGGACAAGGATGAATTTTAGCATAGCAGACGATAGAAGATATGATAAGAACTACTATCCTTGATAGAGGAGTAAATCGGGAGAATGTGTTGCCACTAATTGAGTTTGCATATAAGACGTGAGACAAAGTTTCGAGATAGGAGACAAAGTTTTCTTGAAGGTTTCACCCTCAAAGGGGATGAATAGATTTGGAGTTAAAGGACAGCTTAGACCCAGAGTTATAAGTCCTTACGCGATATTGCAAAAGATAGGTCCAATAGCGTATAGGTTGGTTTTGTCACCTAGCTTTGGAAATGTGCATAACGTGTTTCACGTGTCACAATTGAGAGGATATATATTTTCGGCAATTGAGTTATGAAGAGAGACCTCAGATGATGTTAGATCATAAAATTCGGCAATTGAGTAATAAGTCGATTGCATTGGATAAGGTCCAATGGAGATATGATAGTTAAGAAAGAAGTGGAAAGAGAGCTTGAGGATAAGATGTGAGAGAAGTACCCGATACATTTACAAGAGGTACAAATTTCGGGACGAAATTTATTTTAAGGGGGAAGGTATGTAATACCCGGGCTTTTGATGACGTGTTTAATTGCTTAAGTTTGAGTAAGTAGGGTATAAGATCCCTTGTTTGATTACTTTGTATAGAGATGAGGAGTTATATGAAGTTTTGTTGTTATATTTTAAAGATGTTGAGATGTTCTTTTGATGATGTGAGGATGATGTGTGATTTTATATCCGTAATTGAGTTTGAGTATTTGAATAATTCGAGATAATTATTTGAATGAGAACGGTGAACTCGGAAGTGAGATCTGAGTCCGTTAAGACGTTTTTGAAATTTTTGACTTTTTGACGATGAATAGTAAAATACTGCTATTTCGTCTTTTTGTCGACTTTCAAAATCTTACGTGCATGTCGTCGAGAAATATTCTTAATTTTTCGATACGAGTCCAATAATGAAAGTTTTTATTTTTGGACGATGAGTGAATAGTAAATCGGGATTTCTCGATAAACGAACCGAGCTCGTTTATCAGAATTTCGAGAACGAGCTTGCGTTTTCTATATTTATATAGAATTACGAGTGTAATGAAAGTGAGTAGGAGTTAAGAGGGTGAGTAACGAAGAATGTGGGTAATTAGTCGTTAAAATGAGACGAAACGGGATATTTAACGACTAACGGGTTAATATCTTAAATATCTAAGGCTACCCCACCAAAACTGAAAGATATTATGGACTAGATTAGGATATATTTGATATATTCTAATACTAAGTAAGACCGTTCAAGTGTGAATTCCTTAGTCGTAATTGTTGACTCAAGTGTGAATTCCTTAGTCGTAATTGTTGACTAAGGAAGACAAGACAATTTAGAATTGTCTTCTTCGCTTATAAATAAGGGAGCTTGGTCTTACGAATCGATATATGAAAATATACGAAAACATTAGCTTAGAGCTTTTGACTTCCGATTTGAGCACCGAGACGAGCGCCGATCATCTTTTCGATCACGTATCTAAGTAGGTAAGATCTCTACCTACGTTTTGATGGTTTTCTTTTCGATTTTCGTCGACGTCGAAAAACGTCGATTCTCGACTTTATTTTGAAACGACGTCGGATCGTCGTGAAATTTTAGTATGTTGTTCTTGGGTAGATGTTGAGCATGTTTAATGAAGGGAGTAAGAACGGAACGAACCGTAGCTATGAAACCCATGAGGGCAGCCCCGTTTTTCACATATTAGCTTGTCTTTCGATTTTTGTTTGATCGTTTTGACTTGATATTTGTGCTTAGGGGTATGCTAGAATCGATATATATTAAATTCGTATTTTTCCAAGCACGAAAATTGTATAAATTTTTAGAGTATGATTATTTAAATTCGTGAAGTTTGAGACGTTGCATAATGAATATTATTGCGTATATGTGTTCTACGATATCACATGAGCATGCTAATTGATTTACAATTTATGGATGATAATTGTTGAACGAGATTAAAACTGGAATTCTGTCAAAATTTTACAGCAGTTTCAAGCTTATGTTTCGATGAGTTTTCATTGCTTGATGGCTCTGAAATTTTAGTATGTTTATCTATGATATGTGTATTTCGTTTCTGTAAAATTTCATGTCTTTTGGATGATGTTTGCTATTTTAAAGATATTTTGAAAAATCCTTGACAGAATCTGTCAACTATTGGTAGACTTCACAAAAACGTTTATATCTATTAATCCATGAAGGATTTTGCATCACCGTTTTTTTTAAACGAAACTAGACTTCAATAATTTTCTAAAAACATAAGATTTCGATTTTTATGACCTCTGAAACAGAGCAGTTTATTATTTCAAAAATGCCCTGTTCTGCTGTCATATTTGTCCAACAGTAAAAGTGTATGAGTTTCATTGTTTATTTGGCAGATCATATGAACGTTTTCTCTTGTGAAAATTTAACCAAATCTTCAAGGATACCTTTAGTTTTGGATGATTAAATTTGATGGAATTTTATTAAGGTTTGCCTTGGTTTCTAATGGCCTAAACAAAATTGGCAGAAACTGTCAATCTTTGACAGCCTGCACTAAAAGAGCAATATCTCCAAAAACCTTTAACCTTTTTGGTTAACTACCATTTTTAGAGTGAACTACACTTCATGAAGTTTTTGAGATCAATTGGTATGATAGTTTATGATGATTGAGTTGGTTGTTATGAATTTTTAAAGATGACACAAAAACAGCAAAACTTTCTAGAAAACAACTTGATTATATTTGTTTTGATGGATGATACGATATGACTAAATGGTGTGAGTTGTGAGAGTTATGATTAACGCACATAAATGTTGGTATCTGACACTCGAACAATTGGTGTCGAGTTTAAATGATAGTTTACTGATAAAGAGTTTTGATGATTTTGAATTGTTTGGTTTGCGTTGAAAAGATGTCAAGATGTTAAGTTTTGAGTCGAGAGACGAGTTCACGTAGTGAGATTCACGCGTTGAAATCTCGTGGCTGACATTATATATGAATAGGTCATGCCGAAATTTTTAGTGAAATTAGAATTTGAGCATAGTCAATTCTTGTTGACCCGTGACTCAAATACATGCCTAATGGAAAGTTTAACTTTCTAATCGGTTAATTAGACGAGATGAGAGCGAATAGATCTGCTAAGAAAGTGGACTTTTCGATGTGTTAAATATTTCTTTTAATTGAAGCGCTGCTAATTATAACATAAGGATGTTATAATTAATGAGTAATGACGAGAGATAATAATTGTTATATTGATTAACAATCAAGAGAGATGAACATTAGAGATACTAATGTTTCATAAAAGAGATTAGATTATTAATCGAGGTTTCTTTTATAACTTCTCACCAATTCTTCATAACGATGAAGGTCCTTTTGGGAAGTAACGACTTGAGGGAGAGAGTGACGTTACTCATTGATACAGAGACACAACGAGGTGGGCATTACTTTTACTATACGTATATAGAGATCCCCTGCGTGTCGTAGGCCTCTTATACGAATGAATGCATGAGATGATTTAACTGTTAATTTCAGTTTTATATATCTATCAAATGAGTTTAATGTTACATTTGAGCAAGTTATTTCGTTACAAAATATTTGAGTTAAAGTTATTTCAAGTATTGTCTTGCCATAAAATGTTTAAATTTTAGTATGATATCTATCTGCTTTGGCTTTGCCAATGATGCAATCGAATTCGGGTCCTGAGCAGTTGATAGCTATCCTGCCAGGGTTAGTGTACACCAGTGACCGTGAGTCATCTAGCGGGTTGGCCGGTCAAGTGACCGTGAGAGGTGGCCACCTCTCCGGCACACAGTTTCAGATATGATAGATTACAAAAGAACTTAGTCTGATCAGACGAACTTTAAGAATCACAAATGAACTTAGTAAGCTTGGGCATTTTTAGCGAAAAACTCCCTTGTTGTACTGATTATGATGGCATGACAATTTACAGTTTTGAAGCATGTATTTTTATACCTAGGCATACGTGCCCACTGAGTGCTTTTGTACTCAGCCCTGCATATGTTTTCTAAATGTGCAGGTTGAGCTGATGTGATGATGGTGCTGCAATGAGCGGAGTCTCCAGGGTTGTTAATAAATAGTTAACCTGTCTAGAATATGTCTTCATACATATGTCTAGCTACTTTCCGCTGCAAGATGTTGTTGATGTTATAGTATGTTATGTCATACTTTGAGTCTTAAGAGAATGGTTTCATACGATGTATAACTTGATTAATGATATTAATTAAGTTTTATGCTGTCTTTCATAGACTGTTTTCAATTGAGTATTAATGAATAAAAAAAAATACGAGTTTTATTAAGATGAGTAAGTTTTACGGCTATAAATGACGCCCCTTTTTCTTCCCCTTCTTCTTTAACCCCATCCCTAGTCGTGGATCACTCGGCCTAACTATCCCTAGTTAGGGCGGGCTGTGACAATTAGGGAATCATGTTTTCTTGTGAATAAATACCCAAATAAATCCCAATCAATTCTTCACATACATATAGACATGTATACATAGTCAATTGATACAAATATAAAGAAGATGGAATTCTAGGGTTCTTGATCGGAGCTTTGGGATGAAGCTGTGATTCCTGCCATCATTTTACTTAATTTTAAGTAATTACTAACTTAAAAACATATAACATTTTGTTTAATATCTCACTTTAGGAATCTTAGAGAGAAGTCACCTATGCCTCGATTATTTTGGCATGAACTCAGAAATCACAAGCAACATCAAATACTTTCTACAATAACAAGTAGAATACTTAACTTTTCGACGACGAGGGACGCGACCCTGTTCAGTCGAGCCAAGACGACGATGATGACAGCAGCGCTTGCTGCCTCGGAGGGGATCGTGTAGCAGCAGTAGCGGCGTCGTGAATGGAGCGGCGCCGCTGAATTGCCGGTTTTCCACAGACGGCGGAGGTGGCAGCCGAACCATGACGGCGGGAGTAGAAAAGAATCAGGGCTCGCTTTCCTTTCTCTCCTTCTCAAGCATGGATTCAAGGCAGAGACGGGCGAAGCTCAGCCGTTCGTTGGCCTTCCAGTCGCGACAGTAGTAATTTCCTTCTTCTAAGAATTAGGGCTCCACATCGAAAAAGAAGGGGAAACGGAGAGGACTTCCGATGCAAGAACTTCGACCACGTCGAATAGGAGGCTGCTGTATTGCCGAATTTCGGGCTCGGGTGACGACGATTTCGGATTTTGAAATTAGGGCTTCTCATTTGGGTTCTTCGCTAAATTGAGAGAAGATGAGAGTAGTGCGAGGGGCACCGGGGAAGAACAGACGAGACGCCGGACTTGGACTCGACGGCAGCCGACGGCGGTCGGAGCAGAGGCGGCGGCTGAATCTCCTTGAAGGTTGAAAGCAAACTAAAACTGAGGTTTGATGGGTAAGGGGTAGGGGACGACACTTAGCAGGGAAAAAAGGAAAGGAAATTTAGCTTCCCTCTTAAGATTTGTTAATAGATATCCCCAAATAAAATAAATAAATAAATGTAAAAATATCTGCATTCTTGTGAAAGCTTACGGATTGCTATTGCTAATAGCCACAAATACTATTCTCACTAATATAATGATATAATATGTAATCAAATCAATATATATGCTAGCTTCATTCCAACTGAAATTGAGATAAGCTTCAAATACATCTATAATTATAGGGCAAATTGCATGAAAATACCTCACTTTATACCAAAATTTGGTTTTTTGACAATCTTTTCAATTGTAGCAAAAATTTGAACTACTTTTCAATTTGTTGCAATTGACTTCCGGAGTAATTTTTCGGCCAACTTAATGCTGATGTGGATTCCCGTAAAGTTGATGTGGCATGCCTCGCGACCCGCATGCCTGATCCTACCCGACCCGGCACGCGACCCGCATGCCTGATCCTACCCGGTCCACCTCATTAAGGGTAAAAATGTCCAAATCAATAAAAATGGCCAAATTTTGTGTTTTTTCAATGTGTGGCCATAAATTGTGTTTTATGCTTCATTTTGGCTACTTCAAAATTTTACTCTTAAATAAAAGTATATTTTAAAGAGTTCAAGATACTTGATGTGGGTATTTTTGTACATGATGAGAAGTAGCACCTCTCCGGATTAGTCACACTATTTGAAGCCTGCAAGATGCACGGCTCTGGTTCTTCGCATCTGCAGAATTTTGGAGGTAAGGGGAAATTGTATGAGCTCAGTCGTCCCGTTTGAGAAGAAGAATCCACCAGTTCAAAGATTTTTGCTGCAAATGAGAATTTATGGAACAAGAATTTAAACTGAGATGAGAAAATTTGGGAGAAGAAATGAGGACATTTGAAGCCCTAATCGACAAATATATAAAACTAGAAATTATAATTTGCCTAAAATCGTGGAAAACGACATCGTTTAAGGTAATTAGAGACGTTGTCGTTTGATTAGCCGGCGAGGTGTGCCACATCAACTTTACGGGAATCCACATCAGCATTAAGTTGGCCGGAAAATTACTCTAGAAGTCAATTGCAACAAATTGAAAGGTAGTTCAAATTTTTGCTACAATTAAAAAGATTGTCAAAAAACCAGATTTTGGTATAAAGTGGGGTATTTTCATGCAATTTGTCGTCCGCCGAGGCATGCCACATCAACTTTACGGGAATCCACATCAGCATTAAGTTGGCCGGAAAATTACTCCGGAAGTCAATGGCAACAAATTGAAAGGTGGTTCAAATTTTTGCTACAATTGAAAAGATTGTCAAAAAACCAAATTTTGGTATAAAGTGAGGTATTTTCATGCAATTTGCCCTATAATTATAGATGTATTTGAAGCTTATCTCAATTTCAGTTGGAATGAAGCTAGCATATATATTGATTTGATTACATATTATATCATTATATTAGTGAGAATAGTATTTGTGGCTATTAGCAATAGCAATCCGTAAGCTTTCACAAGAATGCAGATATTTTTACATTTATTTATTTATTTTATTTGGGGATATCTATTAACAAATCTTAAGAGGGAAGCTAAATTTCCTTTCCTTTTTTCCCTGCTAAGTGTCGTCCCCTACCCCTTACCCATCAAACCTCAGTTTTAGTTTGCTTTCAACCTTCAAGGAGATTCAGCCGCCGCCTCTGCTCCGACCGCCGTCGGCTGCCGTCGAGTCCAAGTCCGGCGTCTCGTCTGTTCTTCCCCGGTGCCCCTCGCACTACTCTCATCTTCTCTCAATTTAGCGAATAACCCAAATGAGAAGCCCTAATTTCAAAATCCGAAATCGTCGTCACCCGAGCCCGAAATTCGGCAATACAGCAGCCTCCTATTCGACGTGGTCGAAGTTCTTGCATCGGAAGTCCTCTCCGTTTCCCCTTCTTTTTCGATGTGGAGCCCTAATTCTTAGAAGAAGGAAATTACTACTGTCGCGACTGGAAGGCCAACGAACGGCTGAGCTTCGCCCGTCTCTGCCTTGAATCCATGCTTGAGAAGGAGAGAAAGGAAAGCGAGCCCTGATTCTTTTCTACTCCCGCCGTCATGGTTCGGCTGCCACCTCCGCCATCTGTGGAAAACCGGCAATTCAGCGGCGCCGCTCCATTCACGACGCCGCTACTGCTGCTACACGATCCCCTCCGAGGCAGCAAGCGCTGCTGTCATCATCGTCGTCTTGGCTCGACTGAACAGGGTCGCGTCCCTCGTCGTCGAAAAGTTAAGTATTCTACTTGTTATTGTAGAAAGTATTTGATGTTGCTTGTGATTTCTGAGTTCATGCCAAAATAATCGAGGCATAGGTGACTTCTCTCTAAGATTCCTAAAGTGAGATATTAAACAAAATGTTATATGTTTTTAAGTTAGTAATTACTTAAAATTAAGTAAAATGATGGCAGGAATCACAGCTTCATCCCAAAGCTCCGATCAAGAACCCTAGAATTCCATCTTCTTTATATTTGTATCAATTGACTATGTATACATGTCTATATGTATGTGAAGAATTGATTGGGATTTATTTGGGTATTTATTCACAAGAAAACATGATTCCCTAATTGTCACAGCCCGCCCTAACTAGGGATAGTTAGGCCGAGTGATCCACGACTAGGGATGGGGTTAAAGAAGAAGGGGAAGAAAAAGGGGCGTCATTTATAGCCGTAAAACTTACTCATCTTAATAAAACTCGTATTTTTTTTTTATTCATTAATACTCAATTGAAAACAGTCTATGAAAGACAGCATAAAACTTAATTAATATCATTAATCAAGTTATACATCGTATGAAACCATTCTCTTAAGACTCAAAGTATGACATAACATACTATAACATCAACAACATCTTGCAGCGGAAAGTAGCTAGACATATGTATGAAGACATATTCTAGACAGGTTAACTATTTATTAACAACCCTGGAGACTCCGCTCATTGCAGCACCATCATCACATCAGCTCAACCTGCACATTTAGAAAACATATGCAGGGCTGAGTACAAAAGCACTCAGTGGGCACGTATGCCTAGGTATAAAAATACATGCTTCAAAACTGTAAATTGTCATGCCATCATAATCAGTACAACAAGGGAGTTTTTCGCTAAAAATGCCCAAGCTTACTAAGTTCATTTGTGATTCTTAAAGTTCGTCTGATCAGACTAAGTTCTTTTGTAATCTATCATATCTGAAACTGTGTGCCGGAGAGGTGGCCACCTCTCACGGTCACTTGACCGGCCAACCCGCTAGATGACTCACGGTCACTGGTGTACACTAACCCTGGCAGGATAGCTATCAACTGCTCAGGACCCGAATTCGATTGCATCATTGGCAAAGCCAAAGCAGATAGATATCATACTAAAATTTAAACATTTTATGGCAAGACAATACTTGAAATAACTTTAACTCAAATATTTTGTAACGAAATAACTTGCTCAAATGTAACATTAAACTCATTTGATAGATATATAAAACTGAAATTAACAGTTAAATCATCTCATGCATTCATTCGTATAAGAGGCCTACGACACGCAGGGGATCTCTATATACGTATAGTAAAAGTAATGCCCACCTCGTTGTGTCTCTGTATCAATGAGTAACGTCACTCTCTCCCTCAAGTCGTTACTTCCCAAAAGGACCTTCATCGTTATGAAGAATTGGTGAGAAGTTATAAAAGAAACCTCGATTAATAATCTAATCTCTTTTATGAAACATTAGTATCTCTAATGTTCATCTCTCTTGATTGTTAATCAATATAACAATTATTATCTCTCGTCATTACTCATTAATTATAACATCCTTATGTTATAATTAGCAGCGCTTCAATTAAAAGAAATATTTAACACATCGAAAAGTCCACTTTCTTAGCAGATCTATTCGCTCTCATCTCGTCTAATTAACCGATTAGAAAGTTAAACTTTCCATTAGGCATGTATTTGAGTCACGGGTCAACAAGAATTGACTATGCTCAAATTCTAATTTCACTAAAAATTTCGGCATGACCTATTCATATATAATGTCAGCCACGAGATTTCAACGCGTGAATCTCACTACGTGAACTCGTCTCTCGACTCAAAACTTAACATCTTGACATCTTTTCAACGCAAACCAAACAATTCAAAATCATCAAAACTCTTTATCAGTAAACTATCATTTATACTCGACACCAATTGTTCGAGTGTCAGATACCAACATTTATGTGCGTTAATCATAACTCTCACAACTCACACCATTTAGTCATATCGTATCATCCATCAAAACAAATATAATCAAGTTGTTTTCTAGAAAGTTTTGCTGTTTTTGTGTCATCTTTAAAAATTCATAACAACCAACTCAATCATCATAAACTATCATACCAATTGATCTCAAAAACTTCATGAAGTGTAGTTCACTCTAAAAATGGTAGTTAACCAAAAAGGTTAAAGGTTTTTGGAGATATTGCTCTTTTAGTGCAGGCTGTCAAAGATTGACAGTTTCTGCCAATTTTGTTTAGGCCATTAGAAACCAAGGCAAACCTTAATAAAATTCCATCAAATTTAATCATCCAAAACTAAAGGTATCCTTGAAGATTTGGTTAAATTTTCACAAGAGAAAACGTTCATATGATCTGCCAAATAAACAATGAAACTCATACACTTTTACTGTTGGACAAATATGACAGCAGAACAGGGCATTTTTGAAATAATAAACTGCTCTGTTTCAGAGGTCATAAAAATCGAAATCTTATGTTTTTAGAAAATTATTGAAGTCTAGTTTCGTTTAAAAAAAACGGTGATGCAAAATCCTTCATGGATTAATAGATATAAACGTTTTTGTGAAGTCTACCAATAGTTGACAGATTCTGTCAAGGATTTTTCAAAATATCTTTAAAATAGCAAACATCATCCAAAAGACATGAAATTTTACAGAAACGAAATACACATATCATAGATAAACATACTAAAATTTCAGAGCCATCAAGCAATGAAAACTCATCGAAACATAAGCTTGAAACTGCTGTAAAATTTTGACAGAATTCCAGTTTTAATCTCGTTCAACAATTATCATCCATAAATTGTAAATCAATTAGCATGCTCATGTGATATCGTAGAACACATATACGCAATAATATTCATTATGCAACGTCTCAAACTTCACGAATTTAAATAATCATACTCTAAAAATTTATACAATTTTCGTGCTTGGAAAAATACGAATTTAATATATATCGATTCTAGCATACCCCTAAGCACAAATATCAAGTCAAAACGATCAAACAAAAATCGAAAGACAAGCTAATATGTGAAAAACGGGGCTGCCCTCATGGGTTTCATAGCTACGGTTCGTTCCGTTCTTACTCCCTTCATTAAACATGCTCAACATCTACCCAAGAACAACATACTAAAATTTCACGACGATCCGACGTCGTTTCAAAATAAAGTCGAGAATCGACGTTTTTCGACGTCGACGAAAATCGAAAAGAAAACCATCAAAACGTAGGTAGAGATCTTACCTACTTAGATACGTGATCGAAAAGATGATCGGCGCTCGTCTCGGTGCTCAAATCGGAAGTCAAAAGCTCTAAGCTAATGTTTTCGTATATTTTCATATATCGATTCGTAAGACCAAGCTCCCTTATTTATAAGCGAAGAAGACAATTCTAAATTGTCTTGTCTTCCTTAGTCAACAATTACGACTAAGGAATTCACACTTGAGTCAACAATTACGACTAAGGAATTCACACTTGAACGGTCTTACTTAGTATTAGAATATATCAAATATATCCTAATCTAGTCCATAATATCTTTCAGTTTTGGTGGGGTAGCCTTAGATATTTAAGATATTAACCCGTTAGTCGTTAAATATCTCGTTTCGTCTCATTTTAACGACTAATTACCCACATTCTTCGTTACTCACCCTCTTAACTCCTACTCACTTTCATTACACTCGTAATTCTATATAAATATAGAAAACGCAAGCTCGTTCTCGAAATTCTGATAAACGAGCTCGGTTCGTTTATCGAGAAATCCCGATTTACTATTCACTCGTCGTCCAAAAATAAAAACTTTCATTATTGGACTCGTATCGAAAAATTAAGAATATTTCTCGACGACATGCACGTAAGATTTTGAAAGTCGACAAAAAGACGAAATAGCAGTATTTTACTATTCATCGTCAAAAAGTCAAAAATTTCAAAAACGTCTTAACGGACTCAGATCTCACTTCCGAGTTCACCGTTCTCATTCAAATAATTATCTCGAATTATTCAAATACTCAAACTCAATTACGGATATAAAATCACACATCATCCTCACATCATCAAAAGAACATCTCAACATCTTTAAAATATAACAACAAAACTTCATATAACTCCTCATCTCTATACAAAGTAATCAAACAAGGGATCTTATACCCTACTTACTCAAACTTAAGCAATTAAACACGTCATCAAAAGCCCGGGTAAAACACAATTTATGGCCACACATTGAAAAAACACAAAATTTGGCCATTTTTATTGATTTGGACATTTTTACCCTTAATGAGGTGGACCGGGTAGGATCAGGCATGCGGGTCGCGTGCCGGGTCGGGTAGGATCAGGCATGCGGGTCGCGAGGCATGCCACATCAACTTTACGGGAATCCACATCAGCATTAAGTTGGCCGAAAAATTACTCCGGAAGTCAATTGCAACAAATTGAAAAGTAGTTCAAATTTTTGCTACAATTGAAAAGATTGTCAAAAAACCAGATTTTGATATAAAGTGGGGTATTTTCATGCAATTTGTCGTTTGATTAGCCGGCGAGGCGTGCCACATCAACTTTACGGGAATCCACATCAGCATTAAGTTGGCCGGAAAATTACTCCGGAAGTCAATTACAACAAATTGAAAGGTAGTTCAAATTTTTGCTACAATTGAAAAGATTGTCAAAAAACCAGATTTTGGTATAAAGTGGGGTATTTTCATGCAATTTGCCCATTAATTATATATATAAAAACGAGATTCTCATTTCTAATAACAAATAAATCTATAAATAATAAAATAATCCCTTTAACCAGGAATTATAAACTTGCTTCCAAAAATAAAATTAATAAAGGATGCAAGAACACTTAATTATTCAAATTATGCAATCACTGAATTAAAAGCTCAGGGTATTGTAATAATATCTCATCTCATCTCAGTGATTCTACTTCTCTTTCTTCTTTTAAATAATAGAAAATAGAAAATAATATTAATAATAATATGTATACTATTGTGAAAATGCTGGGTGTTACATATCTCAAAGGCACGCCCAATTTAGGATTGTGGTATCCAGCAGACGATGACATCAAGCTCACCGGATATTCAGATTCAGACTTCGGTGGATGCAAGCTTGATCGCAAATCAACCTCCGGAACATGTCAATTCCTAGGCAACAAGCTTATCTCTTGGTTTTCAAATAAGCAGACTTCAGTCGCCACCTCTACAACTGAAGCTGAATATGTTGCTGCCGGAAGCTGCTGCTCACAAATCCTGTGGTTAGTCCATCAACTAAAGGACTATGGGATCGACGAAAAGGAAGTTCCTATCCATTGCGACAGCTCCAGTGCTATTGCAATCTCCCAGAATCCAGTTCATCATACCAGAGTGAAGCATATTGAAATTCGACATCACTTCATTCGTGATCATGTCGAAAAGAAAAATGTCTCTGTGGAATGGATTCCCACTGCTATTCAGAGAGCGGACCTGCTGACCAAGGCTCTTCCAGAAGAGAGGTTCAATGATCTATGTGCAAAGATCAGCCTCATCAACCCTGAAGAGTGATGCTGTGTTTAAAGATCTTCTCAAACAGTCATGATGACTGGTGGTCAACCTACTGCTGCTTCTACGATAGACGATGTGGAAAGCAATGAAGTCCAAGTGCTCATCTGAAGATGAAGTCATCCTGATGAATCAACTAGGATCACGAGGTATCAACTGACTACGATGATCAGTTGATCAGTAAGTATTTTAAATGCTTACCTTTCAAAATCAGTTATTTCAGTTATGAGCTTTATGTTTTTAGTTCAAAATCTTTTCTCTAACTGATCAGTTTCTTTCAAAAACTTTAACTGATTCTTGGAAATTGTTGGAAAATGGAATATCCGAAAAGGACAAGATTTTTATAAAGTGAAAATCTGTTTTGATTGAACTTGCCTGATCTTTTTGCCAAAAAAATTTTCCAACACTTTTTGCCTCTGCAATAAAATTTCTTGAAAAGCTCATTGACATGACAGAATGCAATGATGCCTTTCAACTTTTTGAAGACGCAGTCCCTCGCAGTGACGGCGGACGCAAACTTTCTCTTCAATTGCATTTTAGGCACAGTTTTCGAAAAACCTTTTCATCTTCTTACATGGTTCACATCTTGTCTATTTATACCATGTTGTCTTCACAAGTTTTCTGCATCAACTAACAACTCTCCACAGCCTTCACTGTGAGAAAAATTTTCAATTGTTTCAAAAAGTTGCAGAGAAAAATTGTTCCGACTAAAGGAGAAATCTATGACTGCAAAGTCATGGAGTGGAAGAATGACGCTCACATTCTTGGTCTTCACCGGACCCTTCCACTGGATCTCAACGTCTCTCCGGCGTCAAAGTTTGCTCAACCCTCACTTGTATCCAGCGAAGCGAGCGTCTTCCATCCTCATGCCCGGTGCATCAACTTGAAGTATCTGTCTGAAATAACACAGACTTCATCGTCTTCACAAAAAGGCCTCTCGCCTACTGTGAAGCCTCGATGCCAAGCAACAACAATGAGCAGGAGCTCGTTGTCAACCGGTGCAACATCGACAGTGTCTATCCTCACGATAGCCACTCAGTCGATTTTCCTCCTCCACATACTTCTCCTCCTGTGCTTCTTTCTCTTCACCATCAACCCTCTCCTCAACCTCCTTTGGTTTGCATGATTGCTGCTCTCTTCTTCCCAGTCTCGAGAGCCATGCAAACCTGATCCCACCCCGTTCTCCGTCTCCTTCATCCCTCCTCTCCTCACTCTTCATTTTTCTTTTCTAAACCCTCCGCATTCTCCGTTTACCTCTGACCCTCAGCATCTTTCTCTGGACCATTCTGCGATTCAGTTTCCACGCAGTGGTCTTAGCTTAATCCTTCAGTCAAAATCCCACCTTTTTTATGTTGCCAAAAAGGGGGAAATTCTTAAGAGACTTATTCTCAAAAGACTGAAGACGATCAAGCAAAATGATCATCCTATTTCATCCGATGATCATGAGGAAGATTAGCCCAGAGGAAGAGACCTCAATTCAACGGAACACAAGTGAGAGTGGAACAAGCTTAGGAACATGAAGACACGAAGACAGAAGATGAAGATCAAGAAGTTCAAGGCGCAGCCAAGCAGACTGCTGAAGTCCATGGGTTTCCCATGTTGTTTTTGTTTTTCTTTACTCCAATGTAAGTCTTGCTCTGTACCTATACTGATGGCTTATCAGTCTTTATTAATGAAATGAACTTCTTATTGATCTCAACCTGAAGACAATGACTCTTTGTCCAGGCTCTGATTATGGTTTTTCTGTCTTCTTTTAGTTCTGTTTTTAGAACTGTTTTCGTTATTGCTCTAAGTACAAGTTGTTAGGTTCTATTGTTAAGGGGGAATTGTTTTCACCCATGTTTAGAACTTGTACTGTGAGTTCAGTCTTTTTGCTGTCTAGAACTGCTATGTGGTTTTGGCATCATCAAAAAGGGGGAAATTGTTGGGAACCTTGTGGAATATCCTAACCCTTGTTTTGATGATACCAAAATTCATAGGACTTACATGTAATAGACTAGAATCGTTTTGAACTCAAGTGTTAGAGTTCGTTTCTAGTTTAGTTGCGGTGTCGAAGACTGAAGACTGCAGTTACCAACTGAAGTATCAGTTGAAGAATCAGTTGAAGACTGATTATTTAATGCGCGCAATGGACTGATACTAAAGTCAAGTATCAGTTGAACATTCCTCCTAGGACTGATCTTCCAACGTTCAGAGGAAGCCACGTACGCACAAGTACAGCCGCATTAAATGCAGAGATCTCAGAATATCTTATCTCTGCAGAGGTCATTCCTATTTGGTGGCTACTTTTCAGAGATGTCACATCTCTTGTCCATCAAAGAGAGCCGTTTCCACACAGACAAGGAACCTCGAAGATTGAAGCCTCAGCCCAAATTCGAATTGCTCTCCAACGGAAGAAATCTTGAGGATGATTTACGCCAACGGATCTATTCAAGAGTTCTCCTACAAATAGCGCTCGTGGATCACTTCAACCTTCACCGATTCAACGACATAAGCTGAAGCTCTGCCGAAATAGCTACTCAGCCTAAAGCTTAACCGCCCCAAAGCTTGAATCGAAGAAGAGAATTCCAATGCCAAAATCAGTCACTGCTGATTACATACATTCTCTTAGACCCTAGGCATATATCTGTTTACCCAGAAGCCAAAGGTCAAACTTGCTTCAAAGAACTTGTTCTTTGTAAGTATAGTTGGCACTCGTTCAAACCTCCCCCCCATAAGAGTGTTTGAGTGGTTCGGAGTTCAGGAAGGTACTCTGAACTCTGAGTGGAAAGTCTGAGCACGAGGTGTGCTTAGCAGGGAAATCCTACGCGAGGTGTGTGGGTGCTGAAGAAGGGTTTTCGTCAGTTTACGGTTGTGTGCACCAGGCAAGCACACGGGTACGGTTTGCAGTGCACCAGTGAAGCACTTGCGGAGTGGATTGTTGGTCTGATCAACCAGTCGTGGATGTAGGAAAGGGTTTTTCCGAACCACGTAAAAGTCTCTGTGTTATTTACAGCTTTCAGTTTTACATTCTTACTTGTGCTATATCTATCGATAAAACTGAACACTGACTAATAGCAAAGAGAAACCTTAATCCAACAACTTGCTCCACCGAGGCTATTACGAAACTAAGTTTAATTTCCGCTGCGTATGATATCAATCTGACTGAACTATCCTCTGATAGTAAGGAAGAGTGATATCATCTCTATCTTTGCAAACACGACTGAAGCCCTTACTTGGATCAGTTAAATTCCAGCAACTTAACTGATAACTCTTTACTGAAGAGCTTTCAGTATCAGTCGTCAACCCTGTTGGTCAAAACTGATTTCAGTAAAACAGGAGTCTTTGTTTGCATGTAAAGTTTCGTTTTGATCTCTGACTGAGATCCCTCTGATTGAGGTCAGTAGATTGCTGCAAAAATAGCCTATAGGTGTATTCCCCCCACACACCTATTCGAGACCCCACGGACCTAACACATCTTTTTGTACATTATATCATACTCTGGAGGGGTGCTGAAATGATGAATCAATGAAGATGAACTTTTGGGCAACTTTGTGTATCTTTCTCAACTTTGTGTATCTTTCTCAAGTTTTATGTAAAATCATTTATTTTGCTCATTGATTCTGTAAATTTTCCAAGAAGAATGAAAGATGAAATTAAGCTTCTTCATTCATTAACAAAGGGAAAATTACATCTTAGAATACAGAAACATAATTACTACAACAATCAAAGCAAAAGTGAGAATTCTAAGTCTACATTCCATTGCTTTGAACTTTGCTTCCACTGAACTTGGCATATCTTTATTGTTCACCATGGACTCAAGGGCTTCAACTCCATCACCTTCATACCCACTGTCATCCATCAAGCGACGAAGGCCCTCCATTTCGACGAATGTAGCATCTCTTTCATTTCTTAAATTGTTAAAACAGAGCTTGTAATATGGTGTTAGCTCTGGATCGACCCAATCCCAAAAACGACAATCCTCGCCATCTCTCTGTCCACATTCAACGTACCTCCTCTCTGGATTCTTCTCAGTGTGAGAAGTTTTCATAATCATAGGGAGTTTATGAAAACATCTCCTGTAGACGCCTTTACTCGACCTTTCAATTGACGAAGAACTTCGCGAATGACTCATGATTCTTCCTCGATCTGCCTTCTTTCTTCACGATCCGCGTTTATCCCTTCAATTCGATGGCATTCTAGAAATCGGGAGATTAGGCGCAAGAACCCTAATTGTAGAGGAAGAACGTTGGATTTCAATTTAAAGTATATTAATTCGTTTAATTTCTTAAAACGACGTCGTTCAGTGTGTTAGAATGTAAGTATTAAACGGCGTCGTATTCCTACCGTCTCTGGTCGACCACGTAGACAAATTCCGGGAGCCACGTCAACAGTGGCGAATGTGTTGGTCAACGCGGGTGAAAATCACGATTAAATTGAAAGGTCATGTATTCTGGGGCTATTTTTGAAGGTCATGTGCAATTTGTAAATTCGGTGAAAGTTCGTGTATTTTTTGGCTATTAACCCAATAAACAAATCGAAAACACTATGCATAACCTACTTTTAACTTTTAAGTAAGGTGACAAAACAGTTGTTGCTGGTTTTATAAATGAAGATGGATCACCCTTGGGTTTCTCTAAATCAGCCACCCATTCCTGCAAAATGAGAGGAATATCACATACAATTAATATGTGCAGACCAAAGGGAAGTTAGCAGAAACCATGTACCAAAAATTAATCAAATTCACAAATTAGACCCTTTACAATGTACATGCCAATAGACCAGAGTCATTATCTAAAGTGAAGAGGTCCATCCATTAAAGAGTATTACAGAACATAATATATCAGTAAGATAGAGACAGATAAATGCACCATAGGAAATATCAATTAGCTGAAGTTTCGGGAGAATGGAGAATGTCCTCAGGAATACCTTGTTTGCCATAGAAGCTTTCAACCTTCTTAATCCTTCTGATCCACCTCTTGGAGATGAGGCCCAAGAGGGGCTCCCCAGCAAGTTTGACACAAGATTGATAACTTGAAGGTGGTTTTCCACCGTTCTAGGATCAAATAATGAAATGGAGTCAATGAAAAGAAGATATTGAAGAGCAATATACTAACATTTTGTAAATATCTGCAAGTAGTAGGGAAACCAACATGCCATACTAACCTTCTCTAGATATCTGCAAAGAAAAATAACATAAAAAAGACTCAATTTTTATTAAAAAATTTAACAAAAAAACAATAGAAACAGAAAAAGTTTACAGTACAATCAAAAACCAAGCAAAGGTGAAAAAAAAAAATCTTACCAGCAAGAAGCAAGAAGACACAAATCAATCATGGATGCGATATTTTTTTTTCCTCTGCAAAGAAAGAAAAATAGCTAGTGACTCAATTTTTAATCAAAAAATTCAACAAAAAATACAATAGAAACAGAAAAAAAAAAATTACAGTAAGAGAAGCAGCAGGTAAGGCGGTAGATAGACTGAACAAATAACAATATTTCAGATCTTTCTCAAGATCTCTCATCTCTCTCATCTCTTTCTTTTTCTTTCAATCATAGTGAACCACATAACTATTCTCTCGAAGTCTGCAAAATAACATAAACATTATCTCAAATTCTTAAAAATCCTTGAGTCTTCTCCCTTTCACTTCTCAATATTCGGTGATTAATTGTCGTTGTCAATCGGCATTACAATACCAACTCATCCTCAACAACAATTTCGCAACGACCTGACTCCGATATTCACCCATTTACCAATTCTCTTATTCTCTCCCCTGAATCCATTGATGGGCTAATGGTATGGCGGATGAGTCTCCATCAGAGTTTGATGAGTGAATGGTGAATGACGGTAGAGGACTCAACCGATGGTGGAATTAGAGGAATTACCGATGGTGGAGAATAGATGCAAACGGTTTCAATATTGGGGATTATTTTGATTTTTGAAGTTGTAATTGGTGTAGAGAATAGTGAATGAAGAGAGATACGTGTGAAAGAAATATCAAGAGAGAATAGTGAAAGAAGAGGTAGAAAACATGTGAGAGATAATTTTTTCCACGAAAAGTTAACTGCTGAAAAGTGTGTTTTTATATAATATATATAAATTAATAGATATAGATTTATTTACCACAAACTGTATTTTCATATAATAAATAGATTAATTTTAAAATTTTTATTAAGGACGATTTATAAAGATTTTTATTAAGGACGATTTATATACAATTTCTAAAATATTCAAATCTATTTATCTATTTATTATATGAAAACACAGTTTGTGGCAAAATTGTAATGAAAAAATCAATCAAAGAGTATTTATAAAACTCAACAAATCCCATATATTTTCTCTCTCCTCTCTCCTCTCTTTCATCATACGTATTCTTCAATTTTCTATACTCTCTCTCTCTTCATATTTTGATGATTTTTTTTAAAAATCAAATTTTATTTATAAAAAATATTCTATATATATCTTAAATTAAAGATAAATGCAAGATTTTTGATTTGGTATCAAATAATTATTCAACTCTTGTATTAGTATTCTAATAAATTCTAATAATATAATTTATTTTCCTACTTATCAATTGAAGCTTTTCTAATAAGATGACATTGGTAATGAGCTAACTTAGAAAAAATAATTTTATGCATGATTAGCTCATGTTTTAAAAATATATATTGTGATGTGAAAACTCTTTTTTTATTATTTCTTCGTTTCTTTTAATTTGAATGACATATTTATTCTATAATTTTAGAGAAGAAAATAATGTTTTCCATCAAATAGATGGAAAATTAAAAACGATACTTTTCAAAATTATAATAAAATTAAGGATCTTTACTGAGTAATTGATGTAGATTATTTTATTTTTTAAGAAAAAATAATTTACATTTACTTATATTCTAACTATATTTAATATTTATTTTTTATTTATTTGATACATCATTTAATTTATTTATTTTTGATAAATTATCATGATTAAATAAAAAAATTTAAAGGCCGCGCCACATGGGGCTCGAACCCAAGACCTTCGGTTTTAGACATTAACCCCTAATCGCTTAACCGATACACACACTACATCGTTTAATTTTGATGCAAAACTATGTTCGCCGTGCATCGCACGGACGAATGTACTAATTTGTGTGTTAATTCACAGCCCTGTCAAAACGAAATGGGCAAAATCTCAACCAATTTCACATATGCTTACCATGAACGAAAAATGGTAATATCATGACAAAGCTTCACTGATTATGAAGACCCCCCCCCCCCACCCCCCCCCCCCCCCCCCCCCCCCCCCCCCGCGGCCAAAAAAAGTAATTATTAATTTAGGACAAAATTTAAGCTATACATAAGAAAGAATCTCGACTGAATCTAACATTCTCAGTAAAGCATGCATTTTGATTCCTTTTATTTTATATTAATTTTTAATAAATAAATAATCTATTATGTCTTCTTACTTTTTGAAACACATATTAAGAAGCGGTTTCATTTATGAATATAGATGGTCCCATTAGCTCAATGTAGTGGTTAAGGTCCTTTCCTTTATTTATTTATTATTATGGGATTGAGTCATTTGTAAATGGAACATCATAAAATGACTTTTGATCGAGTCATATTTAAATGGGATGGAGGAAATATATAAATTAATTTAATAAAGAAGTTATTGAAAGTAATTAAAAATATGATGTAGTTTGAGCCTAGAACTAAATGTATCAAATTTTATAACCTTATTTGATCGTTCTAAACTTCCAAATCCTGAATTAGTACCTAGCTAGGTAGTCTATACTTTGGTTCAATAAAACTTTATTTTAATATAGTTTAGGCCCTATTACGTTTTTCTTCTACTCTACAATTTTTTACCAAAGCCCCTCTCTCTCAACTAATTTTATCGATTAACAAATTAAATCTATTAGTTCATCGCCATTTCAATATGACTATAGTTAAATGAGTTAAAGAGAATTAGTAATTATTCGAAGTCTTCCTTCAATATTGTCATTGTCAACCGACAATTCACACAAGATCAAATTGACCAATCTATATAATACTCCCTCCGTTTTTTTATAAGTGTCCCATTTAGCTCATTTTTTTGTTTCTCAATAAGTGTCATTTCAAAATTTGAGAGTATATTTATGACATTTTTTCTATTTTATCCTTATTTAATACTTGTATGAATGTAATAATTAGTTGTATATATGAATTTATTATGACAATTACTAAGGTTACAAATGTAAAATATCTTATTTTATTGGTATGTGTATTTTGACGGCTGAGGACACTTAATAAAAAACGGAGGGAGTATATAAAAGAGGAGTTTTTTTCCCTTCATTTCTTCCCTCTCTTTTTTTTCTCTCTTCTTCCATCAATTATTTTACTATTTTTTCATTTTGTTTTTCTATATTTTAATTATTTTCTAAATATTATCAAATTCGATTCATAAAAAAATATTCAACACGCATCTTAAATTTAATAGTATAAAAATCAACAAAAATGAATTTAAATTGAATAAGTTGTGAATTATTTTATTTTATTTTAAAAAAAATTGTATTTATTTATATTTTAATTTTATTTAATCTTTATATTTATATATTTGAATATATCTTTTAATTTCAATATTCGCCGTGCATCCCACGAATGGGGGTACTAGTATAGCATAAATAACACTAATGTCCTTATCACCATAAACGTATACATGTAGCATTAATTTACTATGGCCCAACTCTACATTTATACGTTTATTTTTGATGGATTTAATCTAGTTACTATATTAGGCAAATGATTAATGAACTGTTGTTAACTAAATTGATTCCTTGCTCATCTCATTAATTTCCTACAAATATAAGTATGAAAAAGAAAAGTAGTTATTGCCAACGGCTCAAATTGCTCTTTATGCTAAGAGCCAGTGTAGAAGTAAAATGTTTATTCCAAAATACTACTATATTATATTTATTGTTCGGCTTTGTGGATTTCTAAATATATTTTTTTTTCTTTTTGTATAAAAATGATGTTTCAGTCACCAATTTTCCTGATATACAATTTTTATTCAAATTGTAGATTCTTTGTCAAGAGATTAAAATAATTTGAGACTGTCGAACTAAAATAAAATAAAAATGAAACTTAACCAAAAAATCAAAATAATCATTGAATTGGTTTCCTATTTGTGTAATCAGATTGCAAGAATTTTGATAGAACTCATGAAAATCTTTAATGACATGTAATAACAAATATTTATAAGTTATTCCACAACTAACTATATATACATTACTTGACTTAGACATAACAAATTGATTTAAAGATTTTTCTTAAGAATCGATTTAAACACAGTTTACTAATATTCAAATTTGGTGGGTCATTCACAATCACAGCCTCATATATCAAAACCATGTGATCTGTATAACTCCAAAACGGGCAAAATCTAAATCAATTTCACAAATATTTACCATAAACGAAAATGGAAATTTTTTGACAAAGTTCATTGATTAATTTCAAAACCATGCATGTGATCTGTAAAACTCCACAATGGCCAAAATTTAAATCATGTATTTTGATTCCTTTTATTTTATATTAATTTTTAATAAATGAATAATTTATTACGATTTCATAAAGAAGTTATTAATTTTAGTTCGAATAAAACTTAATTTAGGCCCGATTGCATTTTTCTTCTACTCCACATTTTTCTACCAAGATAAAATTGACCATGCATAAACAAAATCACGAAAAATATTGGTACCCATTTCAGCACCCTCTCGGCTCCCATCATCAATATAATGCTACATCCCCCACTCTCTCTCTCTCTCTCTCTAGATTTTAAATCTGATATCTCTTTCTCTCTCACCCCATGCTAAGTTTCCTATTTCCCCTCTCTCTGTGATGGATGGCTGAAAAGCAACCTTGCCATCTTGATTACCTATTTGGCTATTTTAAATTTATTAGAATAGACCAATCACATATATAGTACTCACTTTATTTCTTTTCAGTTTTCCCCTTTTCCATTTTGTGATTCTAATGGGTATATTCATTCTTGATGGAGACAATCAGATCCTCTTTGTCTCTCTTTCTCTCTCTCGATCACCCCATACAACGTGTTTCCCCTCTCTCTGTCTTCACCAAACTTTCTTAACCCAATGTTGCAATAAGAGTTTGGTGAGTGGATTTAATGGTAGCAAATGCATTAAGAAATAACTTAATTTGCATGCATCATCTCTTCTTCTTCTACTACTTGGCATAATTAATTAGCTCTATTTAAACAAGATGCGAGTAATGCTTTTAAGCCATCGCATTCTCTCCTTTTGATTTTATAAGCCATCGTCGCATTCTCTCCTCTTGCATCTCCCTATCCTTTTCAGCTAAAAAAACAAGAAAATGTATTACTCTAGCAAAATCTCCCTTGTTCTCGTGTGCTTCTTCTTCCTTGGCTTCGGCACTGCCACGGCGACGGCGGCCGCTTGCAGCAACGAACCACTAATATTCAACTTCGGAGACTCCAACAGCGACACCGGTGGCGCTTCTGTTCTTTCAGGGCGGGAGCTCGAGTTCCCGGAGGGGCGAACATTCTTTCACGAGCCAACCGGCCGTGCAAGCGACGGTCGCCTCATCCTCGACTTCTTGTGTGAGTCCCCCTCCTCAACTCAGTATATGTTATATTTATAACTAATTGTGACTATGGTGCGTGTGTAGGCGAGAGTCTGGAGACGAAGTTCTTGACCCCGTATCTGGAGCTCTTCACTCCGGACTTCTCAAACGGCGTTAACTTCGCCTTGGGCGGCGCCGACTCTCGCCTGGGAAGAAACGACATCAATTCCGTTGCCTACACTCTGGGGAACGAAATTGCCGAATTCAGTCGGTTCCGAAACGTCGCCATTCGCCGCGGATCACGTTCATGCTTAATTGATAAGTCGAACTCATGGTTTAATGTAATAACTTGGTTTGAAATTGTTGTGGACAGATGCAGGGCAGGTGAAATCTGCTCTCTTCATGCTGGATATCGGCCAAAACGATCTCCAATTCGACGCCAATAAAGAAACTCCCCAACAAGTGCTCGAAAGAGTCCCCAGAATCGTCTCCAACATTGGGGAGGCTATGCAGGTTAACTCATTAAATAATCTCTCTTGCTAATTAATACTAACTTTAACTATAATATAAATATTTTTCTATTTTCTTCATGCAGAAGCTATACCAGCTGGGTGGGAGAAATTTCTGGGTGCACAGCACGGGGCCGTTGGGCTGTTTGCCTTCCAACGTAGCCCTCATAAATGCATCCACGGTGGTGGACGAGTACGGCTGCGTTTCCGACAGGAACAAAGCAGCTGCCGCCTTCAACTCCCAGCTTGAGCGTCTCTGTCGGGAGCTGCGGTCGGAGATGGGCGACGCCACCATCGTCTACGTTGACATCTACTCCATCAAGCTGGACTTGATCGTCAACGCGACGTCGTATGGTGAGAATCTTTTTTTTTTTTTCATTTTGTAACTAATTCATATATAAAAGTTATTAATTTTGATCGATTGATGCAGGGTTCGAGAATCCATTCGTGGAGTGCAAGCGGGAGAGGGTGTGCCCGGAGGGGTCGCGGTATGTGAACTGGGATGGATTTCATTACACGGACGCGGCTAATATGTTGGTTGCCTCTAAAATAATTTCCACTGCTTTCTCTACTCCACCTCTTCCATTTCAATTTTTTTGCAATTAATTATCTACTCTTGTCTTGTCGTCTCCACTACATATGTAATAATCTTCGGCCTTTGCTTATTTGTATTAATCTGATATCTATTATGTCATGGTTAGTTTGTATGCATCTTGACTTTTTTCTTTTTCCTAGTGTAGCATGTTTATGTGTTGAATGAGATGAGATTTAGCGTCGTGCAATTTTTTGAATTTGAGACTTACATTTTCTTCCTCGAGGCAGTGTATTTTAATTTAAATACAACAATGAGTACAACCATCATTATATAATACGAACGAATAAATAAAGGAGTTTAAGGGCGTCAGTGAGTTGTGGCGTCGGTAAGGCGGCGGCCACCGTCGCTGGAGTTCAGAGAGGGAAGGATTAATGGCGAGGTGAGAGAGAATGGGTGTGTGTGTGACCAGTTTTCAGCCAAGAGAAAGAGAGATTAGAGAGATGGGGATACACAAGAATTAAAGGAGAGGATGGGCTGTGTTTATTGGGCCCCTTTTCTTAAGTTGGACTGAGCTTAAATTTAAATGTAAACTGGTAAATGGGCTGATTTGTAAACTGACCCATATCTATATCTGTATATATGTATCAGTCTTCCTATCAAAGCAAACTTAAATCCCTCCAGTTTCTTTTGATGTATCGCTTGTGGAACCGAGAGAGTAATAATCTCTCCCTCTTTCGTGGGATACAGTGTGACATTAAGAGCATGCAACCATTGATGTAACCCTATCAGTGTATAAATACATAATGAATTAATGATGTAACCCTATCAGTGTATAAATACATAATGAATTAATGATGTAACCCTATCAGTGTATAAATACATAATGAAGCGAAGTAATTATCACGTGCATGCAAGAGCATGCAACCATTGATGTAACCCTATCAGTGTATAAATACATAATGAAGATCTATGGAAGCTTTGATCTTCCTTTACACAAATCTCTCTCAATATGACTCTTAACTCCCTCTCTTTCTTATATTCAAACACGGTATCAAGCTTCTAATTTTCTCGATTCTTCCGCTCTTCCTCTTCACAAAATTCTCGTGTTTCTACTTCCATAGATGTTCTCTCATCTGTGTATATCATCCATGGCTCCTTCCACAGCAGTTACCAATCCAAATCTTCCTCAACTTCATCCAATCAGCGTAAAATTGGATCGAAGTAACTATAATTTTTGGAGCACGCGCTCGTGCGTTTGGATTCGAAGATGTATTGCGCAGTAACTTTGCTCCATCGCAATACCTTGAATCCACATCTGATGCTGCTGTTCAAAATCCTGATTATCTCGTGTGGCTTAGGCGAGATCAGTTTGTTTTTAGTTGGATACTAACCTCTATCTCTCCATCCATGATTGGATACGTTGGGAGATTCTGCAGAAATCTGGATTGCCTTTGAAAAGTTATTTCAATGGCAATCTAAGGCTCGTGCTATGCAACTTAGATTTCAGCTTCAAATGATTAAAAAAGGAAACTCATCAATTGATGAGTATATACTCAAATTCAGAGATATGTCGGATCAATTATACAGTGTTGGCCAACAGATCTCTAAATCTGATCTAGTTACTCATGTTCTGGCTGGTCTTGGTCCAGAATTTGAGAGTGTTAGTGTATTTCTTCAGTCCAGATGCGAAGAATTGACACTACATGAACTTCAGTTTGCATTGCAAACCCATGAGATTCACATCCACAAGTGGAAATATACCTCCTACTGCTTTCACTACTCAAACTAATACTGTCTATTCTGCCAATTATGCACAGAATCAAGGAAACAGAGGCCGTGGCCGTGGAGGTAGAGGATCTGGAAATGGAAATTGCAATCGAGGGGGCAGAGGTGGTGGTAGGTCCATTGGTAACTACAACAACAAACCAGCCTGTCAGTTGTGTGGTAAAACAAATCATACTACTTTGAAATTCTTTAGGAGATTTGATGTTAGTTTAGTGGTTCTGGTCCTGATATAAACTCATCTCCACCTCCCCAAGCTCACATGTCTACTACAGAAAACTCATATCCCTCTCCACAACAATCCTCTACTATCACAAATCAAACCACCTCACCCACAACCTACATTCTAACCTCTCCATCACAGAACTGATCAAACTCCAACAATGAATGGTATCTTGACACTGGAGCATCTGCTCATGTTACATCTGACTTCAACAACCTTCAAATCAACTCTCCATACCATGGAAATGAGACACTCACAGTAGGTAATGGCTCTCAACTTGAAATTACTCACATAGGCTCTAGTTCCTTCTATTCCACATCTTTCCAAAGATCTAGTTCTCAGTAATGTGCTTTATGTTCCAGACATTACCAAGAGTTTGCTGAGTATTTCTAAGTTTACAACTGATAACAATGTATATCTTGAATTTCACTCCTCCTACTGTTGTGTTGAGGATAAACAAACTCATCATATCCTGCTGGAAGGCAAACTTAAAGAAAGACTATATCAGTTGGACTTCAACCCACCTACATCTACCAGGTCCTCATCATTTTCTTCCTGCTACTTAGCAAATAAAGAGAATAATGTCAACTTGTGCATCATAGATTAGGCCACCCATGTACTTCTGTTCTACATTCTGTCTTCAAGCTAATGCAACTACCTTTCTCTAAACCTTCCTTTTGTAATGACTGTGCAGTAGGTAAGATACATTGTATGAACTTCCCATCTATAGCGATTAAAACTACTGCACCTTTCCAATTAGTTCACACTGATGTCTGGGGTCCTAGCTCTACTGCGTCTCATGAAAACTTCAAATATTATATCCATTTTATTGATGATTTTCACTAGATTTACTTGGATTTATCCCTTACAAATTAAATAAGAAGTCTCCACAATATTTGTTAAGTTTAACACCTTCATTGAGAGACAATTCAATACCAAGATTAAATGTATCCAATCTGATTGGGGTGGGGAGTATAGGCCACTACAATCTATCCTAGATAACTCAGGTATCCAGTTTAGACACCCATGCCCACATACGCATCAACAAAATAGCAAGTCAGAAAGGAAACAAAGGCACATTACTGAGCTAGGCCTTACACTTCTTGCTTCTGCCAAATTACCCTACACATATTGGTGGAATGCCTTTGCTACAGCTGTATTTCTTATCAATCGCTTTCCCACTCCAACTCTCAACAATAAGTCTCATTTTCAATCTCTTTTTCACACTTTGCCTGAATATACCATGTTAAGAACTTTTGGTTGCAGTTGCTTTCCCTTCCTTAGGACCTATAATTAACTCTTCTAAACTGCAATTTGCAATTCAGGTCATCTCAATGTATTTTTCTAGGATAAAGGCTATAGGTGTCTCCATCCATCTGGTAGAATTTACATAGCTAGGACAGTTAAGTTCAATGAAACAAAATTTCCATATGAACAACTCTTTCCACCTTATCTTCCACCTCGAATCTCTTCTTCTCTGAATTCTTCTCCAGTCTGTTCCTGACTTTATATCTCAACCTATCCCAACTTCTTCACCACTCTCCTATACAACCACTTATACAACCTAATACCACTGCCCCTAACATACACTCACCTGCACCATCTCCTCCCCCTCCTATCCTCCTCCTGTTAACGGACATCATATGCAAACCAAAGCAAAACAAGGCATTCATAAACCTAAAGCATTCACTGCTCAAAATAACAAAGCTATTGGTGACACTGTTGTAACTATCATAGAACCAATCTCTGCCTCTGCTGTGAAGGAGCCCCTTTGGCTTAAAGCTATGGAACAGGAGTTTCAAGCAATAATTGATAAGTCTACTTGGGAACTTGTACCTTACTCAGATGACATGAATATCATTCAATGTAAATGGGTATTTCAAGTCAAGAAAAATGCCGATGGCTCACTGGATAGATTAAAAGCTCGTTAGTGGCTAAAGGCTTTCAGCAAAGGGCAGGAGTAGATTTTACAGAAACTTTCAGCCCAGTGGTAAAGCCTGTTTCTATACGGCTTATGTTTTCTCTTGCATCAAGTTTTCACTGGGATATACAGCATATTGACATCAACAATGCGTTTCTAAATGGAAATCTTGAACAGCCTATTTACATGTATCAACCCGAGGGGTTTGTTGATCCAAAATACCCAAATCATGTCTGTTAGTTGACAAAATCTCTATATGGCCTCAAGCAAGCACCCAAGGCTTGGTATGATAGGTTAAAAGATTATTTCCTTCACTATGGTTTCAAGTTTTCTGCCTGAGGTCATTCTCTATATTTTATGAGAAAAGCTGGAAAACTCTTACTGGTTTTGGTGTATGTAGATGTGTATGTAGATGATATACTACTCACAGGTGAAGATCCAGCCTTGGTGTCTGATCTTATCTTATCATACATTTGTCCATAGAATTTGCTCTCAAAAGCCTGGGTCTGTGAATTATTTCCTGGGTATACAGGTTACTCGCACAGTCGCACTCCCTCTCATACTTATCACCTTTCTCAGTCAAAATACATAAGGGATCTGCTGGCAAAAACTAATCTTTTGAACAGCAACCCACAACCCTCTCCATATGATAGTGGATCTAAACTTCATCTCACCCTCTCCATATGATAGTGGATCTAAACTTCATCTCAAGGATAATTCTCTATTTTCTGACCCTACTCTATTCAGAAGTGTGGTTGGGGCTCTTCAATATCTGACTTTATTACGGCCTGATACTGCCTTCATGGTCAATAAATTAAGCCAGTTTATGCAAGCTCCTACAGAGGTTCAATGGAAAGCTTGCAAAAGATTGTTGCGATATCTCAAAGGATCTATTACTCAAAGTCTTGTTTTCACTCCTTCATCTTACCTACATCTTCAAGCTTTTGCAGATGCTGACTGGGCTGGTTCAATGGATGACAGGAAATCCACCGGTGGTTTCTGTATTCACGTGCATCATTTTACACAATATGATCGTCCAAGATGAAGGCGAGCAGGCTACAGAATGGGCAGAAGAGGGCAATGGCGAAGCTTCGAGTAGCTCTGCCGCAGCTCGTCAGCGCACGGGTGCTCCGCCGGAGTTTCGCGCATATGTGGCATCACTTGGGATTTGAAGGAGCACATTTGGTCTCGCTTTGGTCCGATTGAGCCCTAGAAAATTATTGTAATTTTTATTTTTATTATTGTATTTTAATTAAGTCTTGAATTTTATTTTAATTATTGTAATGTTTAATTTATTTTCAATGAAAATTAAACATTTTAGCATAAAAGTGTTGAAATTGGAATTTTGGTGGAAATGAGGATTTTAGCACCAAAGATAGAACTATGCATTGGAGGGGGGAGGTGCTTAAAGTGGGGACTACCATTATAGCACCAACTTAAGCACCTCCCATTGGAGATGCTCTAAGGTACATATTAATAGAGCTTTGTCTTATGTAAGTTCTTTTCGTTATTTAGATCATATCATTAGTGTTGAATCCTTAGTACATTATCTTTTCTTCTCTTTTAATTGAAAACTCTTTTGAATAATTAACTGAAAAAGTTTATGCTAATATACTATTATTGTATAGTTAATATAAAAGAAAATTACAAGGGCCCATTTTCTAATTTTTGGTTTCACATCAATTAGAATTGACTATACAAACAGTTTGGTACCCATTTCTTGCTTTTCATCATAAAAGAAATTGTCGGGGAAGAAACGATCTCGCTGCAGTTGAGTACACTCTGGGCAACCAAATTACCGAATTCAGTCGGTTTTGAAACGTGTCCATTTTCCGTGGCTCCATTGATAATCAAGCACGTTCATGCTTAATTGATAATGCATGAATTATTCTGATAACTTGCTTAATTCCATTCTCTTCATGTTGGATATCGACCAAGACGATATCCAATTCGATGGCAATTACAAAACTCCCCAACAAGTTCTCAACATAGTCCCGCACTCATCTCCAACATTAGAGATGCTATGGTGAGAATGTATTTTTTTTTTTTTTCATTTTGTAATTAATTCCTACATAAATTTTTTTAATTGTTATAGATGCATGGTTCGAGAATCCTTTCGTGGAGTGTAAGAGGTAGGGGCAAAGTGTGTGCCCTGAGGGGTCGCGGTATGTGAACTGGGATTGAATTCATTACACAGAGGAGGCAAATATATTTTTTGCCTCTAAAATACACTTTCTCTACTCCACCTCTTCCATTTCTATTTTTTTTGCAATTTATGTACTCTTGTCTTGTCGTCTCCACTACATTTGTAATAATCTTCCTCCTTTGCTTATTGTATTAATCTGATATCTATTCTGTCATGGTTAGTTTTTTATACATCTTGATTTTTTCTTCAGTGTCTTGCAAATTTTTGAATTTGAGACTTACATTTTTTCTTCCTCGAGGCAGTGTATTTTAATTTAAATACAAGAATGGGTGCTACTGCCCTGCGTTCGAATGAGCATGGGCTCAACTTAGGTTGTCTGTGAGTTCTGGCGTCGGTGTGAGAGAGGGAAGGATTGGCGAGATGTGAGAGAGAATGGGTGTGTGTGTGTGTGACCAGTTTTAAGCCAAGATAAAGAGAGGGTGGGCTGTATTTATTAGGCCCCTTTTTATAAGTTGGGTTGAGCTTATATTTAAATGTAAACTGATACATGGGCTGATTTATAAACTGATTCATATCTATATTTCTGAAAATCGACCGCACAATGCATAACCTTTCCTTTTCATCTCAAATTTGTACGTTGTGGAGTTGGAAATTCACACGGAGTGGCCGAAAATGATAGGGTGGCCGCCGGAAATGACACGTGTCAATTTTCGACGTCGACGTAGATAAAAACCAAACACTGGACAAATTTGAGACGAAAATGGAAGGTTATGGCCGATTTTCGAAATAGGTGCAATTCCAAATTCCAGAATACATTATGAATTTAAGGCAATTTTCCGCAAAATTAATCATATATTAAAAAAGAGGTGGTCTTGGGTACACTTGGGTGTACCGTACAACTGGGTTGCACCTTCACTTAGAATTTGACCCGCACACTAATTTGAACCCATATCTTGATCCAAACCATATAATTAACACTATTATAGGTACGAATCAACCCGGTTGTATGGTACACCCGGGTGTACCCAAGATTTTGAGATTAAAAAAATGCAAAACATTAGTAACGCTTCATCTCCATCAAGATTTCAGTTTATTCATATTGTTGAAAAACATTTTAAGATGATTTTGTCCTTTGTTTAGTCACAAACACAATTTCCATAACATTGGGGCTCACATTCGATTGTGCATTGTTTGTCACTAGTTTCTGATCCTGATTGTAAGTGGCATTCGCATGCCCCAAACTCCAACACCTCTTTAGCGATACATTTTTGTGAGGCCACTACAAGAAAAATGCTAATAGACAACATGCGAAGCGTGTCATCTATTTGAAAATCGCATGTCATGTATGTAGGTGTAGTCTATTTGAGGGCGCTAATAGATAACATGCGCATGCGCGTTGTCTATCAGCTAATAGACAACATGCGCATGCGCGTCGTCTATCAGCTAATAGACAACATGCGCATGCGCGTCGTCTATCAGCTAATAGACAACGCGTAATAGACGACGTGCATGCGCATGTTGTCTATTAGCTGATAGACAACGTGCATGCGTCCGTCGTCTATTCGTTGAATTTTTCAATTTTTTATTTTAATTCTGCAGTTATACTTAAATTTCCTATTTTTTCAAATAAATATTTTATTAAATCTAAAAATTCATAATAAATAATTTTAAATATATACACGAATAATAAAAATGTCATTCATTAATTTCAAATATTCTTTATCATTCTACATTGAAAAAGTATCCATTATACAAACATTCTACATCAAACCAAATAAAATATTGTTCATCATAATTCATGACAGGTCCACGTGATCTTCGCTTTGAGGACGAGCCATAGTCTTGACCAGAGCAAGTAGAATAGCGGGTCACATTTAAGAGGGATAAGGTTCTCGCTGAAGAGCTTCTTCGCAAATGTAATAGGCTGCTGGTAGCAGTTGTATGACTAAAATATGAGTAATTTTTCAGCAACGGAGCCTGAGCAAATTAGAGAATCCATATTAGATGATGAAACTATGAAGACTGCGTTGACAGTTGATATTTCACAGTGAAAGCCAAGCTGTTTGTACACATCTAAAATCAACTTTGCAATCAGACCAAAACTTATAAGAAGCATTTCACCTAAAATAGTCAGAAAGCCAAAGCATAGAAGCATTTCATCACTTCATACCATATAGATTTACAAGCACAAGTCACAGGATATTCCAAAAAAGAGAAGCTAAGCTGATTAAATTAGACTCCCATGTAACCGGAATAGGAAAATAGGGAGGTTATATGACCAATAGACACAAATATCACATGAATAAATAAAAAGGACGTCTATTTCTATCCTTAATAAACAAGAGAAAACATCTGACCTACCCCACTTGATTATATCTTTATGACTAAATTCAACATCAACGTAAACCAAAGAATCAAACAACAAATACTCACTATGATAAAATATTTAAAACAGAACAAAAATGGTATTTCAAATCTCTCAACTACTTCCTTTCATTAAGTCAGAATCATAAAGCCATGAAGATGGGGAGATATAATTAAATTCCTAATCAACTGTAAAGCTTCGACCAATAATGCACAAACCCAACTTGTAATTTGCGTTGAGAATTCAAGCTGGAGGAGTAAACCACTCACAAGCAAAGAATGAAAACAATTAACAAAATAAACAAGCAATTTAATACAACAGAAGTAATGACCAAAAAAATCACAGCCAAGATTAATATTTTCGGTTATACTACATATCTCCCTTAAATTACCAATACAAAACCAAAAGGGTCCCCAAAAAAACATAAATTCCGACCATTTCCACAAATCATCCAAAATCAGAGTAATGAACAAGAGATGTATGATGATATTACCAGCAAGATCGGTCTAGGAGGTGAGGGATTTGTGCAACTCAACGAGCTGCTCACAAATGGTGGCGTAGACAGCAATCTGCTTGCGGAGAACTTCCATCTGCTCGTCCGTCAACACCTTCACAAACATCCCTGCAGCAGCACCTGTAGCAAAAACAATTTTTTCACATGTTGAAAGCTGGGATTCTCTGCAGTAGCACCTGTAGCAAAAACAATTTTAGTATGTTGCTACTTCGTATCGATTTCTGAATATAGAGCAACATAAAACTTTCAGCTCCTAAAATCAGCATTCTTCCTCATCTTGCAACTCAGAAGGAATAGAATAGAAGTCCATAATAATCCACTTTAGAAGAAAACCAATCTTTTTAGTGTAGTGTGTGTGTGGCTGCAATCACAAATAACAAACCAATCATGTTATTTAAAAGTTTCATAGCAGAAATCGAAGAATGCAGTAGTGTGTGTGTGTGGCTGACTCTCGGTTCAAATCCTCTCTTTCCAAGACTCTCGATTCTTCAAAATTCTCAAACAAAAACCTTAGCAAATGTAGAGACAAATTGAAGAACTTAACAAAAACCTTAGCAAATTGAAGTGCAGAGACAAAGTGAAGAAATTATAGGTATCACAACTACATTAGCAAATTAAAAAACGAAGAATACCCAAAACCACTTAACCAAATCAGCTGCTCCGTTTGGTGCTGTCGAAAGTGGTGTTCCTGGTGATAGCGTAGACAATGAGGCGGAGGTGCAGTCGAGCGACGAGGGGGGTGAGGTGAGGCGAGGCGAGGAGCAGCAATACACGGCGCAGCGAGGAGAGGCGCAGCAGCGCGGCGAGGCGAGGCGCTGCAATCGACGGCGACGGCGAGGCCAGGCGCAGCAGTGGATCGACGGTGGGGAGGCGGGACGAGTTGCTGGACGGCGGTGAGTGGAGCGTTGGAAACGAAATTCCCAGATCTGATACCAAAAGGCAGAAAGAGAGAGAGAGAGATAGCGAGAGGCAGAGAGAGATCTAGGGCAGAGAGAGATCGAGAGCAAAGGAGATCGAGTGTGAGAGATGGAGAGAGAGATAGGGGGTTTACCTGAGATGGAGCAGTGGCGATGCGAGGAGCACGGCGGCGGCGCGGCAGAACTCGTCGGAGAACAGGATTGAACAAGATTTAAAAACCCTAGGTAGTTACTAATTTAAATTAAGGGAAAGAAAAAAGAAAGAAAGGAGGAGGGAAGAGAGAAGCCAGCCTCGCCGCGCCGGAGGCGATGAGAACCGGCGACGTTCGCCGGAGAAATTTGGGAGAAGGAAACGGCAGAGAGGGAGGGAGAGAGAACATATTGCGTGAGGGAGAAAATTTGGATTTTGAGTAAATCTGAATTTTGATAGACGACGCAATTTTAGGTGTTGTCTAATATGATAATAGACGACGTGCAACAAAGTCTTGTCGTCTATTGTTGGCGGTCATAGACGACACGCCCGAAACACGTCGTCTATTCTATAATAGACGACGTGTTTCGGGCGTGTCGTCTATGACCGCCAACAATAGACGAAACGACTCTATTGCACGTCGTCTATTACCATATTAGACGACATGCTTGGCTGTGTGTTGTCTATTCCCTTGCTCATAGACAACGCGAATTTAAAATGCGTCGTCTATCACCTTATTACACAACATGCTTTGTTCAATGTCGTCTATTTCATGTAGTCTATGATCTAAATTCTTGTAGTGGGCACACTCCGCATCACTCCGACACGCAGGTCCTTCAACAATAGTTCATAATAAAAAAAATTAGTATATAAATAGTTGAATGCAACATCAAAAAAATTTATTAAAATACCATATTCGCTGAAGACATATCTTAGCTCGTTGAGACAAATGCAAACGCCATCCAAGCATAATGGAGGACCTTTATTGCATATAATTTTACAGTCCTCACGTAACACGCATTTTGCTAATGACATTTTAACTGCATTTATCCGAAGAAGAAAAACATCAATTATACAAAACATAAAACAAGTTGAAGAATATATTTTCAAGATTGAAGTCTATTGCTTAGAATACACACACACACACATATATATAGGGTGTGGTTCTAGAGAGAACTACATTATTTGTGAGAACGTGAGAACCATCAAATCTAATGCATCCATTGTAAAAAATTAATGCATTCGCTGTTAAAATTAATGCACTCAAAAAAATAATAAAAATTACTCCATTCAGGATTCGAACTCAAGATCTGCATTCATCCAACCAGATGATGCATCCACCGTAGATCTTGATGATCGAATGGCTGAAATGGGTCTCCGTTCTTCTTTTATTTAGTGGTTCTTTCTTGAACCTCTCAATATATATATATATATATATATATATATATATATATATATATGGTGCGGTTCTAGTGAGAACCACAATTTTTGTGAGAACATGAAAACCATTAAAATTACTGCATCTGCTATACAAATTAATGCACCCGCTATTAAATTTACTGCAATCCAAAAAATTAAATTTTGTTTTGCTCCACTCCGGATTCGAACTTAGGATCTGCATTCATCCATCAAGATGATGCATCTTGATGATCAAATGGCTTAAAATGGTTCTCCGTTCTTATTTTATTTAGTAATTCTTATTTGAACCTCTCCCTATATAGATAGGGTTAGGATCAATGGAAAATTCTATATTATTCGTTCTGAATAAGTCAATAGCTTTATGAGAACCACGTCTTTTCGTGAGAATGGAGAACCATGAACAAACACATAAGAGTAATTGGTAAATTAGCCAATTAATATACTTTTAGTTGAAATAAATACAACTTCATGCTTTCAGGTCGTTCCATAAAATACTAGAACTATAAAATAGAAAACAAATGATACAAAATTTATCTTTAAAGCCTTATATGTTATTTGAATAATCTATAAAAACTACTATATTTATAAGTCTAATAAAATTTGCTACTTGAATAAACACACTAGAGGAAGAGATGCTGACCATCAACTATCATTAACAAAAAGATGATCACAAAAGTCGACTTTTGAGAAGCCATGTTAAATATTTTGATGATGAATGCTTACACTGAAACTGTATATTGAATAGTCTTTTCTACATATTTATATAGTGTTCCAAATACGAACTCCAAATATTTCATTAATTATTATAGTTAACTGTACATTCTATAATTTTTGTATTAATTGACATATAGTATTATTTAATCAAGTATGGTGAATAAAGATCTTGTATAAAACAATACTGATTTCCAAGATACATATTGATTCATTCTATTTAATTATAAACATTTTCTTTATTCATGTTGTATAAAAACGCTTCAAATTATATTGAAGAAGAAAAAAAAATAGTTAATACTACATTTCCCTTTGCTTCTTTTATTTGATATCTAACCTGAATGGTTAGTTCATGTATCTTGATTTTTTTCCAGTGAAGCATATGTTTCCATGTCGAATCGAATGAGATCCAGTGTCCCAACAATGGGTGTGAGTATCCTACTACTACATCTATTATTTTAATAATAAGTTTCTATAAAACATAAATTAATTATAATGTTCTTAATCATACTAAATTTTTATTTTAATAAATTGAAATTCTAAAAATTTATGCGCAATAATTTCAGATTTATTAACCTTTAGTAGCGAATTTTTAACTAATAGAAGTGAAATTAAATGATGTAAAGTAACTGTATAACCTAACCGGATGGAATAAACATTAGTTAATAATAAGAATTTAAACTAAAGCATAAAAAGTAAATTGAAGCAAAAATAAATTGGAAATGGGACATAAAAGTATTACATTAAATTAATCTTAAGTGGTGTTGAATACTGTCTACCCAAATTCATGCATGGTATAAACTAACCAATCATATCTATACCTATTATAAAAGAGCCTTGTTTTACAAAATTTGATTTACCTATTATGTCCCTACTTTTAATTTATTTTAAGGGTAATAATGTAATATCATTTTATTATTATTACTATTGTTATTATTATTATTATAAGAAGAAGAATCCTACACTAATCATAATTCTTTGTATCTTAAGCGATATATATACACTATATATATTATTATATTATACATATTGTATACTAATTGAACTCTAAATATGATTGGAATCACACTTTTTTTTCCTAATCCTATTTGTTTCTCTTCGCACGCCTACACTCAAGAAAAATCCCACATTAATTGTTTCTTTCACCATCCAAGACTGCCGAAGAACGCATCTCAACAATTTGAAGACTGCTGAAGAACGCATCTCTGGCATCCTCAGCCGCAAGCCCCTGCCGGAATCCCCCGACGACCGAGAGCCCCTCCAACAACAGTACGCGTATTTTGCTCGTGTTTTTGTTTATCTCTCTAACGCGCATATTTTCCCAAAAGATACGTATTTGTTAGAATATTTATTGTGTTTAACTTGAAGCTTTGTTTAGGTCTCGGACAATAGAGTTGTTTCATATTTTACTTGGGACATTGTTGGGTATCTTCGCCTAGCCAGGGTTCACCTCTTGATTCCCGAACCTCCTGTCTTCCCCACTCGTGCTCAAGCACCTTTAATCTTCTTCTTCTTCTTTTTCTTGGTCAGATCTTCACTTCTCTACTCTACTCCTTCTTCTTCTTCTTCTTTTTCTTCCACAGCTTCTCCTTCTTCTTACTATTCAGATCTGCACAAGGGAGAAAGAGAGCAAGTAAAAGTGATACGAATACAAGATTGAAGAGGAAAGTAAGAGCGAGTTTAGAGAGAGGGGAAAAGGTGTCCTCGGGACACAGTGGGGCTCAGATTTTCCCCTAGTACTCAGCAACCCCTCCGGCAGCAGAATGATCAAGACCAAGAGGTGGATAGAGGAGCGGCTTCTCAGATCTCAGCACAGTAGAGCCACCAACAGCAGGAGCCAGAAAACAGAACTCTGATGGCTCAGATCTTCTCAGGTAACCACCAAACAGGGCTCTGGTGAACAGGAAAGCCCGGTGATACCACCACCCACACAAGGAATCCCGTATATCAAAGAAAGGATTTCACACTTGAAAGGAATAGTAGAGCCTTTCTCACTTTGATAATTCGATTATCCCCATATGAGAGAGCATCACGGATATAAAGAAGAGCATCAGAATAACGGGAGGGAGAATCGCCATTGAAGGCGATGGAGAAACCAAGGCAAAAGGGCGGTGGAAAGGTGGAAGAGGTGAGGAGTCGGAGAGAGAGAGAATTATGGTAAGGGAAGCAGCGCAGAGTGAAGTGAGAGAGAGAGAGAGGGGCTGGGATGGGGTATATCAGAGAGGGATATGGGCTAGGGTTAGGAGTGGGCTCGGTTCTGGGCCCTAAAGTTAGCCCAGACAAAAGAAAATAAAAGGAGTAAATGAGAAATGGGCCAACCTCACATATCCACCTTTGGCACATTGATCATTTAGTCACCATGGAAGGGCCAACCATTGATTTGGAGTTATCATCATAGCCCCCATTTTTACTCTTATCTGCCACAAAGTCAAGACAAGAGAGGGTGAGAGAAATATTAAGCATATTTAACTCAATCTCAAACCACAGAGATCAACCCAAAAGGAAATCACCATTTCTCAAACCCAAAGGGTTATCATTGAAGACACAACAAAACTCAAACAACAAGAAAGCAACAACACACAAGACACAAACTTCAGAGACACACAATGCAAGAGGCAGACACACAAAAGACCAGAGCAAGACACCACACTCAAACACAACATGCAAGAAAAGAAAAAACAAGAAAGAGACAAGCAGCCACAGAGGCTGAACTTGCCACACAAAGGAGCACACAAGATCATCCAGGACCAATGTTTAAGGTCCCTTTGCAAGATTCCAGCTTTGCAACTGGTAGACACTTAGTGCCCATATCTGCAGGATTGAATTCAGAGGGAATCTTGTTCAGAATCACATCACCCTTTTCCACAACATCTCTGATAAAGTGATACCTAACATCGATGTGTTTTGTTCTATCATGGAAGACAGGATTTTTGCACAACTGTATAGTAGATTGACTATCAGAGAAGAGCACAGGTTTATCATCAACAAACTTAATTTCAGAGAGCACACCACTTAACCATATAGCCTCCTTTACAGCTTCAGTAGCTGCAATGTACTCAGATTCAGTAGTAGATAAGGCCACAATGCCTTGTAACTGAGACTTCCAACTTATGCATGCATCACATAAAGTAAACACATAAGAAGTAGTAGACTTCATATTGTCCCTATCATTAGCATAATTAGAATCCACATAACCAACACATTTAACACCATTTCCTGACTTAGAGAAGAGCAGACCATGATCCATAGTAGATTTCAGATATCTAAAGAGCTATTTCATAGCTTCCCAGTGAGGAAGTCCAGGATTTGACATGTATCTACTCAAACAAGAAACAACATAAGCAATATCAGACCTAGTGCTAATCATCAGGTACATAACAGAGCCTATAGCATTGGCATAAGGAATATTTCTCATTTCTTCAAGATCAGATTCAGAAGTGGGGCATTGTTTCTTACTTAACTCAAAATGGGATCCAAGGGGCACATTGACAGGATTGCAATTAACCATGTTGAATTTAAGAAGAACTTGCTTCACATAATCAGATTGATGCAGTAAAAGAGTACAGTTCTCCCTGTTTCTTTCTATGCTCATGCCTAGGATTTTCTTGGCATCCCCTAAGTCTTTCATATCAAACATATCACATAGACATTTCTGAACATGTTGTATGGTTTTCAAACAAGGACTAAGTATGAGCATATCATCAACATATAAAAGCAGGAACACAGTAGACTCACCACTCAAATGATACAAGCAATGATCAAAGCTGCTCCTAACAAAGTTCAAACTTTTCATGCATTGGTCAAACTTCAAATTCCATTGTCTAGAAGACTGTTTTAAACCATACAAGGACTTTTTAAGGAGACACACTGTTCGCTATTATTTTCGCTACGCCGCAAGTGCACGGTGTAGTTGCAATATAGGGAAGCAAGGTCGTATTCCACAAGGATTGGTGAATTTAAACTTCTAAATATTATTAATAAGTTGTTTTCAATCTATTTAGACAAACCAAAGATGAAGAGATATTGAGAACTAAAACAAAGCTAAATAAAGCAAGTAAAGTAAATAACAATAACATAAACTTAATTAATAAATTGGGGAATGACTTGAAGGAAAGTTATCCTAGGGACTAGATTTCGATGGATAGTAATGAATTTCAATCTAAAGCAATATTAATCTTGATATGGCCTACTTATCTAGGGCGATCTCCCTACTAGTTCTAGCCCCCTCCCGGACGACTAAAACAATAGATTACGGGTCATAATTGCCGTCCCCGGTCAATTTCTAACCTATAACTCCCAATAGCACAAAAGATCAACAAGCCCTCACCCAACTCTCAACCTCCCGGTTTATTGAGATGATATGTTTCAAGCTCCTAATCTATTGTAATTATCCTCTCCCGATTCAAATCACAAATTAGAAATGCACAAAAGGTGGCCAACCAATCATACAAGAGATAAATCTAGGGCTTGAAAAGATAACAATAAGCACAATCAAGATATATATTAAACAAAGAAATCAATCCATTACAAATCCATCTAATCTAATCCCTAAGATAAGGGATTTTAGCCAAGCATATTCATAATAAAAACAAATCCCAAGTCATAAGAAAATATAAATAAAGATATAGAGAGATAGAGATTCATAGACAAATCCTATAATCTTGATTTTCAATCATGTAGTCTTGATGAGCTCATTTCCAAGTCTTCCCCTTCTTTCTTTGATTTTGGTGTTGTTCTTGTGTGTGGAAGAGAGAAAAAATGGTAGAGAATGGAGGCTAGGGTTTGGAATTGGAGTGTTGGGGAAGATGAAATTGGGTGTGAATGGTGAATGATATGAAAAGAGGGGGAAAAATGGGTATTTGGGGGCTGAAATCGCGTCTGGGCCCCACCAAAAACATCAATTCCGTGTTTCACCCGCGGTCACGGCCGTGACCGCGGCGTAGGACCGTGGGGGAGCTTTTGGAGAGGGCCCGCGGTCGGGCCCGCGGCCGCGGCCCGAACCGCGGGTTCCGTCTGGCGTTCTGGACGATTTTGGAGCAGAGGCCCGCGGTCAGGCCCGTGACCGCGGCCCGGACCGCGGGGTACTGGGCTCTGTGCGCAGTCCGCTTGTTTTGCTCCGTTCTCCGTCGTCCGGACTCGGATTTGGTCGCCGTTTACGTTCACGGATTCCTCTCGAGACGTACTTCAATATCATATCTTCAAAATCCTCCAATTAATCCTTGATTTTTCCTGAAAATCACTCCAAAACTACACCAAGGAATCAAATCTTCATAAAACTCAACATTAGGGTACAAACACGCATTGACAAGCAAAATATGAAGGGAAATGACAACAAATCATGTGGAATTGAGGTACGGAAATCATGTTTGTCAACCCCCCAAACTTAAAGCGTTGTTTGTCCCTAAACAACAAAGAGAAGAGAAATAAAAGAAAACAAACATGTGAGAATGAATTGGTGTCATTTCAAGGGCTTCAAATTTTTCAAAAGTGTGTCACAAGTAGAAATGCATTTCAAGAAATCACAAATGTCAATGAGTTCAACATTAGAGACTTCCAAGCTTGAATCCTCACAAAGGTGGATGTTTCAATGATGCACTCAACTCTCAAGTGTTTAGATTGGACGTGTTTGCACTCAAATTGAAATAATGTATGTAATCTACCATAAGCTTGCCATTTATCCTAACTCTCTATACTTCAATGTGTTATAAATAATTATCAACAAGGGCTTTTCTCTAGGTTGCAATGAGGGCTCTTTGGTGAGGTGAGGTGTTTATAGGTAAATGACTCATATCCCACAATCTAACAATCACAATGAACAAGTCAAATTCACCATTTCTCTTTTCTAATCAATCAAAAACCAATATCCCCACATTTCTTCTTTTCACCCTTAGTGATACTTATCATGATATGATTCAAAAGGCAAATCACTCCCCTTTATGCTCTTTTATTCACATTCATTTTCATTTTTTTTTCTTTTTTTTTCTTTTTCTTTTTAAGCTCATAGGGGACTAGTGATTTTCACTCAATCAAAGCTTGATAAGCAATTTCAATCATTTCCCAAACATTTTCATCAAAGTAACCACTAACAATCTAAGTTCTACCCATCATTGGTTAATTCAAAGAAATGCTACAAGGCACAAAGAGGGTAAACTAGGATCATATGAGAATTTGGACACAATTTAAGTCAAGTGGCTAACAAGGATGGCCTTAAATCACTTCAATATTAACAACACATCTACTTTTATTTTCAAGAGAGGACTCATGGCAAGTTCTAGAGATCAACACACATGCTCAAATGATTTACACTCAAGAACAAAATGAGATTGTAAATGTATGACAATCAAAGGCTCAATTCTCACAAGCTCATTTCTTTTTCAAGTTCTTGGAGGTACAACATTTAGCTCATTGTCACAAGTTCAAACTCTACATGCAAAATCAACAAGTGACACACAACAATTTTTTTCAAAAACAACAATCATATCATAAGCCCAACACACATTTCATCCAACTCATGTTTTTCAACAATCAAACTCAAACTCAAGAGACATGAAAAAGCTCAAGAAAAGAGACAAAATCTCATTATTCGAAAACTAAACTAACTAAATAAATAAACAACGGATAAACGAGATAAGTAACCCATCTTCACCCTCCCCCCAAACTTATTTCACACAAAGGAGAAATAAGTTTGGATGAAGGAGAAAATGGTTACTTGTCTCGTACTCACAAACGAGGTGGAGGCTTAGGCGGTGGCCATTTCTCATCAAATTTGCATCTTCCATCCACCGCGACCCAAAAATATGGTGGCTTTGCAATTCTTGAGAGATCCCGGACGTCATGGTAATCTCGTTCACCATCTAGAGTACCACCACACTCAAACAATTCCTTATTAGATAAATCAAAATAAAAATCAAAAGATGAAGATAAATAAAAGTGAAAGAAGCAAGGCTTCATAGAATCGCCCGTGTCGAGGTAAGGATCGACAAAATTTTTGACTTTGCATTCTTTAAAGCTTGTGAAATCTTCATCTTTTTGGAATTGTAGAGGTTGTGTCGGAAAAGTTGGGCTCTCGACTTCAAGGGGTTTGGAGAATTGATCCTCATCTTCTCCATACTCTTCTTCAACTTCTTGAGGCTCTTCACTTAGCATTGGCATTGGTTCCTCATACAAGGTTCCATTCCGTAGGCTAATCACCATGCATAAATCATCAATTCGTTTTTGGTTTTCCATAGTGGTAGCCAAAGACCTCCTTTGCTCATCTAGCATAACCTCCGATTTTGCTAGACTTTTTTCTATCCAAGCTTGCGTAGCTATGAAGCATTGTAGGAGATCGTCTTTCAAATTCGATTTCTCCTCTTGATAGTATCGATTCCCCCCTTGGAAGCCTTCTTGAGTTGAATAAGAATTTTCATAATTCCAACTATTGAGATGGTTCTCATACTCCAATGATGATTGCCACTCCATGGCATTGCACCCCATGTCATAAAAGTCACCATATGAAGGAGTTGGTTGGAACACTCCTTGGAGAGACGGTTGCCCATAATTTCTTTTGGCTTCTAAAACACGCAACTTAAGTTGCATCATCGCCAATTGTAGTTGGAGTTCCTCAACCAACTCATTCCTTCCATCATCCATTTAATTTTTTTGGTGCCGCTTCTTCGGTTATGCGGCAATTTTCTCTAACAAAAGTAAATAAACATATAAATAAACTAATATATAAAAAAATCTAAATTAGACAAAAGCAACTTTTCATAATATCAAAAGTAAAAACTCAACCAATCCCCGGCAACGGCGCCAAAAACTTGTTCGCTAATATTTTCACCACGCCGCAAGTATACGGGTAGTTGTAATATATGGAAGCAAGGTCGTATCCCACAAGGATTAGTAGTTCAATCTAGTGATTATCCTAATTCATTTTACTAGGCTATTTAGACTAAACGATGGAGTGATTGGTTTGATTATCTAACTAAATACTTAACAAGTGCAAAGACAAATGAAAACAAGTAAGCAACGTGGACTAATGTAATGATTAAAACGATTTAGGGACTAGGCATCAATGGTTAAGCAAAGGACTTCAATTATAGCTCAATACTAATCTTGACGATCCTAATTATCTAGAGTGATCTCCCAACTAGTTCTAGCCCCCTCCCGGACGACTAGAACGGTAGATTACGGGTCATAGTTGCCGTCCCCGGTCAACTTCTAACCTATAACTCCTAAAAGCACACAAAGATCGACATACTCTCACCCAACTCTCAACCTCCCGGTTATCGAATCGATATGTTTCAAACACCTTATCTATTGCAAATATCCTCTCCCGATTCAAAGTGCAAATTAGAAATGCATAGAATGTGGCCAACAAACCATACAAGAATAAAGCAAGGGTTTGAAAAGATAAAGTGCAAAGGAACAAACAAGATTTATATTGAGCACAAATAATCAATCCATTACAATAATCATCTAGCCTAATCCCCAAATCAAAGAGAAATTTAGCCTATCATGTTCAACAATAACATACCCAATGAAAAGAGAAACATAAATGAAAGAGAGAGAAAAGAATAATCAAATCCTATTTAGAAGCTTGCTTCAATCCTCTCTCCTCTTCAATGCCTTCTTCAAATGGGTAGGAATGAGTATTAATGGAGCTAGGGTTGTGAATGGAAGATTGGGAGTGAAGGGTTGGTGTGTAATGAATGTTGGAGAAGATGAGTAATGAAGAATGAGAGAAAAAGGGGGAAAAATGGGGTTTTAGAGTCAAATTTCGCGTCTGGGCCCACCAAAGGGCGGATCCCCGCCTTATCCCCGCGGTCGCGGCACGGACCGCGGTTGGGAACGTGGCTGGAAAGGGAGGAGGCCGCGGTCGGGGACCGCGGCCGCGGCTCGGACCGCGGGCGATGTTTAAAAACGTTCTGTACTCGGGACGCAGGAGGCCGCGGTCGGACCCGCGGCCGCGGTAGGGACCGCGGTTCAAGCTTCTTCAGCCACGGCCGGCTGCCGCGGCCGTGGGGTCCTGCGCAGCTGGCTTCCTCGGCTCCGTTCTCCCTCGTCCGAGCTCTGATTCCGGCGCCGTTCGCGCTCACGGATTCCTCTCGAGACGTACTTCACTCTTATGCTCCCACAAGTCTCCAATCAACTCTTGATTTTCCCTGAAAATATTCAAAAACTATACCAAGCAATCAAGATTTCATAAAACTCAAAATTGGGATACAAACACATATTAGCAATCAATTTATGGGGGAAAATGACAACAATTCATGCAATATTGAGGTACGAAATCCATGTTTGTCACACACATGATCAGGAAAGTTTTTATCAACAAAACCCTCAGGCTGTTTCATATAGACATCATTTTCAAGTTCACCATGCAAGAAGGCAGTAGTGACATCCATTTGTTTCAATTCCCAGTTGAAATGAGCACAGAGAGCAAGCATGATGCGCACAGTAGTAAATTTCACAACAGGAGCAAATATTTCATTATAGTCAATGCCCTCTTTTTGTGTAAAGCCTTTGGCAACAAGTCTAGCTTTGTATCTAACATGGTCCACCTCATTTTTAATCTTAAACAACCATTTGCATTCAACAATAGAGCAATCAGCAGGTTTAGGAACCAAAATCCAAGTATTGTTGTCATGCAAAGAGTTCATTTCAGATTCCATAGCAGTTAACCACTTATCAGATTCTTCTGAGTTAATAGCCTCAGAATAAGAACAAGGTTCAGTATGATCCACATTATTAAACACATTAAAAGCATACATAGACAGGTTATAGTCATCAAATCTTGCAGGCTGTCTCACATGTCTCCTTTCCCTATCTCTTGCAAGTAGGTAATTATCCAAATTTTCATTCAGATGCACTTCATTGTGGACAGGTTCAGGCACAACATGTTCATTCACAATAGGTTCAGGCTGAACAACAGGGTCAGGGACAGGAAGGGGTTCAGTGTTTGGTTGGGCTTCCACCTCAAAAGGAACCACATGAGTGAACATAAATTCATATCTAGTATGATCATAAGCATTCAAGTTCTCCACCTCACTTGGAGTTGCAGACTGTGAGGATTCAAGTAGACAAGGAAAGTTTAGTTCATTGAAAGACACATCTCTAATTATACATGTTTTAAAACCAGGGACAGACCTATCCCACAACCTATAGCCCTTGACACCCTCAGGATATCCAAGAAAGATACACTTCTTGGCTCTAGTTTGTAACTTCCCAACATTCTGATGAACATAGGCAGCACACCCAAATACTTTCAAATGATTCAAACACACAGGCTTATCATAGAAAACAGACTCAGGTAGTTTGCCAAGTAAGGGGACAGAGGGAGATCTGTTAATCAAATAAACAGCAGTCATAAGTGCTTCACCCCAAAAAGATTTGGAAAGACCAGATGCAACAAGTAAGCTCCTAACTCTCTCAAGGAGAGTCCTATTCATTCTTTCAACAACTCCATTCTGCTGTGGAGTGTAAGGGACTGACTTATGCCTAATGATGCCTAACTCAGAACACCAATTATCCATAGAATGATTGCAAAATTCAAGGCCATTATCAGTTATGATGCACTTAATCCTTTTTCTGGTTTGATTTTGAATTTCATTAGCCCATTTTGAAAGTTTTTCAAACACATCAGACTTGTTTTTCATGAGAAATACCCAAGTTTTTCTGGAAAAGTCATCAATAACAGATAAGAAATACATATTTCCACCATGGGTGGGCACCTTAGCAGGGCCCCAGACATCAGCATGCAAGTACTCAAGAATTTCAGTGCTAACATGCTTTCTTGGATAAGGAACAGATGCAGGGAATGCAGACTTATGATGTTTTCCCAAAATGCAAGGTTCACAAAAAGATATGTCAGAAATCTTATCATTTCCAAAAGAGCCAGCCCTTTTTAAAATCTCCATGCCTTTATTACTCATATGACCTAGTCTAGCATGCCAAAGTGCAGACTTATCCTCATGAACAACATTAGCAACATGTAAAGGCACAGACTCAGCATGTACAACATACAAGTTACCCTTCCTAAGTGCAGAGAAGTAAGGCACAGAATCCTTTTTGAATTGAAAGCTCAAGTGATCAACAGATCCAGTTATCATGTTATCAGCAACTTGAGATAAAGACAACAAACTGAACTTCAAGTTAGGAACAAATCTGACTTCAGTTAAAGTGAGAAGCTTTCCATTTTCAAACTTCAGACACACATCACCCTTCCCCATGATCTCACAGTTCTGCCCATCAGCTAAGGCCACATGTCCTGATTTAACAGGTTAAAGATTATGAAACATATGCTCAAAAGGAGTGACATGAAAAGTACAGCCAGAATCAATGAGCCATTCACTGGAACTCATGGTTTTTGAAATAGCATTTGAGTAACTGATGAACTGAAAGTCATAATCATGCATCATGTACACACAATCATCCTCATACACATTGTTGGCATTTTGATTAGACTCTTCAGGGACAAATTGCCTTTTCTTCTTAGGAAGTTTGCATCTATTTATAAAATGTCCAGGTTTCCCACAATTCCAGCATACTTTCCTAGGCTTTTGGTCATTGTTTTAGTTATAACTTTGACCCCTATTCTCACTTTTCTGGTTATCAAATCTTATGTCCTTAGGGTTTTCAAAGTTTTGACCCCTATTAAAGCTCTGGGGTTGATTCTTGTTGACATACAAGATCTCACCATGCATAGGTTTTGACTTTGCCAATTTAAGCTCACTTTCCTTAGACTTAAGCCCATTAATGATCATATCACAAGTGACCTTTGCACCACCATATTTCAAAGCAGATTTTACTTCAACAAAAGGCTCAGGTATGGAATTTAAAAGAATTTGGGGAGCATATTTTTCAATGGAGTCATCTCCAGCAAGCTTTAAATCATGGAGCAGTTTATTGAAATTTTCCATGTTGGTGTCAACATCTTTTGAAGAATCCATTTGAAAAGACATGAACTGATTTTGCAAAGACCAAGTTTACACTTCAGAGGATGCAGCATATATAGCATTCAAGTCATCCCACAGATCTTTAGCACAAGCATGGTGTGACACTTTTCTGACCACAGAACTACATAAATTCAGCAAGATGGTGGCTCTAGCATTGTCATTCATTTCATGCATCCTAGCATCAGTAACAGACTCATCAATTTTAGTGGTTATAGCCCTTTTGACATTTTCTTTTACCAAAATGCATTCAATATTGATTTTCCAGTCTTGAAAATCATCCCTGCCATAAATGGCACAACATGCATGTTATTCATGATTGATAAAGATGAGACAAGCAGGCAGACAAGCACAAAGGACAAGACCACAGAGAAGCACAAAGCAGGTCAGTACAGACCTGGGGAAGCCACTTAAGGTTACATAGCAGTGGAGAGCCCAGATCTCAGCACAGATTTTTCTGTGGAGCAAGGGTCACACTGGTCACCCTAGAGGTTCCAGATGACTTTTCTAAGTCAACACAACTCCACAGAAGACAACTTCAACAAGAGTTAACATAGAAAACTGTGACAACCCGCTCTTTTATTGGTATTTAATTCCAGTATTGCGTTTTAGTTATTTATCTGCCAGTAATGAAGCACTTTATGAATTCAGCTATGTTTCTGAATTACGTATTTTGGAGACAGAGCCACTACACTTGTAGTATGCATGTCTAATTACCTTCGCGTGTTTAAGACCGCGACGAGAATCTTTGAGTCAATGAATGATTGTTATGCAAGTTATAACGAACTTAGCAAAGTTGTGTTATTTAGATGGAGTTTAGTTCATGGTGTTACTAAGTCGTGAATTATTTCCGACTTTGAGACTAATTAAATCTACGGATTTAATTTAAGTATTAGAATGACGAACGAATTAAATCTACGAATTTAATTTAGCAAGTATCGATTTTAGCAGAAACGCAAAACATGTATTTCAAATACCGAGAGAGAGCAACATTGAAGGATTTTTAATTAGATAGATCACATCACCGCCCACGCCACCCTATCCGCCATCTGCCAACGCCACAAGTAAGGAAAGGAAAGAAAAAGGGGAAAGAAAGGGTGGATAAGGTGCTGCAGCAACAGCCATTGGCTGGGCAACCGAAAGGCCTCCCACGTCAAGACTGCAGCAACAGCTCTCCTCCCATTGGCTGGGCAGTCGAACGGTCTCACGTCAAGACTGCAGCAGCAGCTCTTCCCATTGGCTGGGCAATCGAAAGGCCTCACGCCATGCAGTACCAACCAATGCCCTCCCTTCGGCACTCAAGTGCACACCAGCCGAGCTCCCAGTATAAATTCACTCTTCAACCCTTGAGCCACCCCTTTCTCCTTCCAACACTTAGAATCTTCAGCAGCAACAGCAAGAAGTTTCTTCTCTCTCGACGCCTTGCTCACGAAGGGGAGTAGAGCGAGATTCTTGCTACCGCCTTGGAAAAGGTAAAAACTCGGCTTAATTTTTCCACCCTTCACCATATTTCTTCCACCTGTTTTCGGCCTAAGAACAGCAGCCAATTCATTTTCAGTTTGCACCTCGACGCTCGAAAAAGCGAGAGAGAAACCATCGTTCTTTACAAAACCAAAGCACGTGAGAAAACAAGGTAACCTTCGACCTTTGTTACTACTCCACTCGGCATGCATCACACTCACAAAAATCATGTTTTATGGGCTGTAAACGAATGAACAAAAAGAATGATAAGTCACGTTTTATGGAACCTACGACTTGAAACCTTGATGAACGACGAGAACCTTAGCTTTAAACGTAGACGAACGTGATTAATCACAGCATGCTCACATAGGTAGAGATTAAGGTCTGTATACGAGTGAGAATCGAGGCGAGATAAGAACAGAGAATTATGGTTTTGGAAACTGGAGTCCCCGTCGCTCTTCCTAGAGCGGAGGAATGGCCAGAGGAATGGCCAGAGCGGAGGAATGGCCAGTCCAGCGGGGACAAGGCCAGCGGGGACGAGTCCAGCAGGGACGAGGCCAGCGGGACCGAGTTGTCTCGCCAGAGGAATCGCCTCGCCAGAGGAATCATCTCGCCAGAGGAATCACCTCGACAGAGGAAATCACCTCGCCAGAGGAACCACCTCGCCAGAGGAACCGTTTCACCAGAGGAACCGTTCCTCGCCAGAGGAATCACTTTGCCAGAGGAACCACTTCGCCACAGAGCTGACTTAGAGGCCAGAGCTGACCTCCAGAGCAGAAAGCGAAGCAGAGAGAGAGAGAGAGAGAGAAGATAACACCCTAATGAGAACGAATCAATGTAGTTAATCACTTGACTTCATGGGATGGAACCTAGTTGGGTTAATTGTTTAATAAAAGGGAATATGAGCCATGCATAAATGCATTACGCATCCTCATTTATTTGAGAATTTCTTCGGACTAAGACCCTACGTCATTTCTTTTCCGAATCAAGGTTGAACGCAAGAGTCTAAGGCTTAGCCGTGAGTCACCACTACCAGGTGGGCTTTCTTACGTATAAACTAAAACCATATTATAGAATTGTTATGACTTTATGCTTATGTTTTTGAATGATATTGTCAATGCCTAAATGTTTTATGTTTTGTTAATTGCCTATCTGATGTTAATCGAATTCGGGTTCTGAGCAGTTGATAGCTATCCTGCCAGGGCTAGTGTACACCCTTGTGATCGTGAGTCATCTAGCGGGTTGGCCGATCATAGTGTCCGTAGAGGGAGGCCTACCTCTCGGCACGAGTTACTGATATGGTGATTAATGATGTTAAAATGCCTGCGCGGGATATTTATGAAAGAAATGATATTTTTGTAGTAAATACGAGTCTTTAAAGGAAAACCTTCGTATCTTACTACCGATGAAAGGCTTGACAATAAAATATTATGCATGTATGTATATTTCGGCAAGTGTCCACTAAGTACTCCCGTACTTAGCCCTGCATGTATTTTTAAATGTGCAGGTTGAGCTGTGATCGGGGATGTGGTGTGCAAGCGGAGCTTTTGTCAATCTAGGACGAGAACTTCAGAGCAGAGTATATGTCTTCATACATATACTCGAGTTGTTGCTTTCCGCTGCGAACACTGATTTTGCTAAGATGTTATGTCATTTGTCAAACAATATGTATTATTTTAACAATGTTCTCAAACTCATTGAGCACCCCTTTTTTTTTTGGATAATATTATGTACGGTCCCCTTGTGGCCTTCGTTAATATTTAGTTATTTCAAGTGTTACCCTCATACAAAGTCGAGTCATCAAGAAGTCAAGTATGCCCCTTTTCTAATCCCGCTCCTAAATTCCCTCCCCTAGTCGCGGGTTCCCCGAGTTTGCTATCCTTAGCAAGCGCGGCCGTGACAAAAACAAACAGAACTTCACAGATCAGCAGAAAGTACACGATTTGAACACACAAATCACACAGCCAATCTTGACAGACCCTTCCCTTAAAGCTATCCAGGATACTCGCACGAGGAGACTCCTTTAAAGGATAATCCAGACGAACTGGACCGTAGCAGTAAGGTCCGGACTTGGTTTGGAATACCAAGGGTCAGCCGGATTAAGCAAAGCGGAAGTACAAAGAGCACAGGAACGCAAGACACCAAAAAAGAAAAGAAAAGCAGCACCTTGAACTAAACCTAGGTCTAGGAGCTAGGGTTTCAGCCGATTTACCAGAGCCAAACTCTTCCAGGGGGAAGAGCTGGACTTACCCTTTTCCTTGCTCATCGGGAGCGAATCGGTGCAGCCAAAGGGCGGCGGGGTGGGTAAGATGTGTTCGGAGGGTGCCCTAGCTAGGTCACCGTGGCTCTGATACCACTGTTGGGTATCTTCGCCTAGCCAGGGTTCACCTCTTGATTCCCGAACCTCCTGTCTTCCCCACTCGTGCTCAAGCACCTTTAATCTTCTTCTTCTTCTTTTTCTTGGTCAGATCTTCACTTCTCTACTCTGCTCCTTTTTTTTTTTTTATTCTTCCACAGCTTCTCCTTCTTCTTACTATTCAGATCTGCACAAGGGAGAAAGAGAGCAAGTAAAAGTGATACGAATACAGGATAGAAGAGGAAAGTAAGAGAGAGTTTAGAGAGAGGGGAAAAGGTGTCCTCGGGACACAGTGGGGCTCAGATTTTCCCCTAGTACTCAGCAACCCCTCCGACAGTAGAATGATCAAGACCAAGAGATGGATAGAGGAGCAGCTTCTCAAATCTCAGCACAACAGAGCCACCAACAGCAGGAGCCAGAAAACAGAACTCCGATGCCTCAGATCTTCTTAGGTAACCACCAAACAGGGCTCCAGTGAACAGGAAAGCCCGGTGATACCACGACCCACACAGGGAATCCCGTACTATCAAAGAAAGGATTTCACACTTGAAAGGAATAGCAGAGCCTTTCTCACTTTGATAATTCGGTTATCCCCATATGAGAGAGCATCAGGGATATAAAGGAGAGCAGCAGAATAACGGGAGGGAGAATCGCCATTGAAGGCGATGGAGAAACCAAGGCAAAAGGGCGGTGGGAAGGTGGAGGAGGTGAGGAGTCGGAGAGAGAGAGAATTAGGGTAAGGGAAGTGGCGCAGAGTGAAGTGAGAGAGAGAGAGGGGCTGGGATGGGGTATATCAGAGAGGGATATGGGCTAGGGTTAGGAGTGGGCTCGGTTCTGGGCCCTAAAGTTGGCCCAGACAAAATAAAAGAAAATGAGTAAATGAGAAATGGGCCAACCTCACAGACATTATTAGAGATCCATATATTATAGCGTTAGAGAACTTGTTCATAACAAGAAACTTAATCTGCCGAAGAACTTGGTTTTGTTGTTTGATAAATTCTTCATGTTATTGTTGTCGCGGCCGCGCCCGCTAGGGATAGCGAGTTCGGGGAAATCACGACGAAGGGAGGGGATTTAGAAGCGGGAGTAGAAATGGGGCATATCTAACCTTGATGTCTCGACTTTGTATAAGTAAAACGTTCCAAAACAACATAAGACAATAATTTAACAACAACAGATATTGAAGGAGTTCAAGGGGACATATATTATTAACCCAAACGGGTACCTAAGGAGTTTGAAGACATAGCCAAACCATACATATTGTTTTGATAAACGACATGGTATCTAACATAAATCAGTGTATGCAGCGGAATAACAATAACTCGGGCATATGTATGAAGACATACACCCTGCTCTGATATACTCGTCCTAGCTCAACAAAAGCTCCGCTTGCACACCACATCCCCGATCACAGCTCAACCTGCACATTTAGAAATACATGCAGGGCTAAGTATGAAAGTACTTAGTGGACACATGCCGAAATATACATACATATATACATTATATTGTCAAGCCTTTTAACAGTAGTAAGATACGAGGGTTTTCCTGTAAAGACTCGTATTTACCAAAATATCATTTCTTTCATAAATAACCCGGGCAGGCATTTTAACATCATTAATCACCATATCAGTAACTCGTGCCGTGAGGTAGGCCTCCCTCTACGGACATTGTGATCGGCCAACCCGCTAGATGACTCACGATCACAAGGGTGTACACTAATTCCGAAGGGATTTGCGGTCCCATCCAGAATCCGAATTCGATTAGCATCAGATAGGTAATTAACAACAAAACATAAAGCATTTAGGCACTGACAATATCATTTCAAAATCTTGAGCATAAAAATTGTAACAATGCAAAAATATGGTTTTAGTTTATACGTAAGAAAGCCTCACCTGGTAATGTGACTCACGTCTAAGCCTTAAACTCTTTGCGTTCAACCTTAATTGAAAAGAATAACGCAAGGTCTTAGACCGTGGAAGAATTTAACATAAAAGGGGATGCATAATGTAATTATGCATGGCTCATATTCCTCTTCATTAGACTTAGGGAAACTAGTTCTTGTTATTAAAACAATTAAGCCAACTAGGTTTTGTTTCATGAATTCAAGTAATTACTAATGATTTACTCTCTTTAGGGGTGTTCTTAATTACTAATTTAATACTAAACTCTCTTCGTAAGTAAAGGAAAAGAAATGAAGCTCAAACACCCTAAGTTCTTCTCTCCATCTCGCGTCTGCTCTGCCTCGTTGTTCTCTTCTCTCTCTCGCGGTCCGTTCCGCTTCTCCGCCCTCGGCTCTGGAGGTCAGCCCTGGCTTCTCGGTCAGCTCTGGCTGAGATAGCTTGGCGGCGAAGTGATCCCTCGGGCGAGACCATTCCTCTGGTCTTGCATTTTTCTCCGCCCTGGTGCCCGTGATTTCTCTGCTCTGGCCGCCAGCGATTTCTCTGCTCTGGCGCCAGCGATTCCTCTGGCGCCTTGACTCCTCTGGCGCCTGGACTCCTCTGGAGCCTCGACTCTTCTGGCAACGCGATTTCTCTGGCGAAGCGAGTCCTTTGGCAACGCGATTTCTCTGGCGAAGCAAGTCCTCTGGCAACGCGATTTCTCTGGCGAAGCGAGTCCTCTGGCAACGCGATTTCTCTGGCGAAGCGAGTCCTCTGGCAACGCGATTTCTCTGGCGAAGCGAGTCCTCTGGCAACGCGATTTCTCTGGCGAAGCGAGTCCTCTGGCAACGCGATTTCTCTGGCGAAGCGAGTCCTCTGGCAACGCGATTTCTCTGGCGAGGCGAGTCCTCTGGCAACGCGATTTCTCTGGCGAAGCGAGTCCTCTGGCAACGCGATTTCTCTGGCGAAGCGAGTCCTCTGGCAACGCGATTTCTCTGGCGAAGCGAGTCCTCTGGCAACGCGATTTCTCTGGACTGGACGACTCGGTTCCGCTGGCCTCGTACCCACTGGACTTGTCCCCGCTGGACTTGTCCTCACTGGACTCATCCCCAGTGGACTTGTCCTTGCTGGACTCGTCCCCTCTGGACTTGTCCTTGCTTTACTCGTCCTCGCTGGACTCGTCCCCTCTGGACTTGTCCTCGCTGGTCTGGGAAAAGCGACGGGGACTCCAGTTTCCAAAACCAGAATTCTCCATCCTTATCTCGCCTCGACTCTCATTCATACACAGACCTTAATCTATTCCTATGTGATCATGCTGTGCTTGTTCAAGTTCATCTACGTTTAAAGCCTAAAGTTCTCGTCGTTTAATCAAAGTTTCAAGTCGTGGTTCTACCGGAAAGTGACCTATCATGCTCCTAGTGTTCGTGTTTTTCATGCTGAAAAGAGTAGTATTAGAGGTCGGGAGTTACCTGTTGTCGCGCGCTTTAGTCGGACAAGCACGATGGATCCTCGCTTCTTCGATCGCCGAGGTTCAGACTTTAAAGGTGCAGCGAAGATCTTGGTCTTCTCTTCTCCGTGGAAGGCGTCGAGAGAGTGATGGAGCTCTTGAAACTTGCTGCTGGATTTTTAAGAGTGCCGAAGGAATGAAAGGGTGGCACGAAGGGTTGAAGGGGAGTTTAAATAGGGGAGCTCGGCTGGTGTACTCGAGTGCCTAAGGGTGGCAGCTCTGGCTGGTATTGCGTGGCATAGGGGAGGCTCTTCAGTTGCTCGCCCAATGGAGGGGCTGCTGCTGCTCTGACGTTGCTGCTGCTGTTGCAGCGTGGATGTGGAGTGCGGCTCTTTGGCTGCTGCCCAATGGGAGGAGCTGCAGCTGGCGTGGAAAGAGAGGGGGGTGCTGCTGCTGTGCAGGGCAGCGCCGGCGTGGACTCGGCTGGTTGGGCAGCGCTGCTGCTGTGCAGGGCGTCGCTGGCGTGGACTTGGCTGGTTGGGCGGCGCTGGCGTGGAGTGAGGGGAGAGCTGCTTGTTGCAGCTTTGCGTGGGGAAAGGAGGGTAGCCTTTCGGCTGCTGCCCAATGGGAGGAGCTGCCATGGCTGCCGTCCTTATCCCTCTTTTCTCTCTCTCCCTTTTTCCTTCTCTTTCTAATCATTGTGTTGGTAGGATTGGGTGAGAGGGAAAAGTCTAATTAAAAACCCTTCAGGGTTGATTTTCTCAGTATTAGAAATACTGTTTTCGAAAGTCGATAATGCTAAATTAAATCCGTAGATTTAATTCGTTCGCTATTCTCAGACATAAATTAAATCCGTAGATTTAATTATCCTCAAAGTCGGAATTAATTCACGACTTGATCAACCATGTGCACTAGACTCCATCATGAAAGATAACACAACTTAGCTAAGTTGGTTAAAACTCAGATTAATAATAATTCATCACTCAAAGATTCTCATCGCGGTTTTAAACACGCGAAGTAAAATAAACAAGCATACTGATAGCTAAGTAACTTTGTCACAGAGATTCATAAATTCAGAAACATAATAGGAAACATAAAACTTTAATCACTAGCAGATAGGTAAATAAACACACAATACTGTAATCAAAATACTGATAAAAGAGTGGGTTACTACAATTGTTGAGCAGACTTTGGAATAAATTTAGTGGGCTATAAATTTCATAATATATATATATATATATATATATATTTATATATATATATATATATATATATATATATATACTTCGTTAATTTAATTTAGTTGTTAGAATTTAGATGAATATATATGGGTGTATATAGTCTATCTTAGCTACACAGATTTTATATACACATACCTCAAGTAATCATGATACACAAAGTAAATATATATATTAATAATTAAATATTGAAGCACAAAAAAAATCACATATAGTTATATATATAATAATTATTAGTATTATTTTACTTGTATGACACAATTTTAAAAAATACACCCAGGTAAAATTGACGGACCTAAACTAAATAATTATGCATTGAGTCGTCATATAATTTTATAGTGTATTTTAATATACTCCCTCCGTCCCAGCTTTTTGTATCCACTTTTAGTTGTAAATACAACTAAAAGTGGATACAAAAAGCTGGGACGAAGGGAGTAGTTCTTAATATACTTGTTCCTCGTCCTCTTCTTTAATCGAACAAGTCTTTGTGAAATAAATGCAATGTAAAGAGAAGAAAGCATTACAAAGTTAAACAATTATAAATTTATAGCGTTATTTGCATATTACTTGAAGATTTCATTATTTTTTTAATTGCAGAAATTATGTTGTCGATCGATTCAACTCAACCACTAAGAACTTGAGATACAAATCAAAGGTTCTCCTCAACACGATTGAAAGTTTTGCGAATTGGACATGAAATAGTTTGTGGAATTAACTTAAGTACAAGGGTGAAGAACTTGATACCGATGGACAACGAGGTGAGTCTTATACCATAATTTAAACTTACAAATATATTTCAAATGAATGTATACATTTATGAACTTTGCAGGGTGTCCAAATTGGAGCAACAATGTTCAATGGACATATAGATAATTTTGTCCTAAAATTTGAGGTGGATAAAACATATTTAATCACTAATGGAGAGGTTAGACAGGTTGATCGGCGATATCCTAGCATACATCCTGAAAAAGAATTGATTCTCAAAAAGTACACGTTTTGACCGAAACATTTGATAGTATTGATATGAAGATATAATACAATTTTGTTGAGTTCAAGGATATAGAATCAAAGTTCAACGCGATTAGCGTGGGCGTTTCTGAAACCCACCTTACCGGACATGGAAGATCTCCATACGACATTTCAAGTTGCGAATCCCCAGTTTAAGGTTATGTCGTATTTTGACTGGAAGAGAATGGCGATTCAATGTGAGGATTGATATTGTTTTTTTTTTTTTTTTTTTTTTTTTGCGGTTGATAGTTGTCGAAATAATATGATATTACACTATTCTCCTTAAATAGATTAAGAAATAGGGACATATTAGGCCGATCAAATTTTGTAGAACAAGACTCTTTTATAATAGGTATAGATATTTTTCTTATATAAATCTTAATTTACAATAATTAGTTTTGTTACATGTCATTTATCCACTAATACAATATAAACAGTACACAAATTAACAATAAAGTATCTAAACTGCATAGTTGGAAAAGGATCAAATATTCTATACATAAACTTTAATTAATTTATTATGTGACAAAATTAAATATATTTGCAAAGTCCAGAATATTAGAAAATTTAATTAAAATTGAACTTATAAATCATGAAAACATCTTACAATTTTTTTTTATCTTTTTGTTTCTAGCAAACATCTAATAAAAAATTAATATTATTTTTTCATTTTTTCTTATTCAATATTTTCCAATGAAAATTTAACCATCAAAATAATGCATAAAGTATACACAAACATTGGATTATAAAATGTTGGTATGAAACACCATCCACTATGAACCGTTCACTTCATTTTCACGTTGATGAATTTTATATTAGATTTAAAATCCAAGAAAATTGACATTTTTAATAAAACAAACACCAAAGACAATTATGAAAAATAAATTATTGTTATTTTTCTTAATGATCCGATCACGAAATAGACAGTTTATATATAAAACGAGTTTGCACAAATAGCGTGACTCGCATGTATAGTTGGCTTCTCATGCAAGTTTCTGTATTTAATTTGTATTCTACCAAAATTCTTTTCTCTCACATCCAAAAACAAAAATTAGAATTTGAAGATGGCAAAAAATATCGAGCTGATTTCTTCATCTATTGTTGGCGCCACTGCAACTGCTGCTTCAATCTCAAGATTAGAGCTTAATCGAAGCGATTTACAGTTACTCCAAAACTCTCCCATTCAAAGAGGCCTCATTTTCCACAGCTCTCACTTTCAATCCCAACAAAACCTAATCCAACACCTGAAAAACTCCCTCTCCCGCGCTCTCGACTTTTTCCCTCCCCTCGCCGGCCGCCTCGCCGCCACCCCGCACGGCGGCGACATGGCCAGCTTCTTCGTGGACTGCAACAACGCCGGAGCCGAGTTCACTCACGCAGTCGCCGCCTCCGTCACCGTCTCTGACCTCCTCGGGCCGAGCTACACGGAAATCGATTCTTCCTTGTTCCCGATCAACATCGGCCTCCATAATTACGAAGGAATTTCAAAGCCTCTGTTGGCGGTGCAAGTCACGGTGCTCGACGACGGCCTCTTCATCGGCTGCGCCGCCAACCACTCCATCGTGGACGGCGCTTCCTTCTGGCATTTCTTCAACTCCTGGTCGGAGATCTCCCGCGGTTCGGAATCGATTACGAAATCCCCAATTTTCGACCGCTGCAATGCCGCCGCCGCCGCCGTTGATAACAGACTCGTCCACATCCCTACATTAGAGAGAAACCTAATCATGGCTCCATCTCAATTGGTGCCGCATATTCCACTTCAGTAAAGAAAAATTAGGTGAATTGAAGGCTGAAGCCAATTCCGAAGTCGGCACTGACAAAATATCTACTCTGCAAGCACTCATGGCGCATCTATGGCGGTGCACGGTGCGCTCTCAAGCAACTAACAACGATCCAATCACTGGCCTTTTGGTAATCGCCATTGGCACAAGAGTGAAGATGTCGTCTTTGCCGGATGGATATTTTGGGAACGCGCTTGGTGCCGCTGCGTTGGCGATCAGCGAGGGCGAGCTATTGCAGAAAGGATTGGGCGCGGCCGCGCTTAGGATCAATGAGGTGATTTCTAAGAAAACTGACGAGGCGCTCGAACGCGACGCGAGGAAGAAGGTGGTATTTGGGGGGGTGGGAGTGAGCGCGGTGAGTGGGCCCCGTCTTATCATCTCAGGTTCTCACCGGTACGATGTCTACGGCTGTGATTTTGGATGGGGGAAACCGATCGCTGTGAGGACTACGAAGGATAGGAGATTTGATGGGTTGGTGGTGGTGTTGCCGGCGGCGGAAGGCGGCGGTATCGACCTTGAAGTTTGCTTGAAGGAGGAGACATTGCACGGAATGGACAAGTTCTTATATGTGCTCCATCAGTAAGGTGGAACAGATCAATTTAGATCTTCTAATGCAACTGTGACATGTAACTATTACTTTTGTTACATGTCATTCATCAAAGAATACAAAAAACACAAAAACTCATGTGCAACTGGTTTCCAGAATGATACTACTACATTTAGGAAATGACACTTGAACATTTTCGAATAACACTACTTCAACATACAAATGATACTTGTGTCATTTGTATGTTAAAGTAGTGTCATTCAGAAACTAGTTGCACGGTGCAATCGCTTGCACGAGAGAGTGCCTCTAGGAAAAATTGAATGTATATACACAAACTTTGCTCAAAATTCTAATTTCGCGTCAAAAATAAATTTAAAGCAAAGTTTATGTATTTACGTACAATTTTCCCATATAAATATTACACAAATTAAAGATGAAGGATCTGGATTGCATCTTTGGAGGATGAGTCAAATTGTTTCAAATTTTGAAAAGTATTAATTTAGAATCGGTCTTTTTTTAACTGTTTTAAATTTAACATATCGAACTGAAATCCAACAACTATGATGTATAAATCCATACACACATACTATTAAGAAAAGTTGGTGTAAAAATATGGACTAACAACCGTTTACGTCATTTTCACGTTGATATGATGAATTTCGATTTTATATTCAACTTCAACAAGTAACCCTGATATTGAAAAATTAAATATAATAAATATTATATTTATAGTATTTTATATTTATAGTCTCCGCGACACGACGTGTACGGGTGCGATTTTGGGTGGGGGAAGCCGATTGGTGTGAGGAGTGGGAAGATGCAAAAAATGGAGGGGTTGGTGATAGTTTTGCCGGCGGCGGAGGCAGGCGGTTTCGATGTAGAAGTTTGCTTGCCGGAGGAGACATTAGATGCAATGGACACTACTACAAAATTGAGTATACATGACACTGCATACATGACGCTTTTTATGAAAAAACGTCATGTATGAGCGCCATTTTCATTTATATGACGTTTTAAAACAAAACCGTCATGTATGCTGTGTCATGTATCGAATACATGACTGTCTGATGACACTTTTAAAAAAAACGTCATATATGAGCGTCGTTTATTCATAGTATACATGACATTTATTATTAAGTGTCATATATGTGCGTTCTTTTAAATGCTATACATGACACATAAGTTAACTGTCATGTATGTTACTATAAAAATCGTCATTAATTATATTATTCTTGACACAAGTTTTAAAACGTCAAGAAATTGCAAAAAATCGTCATAAAAAAAATCCTCAATTTTTTTTGAGTGACACTTAATTAAATTTCTTAAGCACTCCCATCCTAATTCATTCTTCCCTCCCACACTGCTCTCTCCCGTCAGAAATTTTGAACCCCCGCGCTCAACCCTAGCCAGTCCGTTCTCGCCGCCCAGCTGTCGTCTCGCTGCCTATGTGGCTAGATTCTTTCATCTCCTACTGCCCGCCGCTCTGAATAATCGAACCCGCCGCGCTCAAACCCTAGCAATTAGGTGAGAGGTGAGGCGGTACACGCCGCTCGAAGTTTCTCGAAGGAGGATGGGGCGCTCGTTGATGAAGATCGGGAGCGTCTCCGCCGTCGAGGAGAGGAGGAATGTCAGGGTGAAAGCAAAGAGCCCTAATCTCTTCTCCATCCCTGATTTGTCTAATCCAATGTTTATGTAGATTGTGCCCAGAATGATTCCCACTCCTAATGCTTGCAGCGTGTTGGTTACCAGTAATTGCTTCGTTCTATAAATTATTTTCCAGAATTGCAAGTATAAGAGTGTGATCTCATGGATTCGAGAGCTTCTGCATCTAGATCTCATCGTATCGCCGATTCTGATTTCAATCGGCGGCGGCGGAAGAGGTGGAGGTGGAGGTGGAGGTGGAGATTGGAGTTGGTTTAGTATTTCCATGGCGTATTCGAGGGGATTGAGCTGCGGGGGGACTGTGAAGCCGTTGGAGAGGAGGAAGTCTTCTAGGGTGGAGAGGGTGCTGTGGTGGACGACGCTGCAGTCATTGCTCCGCCGTTTGATGCTCTGATGTTTTTTGCTCTGTTCTAGGTATTGATGATTTAAAATCCTAATTTTGTTGCTTCCTGAAAATTTATGTTTGTGATAGTCTAGGGTTTCAATTTTATGCTATGATTTTATATAGCTACTTGTGAATTTCTGTTCTAGGATTTTTCTGCAATTGGATTTTATATTTTCGACTCAAAAAGCCAATCTTAGGACTAGTATTTTGCATTTATGTGTGACTTCAAATTTCCAGTACTGTGGTAGAACACAAATAGAAACTATTTCGTCTTGTCCTTCCACCATTACAACTTTCTAGCTCTGCTCTGCGGAGTTCTGCATTCTGCTTTGTGTTGTATGTTGTTATTCGGTATGACTCCAGTCTAGCCTCTGCTGGCACCACCGCGTTGGATCCATACATCAGAGTAAACGGTGCCTCTCCGGTTGCTGTTTTTGGGCTGGTGCGATAGGCCCAAAGCACGGTATCTAGCTCCTCAACCCATTTCCCTCTGCTATGATTTAGCCGCTTTTTGATTCCTTCACAAATCGTTCTATTTGCCAACCCCACCTGCCCATTTGCTTGTGGATGGGCTACTGAAACGAAGCGTTGTGTTATATCCATGCGCTCACAGAAATCTGCAATCCTCTGCCCTGTGAATTAGGTTTCATTGTCCGATACAATGATTCTGGGGACTCCGTATCGACAACATATGTTACGCCAAATGAACCGCTCCACCGTTACTTCATCGATCTTTGACACGACCTCGGCTTCTACCCATTTGGAGAAGTAATCCACTGCAACAATGAGAAAGCATTTGCCCCCTGGTGTCGTGGGCAATTTCCCAACGATGTCTATACCCCATTTATCAAATGGGCAAGCGGCATACATTATTCCCGTAGTCTCCCCTGGAACATTGATCTTTCTGGCATGCCTCTGACAAGCTTCGCATTTACGAACGAATTCTCTGGCATCCTTAGTGATGGTTGGCCAGTAGAACCCTGCCCAGATGGTTTTTCATATAAGATCCCTGAATCCTGTGTGCCCACCACAGCAACCTGCATGAATTTCGGTCAGAGCAAAGTTAGCCTACTCTGGAGATAAACATTTTAGTAAAGGATGTGTGAAGGAACGCTTGTAGAGTTGATCGTTGATCAAACAATAATTCTTGTATCGAGCCCTCTGATTGGATTCTTTGTTCAGTCATTCTCCTGTCTTAAGAAAATGTATAATTGGAGCCCGCCAATCATCGCAGATTTCTACCACGAACTGGGAAGTCCCCATTTCTTTGGTATCGCAGAGCAGCGTAATCTCATCACTCCACGTCTGTTCAACTGCACTGGCAACTCGTGCCAATAAGTCCGCTTTGGTGTTCTCCTCCCGGGGGATCTGTTCTATTCTAAATTCCATGAATTTTTTCTTCATTTCGTTGATCTTGTTATGATACGCCCGCATCCGATCTTCTTTAATATGATATCCCCCCGAAAATTGGTGAGCCACCAGTTGTGAATCAGTTCTAATGATGACACATTCGGCCTGCAGCTCTGACAAAATATGCGCTGCTCTGACCACAGCCTCGTATTTGGCCTCATTGTTGGACATCTTACAAGTAAACTTTATAGCAAACTGATACACCTCTGAACTTGGAGCGACGATATACACCCCGATCCCACATCCCTCTTTCGTAACTGATCCGTCCACGAAGGCTATCCAAAATTCTTGCACAGGATGACGAGTAGTTTCTTGAATAAAGTCTGCAAGAGCTTGGGCCTTGATGGCTACCCTGGGCTCGTAATCCACGTCATATTCCCCTAGCTCCACGGCCCATTTCACCATGCGCCCTGAGAGATTCGGCCTCCCCAGCACCTGTTTGAATGGTAGTGCGGTTCGAACCACCACGTGATGGGATAAGAAGTAAGGTCTCAATCACTGAGCTGTGACCATGACCGCCAGAGCAGCCCTTTCAATTTCTGAGTAGTTTAGTTCGGGCCCTTGAATCACCCGACTGACGAAGTAGATTGGCTTCTGATGACTCTCCTCCTCTGTAATGAGGACGGAGCTGATTGATTCTTCCCCCACTGCTATGTATAAGTATAACACTTGATTTATGCTTAATTTACACTATTTTTAGGGGTTTGTTTGTGCGTGTTTTAGGATAATCTTCTGGAATTTAGTGCGTTTTATGGTGTATTCTATGCTTTGCAGGAGATTTAGGCTTACCAGATGAAAGAATGCAATTTTGGAGAATTTTGGATTAATTAGGCGTTTTCTAAGTGTTGTGGAATGCCAGAGCAGAGGAATCAAAAGCCAGTCCAGAGAAATCCGCGGAATATCAGAGAAGCGGAGCCGACATCTCCAGAGCAGAAACAAACACCGTTCCTCTGGCATCAGAGAAATCAACTCGCCAGAGGAGTCTCTAGCCAGAGGAGTCGCGAGGCCAGAGATATCAATGCCAGAGGCGAGACCATTTCTCTGGCGAAGTCAGAGAAGTCATATCCAGCGAAGTCACAACCCAGATCAGAGAAATCGTCAAGAACAGAGAAGTGCCAGAAGAACCGAAGATCAGAGAAGTCATTGCAGAGGGATCGAGTCCCCGCTGCCAGAGATATCAATGCCAGATGAGTCGCTTCCCCCGCTGACCAGAGAAACCGAAGTCAGAGGAATCGAACCTTCAGTGCAGCGGAATCGAGAAGCCAGAGCAGAGGAATCACCTATTCCTCTGCAGAGAAGTGCCAGCATCAGAGAAGTAAAGTTCAGCGCTCAGAGGCCAGAGAGATCACCCGTTCCGCTGGCGACCCATTCCGCTGATGAAGTACCAGAGATATCACTCTTTCCTCTGGCGATACCAATCCTCTGGCGATAGCAGAGAATTCGTCATTTCTCGGGCGCGACCCGTTTCTCGAGAGACATCCGTTCCTCTGGCGAGAGTCGCGAATTCGGCAAGAGTAGGAGATTTTACGGAGCGAGCGTCCAGCTGGAGAGTTGCCTTATTTCACACGATTCTATTACCTTTGGAATTCTATTTCCATTAGAATCCTACTTTGCATGGCAACTTTCCATGGTGATCCGAAGGAAGTTTGAAGCTTATAAATAGGTCCTCTTTTGGCCTTTCAAGGACGACATCATCAGACGGCAGATACCCGAAAACCTTAGCATTCATACTTTAGTTTTTAGCTTTAGAATTTTATTGCTTTCTAGTTTTCAAGGCTTGGATCAAGATTGAAGATTCAAGTCGCTACTTCAGTTTTTATTCAGTTTTTATACAATTCAGTTTTTACAATTGCTTTATTTTTAATTGTGTTTATGTTTTATTTTGCTATGTCTAGCTAATTTTCTTTAGCTGATTCTAGGGTTTGTAAATAGTTGATTGAATTTATGTGATTTATTTGTTAATACCTTTGTGCCTTCCAGTTTATGATTCATAATTCCTGGTGCTTAATTTCTTGTGAATTATTTGGCCAATAGTTTGCATGTTTAGCTATTCGGTTTGAGACCTAGCGGAGATAACTGTTTAGTGGATTCATGAATGTATGATATGATTTTAACCTTGAGACCTAGCGGAGATAGGTGGATCATAGGGAGCTATTCTTAGGAGCTATTGGGAGTTAGTATATTTTCTTGAGACCTAACGGAGATAGAGAATTTACTAACCTACGATCGTTGCTGCTCTAGCGAGAGTAATTGATTACTTAAGTGATCTCTCATCATAACTGGATTAAACTGGTACATAGGATTAATAGATTTATTGCGTAGATTTAATTAATGAATTTACTACCCTAGGATCAGTTGTCTTTCATATTTGATTTTTCCTACGATCTTTTAATTATTGCTATTTGCGTTTTAGTTTAAGTTAATTAAACCTTCATTCTTTCGTTTGTCTGAATATTACTAGAGTTTAATTAGGATTACTTAGAGTGATTCGTTATAATAGTCCCTGTGGATACGATACTCGGTTACTGATTATTTGCTACAATTGCATCGTGTTAGTTGCGATATTTGTTGCTAAGAAATTAGTGATCAACTTTTTGGCGCCGTTGCCGGGGACTGTTTAGAATTTACTTTAATATTTCTGATTAGACTTAAGCATTATTTCAGGCGTTATAAGTTTTAATTTTATTTTATTTTTAGTTTTTAAAATTTCTGTTTTTGTTTGTTGTCTCAGGCGTGTATGATCACGAGATCCAAAGGAAAGGAACATCTAGTGCCTTTGAACTTGGAAATCGAAAAGCAATACAAAAGAGACAACCGCGAAAAGAAAAAGCTAGCAATGGAAGAGAATAACATGGACCTTCCAACTCTTGTGCAAGTCGTGACAAACCTTCAGAGGCAACTAGATGAAGAAAGAGAGCGCAACCGGGCTCCTCCACCAGAGCCACCACTGAATCACATGTATCAGCCTCGAGTTGATCAATTTCAAGGAGGCAAATGGGGACCAACTGTGCAAGCCAACACATTCGAGCTGAAGCCGGGATTGATAAACATGGTGCAAGCTGAGCAGTTTAGTGGAGCGGCTTCTGAAAATCCGCATGCTCACATTACCCAGTTCCTAGATATCTGCGACACTATTAAGCAGAATGGAGTGCCACCTGATGCCATCAGAATGAAGATGTTTGGATTCTCCCTCAGGGACAGAGCGAAGGAGTGGTTCAAGAGTCTGGACAGAGGTGCTATTACTGGATGGGAGGATTTGTGTAAAGCTTTCTTAGCAAAATACTTTCCTGCCTCTAAAGCTCAGAAAATCATTGCAGAGATTTCTCATTTTTCCCAGCTAGGAGATGAGACCATTCATGATGCCTGGGAAAGATTTCGCGAGCTGCTCAGGAACTGCCCGCAACATGGTTTCACAGAGGATCAGCAAATCATTCACTTTTATAATGGTTTGACTGGTCTGACAAAAAGTATGGTGGATGCCACTGCAGGTGGATGTCTTCTCCATAGAAATACAAAGGAGGCATATCGTGTGATAGAAGAGATGGCCTCCAACAGTTATCAATGGCCGAATGACAGAAATTCCACGAGAAGAATTGCAGCTGTGAATGAGGAGAGAGATAATTTTAAAGAGAAATATGAAGCTCTTCAAAAGCAGTATGAGTTGGAGAGAAAAGCATTGCTAGCTAAAATTCCTCAGCAGATTTTATCCAGCAGCAGTACCAATTCAATAGACCAAACTATCAGGGACATCAGGGTGGAAATCCACCGTATCATCCCAATAATAGGAATCATCCAAATTTTTCCTATTCAAATCCCAACAATGTTGTGCAGCCTCCACCTGGGTTTTCTGTGTCTAGTGGAGGAGTCATCAATGAGCCGAAGAAGGATTCACTAGAGGAGATGATGAAGTAAGTGTTGGTGAAGGTGACCGGGATGGAGGCAAACTCGGCAAACATGGGGACCAAAATTTCCAACATGGAGCAAAATTTTTCAGCATTGTCTAAGCAGGTGCAGATGTTGGAGACTCAAGTTGGTCAGATGGCCAACCAAGCAGCTGCGCAGAACAAGCCAGGCCAACTTCCTAGCAACACTCAGTTCAATCCGAAGAGCCAACATCAGCAGCCTCAGCAAAATCAACAATGTCATTCCATCCGGGTGGTTGATAATCTAGTTGAGGATCCAGAGCAGAGGAATCAAGAGCAGCGGGATCCAGAGCAGAGGGTTCCAGAGAAGCGGGTTCCAGAACAGCGAAATCACTCAGAGTAGAGGAATCCTCCAGAGCAGCGGAATGGCAAGGAAAAAGGTGTCGAGATTTTTGAGGAGGATGATTTGGAGACGATTGTATGCGATTCGCCACCAATTTCTAAGGTGTCGAGTTCTTCTGCAGTTAAGGAGCCCATCCCTAATCCCACATTTCCCAGACCAGAGTACAAGCCTGTGGCGCCTTTCCCGAATCACCTGGCAAAACCAAGATTAGATGAGCAAAGCTCCAATTTTTTGGAGACATTTAAGAAGTTGGCTGTGAATATTCCTTCCGTGGAGATCTTGAGAAACAAGCCAAATGAGGTGCAAATTGTGAAGGCTGTGATGGAAAAGAAGCGTGCATTCAATGAAATTGAGGAGGTGCTCGCAGTGAAGGAGTATCAGCTGCCTCCAAAGAGAGAAGATCCGGGCAGTTTCAATATTCCTGTGAAGATTGGGAAGTCATTGTTTGAGAAAGTGTTGTGTGACACCGGAGCAAGCATAAATGTCATGCCTCTTAAAGTATATAGGAAGTTGCAGCTGGGGGATTTGAAGCTAACCGACAAGACAATTCAACTGATTGATAAGTCTTGCTCTAAACCTCTAGGAGTTGCGGAAGATGTGCTTGTGAAGGTGAGTGATTTTTTCTTCCCAGTCGACTTTGTAGTGTTGGATATTCCGGAGGATCTAAAGATGCCTTTGCTGTTAGGGAGACCTTTCCTTGCCACATGTGGAGCAAAGCTAGATATGCAAATGGGGACGATGATATTGGGAGCCTATGGGGAAACGGTGATCTTCAAGAAACCTCCACCAAAGGAAGTTCCCCAGAACGAAGTGATTAATTTGGCTGACAGTTTTCTAGCAAATTCGGAGGATGAAGAGGTTGCGAAAAATGAGCTGCCCAAGTATGAAGCCAAGGAAAAAATTCCAAAACCAAAAGAAGTTATGACTTTTGAGATGTGTTTGTTTTTGGAGCATGATGGGGGGTCTTTGAAAACCCATACCCCCAAGAAGAAGAAAGTGAAATTCCGAATTTTTCGGAATAAGAATGAGAAGGGGGCAATGCTGGTGGAGGATGTTCGAGCCAAGAGAAGTGTTTTGGTGGAGAGGGCACCCAAGAGTAGAAAAGCCTTCCGATGGTTAGAATGTTGTTTCCGACCTCCATGAGTTTTTGAGGTATCGTCGAGCTCTAGACGTTAAATTAAGCACTTGTTGGGAGGTAACCCAACTATTTTTCTTTGTTTTGTTTTCCTTCCTTTTAGTTTCGTTGTGTTTTGTTTTGTTTCTTTTTGTTTGGGGCTTTTGTTTCTCTGTCAGGTTTCTGGAGGTTTTCGTGTTTCAGCAAAGCCGCTCACTTCGCTGCTCTATCCAGAGAAGCCACCCTCTCCTCTGTCCTGACCAGCAAAGTCACTCAATTCGCTGCCCCGTTAAGCGCTGCTCTGCCAGCGATATGCTTATCCGCGCTGCGCCGCCAGAGAAGTCACTCTCACCTCTGAAACAGACCGCAAACCCTCTCCTTTCGCCGCCTCCCACGATGCTTCAGCTTTGCAATGCCGATATTCAGGGAAGTTTTCTACACTTTTCATATTTCTTTTATGCCCTGAGGACATGGCATACTTTAAGTGTGGGGGAGTGGTGTTTTGTGCTTATATTTTTCAAAAGTTGGGCAAAATTGATTTTTCTATGCGTAGTTTTTGGTCTCGAATCTGGCTAATTTTTATGAATCTGTGGAAGAGAAGATGGTTTTCGATGTGAATTTCGGGTTTGTGAATGAATGGAGGATGTTCTTGTTTTACCTTTGATATATGTTTCTTGATTGTGCAAAGAATTATGAGTTTTGTTGCAACACTTTTGTAAGTTAGTAAAACGTGATTTGTCCGGTAGATGCTAGAAGGAGTGTTGTCATTGTGATTACCTACGATCGTATCTTATCTGTGAAATGTGAAAAAAATGTTGGACGAATCGCCAACTTCAAAATTGCCAGCTCTGAAACATCTGGCCTGTTCTATAATGTGATAGCTCTGAGTCTCTGCTCCTCTAGTCTAACTATGAGCATGGGAAACCACGTGAAAAGACTTTGGATTACATCCAAATGGTTTTCTTTCATGAATTATGGCTCAACTGTCGAAAATCTCAAGCACACAAAGTGTGAAAAATGGTGATATTGATTATAAAGGCGATCACATTAGGGAATTCACTTCTAACGGAGAATTGGGTCTGATCGAATTACATGCATTACTCTTTTGTTGCTTCTTAAACTTTGAGTTACTTGCATGACCGAGAGATGTATGTTGATTGTAAAGTTTTGAATTGACTTTGTGAATGATTGGATGGAAATAAACGTTGTTGAAATCGATCTCTTCCTAGGATTCATATAGATTTTGCTTGAGGACAAGCAAAAGGCTAAGTGTGAGGGAGTCTTCTCCTGGAATTGGTTTGGTCAGAGTTGGGAGCTCTGCCAAGTATGCCTTAAGATCGTCAAAGGTTGTTCAACATTCCGCGGTCCACTCAAATTTGGTCCCCTTACTCAAAATTTTAAAAAATGGCAAGCCTCGCTCTGTCGATCGTGAGATAAACCTGCTCAAGGCAGTGATACGCCCATTCAAAGTCTGTACCTCCTTGATCCCTCTGGGTAGCGTCATATCCATGATGGCTTTGACCTTGTCAGAATTAACCTCGATTCCCGCAGGGGTGACCTTGTACCCCAAGAATTTTCCTGTAGTAACCCCGAAGGTGCACTTCGCTGGGTTAAGCATGAGTCTATGGTTTCTAATTATTGTGAAGATTTCCTCTAAGTCTGAGACATGATCCTCCGCTCTGACACTTCGCACCAGCATGTCATCTACATACACTGATATATTCTTCGAGAGTTGTTCCCTGAATATTTTTTCCATCATCCTTTGGTATGTAGCCCCTGCGTTTTTGAGACCGAACGACATGCTTTTCCAACCGAATACCCCGCAACAGACGGCGAAAGCCATTTTTGCAATATCATCCTTGTGCATTTTAACTTGGTAGTATCCCTGGTAAGCGTCCATCATAGATAGCAGTGCACAGCCCGAAGTGGAATCCACGAGCTGATCAATCCTCGGCAGAGGATAGTAATCCTTTGGGCAAGCGGCATTCAAATCTCTGTAATCCACATACATGCGCCAGGTGTTTGTTTTCTTAGCCACCATAACAGCATTTGAGATCCATTCCGGGTATTATACTTCGTCAATGTGACCAGCGTCCAGTAATCCCTAGACATGTTCCCTGAGTGCAGCGTCTTTCTCAGCCCCAAAGTGTCTCGTTCTCTGTTTCACCGGTTTTACATTGGGATCTACATTGAGGCGATGTTCCGCCAGTCCTCTGTCAATGCTCTTTAAGTCAGCTGTGCTGAAGACAAACATATTCGCATGCCTCTGAAGAAAACTAATCAGCTCTGCTTTGGTCTGTTCATTTATAGATGACCCGATCTTTGTCTGAAAACCCTCCCTTCCTGGGAATAACTCGATCATGTTACACACATCGCTAGTGGATATCAAGGCTGATTTCTATAAACTTTCCCGAGCATTCGATAGCTCTGCCAATTCCCGTCGTTCTTCTATCAGGGCAGCGACATCACCCGTCTTCCCTTTCTTCCTGGAGTCTGATCCCTCTATCACCCTGTCTCTCTTCTGACCCGAGGAGTGTGTGAGCATACGCACGTGGCATTCCTTCGACATTTTTTTATCACCCCATATCTCCCCCACTCTGCCACCTCCGATGGGGAATTTCATCTTCAGGTGGAACATCGAAATAACTGCTCTGAATGCCGTCAGAGCGGGGCGTCCAAGTATCACATTGTAGGACGGTTTGGGCATATCTACTACCAGGAATCGTATCATCCTGTTCTTGCAAGCATCGGCTCTGCCGAGTGTAACTGGTAGCTCCACAAATCCTAGCGGCATGACAATTTCTCCCCCAAATCCGAACAGAGGGGAGTTCGTGGGCTCGATGTTGGCTTCAATCCCCATATTCTGGAGACACTCCAAGTATAGAATATTCACTGCACTCCCGGAGTCTACAAAAATGCGATGTACAATGCAGGTTGCTATATCCGCCGTGTAGACCAATGCATCGTCGTGAGGATACATCAGCATTCTTAGGTCTTCTGACCCGAAAGTAATGACCGGCTCCTCTGCCACGCCTGTAATCTCCATTACTTGCTTAGGATAGTACCCTGACCTTACTGCGCGCACGACCTATTTCTTGGCCCGGTTGGATGTTGGTATCACATTCTCCCCGAAAATCATGTGCACCTCCCTCCTGGCTGGGTGGGGAGGTGCCCGACCCTGCACGGCCCCTCTATGCTGGTCGCGGTTTTCCTCAGGGCGTCGGTCCCGATCATTCCCCTGAGCTTGCCTCTGGTCATTTCCCTGGGGCTGTTGACCCTAACCCCCATTCCCTCTGGCGATAAACTGGTCCAAGCTGCCCTAGCGTACTAGGAGTTCCAATTGGTGCTTAAGATGTCCACAATATCTAGTGTAATGCCCATAGGCATTATGGTACTCACATAACTTGTTGTTGGGCCCTTGATGTGGCTGCCCGACCCTATAAGTGCCCGGTGCCCGGAAAAACGGCTGGTTCTTAATCAAATGGAAGATTTCTTCTTGTGGTTTATTCAGGGAAGTGTATTCAGTGAAACAATTGACCTCGTTCACAGTGCGTTGTTGGCGGGGTTGTGCCTCTGTCTGAAGAGGAAGTACTCTGGGAGGCAACCCTCTGAAAAGTGCCCGATCCTGGTTCTTGGTGTTCTGTTCTTGCGCGGCTTCGGCCCTTCTGGCCCTATGCTTGTCGTTTTCAGCCTTATGTGCCATCCGGGCGTCTTCCAATTGTAAGTACCCCGGTAACCTTGCCATGATGTCGTCGAAGTCCCTGGCTGGTCTGATCTGTAATTCATCGAAGAAAAGCTCGGGCTTCAACCCTCTGATGTACGCACAACATTTGATTTATGACATCGCCTCTGGAACCTCCAGAGCAGCGAGGTTAAACCGGGCAGTGTATTCCCATAGCGTCTCATTCTGATCCTGCTTTATGTCCATTAGGGAGATGGCTGATCCTCAAAAGAGTGGATAGAGTTCGGGGGCAACGTCTCGAACCATAATTGGGCTGGTCCAGACAGAGTGGTAGAGAATATGCGGCACTTGATGCCCTCGGAGTACATGTGCAGTGTGACCAATCCCTCGAACCGGTTAAGGTGTACCTCGGGGTCAGTGGTACCATCATAATCCAGCGAGATAGGCTTGTAATTCCTCGGCAAAATATCCGCCAAGATGTCCGCGGAGAAAGGGCTCCGGCTGGTAGTGGTGTTGACTTTAGATGTTTTGGCCCGCTTGTCATCCCTATACCTTCCTTGCTCCCTCCTGTCCTTCGGTGAGTCACGAGCGTGGTGGCGTTTGTGGCTTTTGTGCTCATGCTTGCTAGAGGTATACTCCTGTTCTGGCTCCTCTGACCGTTCAGTCCGACGGGACTTCTCTGATCGATACGATTTCTCTGCCCTGCGGGATCTCTCTAACCTTTGCGATCTTTCAGCCCTCAGATACTTCTCCCTCAGAGTATCCTCCAGATCTCTGAGTTGGTTCTTTAGTTGTGATACCTGGTTTTTCAGCCTTGCAGTTTCTCTTGGTTTTTCTCCTTCAAACACAGGGGTAGCGGAGTGACTGTCAGACTCACCCACCCTTTCCCTTCGAATGATACTGCGCAGTACTGTGCGGCTCCCTTCTGGTTTTCTCTCCGGTTCCCTGTCAGCGGGGAACTTCTGTGTTTCCTTGGGCAGTGCAGGCTGTTTCCCAGTGAGTTGTTCATTTGCCTTCAAAGCAGCGTGAGGTAAGAGCCCAGTGCCCTACTGGTTAGGCCTTCCCGTTAGAGGGGCGGCAACGGGGACAGTTGGTGCAAGCGAATTACCCAACGCCTGACGCGCAGCGGTGTAGTTCAGCAGAGCCATCAACTGCTCTGCCAGAGTGAAGTTTAGCGATCCACCACCAGACGTGGGGATCAGGCCCTGTGGTTCAGATCCAGCAGTAACCAGAGCAGGCCTCTGGAGAGTGACATTTTGTCCCGACAGCGGGGTGGTGGAGATGTTGGGGAAGCCCGGTGGTGTGGAAAAGACAGCGCTGACCGGTAGGCTGCTGAGCAGAGATATGGGCACCTCAGTGAGGGCAGCGGAGTTGAGCCCAGTGCTGTCGAAGTCCTTCTCAAGAGTGCGGCGAACATCAGTGGAGTCCATGGTACCTACACATGAAAAATGTGAGAAAGATCCCAAATAAAAACAGATCGAACCATCCTTTATCAGAGGAATCCTCGACGTGAGAAATCCCAGACATTGGCGCGAAGGCCATTATAAAATCCCAACCGAAATACCTCCGTGCGCCGGGAAATAAACCCAGGGCACGGATTCAAACATAGAGAGATAACAGATTGCCAGGGGAATCACCCAGAAAACCCAAAAATAAGTAAAAGCAGAGCAACAACCAGGAGATCGTTAGTAAAACGCGTTAGATACGATAAAAACGAAGATCGCATGAAAAAACATGAGAATTATGTACAATTAATCAGCAGAGCAAACAAACTAAACGGAAACCAGTGCCCGATCCTCAATTTCACTCCTCATCCGAACATGCACACATGAGAGAACCACGAAACCCACGAATCTATGAGTTTTCGGATGGATCGGAGTGAAAAAAGTAGATCTATCGCCTCGAACCCACCTGGGTACTCGAAACATCGGCCCAATCGGGGCCTGCGCACGCAAATCCGCCCGCGATTGCAGATCGGCATGCATACACCCACAGAAGGCGCCAGCTGGTGAATCGTGATTGAACGGGTGGTATTTTAATTGGTGAATTGTGATTATGCTACGAATTTTACCTAGTGTTGGTCGTAAAAGTTGAGAGAAATAGTTGAATTTCCGAGAGAGAATAGATTTGTTGTTGTATTAGTAAAGAGCACGTTGTTTACATAGCAGGAGTGCATGTAGTATTTATAGAGTACATTCGGGGGGTAAAATAGTAATCTCATCTCAGAAGTCATGCTCCCCGCATGGCCAGGGGCATGGTGGTAATTTCGTCCGCCTTTACCCACTTCTCTGCTCTGGGGCAGAGAAGCATATGTATCGCGGAGCTTTGGATCCCCCTGCGAACGAGTGATTCCTCAACTTTGGCGCTCCCCGGGTGAAACGGTCTCTTCTGCCGTTGACTATCTTGTGGGTAAATCATCCCTCTGACTTCCGCGATTCCTTTGACTGAACCCATTCCTCTGGCCCACACGATTCCTCTGGTCTGAGCCCATTCCTCTGCCTGAGTGACTCCTCTGATGCTTCCCGAGTGAAACGCTCATTCCTCTGCTCTGCATACATTACTCCTCATCAGCTGCAACTTGATCTCCATGTGGAGAATTATATACTCATTGATCTATGTTCACATCTTTTGAAATATGAAGTTAAACATTATCCATTGAAGGTTAATCTTTCAATCTTCGAAAAACATTTGCATATGGATTGACTTCCAAAAATTTTATGAGCTTCTTCACTACTATTTCTAAGATATTTTGATTTTGTATTATGTTCGTTCTGTTGTCTACCTCGCTTCCTGTTTCATAAAAATATAATTGAAAAAAGCCAGGAGATGAATCTTGTGGTATCAATCCCGAAAGATCGTGATAAACCCTTCCTTGTGCTCGAAAAGTGTAAATTCTTCGTCTTGCAGATGCAAGCTCTTTATCCAGTTTCACTACAAATGAAGTAAATGAGAATAATACATTTGTATGAGCGGATACTTCTTCAGAAATCCATAGCTTCTTGTGATCAGATGTAAACAATTCATATAATTATTCAAGAATTTTAGAAAATGGAAATATAACCTTTCCATTATCGCAACAAAAAATAGGAGGCTTGTATTGAAATTTTGTAGCTCCGCAATAAATGTAATCAGACACCTTTTTTAAATCATTTAGTATAGAATCTGAATGCATAAACAGTCAATTTAAATTTAATAAAAAAAATTAAGCCAAAACATTGTATTACTTACTATTGATATCGCATGAATTCTCTTGTTTTAAATTTGAACGTTTCCTTTTCATTTGTGAAAGTCTTCTTTGTCGATATACCTCTGTAGCTATAATATCACATATTAAAAAAAATTAAGCTAAAAAAAGCGAACTCATGAAATTAAGATGCAGTTTAAATATGTTTGAGATTGATCATGTTATATTCGCATTATATTGAAGATTTTTTTTTACCTGGAAGTGAGTTTGATGTGGACAAAAAATTCTGAGTACGTACTCATACTTGCACAGAGAAGAAAAATAATAAAAAACATGTAATAACCTTTCCCCTATCGATGGCGTCCCTATCGCGTACAGGATCGTATAGTCAGGGTAAGCGCTATTTACTACCTCAACGTGGCAAAATCGAACCAATAACCCCGCCACTTAACGGACGTTAACACTGTTAGATTATTTTTTAATTAATATAAAAATCGAACGTTTCTATGGGATCAAATACTCCCTTGCGCCGCCGAGCCTCCTCCCTCTTCCCTATTTGATACAGGACGCACGACCAGAACCGTCGCCGCCTCTGTTCCAGCGGAAGTCGCCGGTTCTCGCCACCTTCGGCGCAACGAGGCCGACTTCTCTCATTCCCCCTCACTTATTCTTTTCTTCCCTTTCCCCAAATCAAAATACATCTAGGGTTTCTGATTTTTAAATTTCGATTTTCTCTTCTTCACACCTTGACGGTTAGTGGATATGATAAAATGTCCGATAGAGCACGCACTACACTGCAATGGGTGTAGAAACAGTAGAACAAGTGCTCGACAAACAGAAGAAGAGAGGCTCATTTTTTTGGTGTGTCGTTCTAAAAGTAGAGAGGGAGAGCCGAACAACCCATGGACCTACAAATGTGATCCTCTGTCCCACTATTTTGTGAGTACCACTGTGTACCATTCTTAATTTATCTATTTTATAATTGCTTTTTATAAAAAAATATTATTATATTATGAACTCTAATTAATATTTATAACTAAAAATTGAAATTTTAAAAAATTATATACCCTAACTTTGAATCGATGAACCCAAATAATCATTTATTAGTTCAAATAAATATAAAAAAAATAATTATAACCCTAATTGGGTGAGTGAACCCTTGTTAATTATATTTTTATAATATTAAAGCATAATAAATTAAAATTGAAGAAAATATAATTAAAAATTATAATAAATTAAGAGTGGTACACGGTGGTACACACAAAATAGTGGGACAGAGAATCCCATGTGATGAACCCACGTCCCTAATAATCAGGATACCGCAGAATCAAGGAGAGAATTATTCAATGCAAGAAGTAGTGGCTGACGCAAAAGATATATCTGAAACAAAGGAAAAGGCTCAATTTAGAGGGTGTTTGGCTAAGCTTATTTAGAGTTTAAAATTATTTAAGTCCACTATCTTAGGGCGGTTTGCAAAAATAGGCCAATATATTTCGGACTTGCAAAAATAGGCCAATTATTTTAATTTTTAGTATTTTTGGAACACATTTCGGCCCAATTAGGCATTTATAGGCCACATTTTTTTGTCAAAATGTGGCCCAAAAAATCTGATAGGATTCAAATGTGGCTTAAGAATGCCGAAATTTAAAATTATTGGCCTATTTTTGCAAGTCCGAAAAATATTGGCCTACTTTTGCAAATCGCCCTAAGATAATGGTCTTAAATAATTTTAAACTCGCTTATTTAAAAGAGCCTATAAGATGTATTTTCTTAATAGCTTATAAGTTGTGAAAGTGTTTGAATAATTGAGCTTATAAGTTAGAGAGAGAATTTTTATTAGATGAAATTAGAATTATATATGATGAAATTAAAAATCATAGTTGAGTTATTTTTGTAAAATGAGAGTTCCTTATAAGATAAGAGAGGTGTCATTGCCAACTACTGTCGCCGGGAGCTTTTGGCCTTGCCGGGAGTTCGTATTTGTAATGTCCATCGTGAAAGAAACGCTATAGCACATTGCTTAGCACAAGCTGCGAGAGATATGTCTACGATGCATGTTTGGAATGAACCCCCGTCGGAGTTCATCTTCATGTTCCATGTTCGTGTGGTTAATAAAATCTCTCTTTTTCCGTCAAAAAAAATAAGATAATGAAAAAATAAGTTAGGAATAGAAAAATCTATTTTTTGGGGAGCTTATAAGCTCTTAGAGCCCGAACACTCTCTAAGGCTCGCACTGTAGCTCGCGTGGGGCTTCTCAAAGGGTCTATTTCGGAGCTGACCTATGGCAACTCTTTCAAAAAAATTAGAAATAAAGATATAAAAGGAAAGAAAACAAAGAAGGTAAAACACTAGCCATTTCCAATATACACTACCTGTCAAGAAATTCTTCGACTTTGAGCTGCTCATATCGGTGATTGATCAAAACCTTGACGACACACTTTGATTCCGAAGCAAAAAAAAATCGCGTGGCATCATCGCCACCATGAACTTTCCGAGATCATTATTAAACGCGGACAGCTTTTTCTCCACCATCAACGGCGGCTGTACGGTAATCTCCATGTATATTATAATTAAGGAGGCGTCAAGAAGCATCATTTTGCCGAGCTCGTCCGACTGCTCGCCAGCCGATTCCTCATTGTAGAAGCTTATTAGTATTTCACTTTTGATATCAAGAATCTTCCCGCGGTAGGATTGGCGACTTTTTAGGCCGCCTGCGATGAGCAAGTCGAATGCAGTTTCCTTGAAGCTCTGGAGCAAGGAGAGCTCTGTTTTTCCGTGGAAGTTGGGACCGATGGAACCACCTTAGGGCTATAGTGATCTTGGTGTTTCTCCTCTATTAATGGAGGCGGCAATCTCTGCATTTTCTGATTTTTGTGAACTTTGTGCTCACATGATGATGAAAATTTGGTCTGTCTATTTGAAATATGTAAAGCTCAAAACATCTCAAACATATACATATAGAATAGAGTCGTAGTTAGTCTTGATTTTTTTATTAATTTTCGAGAGGACGTAGTCAGATCTCAATATAAAACATAGAAACTTCTATGATCTATCTAAATCCAGCTACGTTCCGAATAGGATTTTAGGTAGTCAACCAAGCAACGATTGCCATAAATGGCCAATAGGTTAAATACCGAATACAACCTCGAAGTTGACCCGCCTTGTGCAAAAACGACCCCAAGGAAACGTTAGTTGCATGTAACTCCTTATTGTGCTATTTATTAAAATTTTCCGTCCACCCTTCTCACATCCGTTACCTTTCTCTCAACAATTTTCTTTTTTAAGGGGTTACATGCAACGTAACTAACGTAACCGTTTCTGCATAAGGCGGGTCAACCTTGAGATTGTATTAAATATTTAACCCTTTTATTTATAAATTTTAGAGATAATTATATATTAAATCTCAATCTTTGAACATATTTGTAATTGACACCCAACTTTACAATTTGTAACAAATTAGACCTACCGGTACTTAAAAAATAAAAAGAACTTAAGGGCCGGGGTGTATTTAATCATAAAAAGTTACAATTTTCATGAAAGTTTAGGATTGTTTTCAGTATTGTTTAAAGTTTAAGGTTTTTTAGCAAATTGCTCTAAAGTTCGAACCATAAATATAATTAATAGTTTGAAAAAAGAAATCCCCATTAACTATTTGTTGAGCAAATCAGATACAATATCGGCTTCTTAAATTGGTAAAGTCTCCTGCCGGTTTGGTCTTAATTAATAAAATAGCTATATGCTAGACTAAAGTGATACAATTCTGAATAAATTTTAATTATAATCTAATCTTAACTACAATAATTTTATTTGTGAAGACTTATTAATGGGCTAACTGGGATCCGCGTTGTGTTATCAAAATTCAAAGTTAAAAAATTGGGCTGAACTATGCTTTTATATATATATATATATATATATATATATATATATATATATATATATAGGGAGAGGTTCAGGAAAGAACCATAAATAAAAGAAGACCGGAGAACCATTTTCAGCCATTCGATCATCAAGATCTACGGTGGATGCATCATCTTGTTGGATGAATGCAGATCCTGGGTTCGAATTCTGAAGGGAGCATTTTTTTTAATTTTATTAGTGCATTAATTTTAACAGCGAATGCATTAATTTTTAATGTGGATGCATTAGATTTGATGGTTCTCCCGTTCTCACAAATAATGTAGTTCTCTCTAGAACCACACCCTATATATATATATATATATATATATAAGTTCAGTTTACCAAATTCAGTTTACAACTCTCTTGATTGGCTCTCGAAATTTCTTGGAAGGGACAGCTGATTTTGTTGTGTATCTGTTGTTATTTCGGTAGATATGAAGGAGGCTGCGGATACTTCACTCACTTTGCATTTTTATATCATGAACATAAATCACGGTTGTAAGATTATTATTACCCTCAACCAAGTAGGGATTGCATTGATCAAAAGGAATTAAAATCGGGTGAAGCCTGTGATAAAACTACTTGTTATCTTGAATCGTTTGAGCAATAAGATTAACACAAAACCTTGGGTACAACTAAGTATACCGTACAACCGGATTGATCCATACCCAGACCCTAATCCGTATCCTGATCCAAATCGTGTAAATGACATTATTCGCTTATACAAATGAATAATAAAGGAATGTGAGAGAGAGTGATATATAACCAATTGAACTCCATTGGGTCATCAATAAAATCACTAATCTTCTCGTTCTTGATATGTAATTTATGTTCTAGTCCTATAAAAACCAATGTGCTTTACTTGGATGGAGACATGGAATTATTCATGGGAACACAATTTCAACCCAATAAAAGCTTTATTCTAAAGAAGCAAAACACATGCATTTGTGATAAAATCAAACTACATATACATTAATTAATGTCAAGAAATATCATCTTCTAAGATTATACTTCCATCTTTCATACATCTTCCGGCGAGAGTAAACTTTCAACATAGACATATGAACGTAAACCCGAAGAAACCTTGGTAAATCGAAAGACATTATCACGGGCACTGTAAACCAACAAAGTGGATCCACAATCTACCAAAATCTGTCCATTTAGACTTACCAATGGTGGTTGAAGAAGCTCATTAAGATGACAAAGAGTCACCACTTCCTCCCAAGCCTCCTTCATAACACAAACTCTCGAAACTCGAAGGCCTCTTCGATCAGGAAATGAAGGATTATAATATAGCACGCAAAGGCAACCACCAAGCACACCCACGAAGTAGTCCATTTTAAAGCCAATATCTTTGTAGGGAATCTCAATCCTTCCAAACACCTCACTCTTCAAGTCCAAGAAAATAATAATACATCCGTTATACCAGTAAAGCTTCCCACCTGCAAACAACCCCCTTGGCCGACATGCATATAAATAATCGCAGATCTCAATTGTTTTCCATGATTTTGTCTTTGAACTATAAACTTTACCAACCAGTTTCCTATTGGTTTCCACAACAACAAACACCTTATACTCACCACTCGATTCAACCCACCCAAACCCCAATTTCCTAACACGGGAGCCCATTATAGAGATTTCTGGCAGTTTCTTGGAGATCCGAGTGGATGGGTTCCACAAGTGAATTCTGTTACTTGTATCTAGAACACATAGCAGCCCATTAGAGCACCCCAAAATTTGATATCCCTTCGAGAATGTAGTATTCTTTGGATCAACAAAAGGAGATAAAGGGATAGTATTCGTTGGTTCACTCAAAACCGACAGCAGCGAACATTGCCGAGGCCAATGTAACGTATCAATTTCACACATAAAGCATTGCTCAGGACGAGGCCAATTGAACATTTCACTTATATCAAACATACCATCCTCATACTTCCTTATTAAGACCCTTTTTTGGGGGAAAGATGGGGTTTCTATTGAATTTTGAAGGTGCATTTTGATGAAGTGTTCGCAGCCAATTAAAGAGCCCCATGATTTCGAAACGCACCTGAATCTCAAGAGTGATTTCACAGGCAATCTTGTCAGTATTTGTGCAATGATTGCTTCCGGAAGATGGTGAGATTGGTGACTGCTGCTTTCGATCTCCATTGCCAAATCTTCAATATATGTTTCGAGGGTTTTGTATTTGAAGAGGGTTTTAGGTGTTTGTCCGTATTTATTTGTATTTGAAGAGGCGTAGGATGGATCTTTTCCTCTAATTTTTAGGGAAGGAAATATGGTTGCGGACTCTTTTTTTTTTTTTTTTAATTCAAAATATGGTTGCGGACTTAATGGCTAATGACTCGGTCCAGAGTCCAGACTGGTGTTCGTCTATTGCTTTATTCCCCTAGATTTTTGCCCAACTTGTGTCATTATTGTTTTAGAGATTTTCTCCTTTAAAATTACGAATTGATTATATTTAAATAAAATCAAATCGTATATTAAGAAATCAATTAGAATATTCTATTTGTAACTTTTAGAATACATTCAAGGTGCTTATCTTTGATTGTAAATTTATCATAGGAAAGTGAGGGATAACCAGAATTTCACCCTTTAAATTTTTCATTTCTTTTCTCTCATTTTCCTACTTGACCCTTACTTATTCTTAATTCTCACTATAAACGAGGGATAATATTATCACACCATTTTAGAGGAATAATATTATCCCTCCTTTGTAGTGAAAAGGAGTAATGAGTAAGGGTCAAATAGAAATGAGAGAAAAGAAAGGAGAGTGAAATTTTGTTTATCCATGATAAATTTACAATCAAAGAGAACCCACCTAAGAGAAATCTAAACAAATATTCCCAAAATGTGCGAATCAAATACCAATTGCAAATAACATTCAAAAGATATTGGAGTACAAATTTGAATATGTAAATATGTTGCGAATGCGAATCAAATACAATGATATTCACTCCAATTCAATTCGCTTACATCTCTAACTGAGAGGCCGAATCAAACAAACTAAATACTTTATTAAGTTGGATTATTTTATCAATTATGTTTTATATATCACTCTGACCTAACATCTCTGTAGAGTACACAGTTCAAATCCTAGTCCAAAAATTTTTAAAACGTGCAGAAATTAACATAATTATAAATTCAACTGATAACCCACCATAAAAAGAAATAGACTTTGAACCCAAACAACCGATCAATTTTGTCGTGGATTGACGGCGAAGTAGACTTAACAAATGATGATTCTATTGATAGCCCTCATTACTCCCTCTAGTCTAATTAAACAAATAATAATAAAGGGGTTAATAGCATGTAAATTCATGAAGTTTCTTTTTTTTGGATATTGTCTACTACTTTTTCATTTGTATATTAATCCGCCACTTAACAAAGTTTGCTTAATGTTTATGCGGTGACAAAATCCGGTCAATTTTTTTCTTTTTTTCAAGACCCTGCAAGATTTCAAATATCAGTAAAAAAATAATCCCAACCATCAATCAATAGATCAGAGTTTATTAGATTACCTTTTTTTTTGGGGGGGGGGAGATAAATGAGATAAATATGAACTAAAAAGAAATACACTCAAATGAATTCTTTTTCTACAATCTAAAAGTATCAGATGCCAAAGTAAACCGCCCAATGAAATATATATATAAGAAATAAAGACTAATTAAAGATTCTTTAAAATATTTTTAATAACACCCATGTCTCCATCGTTTTTAATGTTCATATGATGTCAATTTTATAGGAAATTGAGTGTTGGATAATTGTTTTATGTTTAAATTGTTTTATCTTGTTAAGTATGATACTTGTTCGTATTTTGGTGATTTTTAAAAAAATATTGATTTTGAATTTAGACAAATGGTCTTAATGAAAGTTGTAGATAATCATGATACAAGTTCTTAGGCACAAACAGATCGCAAATCGGAGTTTAGATGAGAAAGATATGGCTGAAACAAGAAAGTCGCATACAGCAGTGAATATTATCTGACGGGAATTTCTGAATTTTTGGGAATTTTCGGATTTTATCAGTATTTTCAAGCTCTGTGCTGTATTTTCCCCCTATGCCTATATATAGGTCCTTTTTCTATTTTCATATTTTTCAGTTCTAGCTTATAATTTTACAACTTTCGTAGATTAGATTTATTTTCTGCAAGATTCAAGATTCGAGCTGTTCATCCTGAATTCTTTCCGGATTTTATCTATTTTATTTATTTCAATTGCTTTCTTTTATTTATGCTTTTATTTTATTTTTTGATGTCTGACTAGTTCTTTTATCTGAACTAGAGTTTGTACATAATTGATTGAATATGTGTTATTTGATTTATTGATATCAATTTGCCCTCCAGCTTGTGATTCATGATTCCTGGTGCTTGATTTCTTGTGAATTATCTGGCCAATAATTTGCATGTCTAGCTATCCTGTTTGAGTCTTGAATGTGATAATTGTTCAGCTGATTCAGAAATGCATGATATAGTTTTGCCTTGAGTCTTGAATGTGATAAGTGAGCTATAGGAAGCTATTCTTTGTGTGCTATTTAGAGTTAATTTATTCATTTGAGTCTTGAATACGATAAGGGGTTTATTAATCTACTTTCATAGTTGTTCGTTAGAAAAGATTATGAATATTGTTGTGATCTTTCATCAGGGTGGATTAAAATTAGTAATTGAATCAATAGGTTGAATGCATGAGTTTGATTAACGATAGTACATTCCTAAGGTCAAAGTCTTTTATTATTTGAGTTTTTCTCCTGTTTTTATTTGCTTTGTTTTAATTTTAGTTTTTGTTTATCCATCATATTTGAGTTTGCCTGGATATTGTTAGAGTTTTATTAGGATTACTTAGAGTGATTTTGTTTATCAGTCCACGTGGATACAATACTCAGTTACTGTTTATTTGCTACAATTACACTGTATTAGTTGTAATTTTTATTGCTATAAAAATAGTGATCAATTTTCTTCCTACAAAGCCTACTACGTCATACTCCCTCCGTCCCACTTCAATTGACACTTTTTAGTTGGGCACAAAGGTTAAGAGTGTAAAGTAGGAGGGGTCCATTTATTTTATGCGTGTAGAGAAAGTAGGGACCACATACTATTTTAGGAAAGTACCAATTTAAGTGGGACAAATAAAAAAAGCAAGTGTGCCAATTGAAGTGGGACGGAGGGAGTACTATTCTGATAGAATTTTATTTATCTTTTTAGGGTTAATTCGCTCTAAATCCTTAAACTATAGTCATTTTCCGTTTTTTCCCTCAATCTTTGAACTTCCCATATAAAACCCCCAACTTTCAATTTTTCCTAATTTTCCCATAACGGGTTTTCCGACCAAATCCGGTGTCGGAATTTTCCTATGTGGCGTTATTCTTGCCAAATCACCGTATACGTGGCATATCACCCCCACCCCCACCCTCACACGTCACTCTCTCTCTCTCTCTCTCTCTCTCTCTCTCTCTCTCTCTCTCTCTCTCCCCTCTGCCCCCCGTCTGGCTCTCCCCCTCCATCAACTCTCCGGCGGAGCAGCTGAAGACCAACCACTGCCCAGACCTCACAGAACTCCCTCTCCTCCGACTCCGACGAGGAGCCGCCATCGACCACCGCTGTCCCTCCTTGGCAACGGCGAAGAGCACCGCCACCGCCTCCCTCCGTCTCTCAATCAAACTCCCGGAGACAGCAACCATGGCCGCCGCCGTCCCCCAGACCAGCCCTCAACAAAACTCAGCCCATCTCTCTCTCTGAAACTTCCGGTGAGCAACCTTGATAGCCGCCACCAAACTCTCTAGACCTCAAAATTGACTCCCTCCTCTCGAATCAGTCTGGCGAGCAGCCATGGAGCCGCCGCCGCTGACGACACACACCCACTCCTCCCGACGTTTTCTGGGACCTCCATCGGCTCTCCCTCTTCCCCCTTCCCCCATCGCCCACCGCCGGCATTTCCTCCCCCCTCCCTCTCTCTTCCACTCGATTTCTCGCTGACGAAACCCTAGCTGTCTGAAAACATGGGTCAGAGAGAAGGGTTCTCAGGTTGGATCTTGGGAGCGCGGATCCGGGAACTTGGACGGCAACCTGGACGATTGTGGCGGCGGTGGAGGAAGAGAGTTAGAGAGGGAGAGCCAGACGGCGGGTAGAGCAGGAAGGGGGATGGGGGAGAGAGAGAGAGAGAGAGTGACGTGTGAGGGGGAGGGTGGGGGTGGGGGTGGGGGTGATATGCCACATATACAGTGATTTGGCAAGAATAACGCCACATAGGAAAATTCCGACACCGGATTTGGCCGGAAAACCCGTCATGGGAAAATTAGGAAAAATTGAAAGTTGGGGGTTTTATATGGGAAGTTCAAAGATTGAGGGAAAAAACGGAAAATGACTATAGTTTAAGGATTTAGAGCGAATTAACCCATCTTTTTATGACGAGAGTAACTTGCAATCAAATCGCTCGGCAAAGGTTCTTGTCGGGACCGGAGAGACTAAACTTTCGATGTAGAGATGCGTTTGCAAGGAAGCTCTAATTTTCTTCATCCACAAAAGCACATCATCTAGTGCCTGATCATAGAGCTTAAAATTCGACCTTATTCCATACCTTCAAGGCGGTATCCTCTTTGCAGACCTTACGCAACACCCTATCTCCTAAGCATAAGATGATGGTGCTGTAAGCTATCTGATCTATTTCTTCCCGACTTAATTTCTTACTTCCATCAGTCTCGTTCTTCACCTTTGGATATGCTTTTTCCCCTTCAATGCATCGCCTAATCCCTGCTGGATTAGTAATGCACGCATCTTGATTTTCCAAAGGTTGAATCGCCCTTTCCATTGAATTTCTTCGCTTCAAAACATGCCCCTGACATCGTGGTGGATCGTTCCCACAGGCGTCACCAATTCTTAACAATAATCCAAATTGAAACGAGAAATCAAACAAGAATAAAATGAAGACTCGATTTACGTGGTTCGGTCAAGGTGACCTACATCCATGGAGGGTGAACTTTCTCTTTTACCTACAAAGATCACTCAAGAAAACTCGACTTGAGCTACAAAACCACCCTCTCTCTCAACCTTGCTGAAAACGCAGGGGTGTATCCAACTCAGAAGTTAAAAGATTTTGATAGATTTTTTATAATTTATTGATATTGATTCTATCAAATTTCATGGATTGTTTAATTCGATTTAGAGTTTAGGTGATTCTGTTAGATTGATTTATATCTATTTTCACAGACTTTATAAGTCTATAGATTGTTACAGTAATTCATCCTCATAGGATTTGGATGAATTGGAGAAACAGTATAGCCCATATGGGCAGGATCGATTGTGCATCTGGAGAAGATGATAGATAGGTTATCAGTTGTTTGGGAAATAGTGAATCATCTCAACTCTGTCAATGCCCTTAGCTCAGGGCTGCAATTTAACAAGCTCAAGTATGTGATTCTTCATCAGGATATGTGCAAATTCTTGGTTTTTTTTTTTATATATCTTCATCAGAGACTCTCTAGATTGGGAAAATCTTAGTGTTGTTTGCATTTGAAACTCTACATTTTTTATGCACTGAAGTTGAAAGAATGAGGCTTTTTTGTATAGAGTTTCTCTTGAAGATATACCAATAGGGATTTTTTCAATGAAATAGAGAAAATAGGATTTCATTTGGCTTTTTTTCTTATACTCGTCTAGTTCTTGCACTGTGCCTTCAGGAGCTAAAAAAACTTGCTCAAAAGTTTGAGAGAATTCTAGATGCCACAAAAAGTTTCGAGAAAGTTTTTGCAGGGGAGAGATAAAAAATTTGGAAATCACTTGTGGGATTGTGAGATTTGTGTAGAGAGAGAAATAAGTTTTTATTAATAAAGTATAAAATTTGTATAATTGAATTGAGTTATAGGTTGTATATATGGACGAGAGAGAAATAAGTTTGTTATTAAAAATTTGGGTTGGTGAGTCATTGATGAACACAATCTTAGGTGGATGTTTTGTGGATGAAGGCAGTATTAGTTATCATTTATATTTTCTTTTGATTTTTGATGAATTTATATACCTATACTTAATTATTGTCAATTAATAAAATTTAACTGGTATTTCAAGTATTGAAAATACAAAGTTGAAAATTATTTATAGATTCAGGTTCTTCATTGAATAATTGGTGGTTATTATTTTGAATGAAATAATTTATTTTCGAAAAAAATATCAATATTTTGAATATAAATATAAATTTGGAAAGTTCGTATAGGCTCGATTAAGCTCGTGAGCCTCAAAATATTCAACAAACAAAGTTCAGGATTCAATTCTATACTAAACAAACCAAACTTGAGCATACCCATATTCGGTTCGACTCGGCTCGATTACACCCCTACTCAATATATATTCAGCTATTTTTATTAAAACATGTGTCGTTATGTTCTAGAATTATTTTAATATATGAAGAGAGTATTAAATATTGAATATATTAATTGCTAAGTGTACTATGATGACAATTTTTTTTTTGGATAGGGTCAACATGAACTTCCACCACTACCCCACCACTAATAATACTTTATTTATTCTTATTTTTCACTTTTCACCACTCTCAATACTAATTATAACACATTTTCACAACTTCCAATAATAATTACTCCATCCGTCCACCAATTCAAAGCCTACTTGCCTTTTTGGTCCGTCCACAAAAACAAGGCCTACTTATTTTTTGTAAGTTTTTATTCATTATTTAATCAAAAAAGTCAAAGATTCTTTACAAAAAAGTGGGACCCTTTCTCCACTCAACTAATAAAAATACATTTTTTCTTAAAAAGTGGGACCCTTTCTCCACTCAACTAATAAAAATACACTTTTTCTTAAAATCCGTGTTTTTTCATATAGGCCTTTAATTGGTGGACGGAGGGAGTATAACACTTTTTCTTCACTATCAATACACTTTACACAACTTTTTCTTAAAACTTGTGCCTCCCTAAATAGAAATCTATTTCAGGGACGGAGGGAGTAAAAAGTATTGACAAACAAGAATGGGTCCCACATTAAGAGAAAAATTATTAAATATGTGTGTGGTATTGTCTAAAAATAAAAAGGACATATATTTGAAAAATGGGCCAAAAAGTAAAGACGTAAATTTGGGAGACGGAAGGAGTATACGTTAAAATGAATACTAAATCCATTAAAATGAATTGACCTATAATTTTTCTTAATCAATCTAAAAATATCTCCCAAAATAAACACTCCACTGAAAGACATAATAGACTAAATGGATCAGAGACCAAAGGTTCTTGCGAATATTTTCTTCATACATAGCCTACTTTATACTCCCTCCGTCCCTAAAATAACTTTCTCTTTTTCCATTTTGGGACGTCCCCCAAATAATTTTCTCTTTCTTTCTTTCCATTTTTGGACACCTATCCCACCATTAATAATACTTTATTTATTCTTACTTTTCACTTTTCATCACTCCCGATACTAATTATAACACTTTTCACAACTTCCAATAATAATTATATCACTTTTTCTCCACTATCAATACACTTTACAACTTTTCATTAAAACCCGTGCCGTCCCTAAAGAGGAAGCCATTTCAGGGACGGAGGGAGTATTAACTTTGCTAGCAGTTTCTAGTGCTGATTGGGCCAAAGCATACAAACTTTCACTAAATTTTAATTTTACCAATGAACTAAATATTCTTCTTTAAAATAAACAAACTTTCAACTTCTGTTAATTTTTGACGCCTAAAATTTCTTTAGTCAAGATCGATGTACTAAATGATATAGTTTGATATGCCACTAAAATTTGACGATTGTGCCAAAAATAAAATATTGGTGTAAGCGGTATTTTCAATTCATGTGCAAAAATTAAAATTAAGTGAAAATTCGTATATCTAGACACAGTTACCCCTCTTGTTAGGGAGGGGAGAGACTAAACTTTCGATGTAGAGATTCATCGGAATGGAAGGTTTAAGTTTCTTGATCCGCGAAAACACATCGTCATCCTGTGCTGGATCGTCGAGCTCAAAAGTCGAACCACGAACTAGCCGAATCTCCACATCGTCGACTGCGCTAAATGGGGCTACAGAAGGAAGAATTTCACAAGGCTCGTAAACAACAACATCCCTCACTTTCACCCAACAATCCTGCTTCATTACCCACACATCAAAGAGCGTTCTCACGTTATAACAAACAACGCTAAGGCATCCCTCGTTGAGGCTCAACGACAACGTCGACTCACATGGCAGCTCCATCACTCCAAACTCCTCGCTCTTCAAGTCGAATGTAGCAATGTCGGCAGCATACCATCCACCACTCCCGCCCCTCCTCTTCCTCAGCCAGTGAAGCTTCCCGCTCGCAAACTCCGCGTCACCGTATATTAATTCGAAATCACCATACTCAGTTACTGTTTTCCATGAATTCGTGCTTGAGCTATAAAGTTTACCCACCCACCGCTTACGACTAAACAAAACAACAAACACCTTGTGTGCATCGCTCGATTCGTCCCAACCGAACCCGTAACTGACAATGGACCAACGCATATTGTCTATTACCAACTGCGGTAATTCCTTCGAGATTCTGGTAGCTGGATTCCACAATATAAAACGCCCTTTCTCGAGATTAATGCAGCAGCAGACGAGCCCATTACAGCAACCCACGATAAGAACCGGGGACCTCCACAGTGTATTCATCCCGTCATCGAACAAGTTCTGAGATTTGTTAAGAACGAGCCTGTGATGGGCAAAAGATGCGTTTTTGGACGAAGTTTGCAGGTGGGTTTTGATGAATCGGTCGCTTCCAATCAAACAACGCCATGATTTCGAAACGCATCGGAATTTCAAGAGCGATGTCACCGGAAGTCTTGACAGTATTTCTTCGACGATTTCTTTAGGAAAAAGGAGAGATAGCTCGCCGCCGTCGGTATCCATAGCTGACATGAGAGTAACAAACGCTGATCGTGCGAAAGAAAATATGCAAATTTTATTTGTAAGAATAATCAAAATTTATCTCAAAACATCAAACCTTCGTATTTAAATATTGGAACAAACGCTAAATTCTTCTAACACAACTAGGAAACCAAAGCTAAACACAACTAGGAAACCAAAATTAAATAGGAAAATATTAAAAGCAAGAGAAGAGATATGCATCAGATATTTTTAAAAGCAAGAAAAGAGATGTGCATCAGATATTTACTATGCATCAAATACGTTCCGTATTTAAAAAGTCGAAACAGTCCCTAAACTATTCTATATAACAAAAAATAAATAGGATGAAATATTAAAAATAAGAAAAGGAATATGCATTACATACGTATGCATTAGAGGGTTTCGGTTAGATTTGATCTTAGTGTTTGTAGGTTTGTAATTTGAACTACTATTTTTCTTTTTTCTTTTAGATCTTTTTTTACTAATTATTTTTTATAATCGAGGCCCATATCAAAATCGGACTAAACATTTTCCCCTTGGTTAAAATTTGCCTCATCAGATAAATTGTTACATTTTTTTTTTTGACATTTTAGGGAAAATTTAAGATTATATATGTATTAAAATTAATAAGTATGTTTGAGGATGTATGTTACATTTTGTTGCATATATAATTAGTTAAAAGAGTGTGTTTCACATGTTAAAATATGATTCTTTATCAAATGAACTTCATTATGTATATTTTATATTTGATTTATAATGCAGGTTTACAAATGAAATAGAAATTTCGGTACACAGATAAGAATGTAGGAACAGAGTTTGAGAAACAAAATAAAAGAAGAAAGGTAAGTAAAGTGTTGGTGATGTGTGTTTGTTGAAACAGAGATTGAGCTTAGTTTTTATTTTGCATATTTCGCTAATTTATCCTTTTTCTTATATCAAACACTATTGGAGGTGTCGTTTGGTTTGAGTGATAAGACATGATTGATAAAATAATTCATTTTAATTCTTAATCAAGTGTTTATTGGTTTGCATGATTGGGTCCGTGATTGATAACTCAGCCCGCATCTAATCATCCAAATGAGTGATTATTTAATCATCCCTCAAATTCTATCAATCTTATCAATCTCATCCACCTCACTCTTATCAATCTTATTGGGTCCGTGATAGTAATACGCTACGTATTAATGCTCACGTTAGGGAGAACACGAAACTCCGGCAATTCTTACGATCACGCAAGGAAGAGCTCAAGCAAATAATTTCATAGCATAAAAAAGAACAATAATGTTCCCTTCTTCTTATATAGAAGCTAGGGCAACAAAAGTAATAACTTGGAGAACAAGAAATAAACTATAATCTAGCCCTAATCTATGGACGATACTAAACGGCCCATAAAAACAAGAAGTAAAGAAATAACTAATCAAGATAACGGTTGGGCTTTCGGATTGCCCGACGAGGTCTGCTCCGGGCTAAGCTTGGGCTTAGCTCATCATGTATACTTTGTTGGGCTTCTATTGGCGTATCAACTCCCCCATCCTTTGAAACCACCTCGTCCTCGAGGTGAAATTCTGGAAATGACTCCCGAAAGGAAGCAAGAGGTTCCCAAGTCGCCGCTTCTGGAGGAAGGCCGTCCCATTGAACTAATAACTGGGGTAAGGGAGTGCCATCACGATAGGTGGTGCGAGTAGCAATGACGACCAAAGGGACCAAGGTGGGCGAGCCATCAGAGTCCACAGGGAGGTGAGCGATGGGAGTTGAATCGGACCCGACGAATTTCTTGAGGAGAGACACGTGAAAAACCGGATGAATGCGGCTGCCGTCAGGGAAATCGAGACGATAAGCAACAACGCCAATGCGTTCCAAGACACGATATGGGCCAAAAAACCGTTTGGCTAATTTGGGAGCTGAACGACGCGCCACAGAAATCTGGCGATACGGCTGAAGCTTAACCCAAACACGGTCACCAACATCAAAAGAGACGTCACGACGATGTTTATTTGCCTGCTGTTGCATGCGATGCTGAGCAGAGGTCAAAGACTCCTTCAAGACTTGTAGTAAGCGATCGCGCTCTAGAAGCAAAGTGTCAAGGGCATCGACAGAAGTGGAGCTGGGCGTGTAACGAGGGATAACCGGCGGTTGACGCCCGTACACTGCTTGAAATGGGCTCATGGAAATACTAGTGTGGAAACTGGTATTATAGTGGAACTCGGCCCAACCCAGATAATCCGGCCAGCGTGTAGGGTGATCGGAAGTCATGGCACGAAGATATTGCTCTAAGGATCGATTGACGACCTCAGTTTGACCGTCGGTCTGGGGATGATAAGCGGATGTGTGCTTGAGAGAGGTGCCGCTGAGTGCAAACAATTCGGACCAGAATTTACTAATGAAAATTGGATCACGGTCAGAGATGATAGTGGAAGGAAAACCATGTAGTTTGACTACCATATCAGTGAAAAGGCGAGCCACCTTGCTGGCGGTAAAACCAGCAGGTAAGGGACCGAAGTGGGCGGCCTTTGTGAGACGATCAACAACCACGAGAATGACAGAATAGCCATGTGATACCGGCAGATGAGTGATGAAGTCCATAGTAAGCTCATTCCAAACCAATGCGGGAATGGGCAACGGTTGCAGCAAGCCGGCTGGAGCAGTGGTGAGGGACTTGATTTGTTGGCAGGTCACACAAGCTCGCACAAAATCCTCGACGTCGCGGCGCATTTTGGGCCAGTAAAAGAGAGCAGAGAGGCCGACTAGGGTCTTTTTAACTCCACCATGACCGCCAATGGGAGAGCAGTGATACTCCTGTAAGAGTTGTTGCCGAAAGTGAGGAGATGGGGGAATAAAATATCGGTGGCGATAAGTGAGTAGGCCGTCAACCACAGAATAGTCGGGAGGTAGGAGGCCCTGCTGGAGTTGCTGGTGGTAAGAGAGCAGCTCAGAATCCTCGGAGTTGGCGCGACGTAATTGATCAAGGAAGGTGGAAACTGGTACACTCTAAATTGAGAAGCACGAAGGAGAGACTGATGCCGGGATGACGACGGCGAGTGGATACTCCGGATCAGCTGCAGGGGCACGTGACAGGGCGTCGGCTATGACGTTATGGGACCCAGGCTTGTACTCGATTACAAAATCGTAACCCAACAACTTGCGAATGTAACGATGTTGGTCCGGTGTGTGAAGTTGTTGATGGAGGAGTTCCTTCAAGCTGTGGTGATCGGTCCGAATGACAAAACGACGGCCCAAGAGGTACTGACGCCATTTGCCAATGGCTTCGCAAAGTGCATGGAGCTCTTTAATATACGTGGAAGCACTCCGGAGACGAACGCCTAGTTTTCGGCTGTGATACGCAATCGGGCGGTTGTCTTGGAGGAGCACCGCACCCAGCCCCAGGTCCGAAGCGTCTGTATCAATCGTGAAAGACTTCGAGAAGTCGGGGAGCCGTAACACAGGAGCCGAGATCATGGCCTGTTGTAAGGCAGTAAAAGCAGAGGAGGCGTGGGTAGACCATTGGAAACCGTCCTTACGAAGCAAGTCCGTAAGAGGAGCAGCAATAGAGGCATAGTGCCGGATGAATTTGCGATAGTATCCTGTCAGCCCAAGGAAGCCCCGCAATTGTTTCGCCGATTTGGGTTGTGGCCAATCGAGCATAGCTTGGATTTTAGTTGGGTCAACTCTGAGTTCGCCGACACTCACTATATGACCCAAGTAAGCGACGGATGAAGTGCCAAATGAGCACTTGGAGAGCTTGACATAGAGGCGGTTGGTGCGAAGGCAATTAGAGCACTGCAGATAAATGCTCAAGATGTTCGGACGCAGAGCGACTGTAAATAAGTATATCGTCAAAGAAGACGACGACGAAACGACGCAAGAATTTCTTGAGAACGTAGTTCATAGTGGGCTGAAACGTAGATGGAGCATTAGATAAGCCAAAGGGCATTACTAGAAACTCATAATGGCCGTCGTGAGTTTGGAATGCCGTCTTAAAAATATCTTGATTGTGCATACGGATTTGGTGGAACCCGGCGCGCAGATCCAGCTTGGAGAAAACGGCAGAAGTTCCCAGTTCATCAATGAGTTCGTCGACAGTAGGGATTGTAAATTTGTCTTTAACGGTCACCGCGTTCAAGGCGCGATAATCAACGCAAAAGCGGAAGGAGCCATCCTTCTTTCGAACCAATAGTACTGGGGATGAAAAAGGACTGTGGCTGGGGCGTATAATGCCCTGATCGAGCATTTCCTGGACCAAACGTTCCATCTCGCTCTTCTGGAAATGAGGATAGCGATATGGGCGAACGTTGATCGGTTTGGAACCCGGATCCAGATGGATACGATGGTCAAATAGGCGATGTGGAGGAAGTCCAGTTGGTGCAGCAAATACGTCAGAAAATTGAGTCAAGGTCGGGCGAAAATCAGAGGGAACATCGTGGAGCTCGTCAATAGATATAGATGGCCCAGTGGGTGTAGCGGCTGGGAGCATCCATAGTTCAGAGAGTGAATCAACCTCATCAGATTGGAGGAGGGCCTAGAGCGAGGAGAGAGAAATTTCGCGAGAGCAAAGAGATGGGTCTCCCTCGAGAAAGACTTGCTGACCATTCCACGTGAACTCCATTCGGCCGTGACTGTAGTCATGTATCACACGACCCAATTCTTGGAGCCATTGAATACCGAGAATGACGTCGGGGCCTTTGATGGGCAACACAAATAGATCCAGAGTGAAGTCGGTACCCTGGAGGTTAATAGTGGTGTGGTGGCAGACATGTTGACAGATAATAGAGTCCCCGTTGCCGATACGGACTCGAAAGCTGGGAATCGGTGAAAGTGGCAGCTTGAGGCGCTCTGCAAGGGCAGGTGTAATGAAATTGTGAGTACTACCGTTATCAATCATTACCTGAAAACGGTGATTGAGTTTGGTGCCCCATAAGCGGAGAGATCGTGGGTGAGTAGCGCCTGACAAGGAGTGCAGGCTAGAGATGTCGCCCATGATGAGTGTCTCATCCAAAGAGTGATCAGCAGGTTCGGTTGATTCAATATCCTCCGAAGGTTCGAGGTCATCGCCCTCTAAAAGCATGACAGTGCTTTTTGATTTGCATCGATGGGCAGGGTTCCACTTTTGGTCGCAGTGGAAACAGAGGCCACGCTCGCGCTTCTCGCGGGTTTCAGCCGGGGTGAGGCGACGAACTGGAATAGCAGTGGTGGAATCATGGCGGGGGCCGGTGGCTGAGGAAGTGGTGATGAGGTGGCTCGATGGTGGTGGTGGTGTCGTATGCGTCGGTGGTGGCCGTGGCACGGAAGAGGGTGAAAAGGCCGGCCGATTGAGCTGCCGGTTGGGGCCGTTATGGCTGGGCGGGTCCTCTAAATACTTGCTTTCGAATAAGCGAGCAAGAGCAAAAGTCTCATCCAAAGTCGATGGCCGATTCATCTGCAAATCGCGACGAATAGAGGGCTGGAGCCCTGATATATAAAAGGAGATGAGAAGGGGTTCAGAGATACCCTGGACACGGCCCATTAATGATTCAAAGGTGGATTGATAGTCAGCCACGGATCCTTGTTGCGTGAGTTTGGCCAGCATGCCTTCGGGGTCCTCGAACTGAGACGGACCAAAACGCGAACGGACGCGGGCTAAGAAATTCGACCAAGTCGAGAGCATGTTCTGCGATTTCAGCCATTGAAACCATGTTGAAGCCTTGCCGTCGAGATGGAACGCGATGATCTGGAGGCGTTGGTTGTCGGGTGTGTTGTGGTATTGAAAGTATTCTTCGATCTTGAAAATCCAAGAATGAGGGTCGTCACCGTCGAAGCGTGGAACGTCCAAGCGGATCAGCGGACCGCGAGCATGAGAGTTGTCAAGGGTGTGGGAGGATGAAGGGTTGTGGGAAGACTTGAACAGAGCGACAAGTTCGTCGATTTGTTTTTGGATTGCGGCGTTCTGGGCGTCGAGATGTCGTTGCCAAGCAGGGACTTCGGAAGCCATGGAAACGTCAATGAAAGCACCAATTAATACGCTACGTATTAATGCTCACGTTAGGGAGAACGCGAAACTCCGGCAATTCTTACGATCACGCAAGGAAGAGCTCAAGCAAATAATTTCATAGCATAAAAAAGAACAATAACGTTCCCTTCTTCTTATATAGAAGCTAGGGCAACAAAAGTAATAACTTGGAGAACAAGAAATAAACTATAATCTAGCCCTAATCTATGGACGATACTAAACGGCCCATAAAAACAAGAAGTAAAGAAATAACTAATCAAGATAACGGTTGGGCTTTCGGATTGCCCGACGAGGTCTGCTCCGGGCTAAGCTTGGGCTTAGCTCATCATGTATACTTTGTTGGGCTTCTATTGGCGTATCAGATAGATATGAATGAATAGTGTTTGGTGGCATATCTGTGATGTGTGGTTTTGTTTCATGTGAGGGCTGCTTTCCTAAACTTGGTTATCAACTCCAATCCCAGATCAACAATTACTTTCTATTTTAACGTTCTACCTTTTGTCTCTACGTTTAACATCAAGAAATTCCTCTGCATACAAATTTGCAGACTCAAAGTCCATCAAAAAACAAACACTTGAAATGTGGTGATCTATAATTGAAATAACATCACAGCCAAACTGGTAAGCTTTTGATTTCTTAAACCTTTTCATTTTATCATTTAAATTCCTATTAAATTAAACCCCATAATTTATATTCTCATATATAGGAAGCATTAAACCACTTCAAAGTTGTTTAAACACAAACTATATATAAGAAACAAATGAATCAGAAATCAATTAAAACTATGAGAGTTTCCATATATATGAGAAACAGCAAATTAAGCAATCCAAGATCAATAAAAAATAACTATATTTAAAACGCAAACACAAGTTTCTTCAAACCTTCTTATCAAAGATCGGAGATACTAAACTTTCAACGTAGATATTCGCTTTCAATGAACGTTTGATTTTGCCGAGCAGCGAAAGCACATTATCATCTTCTACAAGATTAAGTTTGTGAAGCGATCCACGGATTAGCGAAATCTCTGCGTTTAGGTCTCTCCAAACTCGATGCACGAGAAAAATTGTTTGACAACGCTCATAAACAACGACATCCATCGCTTTCGCCCAAGAATCCTCTTTCATAACCCACACATCAAAATGAAATGTTCTCTTATTATAAGAGACCACGAAAAGGTATCCCTCGAGCACGCCCAAGCTCAGTATTGAATCACATGGCAGCTCCATCACCCCAAACTCTTCGCTCTTCAAATCAAATGTAACAACGTCAAAAACATTCATTCCACCATCGCTTTGCCAATGAATCTTTCCATTCGCAAACTGCACCCCACCATATACGAGACCAAAATCCCGATATTCCACCGTCTTCCATGAATTTGTTTTCGAGCTATAAACTTTGCACATATACTCGCTAAGACCGATAGCAAAAACCGCAATTCATCCCAACCGAACCCATATTTGGTAAAGTAGGAGGTATAACTCCATTCTCGGTCACTATAATTTGCGGTAATTCCTTGGAGATTCTAGTGGCCGGATTCCACACGACAAAACGCCATTGCTTGAGAAAGCAGACCAGCCCATTACAGCAACCCACAGTATGAACAAACTCCGACTGGAAACCCATTGTAGAGCTCAGAGAATCATAAATAAGAACGAGTCTGTGATGGGCAAGAGTTTTGATGAATTTTGGAAGTGGGTTTTGATGAACCGATCGCTGCCGATCAAAGAGCACCATGACTTCGAAACGCACCTGAATCTCAGGAGTGATTTCACCGTAAGTCTTGACAGTATTTCTTCGATGAGTTCTTCGGGAAGAAGAAGGAAAGATAGTTTGCTGCGTTTGCTATCCATTGTGCGCGACGGCTCTGTTTTGCAGAGTTTTGCTTACGATTTGATTCTAGGTGTATTTATAGGTTTGTAATTGAAGTTTTTGTTTTTAAATCAAGATTCAAGCCCCTATTTTTAAATAAATACAAAAATGTGGGACATTCAAAAATAAAAATATAAAATATGGATACTAAAAGCGGAGACAGAGAGAATATTTTCTTTCATTTCTCTCTTCATTGATATAGTATTAGTTTAATTTTTAATTTAATTTGGATATATAATAACTCCATTCGTCCCACAAATCTTGAGTCACTTCTTTTCTTTTCGGCACGAGAATTAAGGAGTTGAAGATTTAGTGTTTTAAGTGTGTAGGTAATAAAATAGAAAAGTGATAATCTAGAAAAGTACACAATTAATTAAGATAAGTTTAATTAGAACTCCTTTTTTTTCTAATTCTTACTATATATAGAAATGAATCAAGATTCGTGGGACGACCGAAAAAAGAAATTGACTCAAGATTGAGGGTACAACCCGGTTGTACCCAAGGTTGAGAAGATAAAAATTCTTCGTACCAAAGAAAATATGAAAGTCTTTCAAAACATCAAACCTCCCACGCTAAACAATTCTAACACAATTAGGAAACCAAAATTAAAAAAAAAAAAAAAAAGATATGCATCAGATACGCTCCGGATTTAAACGTCGAAACAAACCCCAAACTATTGTAAGTTTTGTAACACAATTAACAAACCAAAACTAAATACGAAAAAAAAGAAAAAAAGAAGAAGATATGCATAAGATATTTACTATTCGTCAGATACGCTGGTCTAAGAGCATCTCCAACCGGGGGATCGAAGGGAGCCTCGATCCGGTGCACCAAACTGTTGCCTGCGTTGGAGTGCCGAGCTGATGCGAGGCCGTGTCTTGGCAGAGACCCGGGGCGAAGGAGAGAAATAGCTGGCGCGTCCGGAGGACGCGCCCCAATTAAAAAAAAAAATCGAATTCTATTTTTTTTTGAAATATTGAGCCGTTTGATTTTTTTTTTTAAATTCGACCGTTGGAAGCCAACGGTATTGTGAGCCATTTGGTCTCGTTTTGGTCCGATTGAGCCCTAGGAAATTATTGTAATTTTTATTTTTTTATTGTATTTAAATTATGTCTTTAAATTATTGTAATGTAGAATTTTAATTTTAATAAAATATGAATTTTAAAAATAAAAGTGTAGAAATGTGAATTTTGTGGAAATGAGGATCTAAACACTCATTTAAGACACAATGCATTGGAGAGGGTGTATCTTAGGTGGGGACCACCTTCTAAGACACCCCCTAAGTACCAATGCATTGGAGATGCTCTAAACAAACTCTAAATATTCTAACACAATTAACAAACCAAAACTAAATAGGAAAAAAAGAAAGAAAAAGAGAAGAAGAGAGATATGATCAGATACACATTGTAAGTTCTAACACAACTAGGAAACCAAAACTAAATAGAATAAAATATTAATTAAAAAAATAAGATGATTTCTGTGCAGAAAAAAAAAAAATCAAGGGGAGGGGAAAATGCGGGTGGGATCTAGTATCCCACAAAATTTATGTATCATCATTATGTTAATAATAATTTTTCATAAAAATAAAATGTATTATGATATTATGAATAATACTTTCAAATAATAGAAAAAAAGGTAATTATATACTATCAATCATGATAATGAATTACTACTAACTAATAAAAAGTGAAGGTTTAAAAAAAACTAATAAAAAGTGAAATTAGATGATTAAAAATAATTATATACCATAATTAGATTACAAAATTAAACTGACATACAAATTCTAAATAAAAGATCATCTAAAAAAAAAGAAAAAAGAAATAAAAGAAAATTAAAAATATATATATAAGGGCCTTAAATCTTGATTAAAAACAGCATAGTTCAGTCCGATTTTGATAAGGGCCTTGAATCTTGATTAAAAAACAAAAACTTCATAGTGCAAACTTTTAAATACAGTTAGACACCAAATCGTAGCCGCCGCGCACTATGGATAGCAAAAGCCGCAAACTATCTCTCCCTTTCCTTCCTGAAGAAATCATTGAAGAGATACTGCCAAGACTTGCGGTGAAATCACTCCTGCGATTCAGGTGCGTTTCGAAGTCATGGCATTCTTTGATTGGCAGCGAGCAATTCATCAAAACCCATCTCCAAATTTCATCAAAAAACACAGCTCTTGCCCATCACCGGCTAATTACCTCTCGCTATTCAAAACAGCGTCAGCACCGTATGGGTCAAATCGTCGGCTGCTGTAATGGGCTGGTCTGCGTAATCTGGAAAAACTATTTCGTGTTGTGGAATCCCGCCATTAGAATCTTCAAGGAATCACCGCCCTCGTACCGTGTCGGTCTTGTCAATTGTGGGTTCGGTTGGGATGAATCGAGTGGCGAATACAAGTTGCTTGTGGTTTCTTTCAATGATTCTCCCAATACGCAAGACCACTATATGTGTAAAGTTTATGGCTCAAAGTCAAATTCATGGAAGCCGGTGGAGTCTGGGAATTTTGATTCCGTACATGGTAAGGCGCATTTTGCAAGTGGAAAGCTTCATTGGCTCCGGATGAAGGCGAATGGCGGATTAATGAATATTGTTGCTGATATTGTTACATTTGATTTGAAGAGTGAGGCTTTTGGAAAGATGGAGTTTCCACGTCCATGTGATTCATCGGTGAGGTTGGGCGCTCTCGAGGGTCGCCTTTGTGTGGTCTCTAATTATAAGAGAACACACTTCGATGTGTGGTTTATGAAAGATGATTCTTGGGTGAAGATGATGCAAGTTCTTGTTTATGAGCCTTGTCAAAGATTTTCAGTCGTGAAACGAGTTTCGAGAGGCCTAGACGCAGAGATTTTGCTACTCCGTGCACTGGTTTTCTCGGTTCACCATCGAAATCTTGTAGAAGAGGACGTGTTTTCGCTGTTCAAAAAACTCGAAGGTGCCTTCGAAGAGAATGTCTACATTGAAAGTTTAGTCTCTCCAGTCTAATATTTCTTGCTTCATTTTAAATAGAATTATTTTTGATTGATCTTGGATTGCTTTGCTGTTTCTCAAATATATTGTTGAACTATCATGATTTTATTGGTTTTTGATTCATTTGTCTCTCATAGTTTGTGTAGGTGGTGTTTATTTTATCTGATAATGATAGATGAATAAAAATAATATGGATTAATCTATTGTAAGCTTTCATTGATTAAATAACTATGAATGAAAATAAAAACACTGTGTGTGCATGTGTTGGCCTAACGGTAAGTGGATAATGCCCAAGGCCCGAGGTCCTGGGAGTCCACTATGGTGCCGTCTTCAAATTTCTTTATTTATTTATCTAATATATCAAAAAAAAAAAAAAAAAAACCTGCTGCTGCTTCATAATGTCAAGGAAAGGCGTTTTCTCTTGTGGAATCCTGCCATCAGAATGTAGATGGTAATAGAGAATGAAGAGATGCCCTGCTCCAAATATGTGTTGCATACAAGGTGTTTTTGGTTCTGCAAATTTGTATGCGGGGGAATTTCTTGAAGTTAAACGCAGAGACAAAAAGTAGTAATTTAAAATAAAGTTGAGTAATAACTACGCCACATAGAAATGCCACCAAATACTATTCATTCTACTGTGTTTTTCCAAGGATTAATTTTTCCTAAAGGCACTGTTTCTTACACTAAACACTTCAACATCTGTAAGGGTTTCAATAGTTGTTATATATCTGGCACCAAGAATTTTCTCAAGTCTTATGCTAATCATGGCGATCGCCGGGATTCGGCTTGATGGTATTATGGCTAATGGAATCTTCAACTCCAACTCTGTTAGAATGATCGATTGCTGGAGGACGTCGGGCTGGGACGGCTTTCGGGACTTTTCTACAAACTCCAGGTGCGCTGGGGTTTGGGTGCGTGAACTTTTTGGCGTTGTACCGATTTCTTGCGTTTTATTTCTTTTCTTATCGTTGTAATTGACGACCACTCTTTTTCCGCATACAGAGCTTTTCCCAATAGGTCTTCTTTGATGAGGTTTTAGCGAGGCTCAGCCTTTGTAAGCGTCTCCTTTCTCTTCAAGAGTTCATAGGTCTTTTTTTTTTATTTTTTTATAATAAAATGGTATTTCATCTATAATACTTTTATGGATTTAGATATTTTGGGGCCCCTATATTTTCGGGAATATGTGCGGTCGACCGCCGCTCGCAGGCCAGAACTGCCCCTGCTTACCCTTCAAGTCCAAGAAAATACTCCCTCCGTCCGCCAAAAGTGGACCACTTTGGCTAGGCACGGGATTTAATAAAATTGGTAATGATTTTGATGTAGTGGAGAAAGGGTCCCACCACTTTATGAGATATGTGGTTGAAATTGAATTTGGGGTGGTTTTTTTGTAAATAAAGAGTGTTTGTAAGGATAAAAGATTAAAGTGGATGGTGGGACCATTTCCATAAAAGGAAAGTGGTACACTCTTTGCGGACGCCCAATATAGTAAAAATGGTCCACTTTTGGCGGACGGAGGGAGTAATATATATCTCCCCTACCCAACATGAAAGTAAATAATCGCAGAGCTCAGTTATTTTCCATGATTTTTTCTTTGAATTATAAACTTTACCAACTCATTTCCACTAGAAATAATTAATTATATCAACCAAAAGAACAAACACAACCGATCTCCAAATTTATAATATAGCAGTTTCTCGGAGATTTGAGTGGCAAGTGAATTTTTCTTGGTTCCTCGATGTTGGAGAGAATTTCTATAAAACTTAACAATTGAAGGACTTTTCTGCAAATAAGGATAAGTGAAAGGATGTAAATGCTATTCTTTATTAGTCTATAAAGAGTAGTTAGTATTATCTCAATAGTTAGGGGTTGAATTATAGAATATTGAGAGAGAGAGAGAGAGAGAGCGGCAACACCATTGTTGTGAGCTTGAAGCTCTCATTGCATCTGTATTCTCAATTTCTTGATAGTGAATGATCTATATATCCCCTCCGTGGATGTTGGCACATTGCCGAATGTCATGAACTTAGGAAATTCTGGGATTAATGGAGAGGAAATGCAAGTTGGGGAAGCTGTGATGTCGAAGAGAGAGACGGCGGCGGCGGTGAAGGATGGAAAGTCGGAGCAGAGTGAAAGGAAGAAAGGAGAAGAATCGAGTTTGACTATGCAAGGAAGAGGGACTGGTTCGTGTGAGGAAGATTTGGCTGAAATGGGGAACATCAAAAGTGGCTAAGAGATCAATGGCCCAAATGCAAGATCTGGTGACATGTGGCACACTAGTTACCATTTATCATTATTTGATTTTCAGTACTTATATTCTTGTATTTAGCAACTTTAGCCCAAGGATCCCACCACCTTTATGAAAGATATTATGGACTAGATTAGGATATATTTGATATATTCTAATAACACTTAATTAATTGGGAACTAGTTGGACTATTGGACCTATTAATTGGAGTAGGATTGACTTCCTTAGTAAGACAACCCTTTGGTTTATAAGAGAAGCCAAGTCTTTGGCTTACAAGGTAAGCCAATTCATTTGGCTTATAAGTAGAGGTGTTGGTCTTACAAGGTAAAATGAGAGCTTTTGCTTGCAAACACTAAGAGAGCACTATAGTTTCAATCGGAGATTTCCTAGCTGTCGAAGATTGAATCGTGCACTTGGAATAGTTCTTGCATCGAATCGACATACACGTGGATACCTTAGTAGTGGATTCACGGCAAGAATCGAGACGCACGTTTACCACACAACGAGTAAGTTATTCCTTTCGTTGTGTGCCTATCTCTACACATGATGCATTTGTAAATCTAGATCTAATCCTTGAATGTATATTCCGCTGCGTATCATTAGATGATGTCAAGGATAACCAACAGTGGTATCAGAGCCCGGGGCTCGATTTACAATTGCTATTGTGTTCTAATTGTTTATGGGTTAAGAATATGTGATTTTAGAAATCTAAAACTGATATTTGGGATTTATGAATTTCGAAACCATTTTCTGAAATTGGGTGAAAATTGCTGGGCAATATTTGTATCACACTCGTCGGATCTGAGCCGACCGCTTTCTTGGACGAGAGGGCGACGGTGGCTCGGGGCTCGCCGATGTGCAGCGCCCGACCACCGGCCGCCAGCTGCGTCGTGGCTTCAAGCCGACGCGCCGCTGCACCTCTTTAGCAGTCCCGCCATCTCGGGCTTGGAGTCCGAAAAATGGAGGGCGACTGTTGGTGGAGGTCTTGCGTGCTGGAGGCGGCGGATTCACGGCTGTGAACGGCGACGAGGAGCTTCGTGACGGTGAGGACGCGGACAGGCGTCTGGAGACGTTGCCGCTTACCTCCGACGCGCCTTCGAGCCGCGACCGGCTGGGATCCGTCCAGCGAGAGCGCCGCTTCTTCCTCCGCTGAAAACGTGTCCCCTCCGACGCGGCTTCGAGCCGCGACCGGCGTGGTGACCTCCGGCGTGGACGCGCGACGTCTGATGGCGTCGTTGCTTCGCGCGCGGCAGCGGCGGGTTGACGGGCGAAGAGGCGGCAGCGGGGCTCCGGGCGAGGCGACGGGAACGAGAAAGGAGGCGGCAGCTGCTGCTGCAAATCCTTTTCTCCAACCCTTGCTGCTGAAAATTGGATTTTGGGCTTCAAGTGTTTGGGCCCACTGTGGGCTTGTTTATTTGATTAAATGGGCTGCTGTTGTTGACCTTTTGTGGGCTGCAAATATGATTTATTAAAGGGGTCTGGGCCTGTTTTAATAAATGGCCCAAATTGGGCAGTAACAATTTATAAAAAAAAAAATCTTTTATTAATTTAGAATTAATAATTGAACCCCAATTTCAGAATTAATTTATTAATTGGATTAATAAATTTAAATTATTGTTATTAATTTTGAATTAATAATAATAGAAATAAATTTATATTAATTTAGAATTAATATAAATTGATTAACCCATATTTAATTAGAGAATAAAATATTAATTTGATTAATGATTTTATTCGTAGAGTTTTATGTCTTTATGTGATAAGCATGCTATTTGATTTTATGCTTATTATTTAACTATAGTAGTTAAAGACCGCTTTTATCTTGGGTAGGCGGCGCCCAATATATGTAGTCCGCTTTGCTATGTATGGGTAGGCGGCGCCCAATATGTGTGGTCCGCATTTTATATGCCTGGGTAGGCGGCACCCAGTAATTGTTTTGCTATTTAATATTGGATATTAAATATAAGCAATTAGTATCACATGCTAAATACCCATTAAATATAAGTCTTTGTGTAAGCACAAAACGCGTCGTCCATCATAATTGTCTGAGCAACCCATCCTTTTCGATCAAGAGTATTTACACCCAAGTGTTTGCTCTAGTCTACAAGGCCAAGGCTCATTCATAGGTTGGCACCGTGTGATGGGGTTGACTTGCTTGATCATTTGTGGCGTGAAACTCGACCAAAGTGATTTAAGGACGCAGATTAATTAGATTAATCAACCGAGAGTTGCAAAATTGTTGTTGCAATTGGCTTAGAGGCCTATTAAGTAATATTATTGCAGTCATCAGCCCAAGCAGAGGCTGCATAATATTGACTTAGATCTCGGACCACTAAGATTTATATAACATATAAATCCGTATTTTACGTTGGGGGCGTAAAATATGTCAAAAATTAGTGGGAGCTAATCAATACGATAGCCCATTGTTTGATTGGTGATACAATGTGATCATAGTTTACTCTTTCTAATTTGCTTTTCTTTATTTATTGATCAGATATTATGTCGAATTTGTCGCTAAAGTGTTTGATGGAAACTAACAAGTTGACTGGGTCAAACTTCACGGATTGGCTCCGTTGCTTGCGTCTGGTCTTAAGGCTAGAAAAGATTGAGTACGTCTTGGACGACCCAATCTCTGCAGAGTATGCTAAGTTTGACGAAGCTGCTCATAGGAAACATGTCGAGGATGCGACTTCGGCACAATGTGTTATGTTGACCTCTATGACTACGGAGTTACAGAGGCAACATGAACACATGTTCGCTTTTGATATGTTGAAACACTTGAAAAGTTTGTATGCTTCAGAAGCTCAAACTATAGAGTATAAGATACTCCGAGATCTATTCAAGTGTAAGCTTCACGAAGGGAGCCCGGTTTCTGATCATGTTTTGAAGATGATTGGATTGATTGAGAGGTTAGCACCGATTGGAACGATGCTACCCGCTACTGTCTCTGTCAATCTAATTTTGCAGTCTTTGCCTGCCTTGTTTGAGAATTTCATAGTGAATTTCAATATGAACGGTACTAAGGCGAGTCTGCCCGAGCTTCATAACATGCTGAAGACTTATGAGTCTACCACCACTAAAGGCAAATCTGTGCTCATGGTGAGCTCTTCTGCTACATCTTCCAAGAAGAAGAACAAGCAGAAGAAAAGGCAGAAGAAAGCATTAGATGCTAGTTTAAAGCCTAAGGGTGGAGGAAGTCATAAAAAGTCGAAGTTGCCAAAGGATTAGTGCTTATTCTGTCATGAAAAGGGGCACTGGAAGAGAGACTGCCCGAAATACAAGGCACAAGGTGCATCGGGTTTGAGCTCGGGTATGTTTGTCATTGAGATAAACATGTCTATTGATAATTCACAATCTTGGGTATTAGATACAGCTTGTGGCTCACACATTTGCAATAATGTGCAGGGCCTAAGTGAAACCAAGAAAGTGATGCCCGGGGAAGTCGATCTACGCGTGGGAAATGGAGCAAGAGTTGCTGCTGAACGCGTAGGGACTTATAGATTGGATCTTCCTTCGGGAAATAGACTAGTTTTAAGTAATTGTTACTTTGTTCCTTCTATTTCCAAGAATATTATTTCCATTCCGATGTTGGACATTGAAGGTTTTTCCTTCCATTTTGGAAACAGTCGATGCTCGTTTTCCCTTAATGGATTGTTTTATGGAAGTGCCTCTCTTTTGAATGGTTTATATTATCTTGAATGTGAAAGGAGTATTCTCAATGTACAAAACAAACGACCTAAGCTGAGTAATGCGAATAATACTACCTATCTTTGGCATTGTAGACTTGGTCATATCAATGAGAATAGGATAGCAAGAATGAGAAAGTTAGACTTTCTCACATCATTTGACTTTGAGTCATACGGTGCTTGTGAATCTTGTCTCAAAGGAAAGATGACTAAGAAACCACTTTCTGGGAAGGGGCTACGAGCCAAAGACTTGCTAGAACTGATTCACACAGATGTGTGTGGACCATTCCCTACACAAGCAAGAGGTGGATATTCGTACTTCATAACTTTTACTGATGATTTTTCGAGGTATGGATACGTGTATCTCATGAAACACAAATCTGAGGCCTTCGAGAAATTTAAGGAGTTTAAGTTAGAAGTCGAGAAACAACTTGGGAAAAGTATAAAGGCTCTTCGATCAGATCGAGGAGGAGAATACTTAAGCCATGAGTTTCTTGATTACTTAAAATCACATGGAATTCGGTCAGACTGGACTCCTCCGGGGACACCTCAAATGAATGGGGTATCCGAAAGGAGGAATCGAACTTTATTAGATATGGTTCGATCCATGATGAGTTTTGCAAGTCTCGTTTTATTCCTTTGGGGTCATGCCTTACAGACCGCTGTTTATATTCTGAATAGAGTTCCTTCTAAATCAGTTGAGAAAACACCATATGAGTTATGGTGTGGCAAAAAGGCAAGTCTTAACCATATGCGGACCTGGGGATGTCCAGCTTTTGTTAAGAAAATGATGACTGATAAGTTGGAATCTAAAAGTGAGAAATGTTATTTTGTGGGATATCCTAAGGAAACAATTGGATATTATTTCTACGTTCCCGGTGATCACAAGGTGATTATTTCCCGGAATGTGACGTTTCTAGAAGACACCTTTGTCTCTAAGGAACAAGGTCACAATACGATAGAACTTGAAGAAATTCAAGAACCGCAAAATAACATAGAGGATGAAAACTTGTCTAATGGTGTGGACAAGAATTCAGTGGGAGTATTTGATGATCTATTGGGAAGGGGAATATCTCTTAGAGAGACACCTCAAGACAATGAGATGCATCAAAGACACGATGATACAATAGTTGTGTCACCACCACCTCAAGAAAATCTTGAGGATGTCCCTGAAAATTTCGAAACTGTTGAAACGTTCAACACAGAGGAACCTGCTCACATTCAGAATATACAACCCGAACAAATGCAAGAACAACTCCATAGGCCTCGTAGGAATCGTCGAGCACCTGAAAGACTTAATCTATTGGTTGAGAACCAAGATGATGAAGTTGATCTGGATGATGATGAACCTAAGACCTATACCGAAGCGGTGTCGGGCACCGACTCGGAGAAGTGGCTTGAAGCCTTAATTTCTGAAATGGACTCGATGTACTTCAATCTAGTCTGGGAACTAGTTGATTTGCCAGATGGAAAATATCCCATAGGCTGCAAATGGATCTTCAAAAAGAAGAGAGATGCAGATGGCATAGTACGAACCTACAAGGCTAGGTTGGTGGCAAAGGGTTATAGTCAACGCGAAGGCATTGATTATGACGAATCCTTTTCACCAGTCGCAAAGATTAAGTCCATTAGGATTTTACTTGCTATAGCTGCATACTATAACTTTGACATTTGGCAAATGGATATCAAAACCGCGTTTCTCAATGGAGAACTTGAAGAGGAAGTCTATATGACTCAACCTGAAGGTTTTGTATCCAAAGAAAGGCCGAATGCAGTATGTAGGCTAAAGAAGCCCATTTATGGACTTAAGCAAGCTTCTAGGAGTTGGAATATTTGCTTTGACAAAGCTATCAAATCGTTTGATTTTGTCAGAAGCAAAGAGGATCCATGTGTTTATAGTAAACGCAAAGATGGGAACATTGTCTACCTTATCATATATGTTGATGACATTTTGATTATGGGTAGTGATCGTTCCATGATGCAATTCGTGAAAGAATGGTTGGCTAGCTCCTTCATGATGAAGGACCTGGGTGATGCTTCCTATATCCTTGGGATAAAGATCTATCGGGATAGACCTAATAGATTGTTGGGATTATCACAATCCACCTTACATAGATAAATTGCTAAAGCGCTTCTCAATGGAAAATTCTAAGAAAGGATTTCTTCCTATGGGACATGGTATAATCTTGTCTAAGAAGGGTTGCCCTTCTAGTGACCAAGAGATTGAATACATGAAAAGGATCCCATATGCTTCTGCTATAGGATCGATAATGTATGCCATGACATCTACTAGGCCAGATGTGGCATATGCGCTTAGCATGACAGGCAGATTTCATCTGATCAGAGAAATAATTGAAAGAGGCGATGTGAAATTAGAAAGAGTACTCACTGATGATAACTTAGCCGATCCTTTCACCAAGCCGTTGTGTATAGCAAAACACAACAAACATTTTTAGAGCTTGGGTGTTAGACATGTTGGAAGTTGGCTTTAATTTAGTGGGAGTTTTGGTTTGAATGTCTTAGAAACAATTTGAATTGAGACATCCTTACATGATAACATTTATATATGTTATTTGATTTCATGGGCTAGTGCATTTATTAGAATATTTGGTTTTATTGTTTGAATTTATTCTTTTATTTGTTCCCTTGAATTATCACTTCTATTAATGATGTGAGACATTAATGGTTTGAGTGTAATTCTAAAGATGCCCTAACCAATGGTCATCAAGAATGGGATATTGATGACATGTGATAGGTTAGCATGTGGTCTGCATCATATTCTTAGAGAATGTAGTTGATCTCACAACTACGAGTAATTTGATTCTCGTGATGGACACATGGATATTTTGGAGAATATTGGTATACCCTGCTATTAAATCATTTGTTCTAGTGTCTATGATTTAATAGTGTATGGAGTATGTAATAGTCCTTTGACTTGAGGTCAATACTCATTTTGTTTGTTGAGTGGTGTGCTTTGACCAAGTACAATGCTTGCACTCCATCAAAGGGGTAGATACGGCTTGTGTTGGGTACATCATGAGGCAAATGGAAATGGTAGTTGAGCCAAGAATAGGATTCATTCCTCGATTTGAATTTCGAGAGAACACTTCAAATTCTCTATATTATTTGACCGTTAGTCATTGGCCAATGCAAAGATATATTCAATTGGAATAATTGAATATGATCGGAAGGGTCATTTAATAAAGATGAGATAAAATGATTGATCTATTGAGATAGACACATGGCAGATCCTAGGCTCAATCGAGTGGTTCGTGAATGAAGGGATATCACATAAACTTCATATAAAGGTTTGTTTACAGAATCCACGTAAACGTTCTTCATATATCGAGTTCGCTACACAACGCAGTCTAGGAGTTTTGTGTAGACTTTAATTTGATTATCGTCGATAATGGAGGCCTAAAGGGTCACACTTTATGTATATTGTTGGTTCGCCTAAGGATGCAAGGATAGTGCTTGGTGTTTAATCTAATGCTAGTCCAAGTGGGAGATTGAAAGATATTATGGACTAGATTAGGATATATTTGATATATTCTAATAACACTTAATTAATTGGGAACTAGTTGGACTATTGGACCTATTAATTGGAGTAGGATTGACTTCCTTAGTAAGACAACCCTTTGGCTTATAAGAGAAGTGATAACACTCATGTTTCCATGGTTTTAGTGTTCATATGATGTCAATTTTATAGGAAACTAAGTGTTGGATGATTGTTTTATGCTTAATTTGCTTTATCTTTTGAAACATGTTTCTTACTCGAACTTTGAAGGAAATTTCAGGTTTATTGAGTTCGAATTTGGAAAACTTCCCTGAAATAGAAGTTGTAGATCGTCTCGATACGCGTTCGTGAGCGCAAACGGATCATAAATCGGAGTTCGGACAAGAAAGTTATTACCAAAACAAGAAAGTCGCGCGCAGCAGCGAAACGGCGGCGACCCCGCGGCGACCGGGCGGCGACCGCCGCCCGAATAAGGATTTTTGGGAAGGAGCCGGCGACCGGCCGGCGACCACCGGGAAGCCCGCCGAGTTTTCGGCGCCACCTCCGTATTTTTGCGTTTTTTAGGCGTTTTTCAAGTCCTTTTCGAGCTCAAACTCTGTATTTTACCCTGGTACTATAAATAGGTCTTCTTTTGACCTATTTTGGGTTCCTTTTTCAGTTCCAAACTTTTATTTTTCAATTTCATAGCTTTAGAATTTATTGCTTTCCAGTTTTTACTGCTTGGATTGGATTTCCACAAGATTGAAGATTCAAGGTGCTACATTCGTTCTTATTCAGTTTTTATATAATTCAGTTTTTCCAATTGCTTTCTTTTTAATTATGTTTATGTTTTATTTCAGCATGTCTGGCTAGTTCCCTTTAGCTGATTCTAGGGTTTGTAAATAGTTGATTGAATTTATGTGATTTATTTGTTAATACCTTTGTGCCTTCCAGTTTATGATTCATAATTCCTGGTGCTTAATTTCTTGTGAATTATCTGATCAATAGTTTGCATGTTTAGCTATTCGTTTGAGACCTAGCGGAGATAACTGTTTAGCGGATTCAGGAATGTATTATATGATTTTAACCTTGAGACCTAGCGGAGATAGGTGGATCATAGGGAGCTATTCTTATGAGCTATTGGGAGTTAGTAGATTTTCTTGAGACCTAACGGAGATAGATAATTTACTAATCTACGATCGTTGCTGCTCTAGCGAGAGTGATTGATTAATTAAGTGATCTCTCATCATAACTGGATTAAACTGGTACATAGGATTAATAGATTAATTGCGTAGATTTAGTTAATGAATTTACTACCCTAGGATCAGTTGTCTTTTTATATTTGAATTTTTCCTACGTGCTTTTATTTATCATTATTTGCGTTTTAGTTTAAGTTAATTAAACCTTCCTGCTTTCGTTTACCTGCATACTGTGAGAGTCTGTTTAGGAGATAGATAAAGTAATTTCGTTTTACAGTCTCTGTGGATACGATACTCTGCTTGCTATTTCTGTGCTACGATTACACCGTATTAGTTGCGGTATTTTTGTTGCTAATAAAATAGTGATCAACTTTTTGGCGCCGTTGCCGGGACTGTTAAGAAGTTGCTTTAATATTTTCGATAGGACTTTATAGTACTGTAGGTTTTATTTGTTTTTATTTTTCTTTTCTGACTGTTAAAAGTTGTGTTTCTGTAGGTTGCATATGAACACACGATCTCACGGAAATCCTCTCTTTGAGTTTGACCCTGAAATCAATAAGACCTTGCGCAACCTAAAGAAGCAGAACGATCAAGTTGAGACAGAAACGATGGCTACTCCAGAGCAAATCCAAATTCGAGCTTTGCAAGAGCAGTTGAAGAAGCTGCTTGATGCACAGGAGACAAGAGAGGCTCAGAAACAACCAGTCATCAATGAAGCGTTCATACCACAGTATGTGTACCAGGAGCCCCCACGAGTGAACGTTAACAACTTTGAGCTGAAAACGGGTTTGATCACGATGGTCCAACAGAGCCAATATGGTGGACAAGCGATTGAAGACCCTAATGCGCACCTAGCGCATTTCCTGGAGCTGTGTAGCACGGTGAAGATGAATGGTGTCCCTGATGACATTATCCGTCTTCGTCTTTTTCCATTCTCACTGCGGGATAAGGCGAAGTCGTGGTATCATACGCTGCAGCTGGGAGAGAATATCGTGTGGGAGGATTTGGCTCATGCATTCCTACGCAAGTTTCATCCGCCTGGCCTTACGTTGAAGTTGAAGATGGACATCGTGCAGTTTCAACAGTACGATGGAGAAAAGCTAGCGGAGACTTGGGAGCGGTATCAGGAGAAGCTCAGAAAGTGCCCAAGCCATGGATTTGATGAAGGCACGCTCGTGATCATGTTCTACAATGCCTGCGGGGAGCGTACAAGGATGCACATGGATACAGCTGCAGGTGGCTCTCTATTGCAGAAAAGCAGTACTGAAGCATGGAGCATTATTGATAGCATGGCTTCTACAAGCTACCAATGGCCATCTGAGCGAGTACAATTGAAGAAGGTTGCAGCTGCGTCAAGTTCTGATCCTATGGCAGCAATGGTTACTCAACAGGCAGCGATGGCTACACAGCTGGCAGAGCTGACTACAAAAATTGGTGAGTTGAATGTTAGACGTCATGTGCAAGCTGTGATAGACCCGTCAAGCATGGAAGATGTCAATTTTGTGAATGGCAGAAATTATGGGAATTTCCAGCAAGGACAACCAGGAATATATGGCAGAAATCAACAATTTCAACAGGGTCAGCAGCAGTTCCAGCCAGGAGCACGCCCGCATCCTAACCTTTCTTACGGCAATCCGAACAATGCTTTGCAGCCTCCACCTGGATTTTCTATGTCTAGCGGAGGAGTTATCAATGAGCCAAAGAAAGATTCGATGGAAGACATGATGAAGCAGGTGTTGGGAAAGATAGGTGGTTTGGAAACGAATGTAGGTGCGTGGAAGACCAACATGGAAACCCAAGTGAGTCAAATAGGAAATCATGTTTCATCACTGTCTAAACAAGTGCAGATGTTGGAGACTCAAGTTGGTCAGATGGCCAACCAAGCAGCTGCGCAGCACACACCAGGAAAGTTTCCTAGCAACACTCAGTTCAATCCGAAGAGCCAACATCAACAGCCTCAGCAAAATCAGCAATGTCATTCCATACGGGTGGTTGATAATTCAGTTGAGGATGAAGAGCAGCGGGATCATACAGAGCAGCGGGACGGCAAGAATGGAAAGGAAAAAAATGTAGAGATTATGGAGGAGGATAACCTGGAGACGATTGTGTGTGATTCGCCGCCTACTTCTAAGGTATCGTCGAACACCTCTGCTGTTAAGAAGCCTATTCCTACTCCTACGTTTCCCAAGCCAGAGTACAAGCCTGTAGCACCCTTCCCGAATAGCCTGGCAAAGCCGAAGATGTAATACCCCGCTCATTTCGATTAAGTTTAGAATTTATTTCAAGCTTAGATTAGGATGATTTATGCCGGAGAAATAAAAAACGATTTATTTTAATTCCAACAAAAATAATTTTCAAAAGTTTTGAAAATTTGAGTTATTTAATTTCATTGAGTTATTTAAATTCATATGCATTTCATATAGTTTTATTTACATGAGCCATTTATTTACCGAACCTTGAAAGATTTTTACAGTCCCGATAATTCAACCCTGACAAATTTTAATTGTCCAATCAATGACTCAACTCACTCACACTCAATGTCTTTTCACTAGCCACTTTTGACTACACTCACCTACTCCCTCCCACTACTCCCACTACACCCACCTACACCCACTCTTTCCACCCACTTTACACTCACTCTTTCCACCCACAAAGCCATATCCTATGCTCACTCTTGTCCGCAAAGCCATATCCTATGCTCAAATCAATTTATTCCTACCTTATTTCACAAAATCTTTCACAATCTCTTTCTCGCAAGGAAGAAATTCAATGCACATCTCTATCTCCAGAAGTTCAACAACATCAGATTCACTAACCATTCGTTCCTACATAGAACACTATAAGGTTTATCTCAACTTTATTTTACTTTTCATTCAAGCACATCTCTTCTTGTTTCACAGAGCACTAACCAAACACACTCAATCAAATGAAAGCAACTCATTCACTCATGTGTGTATATATATTCGTGTGCATAGAATGAATAAGAGAATTCATCTAATATGCTATATTTTCAAACAAAGCCATGAATCTAGATAATCAAAAGCAAAGAAAAATCAAATCTTGCTCCCTGTTTTGAATACAACAAATTAGAGAAATCTTGGTTTCATGTTGCGCGTGTCCTGTTTTAGTCCGAGTGGGTTGTCGGGCCAGCAGACGGCGGCGATAGTGGCAGCTGATTGGCTGCTGCTATCGACCGGAGTTGAGCAGAGGGATGAGAGAACGGCGGCAGTGGCCTGGTAGCTATACTGTCGCCGGAAAACTGAGTGGTATAGACAGGAAAGGGTGGCGTCTGATTTTGGGAACCTAGGGCAGTTGCAGGGGGGCAGCAGCGCCTTGACGTTGCGAAGGGTAGAAGGAGATGAGAGAGAGTGGAGGGTACCGGTGATGGTGGCTTAGCTGCTGCCCGTCGATCCAGAGAGAAAAGAGAGAAAGTCGAGGGAGTCGAGGGTGGCGACACCTGGTGGCTGGTCGCGGTGGCCGAAGGAGAAGAGGGGAGGGGTGAATTTTCGATCTGGACTTTGGGGGCTGAGAGAGAGCAGTCGTGGTTTGGGGTCTGGGTTCTGAAACGGCACGGCGGCTTACCGCTGTCAGTTCGCCGGAGGGAGATGGCGGCCGGGGCCTGTGTGCACCGCCGTCTGTGCTTGTGTGTGTTGCGTGTCTGACCACGCGAGAAAAAGGGGGAAGGGGGGGGCGTTACAGGGGCGCCGGGTTTCGGTGAGTGAAGGGAGAGCCGAGGGTGGCGCGGCCTATCGCCGCTGCTCCTCCGGCGAATTCCGTGGCGGCGGAGCTCGTGAGAGAGAGATCAGCGTGGTGTGTGTGGCGGATTTGGTGAGGAACCGTGAGAGAGAGATTTGAGAAGAAGAAGAGAATCAGCGTGGGGTGAGGAAGAAGAAAAGAAGGTGTTGGGCTAGGTTTTGAGTTTTGGGCCGAGTTAGTTGGGCTGTTGGGCTTCTGTGTGGGCCAGTTTTTAATTTATTTATCAGATGGGCCCTATTATTGTTTAATTAACTTGGGCTGTGCAGATTTTTATTTAAAGGGACTCTACCATTTTATTTAATTAGACTATCATATTAATTTGATTATTTATTTAAAGATGATTTGCATAATAATATTGTATTATTATTATTTGTATATTTTAAGTGTAATTATTTATTATATGTTTAAGCATGTCATGAAATTGCATTAGCATTTTACAATAAAAGTATTTACGATTTAATTGGTTTTAATTATAATTCCAATTATTAAAAAAAGATGAGTAAGAATATTGTTGGTGTTCTTAACTCAAGAGAAATGTTTTTAATTATTTATTCATTAAATTTTGAAAACCCGACTAAGTGAATCATAGAATATTAAGCACTACACCATGACTTAAGATTAGCTTCACGAGACCTATTAAGAATAGAATTTCTTGTAGGCTTCGTGACCAGGGGGATTAGCGCTGCTTTCCCAAGACAGGTTTATATGTGATTATGATCTTCAGGCTTTGCCTAACCAGGTGGGCTTACTTTCCAAATGTACAAAGTATGATTGAGTTATTAAGCTCTAAATGTTTTCAATGAAATGCAAATTGTTTATTTAATGTAATGAAAACTGTTTATCCAATAAAATATTTTGTGCACTCTGCTCTGTTTAAGGCTCGCATAAGTTAATCGATCGAGGTTCTCTTATGACCTAACACGTTGTTTGAGAATTGTGTACACCTATTAGCTGACTCGGTGGGTTGATCTCCATTCGGGCACTAATTCATGTAAGAGGCGTTATAAGGGTGCTCGACGGGATGTGTTCCGGAGCATTGGGTCCCAAATGGGAACTTGACTGGGTTACGCCCTCAGTTCAAGTAAAGCGGGAGAAATGGATCTGTCGGTGGCTAAAAGGTCCGGGATCACAGCGAGTAACGAAAAGGGAGTGTGACATGTGCGCACAAATGAAAAATGTTTTAACATGCTTAGAAGTTATTTTATTTTAAAACCTTCTAAGTCATGTCAAGTATAATTGGATAAACTGCTCTTACGAAAATATGAAATGTTTATGAAAATGCATGCCCACTAAGTACATTAGTACTTAGCCCAAAAATACTTTCAAATGTTTTTAGGTTGGCTGGCTGGTGCTGACGGGACGGAGCTGAGGCTAGAGTTAAAATTCATATGTTAGACTTCCGCTGTAGCAATTACTCATATCAGTCTTTTGTTTTCCCAACTTAAGATCTTCATGTTAAATTTCAAATGATATACCTGACCGAGCTTAGACTCTTCACTACTAAATTTATGCCAATGAATGTCGGTTGTCAGAAGCATGAAACAAAACTTGTGATCCAAAGGGGCATAGCCCGACTTTCTATCCTATTTCGGGTTTTTACAAGGTTGTTCCTTGTTTATTTCTATGAATTAGTTGCACCTCGATTATATTTATTCATTCAAGAATTGGGGTGTGACAGAATGGTATCAGAGCATGAGTTTTCTTTCATGACTCTGATAACCATAAGCTTTTGATGTCGAGTCTAGAATAGTATCTCTAGACTTCTAAGAATGTCAGTAGCCCTCAGCTCGCCGTCACACTGCCTCAACTAAGGTACGATAATAGTTTCAAAAATATATATGCATATTCAAAGTTATGAAAATTTTCAAGAAAATGTGCGCCTAATATTTATGATGTTATGTGAATGCAAATTATCCTTCATGTTGTTATTTTGGGTCTCTGACTCATATAACTAAGCTCAATGTCGTGTTTGGGACTACCCGAGCCCTTAACGAATCAATGTATGTATGTATGTATGGTCGAGTTAGATTCCTTGAATCTTTCCGGCATAAGCAAAGTTTTTCATGAAAGGGACATTTAATGTCCATATGACTCAAAATTTCAAAGAAAGCAAATATATGTATGTATGTATGTATGAATGAATGATGAGAAAGTTTTATGTTATCATTTTAGGTTCACTGCCTATATGATTAGAATGATGAGTTCTTTTACAAACCGTAAGAGAACCACCCAAGAATGCCTTACGAATGTTAGTCGTGATAGTACCGCTTGATCGATTTAAGTAAAGACTGGTAAGATAGAAATGTTTAACATAGAGATGTTACAACATAGAGGCAATGCCTTAAGACTAAGGATTCACTAGAGCTATTTCAATAGCGGTGAGATTAAGTTTTTCACATAAGAACTTATGTTTCTTATGATTATGATGATTAGTCGTGACAGCTTTGCTAGAACGGCATAGAATGGACTTTCATGGTACTAGTGACTTATGATGAAGTACTTGTTAGTAAGTGTTTTTAAGTTAGAAGTTTGACCAAAGCCTTACATGAATAAGACGTTGACATGATTGGGGGCGAAGCTCCCATTTGACTGAGTGATTCGTTTTGTTGGGTCTGGCCAGCCCACATGACTATGATCTCGGTGATTGTCAATTTAGATTTTTAATGTTTGTAGAGCGTCATCCCAATGTATAAACTCGTACTATATAGTTGTCCCAATAAGATCTTCTTTGATCACGATAAGCATAGTATGATTAGAATGAGTTCGTTTGTCAACAGTTCTCGAGACATGAGACGTAGCATTCTCACGATTAGAAAATGTGATAAGCATCAAGCTATGTAGGTGCACTGATAGTGAATGTCTAGTACTCCAAACTAGATTTCCCAAGTATGCAATTTCGAGGACGAAATTTTTGTAAGGTGGGAGGGATGTAATACCCCGCTCATTTCGATTAAGTTTAGAATTTATTTCAAGCTTAGATTAGGATGATTTATGCCGGAGAAATAAAAAACGATTTATTTTAATTCCAACAAAAATAATTTTCAAAAGTTTTGAAAATTTGAGTTATTTAATTTCATTGAGTTATTTAAATTCATATGCATTTCATATAGTTTTATTTACATGAGCCATTTATTTACCGAACCTTGAAAGATTTTTACAGTCCCGATAATTCAACCCTGACAAATTTTAATTGTCCAATCAATGATTCAACTCACTCACACTCAATGTCTTTTCACTAGCCACTTTTGACTACACTCACCTACTCCCTCCCACTACTCCCACTACACCCACCTACACCCACTCTTTCCACCCACTTTACACTCACTCTTTCCACCCACAAAGCCATATCCTATGCTCACTCTTGTCCGCAAAGCCATATCCTATGCTCAAATCAATTTATTCCTACATTATTTCACAAAATCTTTCACAATCTCTTTCTCGCAAGGAAGAAATTCAATGCACATCTCTATCTCCAGAAGTTCAACAACATCAGATTCACTAACCATTCGTTCCTACATAGAACACTATAAGGTTTATCTCAACTTTATTTTACTTTTCATTCAAGCACATCTCTTCTTGTTTCACAGAGCACTAACCAAACACACTCAATCAAATGAAAGCAACTCATTCATTCATGTGTGTATATATATTCGTGTGCATAGAATGAATAAGAGAATTCATCTAATATGCTATATTTTCAAACAAAGCCATGAATCTAGATAATCAAAAGCAAAGAAAAATCAAATCTTGCTCCCTGTTTTGAATACAACAAATTGGAGAAATCTTGGTTTCATGTTGCGCGTGTCCTGTTTTAGTCCGAGTGGGTTGTCGGGCCAGCAGACGGCGGCGATAGTGGCAGCTGATTGGCTGCTGCTATCGACCGGAGTTGAGCAGAGGAATGAGAGAACGGCGGCAGTGGCCTGGTAGCTATACTGTCGCCGGAAAACTGAGTGGTATAGACAGGAAAGGGTGGCGTCTGATTTTGGGAACCTAGGGCAGTTGCAGGGGGGCAACAGCGCCTTGACGTTGCGAAGGGTAGAAGGAGATGAGAGAGAGTGGAGGGTACCGGTGATGGTGGCTTAGCTGCTGCCCGTCGATCCAGAGAGAAAAGAGAGAAAGTCGAGGGAGTCGAGGGTGGCGACACCTGGTGGCTGGTCGCGGTGGCCGAAGGAGAAGAGGGGAGGGGTGAATTTTCGATCTGGACTTTGGGGGCTGAGAGAGAGCGGTCGTGGTTTGGGGTCTGGGTTCTGAAACGGCACGGCGGCTTACCGCTGTCAGTTCGCCGGAGGGAGATGGCGGCCGGGGCCTGTGTGCACCGCCGTCTGTGCTTGTGTGTGTTGCGTGTCTGACCACGCGAGAAAAAGGGGGAAGGGGGGGCGTTACAGGGGCGCCGGGTTTCGGTGAGTGAAGGGAGAGCCGAGGGTGGCGCGGCCTATCGCCGCTGCTCCTCCGGCGAATTCCGTGGCGGCGGAGCTCGTGAGAGAGAGATCAGCGTGGTGTGTGTGGCGGATTTGGTGAGGAACCGTGAGAGAGAGATTTGAGAAGAAGAAGAGAATCAGCGTGGGGTGAGGAAGAAGAAAAGAAGGTGTTGGGCTAGGTTTTGAGTTTTGGGCCGAGTTAGTTGGGCTGTTGGGCTTCTGTGTGGGCCAATTTTTAATTTATTTATCAGATGGGCCCTATTATTGTTTAATTAACTTGGGCTGTGCAGATTTTTATTTAAAGGGACTCTACCATTTTATTTAATTAGACTATCATATTAATTTGATTATTTATTTAAAGATGATTTGCATAATAATATTGTATTATTATTATTTGTATATTTTAAGTGTAATTATTTATTATATGTTTAAGCATGTCATGAAATTGCATTAGCATTTTACAATAAAAGTATTTACGATTTAATTGGTTTTAATAATTCCAATTATTAAAAAAAGATGAGTAAGAATATTGTTGGTGTTCTTAACTCAAGAGAAATGTTTTTAATTATTTATTCATTAAATTTTGAAAACCCGACTAAGTGAATCATAGAATATTAAGCACTACACCATGACTTAAGATTAGCTTCACGAGACCTATTAAGAATAGAATTTCTTGTAGGTTTCGTGACCAGGGGGATTAGCGCTGCTTTCCCAAGACAGGTTTATATGTGATTATGATCTTCAGGCTTTGCCTAACCAGGTGGGCTTACTTTCCAAATGTACAAAGTATGATTGAGTTATTAAGCTCTAAATGTTTTCAATGAAATGCAAATTGTTTATTTAATGTAATGAAAACTGTTTATCCAATAAAATATTTTGTGCACTCTGCTCAGTTTAAGGCTCGCATAAGTTAATCGATCGAGGTTCTCTTATGACCTAACACGTTGTTTGAGAATTGTGTACACCTATTAGCTGACTCGGTGGGTTGATCTCCATTCGGGCACTAATTCATGTAAGAGGCGTTATAAGGGTGCTCGACGGGATGTGTTCCGGAGCATTGGGTCCCAAATGGGAACTTGACTGGGTTACGCCCTCAGTTCAAGTAAAGCGGGAGAAATGGATCCGTCGGTGGCTAAAAGGTCCGGGATCACAGCGAGTAACGGAAAGGGAGTGTGACATGTGCGCACAAATGAAAAATGTTTTAACATGCTTAGAAGTTATTTCATTTTAAAACCTTCTAAGTCATGTCAAGTATAATTGGATAAACTGCTCTTACGAAAATATGAAATGTTTATGAAAATGCATGCCCACTAAGTACATTAGTACTTAGCCTAAAAATACTTTCAATTGTTTTCAGGTTGGCTGGCTGGTGCTGACGGGACGGAGCTGAGGCTAGAGTTAAAATTCATATGTTAGACTTCCGCTGTAGCAATTACTCATATCAGTCTTTTGTTTTCCCAACTTAAGATCTTCATGTTAAATTTCAAATGATATACCTGACCGAGCTTAGACTCTTCACTACTAAATTTATGCCAATGAATGTCGGTTGTCAGAAGCATGAAACAAAACTTGTGATCCAAAGGGGCATAGCCCGACTTTCTATCCTATTTCGGGTTTTTACAAGGTTGTTCCTTGTTTATTTCTATGAATTAGTTGCACCTCGATTATATTTATTCATTCAAGAATTGGGGTGTGACAGAAGATGGATGAAAAGTTTTTGGAGACATTTAAGAAGTTGGCTGTGAATATTCCTTCCGTGGAGATCTTGAGAAACAAGCCAAATGAGGTGCAAATTGTGAAGGCTGTGATGGAAAAGAAGAGAGCATTCAATGAATTTGAGGAGGTGCTCGCAGTGAAGGAGTATCAGTTGGCTCCAAAGAGAGAAGATCCGGGCAGCTTCAATATTCCTGTGAAGATTGGAAAGTCATTGTTTGAGAAAGTGATGTGTGACACCGGAGCAAGCATAAATGTCATGCCTCTCAAAGTTTATAGGAAGTTGAAGCTGGGGGATTTGAAGCCAACCAACAAGACAATTCAGCTTATTGATAAGTCTTGCTCTAAACCTCTAGGAGTTGCGGAAGATGTGCTTGTGAAGGTGAGTGATTTTTTCTTCCCAGTCGACTTTGTAGTGTTGGATATTCCGGAGGATCCAAAGATGCCTTTGCTATTAGGGAGACCTTTCCTTGCCACATGTGGAGCAAAGCTAGATATGCAAAGGGGGACGATGACATTGGGAGCCTATGGGGAAACTGTGATTTTCAAGAAACCTCCACCAAAGGAAGTTCCCCAGAATGAAGTGATAAATTTGGCTGACAGTTTTCTAGCAAATTCGGAGAATGAAGAGGTTGAGAAGAATGAGCTGCCCAAGTATGAAGCCAAGAAAAAAACTCCAAAACCAAAAGAAGTTCTGACTTTTGAGATGTGTTTGTTTTTGGAGCATGATGGGGGGTCTTTGAAAACCCATACCCCCAAGAAGAAGAAAGTGAAATTCCGGATTTTTCAGAACAAGAATGAGAAGGGGGCAATGCTTGTGGAGGATGTCCGAGCCAAGAGAAGTGTTTTGGTGGAGAGGACACCCAAGAGTAGAAAAGCTTTCCAATGGTTAGAGTGTTGTTTCCGACCTCCATGAGTTTTTGAGGTATCGTCGAGCTCTAGACGTTAAATTAAGCACTTGTTGGGAGGTAACCCAACCGTTTTTGTTTTGTTTCTCTTTCTTTTAGTTTCGTTTTGTTTCTTTTTGTTTTGTTGTTTTGTTTGGAGTTTTTAATGCAGTGTTGAGCTTGGAAGATGAGGGAACTTGCGCTTTGTTCATACCACCACCATGGAGCATGTTTTTCTGTGAGTAGTGACACACATATCATCATCCCTCCAAACTTATTTTCGAACTTATGTTCTGTAATAAGTTTGGGGGAGGGGGTGAGAGTAGATATGTGTATCACTTTTATCTTTTTGTTAGCTTTCTTGTTTTATCCTGCTTGGTTGGTGGTGTGTGATTGTTTTTGAGATGATTATTGTTCCATTAGATTTCTGGTGAGATGCCAATGATGATTTCTATGAAAAAAAATTGGAATTTGATTTGCTTTGATCATTTAAGTATAATTGGAACTAATTTGCATAATTCTAGAGTGATTTTGACCTTGACTTTTGGACGTTGAATAAACCTGTGAGGATTTGAGCTATAACTGTTTATCATGCACAGTTTATTCTTTGTTGTGAGTTTTGTCATTGCATGTGGTGATCTTCTAGAACTTGCCATGGTTTCTGTGTCGAGGTTGCTGTTGTGCCCAGGATTATGAGATGATTTTAGGCCATCTTTTGTTAGCCACAATTTTTCCCAAACACTATCCTTGAAAAAAAAATTCCTTTGTTATCCACTTTGAGCCTATTTAGCTTTTATTCTTTAGCCGGATGATAGGGGGTGATGTAGTATATGGGAATCTTTGTGTGGTGAACATCATAGTGGTTCATGAAAAAGAAAGGATGATATTATGATACTATTTACTCTTATAAGCTCTAGAAAAGTTGTGGAAAGAAAAAAAATAAAGAAAAAAAAAAGAAAAGAAAAAGAAAAAGAAAAAAAATGTGAAGTCGAGTGTATATTGAGAGTGTTGTTAGATAATCGACTTTGTGTGTTGGAAATAAATGGAGAGCATAAAAGAGTATTTAGTTCTGTTTTGTGATGATTAAATCCCTTGAGTTGTGTTGATTATGGTGATATAGTTGAGTGGAAGATGGAATTTATTCCATGCTTGATTAGTGAAGCTATAAGGTTGGTGTTCTTGATCTATTTGAGTCACTTAGCCTATATTTCCCTACCTTAACCAATGTCCCTACATTATAACCCGAATAAAAAGACCTTTTTGATCTTAGTCCTGGCACACTATTAGCGATGGAGATTGTAGACGATTGGCAAGCCTATGGTAAGAGATCTGCATTGTATTGAATTTCGATGATAGTATACACGTCCTATTCCATCAAATTGAGAGTTGAGTGATACACATACCTTGTGAGATTCAATTGTTTGGAATGTCAAGGTTGATTTTGCCATAGGTTGTGTTTATTGGTGAATTTTGTGCTTAATTATTGAGGATTTGAGAATTCTATTATTCTTTATTATTCGGAGGCATCGATGAACTAGATTTCTTACCCATTCGTGTTATTGATTTTATTCTTCCCATTATTCGAGGACGAACAATGGCTTAAGTTTGGGGGAGTTGATAACACTCATGTTTCCATGGTTTTAGTGTTCATATGATGTCAATTTTATAGGAAACTAAGTGTTGGATGATTGTTTTATGCTTAATTTGCTTTATCTTTTGAAACATGTTTCTTACTCGAACTTTGAAGGAACTTTCAGGTTTATTGAGTTCGAATTTGGAAAACTTCCCTGAAATAGAAGTTGTAGATCATCTCGATACGAGTTCGTGAGCGCAAACGGATCATAAATCGGAGTTCGGACGAGAAAGTTATGACCAAAACAAGAAAGTCGCGCGCAGCAGCGAAACGGCGGCGACCCCGCGGCGACCGGGCGGCGACCGCCGCCCGAAGAAGGATTTTTGGGAAGGAGCCGGCGACTGCCGGGAAGCCCGCCGAGTTTTCGGCGCCACCTCCGTATTTTTGCGTTTTTTAGGTGTTTTTCAAGTCCTTTTCGAGCTCAAACTCTGTATTTTACCCTGGTACTATAAATAGGTCTTCTTTTGACCTATTTTGGGTTCCTTTTTCAGTTCCAAACTTTTATTTTTCAATTTCATAGCTTTAGAATTTATTGCTTTCCAGTTTTTACTGCTTGGATTGGATTTCCACAAGATTGAAGATTCAAGCCGCTACATTCGTTCTTATTCAGTTTTTATATAATTCAGTTTTTCCAATTGCTTTCTTTTTAATTATGTTTATGTTTTATTTCAGCATGTCTGGCTAGTTCCCTTTAGCTGATTCTAGGGTTTGTAAATAGTTGATTGAATTTATGTGATTTATTTGTTAATACCTTTGTGCCTTCCAGTTTATGATTCATAATTCCTGGTGCTTAATTTCTTGTGAATTATCTGATCAATAGTTTGCATGTTTAGCTATTCGTTTGAGACCTAGCGGAGATAACTGTTTAGCGGATTCAGGAATGTATTATATGATTTTAACCTTGAGACCTAGCGGAGATAGGTGGATCATAGGGAGCTATTCTTATGAGCTATTGGGAGTTAGTAGATTTTCTTGAGACCTAACGGAGATAGATAATTTACTAATCTACGATCGTTGCTGCTCTAGCGAGAGTGATTGATTAATTAAGTGATCTCTCATCATAACTGGATTAAACTGGTACATAGGATTAATAGATTAATTGCGTAGATTTAGTTAATGAATTTACTACCCTAGGATCAGTTGTCTTTTTATATTTGAATTTTTCCTACGTGCTTTTATTTATCATTATTTGCGTTTTAGTTTAAGTTAATTAAACCTTCCTGCTTTCGTTTACCTGCATACTGTGAGAGTCTGTTTAGGAGATAGATAAAGTAATTTCGTTTTACAGTCTCTGTGGATACGATACCCTGCTTGCTATTTCTGTGCTACGATTACACCGTGTTAGTTGCGGTATTTTTGTTGCTAATAAATAGTGATCAAGAAGCCAAGTCTTTGGCTTACAAGGTAAGCCAATTCATTTGGCTTATAAGTAGAGGTGTTGGTCTTACAAGGTAAAATGAGAGCTTTTGCTTGCAAACACTAAGAGAGCACTATAGTTTCAATCGGAGATTTCCTAGCTGTCGAAGATTGAATCGTGCACTTGGAATAGTTCCTGCATCGAATCGACATACACGTGGATACCTTAGTAGTGGATTCACGGCAAGAATCGAGACGCACGTTTACCACACAACGAGTAAGTTATTCCTTTCGTTGTGTGCCTATCTCTACACATGATGCATTTGTAAATCTAGATCTAATCCTTGAATGTATATTCCGCTGCGTATCATTAGATGATGTCAAGGATAACCAACACTTTAAACCTTAGCATATAAGGTGTACGTGCATGAAATGGAAAACCTAAGCAATGAAATTATCTTTTCTCTCTCTTCCACCTTCTCCCTAATTCTATCTCCTTCTCTGCTTTCTCGATCTTTATCCAAAATTCCTTCAAGTCACATTATAATTTCAGAAAATTACAAGTAATAGCCTAGATCTATTACACCGAACCACGTAAAAATTATTTTCTTTTGTGCCAGTCTCTTCGATCTATTGTGAGCGCTGATCACTTGCTCAACAAGTGGCGCTGTCTGTGGGAAGACGAAGATCGGCACAGTAGATTCAAGGATGTCCACGACAAAGATTGCGGCTGATTGAATCGCGGCGAAGAAGATCAATCAAAGAGACCGATTGGGGAAATATGATCGGAGAGGCAGCAATTTCTGATCGAAAAGATTTCTCTAACGTAGAGAAAAGGAAATTGCCACGGTGAATGGTGAGAATCGCAGGGAAGGCGGAAGAAGGTCGATCTGACAGATCGATTACGGGAATCTCACGAGGAGCGAATGCAGATCGCTCTTCTCGGTTTTGCTCGATGTTGAGGTCGTCAGAGTGGGGTGGTGGCTCTGAGGTGATTGCCGGTGCTCTAGGAATGCTAGGTGCCTTCCTGTTTCACCGCCACTCCACGGAGGCTAGACGTCGGCGTATAGGTACGAGTGCTTTAAGGGGTTCGCCGGTTATGGATTTCTAGACGGAGTTGGCTGCCAGAAAGGTACAAGTCTGACGTGGCTATCAATTAGAGTCTGACTTGCGCCGTAGGTGAGGATCGACCGAATAGCTTTTGGCTAGTGCGACTGATCGGATGGTTAGCAGCAACAATATTCAAGTAAGAGCTTTTAACCGCAAGAACCTTATGGGAATCAAGATGTGGATTCGGTAAGGAATCTGGAAAAGGGAGAGAGTACGAATGAGAGTAGTACGTGCTGGTTACGAGCAAGAGAGGGATTGAGATCTCGGGTCTTTTTTTCGAAACTCGATCAATTCTTTTGTGGAAGTAAAAGAGCAGCGGAGATGGCGTTGGATGGCCAAGCAGTTGTTGTTTTGGTCCGAGTGTCCTGACGGTGCGGTGAAGGGTGTTCTCAGCCCGTCGGCGCGGTGAAGTGATTCCACGGCCGTTTGTCGTTGTAGTCCCTTGTTACTCATCTCTGAAGTTTTGGAGAAGCTTGTTCTGTCATCGGATGAGCAATGGGCAGAGCTAAGGCTGGTTTTTTCTTGGATCATTGAGAGTGTCCTGTTACACAGATTAAAGACAATTGATCACGAGTGTTTCTCGGTGAAAGAGATAGTTCTTGAAGAGTTGATGGAGTTGATTAACTGGAGAATCAAGAGGTCAAGAATGCAGTGGAAGATGCACGGAAAGGAGATGGAAAGAAGCATAAGTCTGGTGGAGAGACTTGGAGCTACGGTTCTCTTGTGTTGTTGTATATTCTTGGTGAGTTTCTCTATAAATCAAATCAACTTGTAGTTCCAAGAATGCAGAGCAGCCTAGTATAGCACCCCAAAAGATTTTAAATCGCATCCTTGAGAATGTAGTATTTGTTGGATCAGCTAGAGGAGACAAAGGAATAGTATTCAAACAAATTCATCTATAAAATGACCCTTTGTTGTGGAAAAGATGGGCTTTCATCAATTGAATTTTGACGTAGCGTTTGATGATATACGGAAAGAAGCAACGTTTGGATGCGTCAATAGTGAATACATCATGAGCAGCCTTCCAAGTCCATGTAGCTTCAATAGAGTTAAAAGGCGTTGTATTCATTTAAGGCCATATTTTCTGTGTACAGTACAAAATGAAAAAGGCATCCACGCTTCAAAACTCATTAATGATGCAGCGGAAGCTTGAACGAGAAGGCCAGGATTATTTGGAGGATCTTCTGTAAGAGTCGATTAATGAGCAGTTTCATGTGTTGGTGCATGTTTAACGTGACAGTATACTTGTTATTGTTGATTATATTGTATATCCAGTGTTCAAAATAGAGAGCAAGTTCTATTCTTATTTTAAACGCATTTTGACGAATAAAATCACGAACTATTTCGAATTTACAATTTTAACGTAATTTTTGAAGTGTGACAAACTAAATTAATCACCACCTTTTTCATTTTTACAATTTCATCCCCTCAATTTTTTTTTATTTTTTTTTGTCTTTTTGTCGTCAAATTATTGAATTGGAGTTTACATCGATTAATTCGTCACGTAATATTCATATTACGGCATTATTTTCTATAAAATTGCTGAATATTAAAAACTATGGTGCAAATACAGGAATCCCTTTATAATTTGGAAAAAATTTAGTTGAAACTGTATGAAACGGCGTCGTTTAAGCCTAAAAAAACGACGATGTACTAATTCATATAAGCACCAATTCAACACTCTGGCAACCGAAAAAAAAATGAGGAGACAGAATTGCAAAAATTAAAAAAATGATGATCTAATTCGCATACTTCAAAAGTCACATTAAAATGACCACTATGTTAAATAGTAACAATTCTTCAAAACAATGACATACAATTGCAAACAAAACATTAAAAGACATACAATTGCAAACCAAACATTAAAATTGGACTGAACTATGCTATTTTTGTTTTTTTTTTGGTTGCTTGTTTTGCGTCATTTCTACGCGATTTAGTGTGTATATATCTTTACATAACTATAAAAGTATTTCAAATTCCAATATTTTGTGTTCAGTCTGTTACTTGATGATCAATGGAAGTGCTCATTCGTCAATCACAAAATATTACCACTACACAAATTCAGTTGTAAAAAAACATATAGATAAGTATTTAGATGTCAGCTTTCGAAAGTCATGTCAAAATTACAAAAATGGTATAGAATTCATGATTTAATACACAGTTTTCTCGATGAATAAATAGAGAAAACGCAAATATACAAGAAATGCACCGAAAACGCCCATCAACAATAGTGAAAAATAAGATAATTAAATTTCGAATTGCAAAAGAGTTGCATCTTATAGTATTTAGAATCTTGGAACTACACTATGTTGCTAGTGGAAAAAATAAATAATACATAAAATACAAATAGCTAAACAATACATATATACAATATGCATAGCCCGAACATCAAGACGGGAAATGTGATTCTAATTAAGAGCTATGAATTTTGAGAATCCCACTGCACTTTGCCCTTCAATGCGAAATTAAGAATTAATCCTTTAGCAAGAACACTAATTTCTAAAAATATTTTCTCCGGTTTCTTGAAAGCAGCTAGACGAGAATTTTCACTACAAATTACATGATTCGATTGCACAGAAAATAAAAAATTATCGTGCAATCGACCAACAACAACTACAACAACAACAGACTTGCCTTGAAATCATTATGTACAGAGCAAGACCCCATCGCCTCCGGCCACGGCACCGGGGATTTTATACGACTATCACATATATAGCATATATTATCCCCGGTAAGTATCCCAAGATCGTTAGCAAAAGATCGATCCAAAATTCTATCTGAAAAGAAACAAAGAACACAAAGATAATTCAAGAAAATCAAGAATCCAATAAGAAAAACACGAATGATAACAAATCCCACTGTATAATCAAGCACATTTGTGGACAGACATGGCATGAGGAGAGGGGGCGTAAGCCCCCCAAAAAGTCAATTTTGTTTTATTTATTGTTCTTTTTTAGGATCTTCAAGTTTATTTGAATGTTGCTTAAAATTGTTGTACAAATGTCCCCATTATAAACCGAATCTCCAGAAATTAAAATATATTTTCAAGAGAATTTAGAAAACCATAAAAGATTATTTTTTTTGCTTTAGAGGATGCTATTCATTAATTTTTTTTTTCCTACAACAAGAGGAAAAGAGAAATTTTCATGTCATATCCACAAAATTGTGAATTAATTTTTCTTTCTGCAAAACCAAGATGAGAGAGAGAGAGATCATTACTCCGAGGCCGTATCTGAGGAAGACCCCAACAGGCGGCACAAGTATTGCCAGAATCACTTCGAGAAATGTCTCTGAACCCATCAAATTATCTTCTTTTTTTCCTTTCAGAAAATCAAATGAACAATTTCGTTTTTTCTTACGAGGAGAAGAGGTTGAGCCTCGTGAATTTGGATGGGAAGAAAGAAAAACAAGAAACAATAATAACTAGCGAGGAAAAGAAATAACAAATGAAGAGCATAAAAGAGAGGTGTCAACATGTTGAGAGCTAATGCGTTGAAATTGGAACACGTGGGAATCCAGGTGGCCATACTTGTCAATTCTAATTGTGATACATGCAAGTTGTGTTTGATTAATTACCACTTTTGGTGGGTCAGGTACAAATTTATTATTTTGTGCAATTCGCTGAGTGGAAAATGAACTTCACGAACTAAAAAAACGTGACAATAGTTGATAAAATTATTTTTAAAAATAGTTAGTTTATTAATGACAATATGTATAAATATATGAGAATCGTAAAAATCGGTGCTAATATTTAGTGAAGTTATTTTTGAAAATAAACTAAAAAGATGTTTTACGGACGGATGAAAATAAAAAATTAAAAAGATGTTTCGTGAAAGCAGGAAGCATAACTTTTAGCTATTTCCTCATTTCCAGAATATAAAATGTTTTAAGCTTTTGTACTAAAAGAAAAAAGAAAATTTAACACCAAATTTTAAGAACTCGTTACCTAAACTTAATCCATTTGTAAGTATCATTTTCTTTTATTAATAGTTTCATTTGTAATAAACTATCATGTACTTTTATAAAAAATATCATTTGATTTTATAAAAAAATATCATTTTGGAAATATCATTTACATACATTAAAAGTATTATTTTATGTTATTAAAAGTGTCATTTGTAATATATCATTTGTGAATTATTGTTTCATTCGAAAGTATCATTTACATGCATTAAAAGTATCATCTGCGTGCATTAAAAGTGTCATTTTTAAAAAACTATCATTTATTTTTATACAAAATATAATTTGATTTTATAAAAAATATCATTTACGACGTATCATTTGCATACATTAAAATGATCATTTTCTATTAAGCGTCATTTATAATGTATCATTATCATTTCATTTGAAAGTACCATTTGCACTCATTATAAGTGTCAATATTGGAAGTGTCAATATACATCAAGTTTGAATTTTGTCAATATATATATATCACTACAAAAAATAGGTAAATTACGGGCCAAAATTACCGAGGGCAGCGTAGCCCACGGTAATTACCGACTAACTACCGACGGGAGAAAAGACGGGTCGACTTTTAACACTTACCTTCCGAATACCGACGGCGAACGAGCCCACGGTAATCACCGAGGGCTAGGGTCGCCAGTAACATTGAGAATCCTATAGTGATGGCAACGGCCACCGGTAATTAGCGACGGCGAGCAACGCCGCTGGTAATTATTTCGGGTCGCCCACTAGCGACGGCGGGTTCCCTCGGTAATCCCTAATACTAATTAGGGCAGAGGCCACCGCCGTCGATGATTACCGGCGCCGCTGGTGACGTCCGACGATAGGGCCACCGCCGTCCTGTCAACATTACCGGCGGTGATGTTGTCGGTAATCACCGGCCGGTAAAGTTCTGGCAAAGACCGCCGCTCGCCGAAGACATATTCCGGCGGCGCGCCGTCGGAAAGTACCAGCGACTGTCTTTTGCCCTCGGTGATGATGTCACCGAGCGATATACCGGCGGCAAGCCGCTGCCGGTATCGCCGTCGGTGCCTCATTTTCCGGCGGCATATGGACTATTACTGAGGGCATTTGCCCTCGGTAATTCCCGTGTTTTTTGTAGTGTGTTAATTCCCACGGAGACTTTAGATTCCATCCCGATAGCTTTCACGGGGGCATGATCGATCCATCATCCCTGAGTAGACAGCACAAGCAGACAACAAGCAACTAAACGATGCTCCATCAACTCTAGATTAAGCTCGACTTTGTTCTTCTTTGAGAAGGGTCATGAACAAACACAACAGCTAAATAAATCGAGTTCCCATCAAAAAATAAGAAAAAATTACTTACGATCAAGAAGCTTGAATTTCAAGATATCAAAAAAAGCACATACCCGAATCGAAAAAGAAACACGAGCTAAGAGCAAAGTGAAAATCAGCAGAAAATTTTAGTGTTGACCGCATTCGCATACAATGAGGAAATTCGCCCAAAAATGGTGAATTAATTACTCCCTCCGTCCGCCAAAAGTAGACCACTTTTACTATATTGGGCGTCCGCAAATAGTAGACCACTTTCCTTTTATGGAAATGGTCCCACTACTCACTTTAATCTTTTATCCTTACAAACACTCTTTATTTACAAAAAAATCCACCCCAAATTCAATCTCAACCACACATCTAATAAAGTGGTGGGACCCTTTCTCCACTACATCAAAATCATCACCAATTTTATTAAATACTGTGCCCAACCAAAGTGGTCTACTTTTGGCGGACGGAGGGAGTATAAGATATCCACACAACCACGAAACAGTCATAGACATAGCAAAGATAAACATAACTGCTGATAAAAATTGAATTACAAGAAAAAACGATAAATTAAAAAATGAAAGTGAACTTTACCTCTGTGAATAAATGTCGACTGCATATTCCCATGGCTCAACCTCCGCGACTCGTGCCCGGTTTGCCGCCACGAGCTGCCTGTTGATGAGCCGGACAGAATTTCCAATCAGTCGGGGGTGGGTGGTGGTTTATATAAGACGGGTCAATGGACCCAGATTCGGATCAAATAGATCCGAGAGCATGGTAGGGTAGAGCTCATAGGAGAATTTGCATGTCCTAGCTTTTTCGTGACAATTAAGAAAATGCAATTATTTTGTAAGATCTAATTTATTTTTTATATTTTAATTTATGCAAGTATATACCATTTTCTGTATTTATATTATTAATTGTTTCATACTGCTAGATAGTTCATTATATTATTAAATTGAGGTTTATTATAAAAGAAAAAGAAAAAAACCCTTGAAAGCACAAAGACGCAGACTAAGGGCACAAAGCTCTAAAAGAGAATGAAAAACTAAGGAGCAAAACAAAACAAAAGGAACCGAAACAACTTAATACATGAAATCAGGAAAATCATCCATTTCATCCGACCAACGTCCCTGAACGACTTTATTCATATTGGGCCTATTGGTAAGGTCGACCACAAACTCCCTTGGCTTGTATCCCATTTCCTCCGCATTTCTAAGTCTACTTTTAATGCAGCCTTCCGGAATTGCATGTACAGACTCTCTTCCCTTTCCTGATCCCTTTGGACGGCCACGTCCGCGCTTCTACTCTGAGAGTAACTGCATTCCTTGATTAACCTGCTCCTCTAACCGATTTACACGATTCGCAATATCCTCGGGAGTAGGATTGGACTGCTTATCACCATTAACCTCCTTAATTGGAGAATTAACATGCTGGCCCTTGAGACCTTCTGCCCCAACTACCAATTGCTGCTCTGTTACAGATTCTCCAATCTCGCCCGAAACTGAGGACATGTTAGCGTCACCCACATCCACATCACCCATAACATCTGCAATAATCGTCCCCTCCTCTTCAGAGCTACACTCTTGGAGAGGCTTGTCATAAACCGAATTCTGGACCGGTTTTGTGAAAGCCTCCAATAAATCTGGTCGTGTCATCGTAGCCGCATCCGTCCCATGACTTGAATCCTCAATAGCAAGAACGTCAAATCTATTGCCTTTAGCAGGAGAAATTTCCCTTAAAGCCGGAGAACCCACAACCGAAGTTTTCACCACTGATCCCCTCGGAGTGAACTGTTGCTGCTCCGTCAATGGAGCAGCCTGCTGCTGCTCAGTCTCTGGCTGAGATTGTTAGCCGTCTGCAGCCTCCTCAATCGCATCAACCGCCTGCCATTGTCGTCCATTTACAACAGGAAGCTGTTGCTTAACTCCACCCGTGTCTAAAGCGGGCTTCCTTCCAACCAAAGCTGAGTTATCTCCTTCAAATTGCCCATTCTGTTGAAGCTTACGACACATAGTTGGCGCATGTCCCGTGATTCGGCAACGAGAACAATAGAGAGGTAAGTTTTCAAAAACAAATTTCACGTGAAAAGAAACTGTCTCTCCGTCAATGAGAAGGGTTTTCGGAAGAGGTTGCGACATGTCGATTTCAATCAATATCCTCACGTATTGTCCGAAGTCCCGAGCAGCCGAAGCACCATCAATCGCTAACGGATGCCCTAAAAATCTGCTGATACCAGAAATTATTTCCGGATTCCAGAAGTCAATCGGGAGATAATGGATGCGAACCCAAACGTTAACTAATGGAGAATTTACTTTGAACGGATCAAAGCATTTCGCCCATTCGCGAATACGTAGTTGACCTTTAGCCAATTCCCATAGGAGTTGTCCTTTGGCTAAAGCTTTGTCCTCCGCATTAGAAAAGCGCAAAGTAAAGTACCCCTTCCCAAGCGGTATTAATTGCCATTCGTTAGAGATGTTCCACATATGTTGTACTTCAGTTTTCAACTCCAACGTAGACCTAGGCTTATCTCCTTTGTGCAACAGAAGACGACCGATAAGAGCGAATTTGAATTTCTCAACCTCTTTCATATACATCTCCTGAGGGATTTTCAAGGAAAACTGATTACCTTCCTTCGTGGGGCGTAGGGCATTAAATTTGTGAGCCGGAAGATGTGGTCGTTTGACCGTTCTGTTGAGGGCAGCATCTGCATAGGACTTCTCTGCTGCGGAGAAAGAGTTCCCTGCTGGGATCACAGTAGTTCCCCTAAGACCTTGTGGCGGTTGCTCAAGGTTCACCGCCGTGCTACTGTGGTTTGCTGGAAGATTCGCTGCAGGGGGACGTGGGGCGGAGAGCGGGCGGCCCCCTATGGCCAGAATTCGGACTGCTGCTGTCCTCCAAGATCGGACGTCCAGCAGCATCACTTGAAGGCGAGTTAGGGTTACGAGATGGAGTAGTAGAACGTGGTGAAGGATGGAAGTTTGCGGAGATAGAGGGAAGATTCAGTCCCCCCTTTCCCCGAGGATCGGACGGCGAGAGAGCGGCCATCGTCCGGCGGCAAGAATCAGAAGATGGCGGCTAGGGTTGAGTCGCTAGGTTTTTCGTCTGTCATCGTCATCGCACCCGAATTTCTAGATAGTTAATTATAAATATTTAGTAGTTTAGAATTAATTATATACTAATTAAATTGGCCAAATGTGATTGTGGTTGAGTTTGATTAATGGAAAATTAACACATTTGGGTCAAAGAAAAAATAGCCTTAATTCTATATCCCTGCATCAGAATTTGTTTGATTTTAAATTTAATTTTTCTAGAAGATAAGTGGTCATAACTGATTTGTTTGCATTGATTTAGAATCATATTATGCATCGAGGATAAAAATATCAAGCTTGAAGTTAGGGTGGAATCGAATAAAAAACTGAAATTCTTTAATAATACTTTTGTTTAATAAATTAATTCGAAACAATTGCACTTCTTTTAAATTTTTATTATTTATACTTTTAGATTTTTTGTTATTTATATTTATTTTAACTGTTGACCAATGGAGTCATTAACTTTTACCGCCTCAAGGAATCACTACCCAAAAAAAAAAACAATTTTTTAGTGGCGATAATATGAGTGACAATTGTATTTATGTCATTACCAATAACTTTTCAGTGACAAAAAAAGTTATTGTCATAAAATAATGTACAAATGACAATTTTTATTATTGTCACAACAAAATTCCCCTAATAGGACTCTCATAAATGTCCTATTATGTTATATATATAATAGGACTTTCACCTGTGTAGGACCTTTTTAAAGAGAGTCGTATTTGTGCTAGTCACAATATGCATAATAGGACATTCACCATAATAGGATGCTCACGAAAGTCCTATTAGAGGATGCTTGAAAATTGTGATACTTAGGAGTGTCCTAATAACTTAGTGTCATCTACTGCCTATATATTCTGTATTGTTTTACAAATTCTAATTTAAATTAGATTAATGTTACATTCTACAATTACAAATGCTATCTAATCATGACGAAGATTAATTGTAATTGTATAAATATTGCTAAATTCGTGTATATTTTTCATCCGACTTAGTTGTCGTCCCCGGTTAACTTCTAATATATAACTCCCAAAAGCACAAATTAAGGATCGATAAACTATCACTCAACTCTAAACCTCCCGGTTTATTGAGTCGATATGTTTCAAGCTCCTAATCTATTATGATTAAATAAATTGTTTAATGAACGAATCCATTTTTAATTATGGTATAGTTTTATATTATTGTAAATTTGTTTAATTATTATATTTTTTTTAACTATTATAATCTTAAATTTTAAATATAATATAAATTTTGATTGCAAATTCAAAAATCTAATTTAATTTTTAGTGAAATTTATGTTGTTAAATTTAATGTTCACTTTAATTTAGAAATACATTTAAAATAAAGTTAAAATGAAAAATAAATTAGAGAGCCCCACTATGGGGAAAGTGACTTTTAAGTGGTGGGGACCATCTAAGAACCCACTTTAAGGGGATTACTGTTGTGGATAGGGATGTCAATCAGACAAATCCATTTGGTTTCGGGCTAGCCCTATCGGATTACGGGTTATTAAGGTGCAGGCTAATTGGGTTGAAAAAAATTTCGTGTTAGAAACTTTCAACCCTAACCCTAAATGTTTGAGTTTCGGGCTAGCCCATCACGTTAATCGAGCTCAAATTTTGTTTTTTTAAAAAAATTAACTAATATATTTCTCTTGACAATATTATATTTGTAATAAATAAATACACACATAAATAAGTCAAATTTCAACATCGACTTACATAATAAAGATATAAAGATGCAGCATTTTAGGCAGCGTCATGTATGCGATACTAGTTGATTTGATTTATTTTGTGGTTGGGAGTCTACCTAACCTCACACCCTTGCGTGTTTTGTTATATATATGTGTATATATATATAGGGGAGGGATCCATAGAGAATTCCACATTAGTAGAGAATAGAGAATTACTCTCTAGCGTTAGATCTAGTAAATCTGACGGCTACAAGATTCTCGAATAATTAAAAAAAGAACAACAAAAATGCGTGAAAAAATAAATGCTCTCAAATTTTACGGTCTAGAGGGTGTAATTAGGAATTTTACACAATTCCATATCTTCCACTATCCGAGTTTCACGCTTCCACCTCCATTCCCAGATCTTCAATTTAATTAGAAAGCCACGACCAGTCGCTTCCTCCATCTCACATCTTCGATTTCATAGCAACAATTTCATTTTTGGTTCCACCATCTCTTCCTCTCTCGCCGCACCGCCACGACCAGTCGTTTCCCAACGTCACCTCGCCGGCGACCACCACCACCCCCTCATCTCTACACTCACGCCATCTGAAGCAGCCGCCTCTCCTACCTTCGTCCTTCCTTGGGCCAGACGGTGGCTGACCATAAAGCACCGCCGCCGCCCTTTCGCCTCAGCGCCGCCCGTCGCACAATTATTCGTCCGGGCCGCCGCTGGTACTCCCTCAGCCGAGGATTGAGAGCTGACGCTGCCTGCCATGGCAAGCCGCTTCGTCGCCGGTTGATTTTGTGCAAACTGACTTCAGTTTAGTATGAGGCCTTCCAACTTTTCGGATCTTCTTAGTTAGACGGTTGCAACTTGCATTAGAATTGTTATATCTTCTCTAGTTTCACCACCGCAGATTTATGCATTTCCTTGTAGTTCACCGCAAATTGTTATGCAAATTTATTGGTTTTGTAGTTCATGTAGTTTGAGTCCATATGCTTTCCTTGTATTTTGTTCATTTAAACTTTCGAACATCCAAATAAAATATTAGAATGAATAATATAACTGATATTTGATTGAGAATCATAAAAATATTTAACATCAAAAATTTTCGAATAAGCTTAATAAACTTTCGAACATCCAAATAAAATATTAGAATGAATAATATAATTGATATTTGATTGAGAATCATAAAAATATTTAACATCAAATTTTTTTGAATAAGCTTAATAAACTTTCAAACATCCAAATAAAATATTAGAATGAATAATATAATTGATATTTGATTGAGAATCATAAAAATATTTAACATCAAAATTTTTCGAATAAGCTTAATAAACTTACGAACATTCAAATAAAATATTAGAATTTTTTTACTGCTATAAACTAAAATAATTAACACGAAACATTTTGAATAAAGGTACAAAAAATAAGTTATGTTAATTCTGTTAAATTTATTACGTAAGAAAAAATCAAACAACACTTCAATTCGACAAATAAAACTAATATGATTAAATTCCATAAATATATCATAAAATGAAAAAAAATAAATTACACAACATTAACCAACTATTTAATTAACTAAATGATAAAAAACGCATAATTGTCACTCAATTTGAAAGTTATTTTTTAATATATAGATTTACAAATTAATTCAGTGAAATCTTTACAGATTCATTTAATATTTTTTAAATATTGATATGAAACATATCTTTCAAATATATAATCTTCAAAATTAAAAAAGAAAAAAAGAAAAAAACCACCGAAATAGAGATATGAATTTAATCTACCAAAATTAACAAGATTTGGTCAAGTATTAATAAGGTAAGGACGGTTACAATTAAAAAGAAATTACCAACTTAACCTTTACTATTATTTCTAAATTAATTAACGCAAATTACCTAAACCATCCGATCTACTATATCTAAGGGTGGTTATTAATTCTCTATTCTCAAATTACTTAGCTTTCTCTATGGATCTATGCAGAAAAATATGTGTGTTAATATTTCTAAATAACCAGTTTACTTAAGGAAAGGCTAATTACAACCACAGAAATACAAATATTTTAATTCAGACCATTTTTTATATAAATAGACCCTTTTATCCTTGTAAAAATTATCATTAAAAAAACAATAAAAAATGAATTACTCCCCCCGTCTCAATAAAAGTGGCCACTTTTATTTGGGCACGGAGATTAAGAAACTTAGTGTTATGAGTTAATTGAGTGTGGTCCACCAAGTTTAATGAGATAATTACTTTCACCATCTGACTTCTTCTCCTTCTCACTGCACCTGGACGGCGGCGCCGGCGACGGCGGTCGCCCCTCACCGTCCTATCATCGCGAACCAGACACCCACATCTGACTTCACCTACGTCGAGCTCTCTCTCTCCTGTCGAACCAGCCCCCAAATCGCGCCACCATATCTGGTTTACCGGCGATGGCAGAGCCCCCAAATCAAAAACCAAAAAAAGGAAAGAGACAAATCGATTTCCAGCTGCTCGCCCCAAATCGGAGCCCTAGGCCCCCAAATCGATTTCCAGCTGCTCGCCCCAAATCGGAGCCCTAGGCCCCCAAATCGATACTCCGCAGCTCTCCCAAATCGGAGCCCTAGGCCTCCAAATCGCGGCCCCAGACTTCCATCCCAACCTGGTTTTCTTTTTCCGGTGAAGAGAGAGAGACGAGATATATGGGAAGGTAGGCCGGCGACGAGAGAGGGAGAGAGCAGATGCGACCGTGAATCGACGCCGCCGTGTGAAGAGAGAGCAGAGATGAGTGAGAGGGAGGTCGGGGACGGGGCGGCGGCCGGCGCTGCTGTCATTCGCCGGAGAATAAATGAGACAGAGATGAAGAAAGCGGGAGGAGGGGGGAGGGACCGAGTGTGCGTGTGTTTGTGTGTGTATTTGAGTTGTGTTTAGGTTTAGTTAGAAGCTTTAATTAACTTAATTAATATGACTTAATTAAAGTAAATATTTCCATTTTAGGAAAGTGGCCACTTTTAGTGGGACAAACCAAAATGAAAAGATGGCCACTTTTATTGGGACGGAGGGAGTAAAATTTAACCCACCCTCCTAGCCCATAGGCCTCCCGTCCCCTTCCCTTCCCTTTTGACCTTTTCCTGTTCTCGCTCATTACCATCCCACCCCCCAAACCACCACCCCCTTTCTTCGGCTTCCCCCACCAACCTTCCCCTTTTCTTTTCTCATCAATTCAGCCCCCCCCCCCCCCCCCCCCCCCCCACACACACACACACATTTTTCCCTTTTCATTTTCTGACCAATTAACCAGGCACCATCGGCCCTTCCCACCACCACCTCCCCTTGATTCTCTTCTTCTTGTTTGCTAATACTTTCGGGCCGTCGCCGTCCTCCTCTTTTGTTTCGTCTCTGCAACGACAATCACACCTCGTCGTCCCCACTTCCTTTTCCTTCTCCTCTACAATCTCTTTCGATTCTTTCTCTATGATATTGTTTTTATTTTTTATATAAAAATTGATAATAGAAGGTAGGGCAAGCGACGACAGTACAAGTCTGCACCTTGACGGAAAAGAGAGACGATGGGAATGGGTTGGGGTTTCTTTTCAGATTTTAAGTATTGCTATTTAAATTTATTATTCAAATTTTTGATAAAGTTTAAAATTTAAGGATATTTTGGTAAAATTGTTTAGAATTAATATATTTTTATTTTTATGATTATTATTAACCTTTGCTTAAGCAAAATGGTTATTTTAATATTTGCCTCAAAATATATTTATCTTCTTAATTTTCAATAAAAAAAATTAATTGGGTTGGAGAGACATGTTCTTTTATATAAATAATTAACACAAGTATATGATATATACTTTTGAGAAATGTAAATTCATGATCGAACCTCACTTTTGATATTATTTATTTTTAATTCTGAAGCTGTTCAAACATTAATCAATATGTACAAAGAAATCCTTCTATGTTTCTTATTCTTTATTGAGACATATAACCAATTATTATAACCACTTAGTATTTAAACAAATTTAGGTATTTAACAAGTATTACTATATATGAATTTGAGACCAGAACATGAAGCTAAAATCACTTTTTAAACGAGTTTGTAAAGTATATGGGTATATAAATTAACTTTTTAAACATTTAAATTAAAATAAAATCAAACAAATATTATTCTCTTTTAACTTATTTTATTATTGAAAATTTATTTATCTTTTAATACTTCTTTCAATGAATTAATTTTATCGCATTGAAATAAAATATTAATTTATATTTATAATTTATATATAAAGTGTTTTTTCGTCAAAATTCGACCGATTACTCACTAGTTTATGGAATATTATAAAAATCCGTGATCATAAACCTTATAAAACGTGTCAAGAATGTATTGGCCTCCGCTGGTTAGATTATCTAGCTAGATGAATTATTCCAACTCCAAATAGAAATATAAAGTAGTAACTTTTTTTTTCTTCCTAGGGTGTGTTCTTTTCGATTGATAAATTTTAAATGAGGGATAATAAAAATTTAAACTTCCTTCGTCCCACGAATCTTGATGCATATTCTTTTTTGGGCCGTCCCACGAATCTTGATGCATTTCTAAATATAGTAATAATTAGCTAAAAAAATAAGGGTTCTTAATTATACTTAATCATCACTTTTCTACTTTATTACCTACACACTTCTACTTTATCATTTTTCTACTTTTATTATCTACACACTTTAAACACTAATCTACAATTCCTTAATTTTCGTGCTAAAAACAAATGCATCAAGATTCATAGGACGGGGGGGAGTACTTTTAAATACCTCATTTATTTTCCCTCATTTTCTACAAAAGAAAATTTCACCATATTTTGTTCATTCTTTTCACTTCAAGGAGGTATAATATCCCTCCATTTTTTGTGTGATAATATTATCTCTCCTTAAAGTGAAAAGAAAGAATGAAAAATAGTGAATTTCTCTTTTGTAAAAAATGAGGAGAAAAAAAAAGAGAAATTTATAAGCATACATTTTTGTTATGCTTTATTTTCTCATAATAAATTTATTAATTAAAGAAAACGCACCTATGTATAGAGTAATAGGTCCAAATTTTCAACATTATACCAATACATGTGCGTAAATAATCCACCATTAATACCTAATCATAAATAAGTAATATTATTCAAATGGAATCCTCGTTCCCATTGTGTCTAGTCACGTCCCACTATGAAATATTTCACTATTAGTCATAAAAATAGAAAAAAAAAACTTATAATATTAATAAACCCGAAGTAAAAATACTGAAATTAAATTTATATATATACCTTAACTTTGAATATATTAATAGTAATAATTAATTATTAATTAAAAATTTAGATAATAAATTAGATTAGTAAATCATACTTAAAAGCATCTGCAATGGGCTTACTTGATAGTCTACTTGATAGTGGGAGACCACATTGAGTAAGTAGTGCTACATTGGGGTTACTTGATAGCCTACTTGATTTTTTTAGTTTTGATTTTTATGCTTTTCATTTAAATTTAATTGCTCAAATTTAATAACTTCAAATTCAAATTGCATTAATTATAAAATCCTAAATATTAAATAAAATTTTAATAAAATAAAAACATTTTCTAAAAATTAACTACTCTGGCCCTAGAGGTCCGAAACGTGCCCAAAGGTGCTCCACCAAATCATTTCGGAGCTGAGCATGTAGATGTCTATCTCGAAGAATTGAATCTCTTCGCACGTAGTCCTCGAAGGACACCGGTGTTTGTCGAACACTCTCCGTCGAAGTGCTACTAGACGCCTCGTTGTCATCTCTCCAATTGAGAGCCGCTTCACATTCGTGCTCCACAATCATGTTGTGGAGAATGATGCAACACAACATGATGTCATTGAGGTGCTGTACGTACCAGTTGCGCGCCGGACTACGAATGATTCCCCACTGGGCCTGAAGGACTCCGAAGGCGCGTTCGACATCCTTCCATGCCGATTCTTGCATCTTCTTGAACCTCGCCTCCTCCGGACTGGCCGCCATTGGTGGACTCTTGACAAAGCAACGCCACTCCGGATATATGTCGTCACACAAGTAGTAGCCCATCTGGTATTCGCGCTGGTTGGCATGGAAGACCACCGGCGGCGCCGTTCCTCCTGACACGTCGGAGAAGAGAGACGGTTGATTCAGCACATTGATGTCGTTGTTTGAACCAGCGACGCCGAAGAAGGTGTGCCAAATCCACAAATCGTGGGATGCAACGGCCTCCAATATCAAGGTGGGCTCTCCCTAATCACCGCGTGTGTAGGCACCGTGCCACGCCTTTGGGCAGTTCTTCCACGCCCAATGCATACAGTCTAAGCTCCCGAGCATCCTGAAAAATCGTGTCGCGCCTCGTGCATATGAAGGAGGCGTTGGACGTCCGTGGGCGTTGGCCGGCGCAGGTAATAAGCTCTGAAAGCCCGGATGACTGCCCTGCAGAACTTCTTGAGGCATACACGCCTAGTGGAGTCGGTGACTTTGAGATACTCGTCAAATACATCTGCACTAACCCCGGAGGCTAATTGCCCGCGCGCGGGCGCGCGACCCGGTCGCGCGAGACGCCGTTTTTCCGCCCAAAATTCGGTTTTTTAGTGATTTTGGGTATTTTTGAGAGCTACAAGACCTAGGGCATATAAATACTCCCCAAGAACTTATTCTCTGCACCTTTTATCATCTTTGATCATATTCTGACTTTTCCTGAGAGTTGTGAGACACGGAGCAAGAGCAAGAGCAAGACTGAAGAATCTCGACTTCTCTACGGTTTTTCATTGTTTAATGTTCATTAGTTTTATTGAGATTGTGATTGTTAGTCATATGTCTATGTGTGGCTAAATCCCTTTTTCCCAGGGTTTAGGGAGTAAACATGATTCAAATTTCTGACTGTTGATTTAATTTATTGAGATTTATTTTTCTTTCTTTGTTCTTGTTATAACTGCTTGCTTTATTGCTTGATCACCAATTTAGCATTATCATAGGTTTTAATTTGAGATCGGGAGATGATAATTAATACCTGAACTAAGAACATAGAACATATTTATTTTAATTCTAAAGAGAATTAATAATTGTGAAGGCTTTAATCCTAGGAACTTTTGGGAGTTACATGTTAGAAGTGTGATCCAGGGATGGTAACCTTGCATGTAATCAACGATTTGTATGCCACGGGAGTGGGTATGAATTAACTTTGAGATTGCCTTAGGAATTATCTCATTAATTGAATCAATCATGTTAGTTAGGAGAATCTGTTGAAACCTTTGCCTTGGGAAATTCTCTTTCTTCTGTTACTTCGCATTTTCACAGCTTGATTTCTTTTCAGTGTTTCTTTATTTTAATTTTGAAATTGTTTTCCAAAAATCAAACCTTTACAATTCGGTTTTCCAGATAGAGTAAAGTAATTAAGAATAGGCATTGATAACAATTAGTTCATGTGGATTCGACCTTGTCACTGCTATACACAATTGCACCCGTACACTTGCGGCGTGTAAATAAAATAGCGAACAAGTTTTTGAAAGATACTCCTCAATGTAGCTCAATGTAGCTTGATAAACATGCATTTTTACCTCTTGGTGTGTCATTTTTTATGCTTAGTTGTGAGGATTTTGTGTGTTTGATGGTCTATTTGAGCTTATATTCGTTTATGGTCAAAAACTTGTTACTTGCTTGTGTTTGAACGAATTTTCAGAAATAATGAAGCCGAATTTGGAAGAATTGGCTGAAATACAAGTTGTAGTTCGTCTCGAGAGGAGTTCGTGAGCGCAAACGGATCATAAATCGGAGTTCGGACGAGAGAGAACGAGCCAAAACAAAATCGCTGCGCAAAGCTGTCAGGAGTTCTGTTTCGTCACGCCGGCCAGCCATGCGGCCGCGCGACGTGGCCGCGCGAGTCGCCGTATTTCCGCCCAAAATTCATTTTTTTAGCGATTTTGGGTATTTTTGAGAGCTACAAGACCTAGGGCATATAAATACTCCCCAAGAACTTATTCTCTGCAATTTTTTATCACTTTGTATCATATTTTACTTTTCCTGAGAGCTGAGAGAGACGGAGGACGGAGCCAGAGCAAGAACTGAAGATTCTCGATTCTACTACGGTTTCATTGTTGAATGTTTTACAGTTTTATTGACATATTGATTTTTAGTCATATGTCTATGTGTGGCTGAAATCCTTTTTTCCCAGGGTTTAGGGAGTAAACATGGTTTGAATTTCTGACTGTTTGATTCAATAAATTGGATTGTTATTCCTTTCTATGTTCTTGTTTTAATTGTTTGCTTTATTGATTGGCCACCAATTTTGCATAATCATAGGTTTTAATTTGAGATCGGGAGATGATAATTATTACCTGAACTAAGAACATAGAACACATATATTTAATTCTAAATGGAATTGATATTTGTGAGGGCGTTAATCCTATGAGCTTTTAGGAGTTGCATGTTAGAAGTGCGATCCGGGGACGGTAGCCTTGCATGTAATCAACGGTTTGTATGCCACGGGAGTGGGTATAGACTAGTTTTGAGATTGCCTTAGGAGATCATCTTATTAATTGAATTGAACATGTTAGTGAGGAGAATCTGTTGAAACCTTTGCCTTGGGAAATCTTCTCTTATCTGTTACTCCGCATTTTCGCAGCTTGATTTATTTTCTTTCCTGTTATTTATTTATTTAGTTTTCAAAACAAAACTCTCAATTTCGATTTTCCAGATAGAGGAATAATAATTTAGGATAGGAATTGGTAAATTCAGTCTCTGTGGAATACGACCTTGCTTGCTACTGTACACAATTGCACCCGTACACTTGCGGCGTGTTAATAAAATAGCGAACAAGTTTTTTGGCGCCGTTGTCGGGGACTGATTTTTATCAGTACTATCTGTTGATTATTTGATACTAGTCTGGATTTTTTTTTTGTTATTTTTATTTATTTTCTCTATTTTTCTTTTGGTTCTTATTTTTTGGTTCTAGAGTTTTTCCAGGTAGTGCATGAGCAGCGATGGAGATTTTTGATAGCGTGGGCACTACATGCTATCAATGGCCAGCCGAGAGGGTATATTTGGAGAATGTTGCTGCCACCACAAATTCTGATTCAGTTACTTTGTTAGCCACTCAAATCGCTGCATTGTCTTCCAAGATAAATGAGCCACTCAAATCTCTGCATTGTCTTCCAAGATAAATGCTTTGAGTATTGCTAAGATGGAGTCAGCTGTGAAAAATCCGATGATGATGGAAGAGGCAAATTTTGTCAGCAATTGGAATTTCAGGAATTTTCAGCAGGGTGGATTTCAAAGAGTACATCAGGGAAACAATCAGAGTTGGCAACAGGTCTATCATGGAGGGTGCCCGAATAACTCGTTTTTGGCTTCACCAGGCTTCTCTGTCACCAATGGAGTCATCAATGAGGAGAAGAAGCCTAATTTGGAAGAGCTATTGATAAAATTTATCTCCAAGTCGAATGAGAGGATGGAGAAGCTTGAGTCTACTACTGCTGCTTTAGGGACTCAGATGAAGGTGTTTGAGACTCAGATGGCTCAAATAGTCACTGCTATTAGCAATCTAGATCAGTCGCACCAATTCCCAAGCAATACCGTGGTGAATCCAAAAGAGCAGTGTATGACCAATGAGCTTGAATGTGATACATCATATGAAGAGCCTCAAGCGATAGAAGAAGAGCAAGAAGTTCGAAAAGTTGAGATGAGCTTGGAGGATGAAAATTTTAAAAGTGTTGAAGAGTGCAATGTCCTAAATGTAGTCGACACTTGCATCGACCAGGGGAAATCATTGAAGGCTTGTCTCTTTAGCTTTTATCTAACTCCATCTTTTGATTTTAATTTTGATTCATCTGATGAACACTTTTTGGAGTGTAGTAGTACTTTTGATTGTTCACAGGATGGCCATAGTTTTCAAGAAAATTTGAAGGTTGGAAAACCACCTTATCATTGGTTCGCAACAGATGATGTACTCAAATTTGATGAAAAGTGGCCACCACCTACACCTGCTAGATCGTCGAGCTAACGACGTTAAAAATAGCGCTTATTGGGAGGCAACCCAATGTTGGTTAGTTCGTTTCTTTTTGTTTTGTTTGTTTGTTTTTGTGCCCCACAATTTCTTTTCAAACTTATTCTCCTTGGCGGTGAATAAGTTTGGGGGGATGTGTCTTTGTGGGTGCATTGTTTCTTTTTAGTTGTTTTTGTTTGTTTTGTTGTTGAGTTCGTTAGTCTTGCTTTGGTGGTTTCTGTGTGATGATACCTTGGTGGAGATATGAGTTGTGTAGGGATTTGGATGGATAACTGGCTTATGATGATTTCTGTTTAAAACTTGTGAAAGTGGCATGCGTTTGTGTCGATATTGTTGTGATTGAGCATGATTGATGAATGATAAGCATGGTCTCTTGCTGTTGCAATCAATGAAATAAGCTGTGAGATTTGAGCCTTGACTGTCACTATTTTTACAGTCTTATTTCTGTTTCTTGAGTGATTGTTCGAGCATGCTTGTGTCTCACTAGAACTTATCTTGGTTTCTCCCTCGAGGTCACATAGTGTGCTTAATAACTTTGAGATGATAGAAGGCCGTCTTTGCTAGCCTATATATCCCATATTTGTCCTATTACTATATATGATTCTAGTTCGCCCCCTTTGAGCCTTTTATTTTCCATTTTATTTGGTTTAGCCGTGGGTGGGAGCTTGGAAATTATTGTTATGGGGTAGTTGGTTTGTGGAGATGTGTGTTTATGGATTATGTACTTTGATCTTGATTGAAAATAATCCTAGTACCCTACAAGTCGTTGAAAAAAAAAGAAAAAAAGAAAGAAAAGAAAATAAAAAGAAAAGTGAGAAAAGTGGAAAAAAATGGGTACATAGGATACATTAGAAAGACATAATATCATGAGAAATAATTGTTGTGTTGTGGTGGAGTATATTTTGAAAAATTTGGTTTTGTGGAAGGTGGAGGATAGAATTGAGTAAGAATGTTATAAGGTTGGTGATAATGTTACTTTGATTCGCATCTTTTAGTCACTTAGCCAAATATATCTTACCTTACCAAAGAGCCTACATTACAACCCTCAATAAAGACCTTTTTGATCTTGGTTATAGGATCACATATTTAGTGGTGGAGAGGTGAGACGATTGACAAGCTTATGGATGAGTACTTGTTTAGTTTGAACTGAGCGTATACACGTCCTTTTTGAATTGATACACTTGAGAGTTGAGAGTTCATATATTCTTTATCTTTTTGGTGAGGATTGCAATTCATTGAGATCATAATTTGAAGTTTGTCATGAGTGTGATATCTTGATAATAGGAGATACAAATGCATGTTGATAATTTTGTTGACAAATCTGAAGCCACAATGTTATCTACTTTTCTCTACGCTCTTGTTGATTCATTCTTGGTTCATCTTTGTTTTGTCCGAGGACGGACAATAGTTCAAGTTTGGGGGGTTGATAAACATGCATTTTTACCTCTTGGTGTGTCATTTTTTATGCTTAGTTGTGAGGATTTTGTGTGTTTGATGGTCTATTTGAGCTTATATTCGTTTATGGTCAAGAACTTGTTACTTGCTTGTGTTTGAACGAATTTTAAGAAATAATGAAGCATAATTTGGAAGCATTGGCTGAAATACAAGTTGTAGTTCGTCTCGAGAGGAGTTCGTGACCGCAAACGGATCATAAATCAGAGTTCGGACGAGAGAGAACGAGCCAAAACAAAATCTCTGCGCAAAGCTGTCAGGAGTTCTGTTTCGTCACGCCGGCCAGCCATGCGGCCGCGCGACGTGGCCGCGCGAGTCGCCGTATTTCCGCCCAAAATTCATTTTTTTAGCGATTTTGGGTATTTTTGAGAGCTACAAGACCTAGGGCATATAAATACTCCCCAAGAACTTATTCTCTGCAATTTTTTATCACTTTGTATCATATTTTACTTTTCCTGAGAGCTGAGAGAGACGGAGGACGGAGCCAGAGCAAGAACTGAAGATTCTCGATTCTACTACGGTTTCATTGTTGAATGTTTTATAGTTTTATTGACATATTGATTTTTAGTCATATGTCTATGTGTGGCTGAAATCCTTTTTTCCCAGGGTTTAGGGAGTAAACATGGTTTGAATTTCTGACTGTTTGATTCAATAAATTGGATTGTTATTCCTTTCTATGTTCTTGTTTTAATTGTTTGCTTTATTGATTGGCCACCAATTTTGCATAATCATAGGTTTTAATTTGAGATCGGGAGATGATAATTATTACCTGAACTAAGAACATAGAACACATATATTTAATTCTAAAGGGAATTGATATTTGTGAGGGCGTTAATCCTATGAGCTTTTAGGAGTTGCATGTTAGAAGTGTGATCCGGGGACGGTAGCCTTGCATGTAATCAACGGTTTGTATGCCACGGGAGTGGGTATAGACTAGTTTTGAGATTGCCTTAGGAGATCATCTTATTAATTGAATTGAACATGTTAGTGAGGAGAATCTGTTGAAACCTTTGCCTTGGGAAATCTTCTCTTATCTGTTACTCCGCATTTTCGCAGCTTGATTTATTTTCTTTCCTGTTATTTATTTATTTAGTTTTAAAAACAAAACTCTCAATTTCGATTTTCCAGATAGAGGAATAATAATTTAGGATAGGAATTGGTAAATTCAGTCTCTGTGGAATACGACCTTGCTTGCTACTGTACACAATTGCACCCGTACACTTGCGGCGTGTTAATAAAATAGCGAACAAGTTTTTTGAAAGATACTCCTCAATTCCCTTTTAAAAATGTAGTTGACACTTGCATCGACCAAGAGAAATCATTGAAGGCTTGTCTCTTTAGCTTTTATCTAACTCCATCTTTTGATTTTAATTTTGATTCATCTGATGAACACTTTTTGGGGTGTGGTAGTACTTTTGATTGTTCACAGGATGACCATAGTTTTCAAGAAATTTCGAAGGTTGGAAAACCACCTTATCATTGGTTCGCAACAGATGATGTACTCAAATTTGATGAAAAATGTCACACCCCAATTCTTGAAGGAATAAATATAATCGAGGTGCAACTAATTCATAGAAATAAACAAGGAACAACCTTGTTAAAACCCGAATAATAAGATAACGAGTCGGGCTAGGCCCCTTTGGATCACAAGTTTTGTTTCATGTTTCTGACAACCGACGTTCATTAACTCGAAACTAGAAATTTTAAATTGAAGCTCGACATGAAGTCATCTTAAGTTGAGAAAACAAAAGATGTATAAGAGTTATTACTACAGCGGAAGTCTACATAGAAATTGAACCCTAGCCTCAGCTCAGTCCCGTCAGCACCGGCCAGCCAACCTGAAAACATTTGAAAGTATTTTTGGGCTAAGTACTAATGTACTCAGTGGGCATGCATTTTCATAAACATTTTATTGGATAAACAGTTTGCATTTCATTAAATAAACAGTTTGCAATTCATTGAAACATTTAGAGCTTAATAACTCAATCATACTTTATACATTTGGAAAGTAAGCCCACCTGGATAGGCAAAGCCTGAAGATCATAATCACATAAACTCGTCTTGGGAAAGCAGCGCTAATCCCCTTGGTTCATAAAGCCTACAAGAAATTCTATTCTTAATAGGTCTCCTTGAATCTAATCTTAAGTCATGGTGTAGTGCTTAATATTCTATGATTCACTTAGCCGGGTTTTCAAAATTTAATGAATAAATAATTGAAAACATTTCTCTTGAGTTAAGAACACCAACAATATTCTTACTCGTCTTTCTTTAATAATTGGATTTAATGAAAACCAATTTAAATCATGATGCAAATGCATAGCTCATTCCATACTTTAATCATATATATGAAATTACTTAAAATATACAAATAATAATAATATATGTGACGCCCGGGGACGAAGTACGGAGTGATCGCCGGTGCAAAGAGGCACGGACAAAGAGCGGCTCCGGTTAAGACTTCCAAGCGGAGGAGCGCAGGGATGAACCGGAACACACCCGAACGAGAGGGATTCCGATAATATGCAGGTATGGGACTGCATATTTGAGGAGAGCTTAAAGGATTTGATTGGGCTACTCATATCAACAAGATGCATCTTCTTTTCTGGTGCCTATACGAAAGAAACTCCAAGGTTAAGCGTGCTTGGCTTGGAGCAATTTCGGGATGGGTGACCCCCTGGGAAGTTTCTCAGGGAGCGTGCGAGTGAGGACAAAACACGCTAGAAAAGACTCGTGTTGGTCTGTGGGGATAGCCGTCAACTCTGGAGCCGGGCTGTTACAGGTGGTATCATAGCCGAACCTCTTCCAGTACGGTGTGGTTCGGGGACGAACCAAGCGGAAGCTGGTGGGCCTATGACGCCCGGGGACGAAGTACGGAGTGATCGCCGGTGCAAAGAGGCACGGACAAAGAGCGGCTCCGGTTAAGACTTCCAAGCGGAGGGGCGCAGGGATGAACCGGAACACACCCGAACGAGAGGGATTTCGAGAATATGCAGGTATGGGACTGCATATTTGAGGAGAGCTTAAAGGATTTGATTGGGCTACTCATATCAACAAGATGCATCTTCTTTTCTGGTGCCTATACGAAAGAAACTCCAAGGTTAAGCGTGCTTGGCTTGGAGCAATTTCGGGATGGGTGACCCCCTGGGAAGTTTCTCAGGGAGCGTGCGAGTGAGGACAAAACACGCTAGAAAAGACTCGTGTTGGTCTGTGGGGATAGCCGTCAACTCTGGAGCCGGGCTGTTACAAAAAGTGGCCGCCACCTATTCCTGCTGGATCGTCGAGCTAACGACGTTAAAAATAGCGCTTGTTGGGAGGCAACACAATCTTGGTTAGTTCGTTTCTTTTTGTTTGCTTGTTTGTTTTCGTGCCCCACAAATCCTTTTCAAACTTATTCTCCTTGGTGGTGAATAAGTTTGGGGGGATGTGTCTTTGTGGGTGCACTGTTTGTTTTAGTTGTTTGTTCTGTCGTTGAGACTTCTTAGTCTTGCTTTGGTAGTTTCTCTGTGATGATACTTTGATGATGATGTGAGTTGTGTAGAGATTGGTTGGATAATTGGCTTATGATTATTTCTGCTTTAAAATTGTGATATTGCATGCATTTGTGTCGATATTGATGAGATTGAGCATGATTGATGAATGATAAGCATGGTCTCTATGTGTTTGCAATCAATGAAATAAGCTGTGAGTTTTGAGCCTTGACTGTCACCATTTTTACAGTCTTATTTCTTATTCTTGAGTGATTGTTCGAGCATGCATGTTTCTCACTAGAACTTGTCTTGGTTTCTCCCTCGAGGTCACATAGTGTGCTTAATAACTTTGAGATGATAGAAGGTCATCTTTGCTAGCCTATTTATCCCTTATTTGTCCTATATCTTTATATGGTCCTAGTTCACCCCATTTGAGCCTTATTTTTCCATATTCTTTGATTTAGCTATGGGTGGGAGCTTGGAGATTATTTGATAGGAGATAATTGGGTTGTGGAGATGAATGATCATGAGTTATGTTTTGTGGTTTTAAATTGAAAATCCTAGTACCCTACAAGTTGTTGAAAGAAAAAAAAGAAAAAAGAAAAAAAAAGAATGGTGGAGAAAAGGAAAAAAAAAGAAAAAAAAAGAGAAAAGAATTGGAAAAAAGTGGGTACATAGGATGCACTAGAGAGACATAATGTTATGAGAAATAATTGTTGAGTTGTGATGATTTCGTATTGAAAAATTTGGTTTTGCAGAAGGTGGAGGATAGAATTGAGTAAGAAATTTATAAGGTTGGTGATTATGCTACATTAAGAGTATCTATTAGTCACTTAGCCAAATATATCCTACCCTACCAAAGAGCCTACATTACAACCCTCAATAAAGACCTTTTTATCTTAGTTATAGGAGCACACATTAAGTGGTGGAGAGGTGAGACGATTGACAAGCTTATGGTTGAGTACTTGTTTTGCTTGAACTGAGCGTATACACGTCCATGTTGATTGACACTTGAGAGTTGAGAGATCTTAAATTCTTTATCTTTTTGGTGAGGATTGCAATTCATTGATACCATAATTTGAGTTTGTCATGAGTGTGATATCTTGATGATAAGAGATACAAATGCATGTCGTTATTTTTGTTGACAAATCTGAAGCCACAATGTTATCCACTTTTCTCTGCGCTCTTGTTGATTCATTCTTAGTTCATCTTTGTTTTGTCCGAGGACGGACAATAGTTCAAGTTTGGGGGATTGATAAACATGCATTTTTACCTCTTGGTGTGTCATTTTTGATGCTTAGTTGTGAGGATTTTGTGTGTTTGATGGTCTATTTGAGCTTATATTCGTTTATGGTAAAGAACTTGTTACTTGCTTGTGTTTGAACGAATTTTCAGAAATAATAAAGCCGAATTTGGAAGAATTGGCTGAAATACAAGTTGTAGTTCGTCTCAATTGGAGTTCGTGAGCGCAAACGGATCATGAATCGGAGTTCGGACGAGAGAGAACGAGCCAAAACAAAATCGCTGTGCAAAGCTGTTAGGAGTTCTGTTTCGTCACGCGGGCCAGCCATGCGGCCGCGCGACGTGGCCGCGCGAGTTGCCGTATTTCCGCCCAAAATTCGTTTTTTTAGCGATTTTGGGTATTTTTGAGAGCTACAAGACCTAGGGCATATAAATACTCCCCAAGAACTTATTTCTAAAAAGCTTTTATCATCTTTTATCATATTTTACTTTTCCTGAGAGCTGAGAGAGACGGAGAACAGAGCAAGAGCAAGACTGAAGATTCTCGATTTTACTACGGTTTTTCTTGTTGAATGTTTGTTTATTTGATTGAGAATTGTATTCTAGTTCATATGTCTATGTGTGGCTAGAATCTCTTTTTCCCAGGGTTTAGGGAGTAAACATGATTCGAATTTCTGACTGTTGATTTAATTAATTGAGATTTATATTCCTTTTTATGTTCTTGTTATAATTGCATGCTTTATTGCTTGATCACCAATTTAGCATTATCATAGGTTTTAATTTGAGATCGGGAGATGATAATTAATACCTGAACTAAGAACATAGAACACTTTTATTCTAATTCTAAAGGGAATTAATAATTGTGAGGGCGTTAATCCTAGGAACTTTTAGGAGTTACATGTTAGAAGTGTGATCCAGGGATGGTAGCCTTGCATGTAATCAACGATTTATATGCCACGGGTGTGGGTATGAATTAACTTTGAGATTGCCTTAGGAATTATCTTATTAATTGAATCAAACGTGTTAGTTAGGAGAATCTGTTGAAACCTTTGCATTGGGAAACTCTCTTTCTTCTGTTACTTTGCATTTTCACAGCTTGATTTCTTTTAGTGTTTCTTAATTTTAATTCAAGTTTGTTTTCCAAAATCAAAACTTTAATAATCGTTCATCCAGATAGAGTAAAATAATTAATAGTAGGCATTGATAACCATTAGTCCCTGTGGATTCGACCTTGTTTGCCACTATACACAATTGCACCCGTACACTTGCGGCGTGTTAACTAAAATAGCGAACAATAGCCGATGTGCATTTCTGCAAAGGAGAGAGAGAGTCTCGACTGAGTGCATCAGTGCTCATATGGAAGAAAGTATCTTCACCTTGAACAACATCGACGATGCGTAAGAACAACTCCTTCTGCATTCGAAAACGATGCCGAAAAAATGTAGGACCGTACGTCGGATTGTCTTTGAAGTAGTCTTGCAGAAGACGTACATGGGCTTCCTCACGATCACGATGTACGTATGATCGGGGACGTTTGACATGCGCCGGCTCTGGCGCCGGTTGGGAGGAGTATGGAGCAAGCACTTGTTTTTGCAACTCTATCCACTCCATGAACCTTTCAGCTACATCGTCGGAATCAGGCGAAGAATCATGTTGGGGTTCCGCCATTTTTGGAAGAACAAAGATGGGATTTTTTAACAAAAATTGAAGGAGGAAGAAGGAGGTAGAAGGAGTGGATTGTGATGTGTGATGAATGAGGGAAGGAGGTAGTATTTATAGAGAGAAAAGAGAGAGAGAGAAAAAAAAGGAAAATAACTGTTGCACTACTTCAAATTCAAAGTTTATATTTATTTATTTATTTTTAATTAAGGCGCGTGCAATACACGCGCCATATCTCTCTCTCACTCGTGCAAACTCGAAGGCTCGAGCACGCCTTGAGTAAGGCTCCCCCGCAACGCCTTACTCGAGTGCAACGCTCTACTCTAGTAAGGCGATCGAGTAGAGTGTTGCGGGTGCTCTAATTATTTTAAAATTATACCAAAACACAATAAATTATAATTGAAGAAAAATAATTAAAAAAATAGAAAATGGGACGCCAAAAATAAAACAGGGATCCCGTATAATTTCTTGTGCACTTATAAATGAGGGTAGGAACCTTTGACCAGGACTTATTGTGCCCCATTGCATTTAACTCTTAATTTCGCTATTTTAGAGCATCAGCAGTAGGGACCCCATATGGGGGACTCGAGTCACCCCCGAGATCGGGTCGCCCACTGTAGGTGAGGGTGACACGAGGGTGGCCTGATGGAACGGGGCAGCCCCGATGAAGAAAATGGTTGGCGCGTGTTTTACATGCGCCTTTATTAAAAAGAATAATAATAATAATAATAATAATAATAATAATAATAATAATAATAATAATAATAATAATAATAATAATAATAATAATAATAATAATAATAATATTTGAATTTTGAAGTTGTTGGGAACTTAATGAAATATCATAATCCTAGTTTTGATGATACCAAAATCAATAGGTCTCAATTGTAATAGACTAGAACTGTTTTGAACTCAAGTGTTAGAGTTCTTTTTCTAGTTTAGTTGTTGTTCTGAAGACTGAAGACTGAAGAACGAAGGACTGAAGACTGAAGACTGAAGATGCCGACTGAAGGACTGAAGACTGAAGTAACGAATAAGGCAAAGTCTCATTCGAAGGATCAGTTTCAACTGATTACTTAATGCGTGCCACGTGGATTCAGCGAACTGATACTAAAGTCAAGTATCAGTTAAACATTCTTCATCGGACTGAACCTTCAACGTTCAAAGGAAGCCACGCACTCCAGAAGTACAGCCGCATTAAATGCAGAGATCTCAGGATCGTCCTTTCTCTGCAGAGGCCATTCCTTTTGGTGATTACCTTTTCAGAGATGTCGCATCTCATGCTCTTCAAAGTAGCCGTTCTCACCAAACAAGGAACCTTGAAGATTGAAGCCTCAGCCCAAGTTCAAATTACTCTCTAACGGAAGAAATCTTGAAGACCATCTCCACCAACTGATCTATTCAAGACGTTTCCAATAAATAGCGCTTGTGGATCACTTCAATCTTCACCGATTCAACAACATAAGTTGAAACGCTGCCAAATTTGTTACTCAGCTAAACCAAACCTCTCCAAAGTTTGAATCGAAGAAGAGAATCACAAAGCCAAAAATCATGTTGATTACATATATTCTCTTAGACCTTAGGCAAATATTGTATATCCAAAGCCTAGGTTAAACTGACTGCAAAGAACTCGTTCTTTCTGGTTTAGTTGGCAAGTTTTCAAACCTCTATTCAACCTACCGAATTGAGTGTTTGTGTCGAAAAGGAGTTCAGACAGGTGTTCTGTCTCCGTGAGCTCCTAGTGCCCAGTGTGTGCTAGGAGTGAGAAATCCAATAAGGTGTGTTGGTACTGAAGATTGAATCTTCAGTCGTCTCGGTTGTGTGCACCCGCAAGCACATGTTCAGGTTTGCTATGCACCCGTAAGCACGAGCATCGATTTGCAGTGCACCAGTAAGCACTTGCCCAGTGAAGTTGTTGGTCTGATCAACCGACCGTGGACGTAGGAAGTGTTTTCCGAACCACGTAAAAATCTCTGTGTTATTTACAGCTTTCAGTTCTTACATTCTTACTTGTGTTCTTACCTTCTTAAAACTGAAAACTTATTAATAGCAAAGAGAAACCTAAAGACTGACAACTTGCTTAACTCACAGGCTATTACAAAACAAAAGTTTTCCGCTGCGTGTGTTATCAGTCTAACTGAACTATCCTCTAATAGTCAGTAAAGATTCATAACATATCTCTGTTTATCAAACTCGACTGAAGTTTTACGTGTATCAGTTAAAGTCCTTGACTTAACTGATAACTCCTTACTGAAGAGTATTCAGTATCAGTCGTCAACCCTGTTTTGGTTAAAACTCTTTTCTGCAAACAGGTTGAGTCAATTTATGTTTGAAGTTTCGTTTTGGTTCTTCAAACAAAAATAGCCTATAGGTGTATTCCCTCCCCCCATACACCTATTCGAGACCCTTCGGACCTAACAGAAGTGGAACAACTCTTTTGTTTCTCTCTCTCTTTCCAACAGCTAAAATAGTCGTTTTCTTCCTTTTTTTTCTTTTTTTTTTAATTTTTCCATTCTATAAATACACCTCTATTTCTTCTTCAAACACACACATAAAAATTCTCTCTTCCACTCTTAATCTATTCCTCATTCATTCACACACTAAAAAATAAAGCTATTCGATGATACTTCGTCGTCTTCATCCGACGGGATCATGGAAAATATTATCGATGAGCTCTAGGAGCAGAAATAGTTGCTTGCTTTGATGTACTCCCAACCGGCGCCGGAACGTGTTATTCATCACCATCAATACGTCCACCGTGATCGTGAGGGTGCCCATTTACGTCTTATGCAAGACTACTTCGACGATAATCCAACGTACGAGCCTACATTTTTTCGACGTCATTTTCGGATGTAGAAGGAGTTGTTCTTGCGCATCGTCGAGGATTTCCAGATGAGCCATGATGCCCGAGGTCGGGACTCTCTCACACCTTTGCAGAAATGCACGGCGGCTATCCGCTAATTAGCCACCGGCGTCAGTGCGGATACTTTCGACGAGTATCTCAAGGTCGCCGATGAAGGGTTGTATACTGAAAGCAAGTCTTTATGCTTGTATATATTGGTTCCTTTGTTCACTGTGTTTCTTCTATCTGAAATATTATTATTGCATAATCCTATTATAGTCCAATTTATCTCATACTATAGATTATATGGTGTGTGTAGATCACAGAAGATCATATAATTGAAAAAAGTTGAGATATAAATTGAGTTCACAATCGAGGCAACTATGGACGAGTTGCTGGTTTAGATTGTAGCATAAATGGATAAATAGTTTGTCTTGGCTATTTATTTATGCTAGTACCTTCGTGTATTGAACAGGATCACAGTGAGATGAATTCTTATATTCTGACTAATTAAGAATCAAGATCTCGGCGACTTAAATAGTCTTAACCTTAGTTGGATTAATCGGTGTAAATAATATATTGACTATTAATGCTTCGATTTATCATGGGTGAGAGTTCTCTTGAAACTCAATATACTCGATACTTTGGGTGATAGCAATTATTATTTGACATGTGATTATATCGCAATAAGGATCCGTGTCCTGCTAATAACATGATAATAATATCCTCTTGAGGAACTAATAAGTTTATCGTATTAAATCCTGCAGGTGGAATTAGTTCCGATACGATAATAAGTTTATGTGGTAGCACTCAAGATGTTGTTTATTGTTCGCTAATATTTTCACCACGCCGCAAGTATACGGGTAGTTGCAATATATGGAAGCAAGGTCGTATCCCACAAGGATTAGTAGTTCAATCTAGTGATTATCCTAATTCATTATGCTAGAGCTATTTAGACTAAACAATGAGGTGAAAGGTTCAATTATCTAAACAATTATCTAGCAACTTCAAAGACAAATAAGATCAAACAAACAAAGAGAATTAAACAAGTGATGAAGATGGTTTAGGGATTAGGCATCAATGGATTAGCAATGAACTTCAATTTAGCTCAACATTAGTCTTGATATTCCTATTTATCTAGAGTGATCTCCCAACTAGTTATAGCCCCCTCCCGGACGACTAAAACGGTAGATTACGGGTCATAGTTGCCGTCCCCGGTCAACTTCTAACCTATAACTCCCAAAAGCATAATAAGATCGAAAAACTCTCACCCAACTCTCAACCTCCCGGTCTATTGAGTCAATATGTCTCAAGCTCCTAATCTATTATGATTATCCTCTCCCGATTCAAATCACAAATGAGAAATGCATAGAAAGTGGCCAACAATCCATAAAAGAAAGAAATATAGGGCTTGAAAAGATAAAGACAAGGAAATAATCAAGACATATATTAAGCATAATAATCAATCCATTACATAATCTACTAGCCTAACCCCCAAACCAATGGGGGATTTAATTAGCCTATCATGCTTACAATCAAAATACTTAATTCAAGGAAATTCATAAATGAAAGAGAGAGAGAGTAAGAGGTGACAAATCCTATTTAATTAGCTTCCTTCAATCTTCTCTCTTCTTCAATGTCCTTCCAATCTTGGTGGTTGAGTGTAGTTATGGAGGCTAGGGCTTGGGTATGGAGGTAGGAGAGTGTGTTGAATGTTGGGGAAGATGAAAGATATGAGAAAAAAAGGGGAAAAAGGGGTTTTGGGGCAAAAATCACGTCTGGGCCCACCAAAGAGGGCAATCCCGCCTTTTTCCCGCGACCACGGCATGAACCGCGGTCAAGAACGCGGCCAAAATGAGAGGAGACCGCGGTCGAGGCCCGCGGCCGCGGCTCAGACCTGCGGGTGATTGCCAAAAACGTTCTGGACTACTCTGGAGCAGAGGCCCGCGGTCGGTCCCGCGGCCGCGGCCCGAACCGCGGCTTACTGGGCAATTTTGGAGCAGATGCCCGCGGTCGGGCCCGTGGCCGCGGCCCGGACCGCGGGGTCCTGGGCTTTATGCGCAGTCCGCTTGTTCGGCTCCGTTCTTCCTTGTCCGGACTCGGATTTGGTCTCCGTTTGCGCTCACGGATTTCTCTCGAGACGTACTTCAATCTCATGTCTTCAAAATCTTCCAATTAATCTTTGATTTTTCCTGAAATCACTCCAAAAGATACACCAAGCATCAAAACTCAACAAAACTCAAAATTGGGATACAAACACATATTAGCAATCAAAATATGAAGGGAAATGACAACAAATCATGTGGAATTGAGATACGAAAACCATGTTTGTCAACCCCCCAAACTTAAGGCGTTGTTTGTCCCCAAACGACAAAAGACTAGAAATAAAAGTAAACAAACATGTGAGCATGAATTGATGTCATTTCAAGGCTTCAACAATTTCAAAAATCTTTCAAAAGTGTATCACAAGTAAAATGCATTCTAAGAAGTCACAAGTGATAGTGAGTTCAACATTATAGCATCCAAGTTTCAATCCTCACAAGGTGAATGTTTCAATGGTGCACTCAACTCTCAAGTGTTTAGATTGGACGTGTTTGCACTCAAATTGAAACAATGTATGCAATCTACCATAAGCTTGCCATTTATCCTAACTCTCTATACTTCAATATGTTATAAATGATGATCAACAAGGGCTTTCATAAGGTTGTAATGAGGGCTCTTTGGTGAGGTGAGGTGTTTTTAGGCAAATGACTCATATCCCACAATCTAACAATAACATGAACAAGTCAAATTCACCATTTCTCTTTTTTAATCAATCGAAAACCAAAATCCCCACATTTCTTATTTTCATCCTTAGTGATACTTATCATGATATGATTCAAAAGACAAATCACTCCCCTTTATGCTCTTTTATTCACATTCATTTCCATTTCTTTTTCTTTCTTTTTCTTTTTAAGCTTATAGGGGACTAGTGATTTTCACTCAATCAAAGCTTGATAGGCAATTTCAATCATTTCCCAAACCTTTTCATCAAAGCAACCACTAACACTCTAAGTTCTACCCCTTTATCATTGGTTCATTCAAAGAATGGCTACGAGGCACAAATGGGGTAAACTAGGATCATATGAAAATTTGGACACAATTTGAGTTAAGTGGCTAACAAAGATGGCCTTAAATCACTTCAATATTAACAACACATCTACTTTTATTTTTCAAGAGAGGACTCATGGCAAGTTCTAGAGATCAACACACATGCTCAAATGATTTACACTCAAGAACAAAATGAGATTGTAAATGTATGACAATCAAAGGCTCAATTCTCACAAGCTCATTTCTTTTTCAAGTTCTTGGAGGTACAACATTTAGCTCACTGTCACAAGTTCAAACTCTACATGCAAAATCAACATGTGATACACAACAACCTTTTTTTTTTTTCAAAAACAACAATCATAAGCCCAAAAACCAATCAATTCATCATCACAAAATTTGCTACAATTATCCCAAGCAAAACAAAAATAAAAATATCAACCCAACTAACTCTCAAGCTTTCATTTATTCAACAATAACAAAAATAAGACAATAAAACTAAACCAAACAAAAACAAGTAAAGCAAAAGATAGATGAGACAACTAATCCATCTTTCCCCTCCCCCCAAACTTATTTCACACAAAGTGGAAATGAGTTTGGAGGAAAAGAGAATGAGAAGTTGTATCGGACTCACAAAAAAAACTAACATAAAAAACCACACACATATATAAATATATACATAGATTAATATATAAATACCTATGTATGTGTGTGATTATTGAACTTGCAAAAATGAAAAGATACCTTGTTGGGGTGCCTCCCAACTAGCGCTTAGTTTAACGTCGTGAGCTCGACGTCTTCATGATCGTGTCATGTCTCGGGGATGGTGTCAACGAACACTTCAACTTTTGGCTTCAAGGACAAATACGCCTTTATTCTTTCATTCTCAACCACAAAGGTTCTTCCATCCTTCTTTTTCAATTCAATTTCTCCTTTGTCGAAAACCTTGTTGATTTTGAAAGGACCCGACCATTTTGATCTTGGCTTTTCGAAGGTAGCGAGTGACGAAAGGTGAGGAGAAGGACTTCATCATCGGGTGCAAACTCCCGTTTTTGCATCATCTCGTCATTAGCACTTGTTGTCCTCTCCTTGTAGAGGCTTGACTTCTCACATGCGTGATACTCATCTAACTCATTGAGTTGGAGTACACGGTCTTGCCTCGTTGGATGTATCTCATTCTCACCAAAGAATGCATATTTCAAGTGTGTGGGGAGAAGCTTCAACTCCAAGCCTTGGGCTTCCTCCTCTTTCTTTTCTTCCTTCAATTTTTCTTTCATGTTGATGCAAGGTTCAATCACTTGCATCAATTTGCATTCCTCCACTCTCATGCCTTCATCTTCATTTTTGTGCTTGGGAGCTTTGTGGATTGAGAAAGTGACGCTTTCATCATTGACTCTTAATGTAAGCTCACCCTTTGCAACATCAATTAGGGACCTCCCCGTCGCCAAGAATGGACGTCCAAGGATCAAAGGTACATCCTTGTCTTCAACCATATCTAAGACCACAAAATCCACCGGAAAAATGAATTTGTCAACCCTCACCCAAACATCCTCCACTATCCCTTTTGGATATGAAACGGAACGGTCCGCCATTTGCAAAGCAATCGTGGTTGGCTTAATGGTTCATATTTCAAGCTTGTTGAAGATTGAGAGAGGCATCAAATTTATGCTTGCTCCCAAATCACACAAGGCCTTTCCAAAACGACCATTACCAATATCACATGGAATAGTAAAGCTCCCGGGATCCTTGATCTTGAGGGGTAGCTTCTTTTGAAGAACGGCACAACATTCTTCGGTGAGGTTGATCGTCTCAAATTCTTCCCATTTCTTCTTCTTGGATATGACCTCCTTGAGAAATTTTGCATACTTGGGCATTTGTTGCAATGCTTCAACAAGTGGAATATTGATGTGTACCTTCCGAAAGATCTCAAGGAATTTAGAGAACTCACTCTCCACATTTTTCTTTTGAAGTCTTTGAGGAAATGGAATTGGTGGGCAATAAGGTGGTGGTGCCTTGTACACATCTTTCTTCTCCTCCTTATCGCCTTGCATTTTTGAGGAAATGTTCTCATCATTGTTCTTGACTTCCGGAGGTATCTTGGACTCTTCAAGTATCTTCCCACTTCTTATAGTGATAGCCTTGCAATGTTCTTTTGGATTCACAACGGTGTTACTCGGAAATTGCCCCTTTTGATGTTGGTTGCTTAAGGATTCGGCAATTTGTCCCACTTTCATCTCAAGCATTTTCAATTGGGTTGCTTGAGCCTCTAACCTTTCATCGGTTCTCGTCATGTGGGCTTGAGTGGCCGTCATGAATTTCATTAAGATCTCTTCAAGGTTGAGCTTCTTCTCTTCCTTGATCATGCCATCACTCAACGCAAATCCGGGCGGTGGTTGCAAGAAGTTATTGGGATTACCATAGGAAAGATTCGGGTGACGATTTGCTTGAAACCCTTGATTGTATTGCCCTTGTCCTTGATAGCCACCTTGTTGTTGGGGCCGGAAGTTCCCATAGCCTCGGTTGTTGTTGTTGTTGATGTAGTTCACATCCTCAAAGCTAGTTTGTTCTTCAACCACGGGCTCTACCCTTGATATTGACATAGCATCAATCTTGCTATTTATGGCGGTCATTTGAGCCGTCAAAAGGGCTATGGGATCCGAGCTTGTTGTAGCCGCCACTTTCTTCAAGATGGTCCTCTCCATCGGGAATTGATGGCAATTAGCGGCCAAGTTCTCTATGATGTGGGCGGCCTCCTCGTGGCTTTTCTCCAACAATGCTCCATTGGCCGAAGCATTCATGTCTCTTTGCATCTCACCACTACACCCGGTGTAGAATACACAAATGATTGTGTTTTGATCTAAGCCATGGTTAGGGCACTTCCGTAGCATGTCTTTGAATCTTTCCCAAGCTTCATAGAATGATTCTCCATCAAATTGGTGAAATTGGACTATGTCCTTCTTCATCTTCATGGTTTTACCCGGAGGATAGAACTTGTTGAGAAACTTTTGAACCATCTTCTCCCATGTAGTGATAGAACCACCCTCTAAAGATTGATACCATGTCTTGGCTACGCCCCTTAGTGAGAAGGGGAAGAGTCGAAGTCGAACGGCATCCTCCGAGACTCCATTTATCTTGATGGTGCCGCATATCTCCAAGAAGTTTCCAAGATGTCCATTCGGGTCATCTTGAGAAAGATCGGCGAATTGGTTTTGTTGCACCATATTTATGAGGGCGGGCTTGAGCTCAAAATTATTGGCATTGATCCTTGGAGCATGCACTCCTCCTTGTTGGAACACGGGTTGGAACATGTTACTAATGGGTGGTGGTGGAGGCGCATTCCTTTGAGCTTCTTGCTCATTGATTCGCCCTTGCATAGCCTCTAGTTGCCTTTGGAGTTGGAGGATCAATTCTTGATTTTCCGCCATGTTTCCCTCCATTTCTTTTTCTCTTCTTGCTCTTGCTTTGTTGTGTCGGCAAAACGCTTCAACTTCAATGTCAATGGGTATAAGAGGAGCACCCTTAGACCTTGTGTTCATGCACTACCTACCAACCAACAAGAAACAACGAGTCAAGACACAATCTTAAAATAGAAAATAAAAATAAAGCAAGTAAAATGTCTAAAGTAGTTAAGCACAATGATTCAAAATATCACAAACAATCAAACTAAACTAATCCCCGGCAACAGCGCCAAAAACTTGTTCGCTAATATTTTCACCACGCCGCAAGTATACGGGTAGTTGCAATATATGGAAGCAAGGTCGTATCCCACAAGGATTAGTAGTTCAATCTAGTGATTATCCTAATTCATTATGCTAGAGCTATTTAGACTAAACAATGAGGTGAAAGGTTAAATTATCTAGCAACTTCAAAGACAAATAAGATCAAACAAACAAAGAGAATTAAACAAGTGATGAAGATGGTTTAGGGATTAGGCATCAATGGATTAGCAATGAACTTCAATTTAGCTCAACATTAGTCTTGATATTCCTATTTATCTAGAGTGATCTCCCAACTAGTTCTAGCCCCCTCCCGGACGACTAAAACGGTAGATTACGGGTCATAGTTGCCGTCCCCGGTCAACTTCTAACCTATAACTCCCAAAAGCATAATAAGATCGAAAAACTCTCACCCAACTCTCAACCTCCCAGTCTATTGAGTCAATATGTCTCAAGCTCCTAATCTATTATGATTATCCTCTCCCGATTCAAATCACAAATGAGAAATGCATAGAAAGTGGCCAACAATCCATACAAGAAAGAAATATAGGGCTTGAAAAGATAAAGACAAGGAAATAATCAAGACATATATTAAGCATAATAATCAATCCATTACATAATCTAGTAGCCTAACCCCCAAACCAATGGGGGATTTAGCCTATCATGCTTACAATCAAAATACTTAATTGAAGGAAATTCATAAATGAAAGAGAAAGAGAGTAAGAGGTGACAAATCCTATTTAATTAGCTTCCTTCAATCTTCTCTCTTCTTCAATGTCCTTCCAATCTTGGTGGTTGAGTGTAGTTATGGAGGCTAGGGCTTGGGTATGGAGGTAGGAGAGTGTGTTGAATGTTGGGGAAGATGAAAGATATGAGAAAAAAAGGGGAAAAAGGGGTTTTGGGGCAAAAATCACGTCTGGGCCCACCAAAGAGGGCAATCCCGCCTTTTTCCCGCGACCACGGCATGAACCGCGGTCAAGAACGCGGCCAAAATGAGAGGAGACCGCGGTCGAGGCCCGCGGCCGCGGCTCGGACCACGGGTGATTGCCAAAAACGTTCTGGACTGCTCTGGAGCAGAGGCCCGCGGTCGGGCCCGCGGCCGCGGCCCGAACCACGGCTTACTGGGCAATTTTTATGCGCAGTCCGCTTGTTCGGCTCCGTTCTCCCTTGTCCGGACTCGGATTTGGTCGCCGTTTGCGCTCACGGATTCCTCTTGAGACGTACTTCAATATCATGTCTTCAAAATCTTCCAATTAATCTTTGATTTTTCCTGAAATCACTCCAAAAGATACACCAAGCATCAAAACTCAACAAAACTCAAAATTGGGATATAAACACATATTAGCAATCAAAATATGAAGGGAAATGACAACAAATCATGTGGAATTGAGGTACGAAAACCATGTTTGTCATTTATAATTAAACGACTAATTAATTAATTAATTGATCGTCAGAGGAATTAATTAATTAATGGATATTGGATATCTTAAACACGGGGATTAATTAAGTCTAATGCTAGCCCTGACTCACCTAAAAAGTAAAGAGGTAAATCAATATTAATTTTCTAGTGAAATAAATTAATACTTGTGTCTCAATTTTATTCTGGGCTGAATAAGAAAATCGAGCACTGGGAGGCCAAACTTTATTAAAGCTAGTAGATTCCCGCTTGGCCCAATAAAGGTTTAACTCTTTAAGTAGGCGTCCCATCTCCTCTCTTAAGCTTTTGGGCTTGGTCTGTTTTAATTATGTTTTGGGTTTATTATTTAGGTATGTCTAATACCTAGTATAAGTAATAAGAGACAACCCAAAAACCTAATTAATTAATCACACACGTGAGATCAAAATTGAGAGAGAGCAGACGCCAACTTTGCTGGAGGAGACTTCGAGATCGTTGCCACTTAACGTGAAGTTTCACCGTGGGAACAAGTTGGAAGATCAACACTGGAGTCTCTCATCGCCGGATTTGCAAGTAAGTTTCGATCTCTTGTAATAGGCACTTGTGATTTTTGTATGTACTCGTTTGGCATTCGGAATGGGTCACGGGCACATGGATCATATGTCAAAATGTGGTTCCTACAATTGGTATCAGAGCCGTGGTTCCAGAATTTCAGCTCTGCCGGATAAACGAGTAGTAAAATCACTAGGGTTTTTCGTTTCTGTTAACCTGTTCTATCGTCTTGTCGTGGCTGCTCTTCCGTTTTCTGTTCTGCCATTTTTGGCTGTTTTTGTACCACGAGAAAATTCGTGGTTAGTGTAGTTTTTCCGCTGTATTCGTACTTTGCTATTTTCTGTTTGTACGGGTCGTGGTTTGGCGGAGAAATAATTGGCGGATGTACGGGTCGTGGTTTGGCGGAGAAGGAATGGCGTTGATGTGTAGATAGCTGTAGTTAAGTTGCGTCTTCTCCATCTGCTAAGGTTTGATCATGGTGAGGATATGGGATGAACGGAATCCGATTTACTGGAGTTCTGACTCCAGCGTCTATGGTGTTCAGACCTAACTCCTCATTGGTCGGATCAGTAGGTGGATGAGGCGCGGTGACTATGTTGGCAAAGGCAGCGTCCGCTTCGGCGTTGATGCTGTTGTGCAGTCTTGTTTCAACGGAACTCTAGGGTGCTCTAGGTTTCAGGAATGTTGAAAGGGTGCTCTGAGGTTGGGGGCACTGCCTGAGGTGGTTGCTGAAACCCTAATCCAGGCAGAAACCCTAGTGCAGATGGGCTGCTCTGCTCTGCGCTGGGCTCTACTCTGGCTTGGGCAGCTCCGCTCTGGCCTTGAGCTCTGCCTTGGCTTGGGCAGCTCTGCTCTGGCTTGGGCTGCTTTGCTCTGGCCTTGGGCTGCTGATTGGGCGTATTTATACGCATTTATTTGGTGGATTTTAGTATGATTTCTATGCTTAATTCGTGTTAAATATCATCTTTTGGATATGAATTATGGCCTTATATGAATTTTGATGGTATTTAATAGGTTTTGAAGAAAAGACATGATTTTGAGAAGAATTTTGAAGCTCGGAGCTGTGAAGAATACAAGCTGAAATTCAAACTAAATGGAATTGTTGGTGTGGCGAAAATAGAGAACTTGGACTGCATTTTGATTTTCTTGTGGGCTGAATTCGATCCCTTTTTGCCCAAGGACTAGCGCCATTTATTTCTTTTAATCATTGTAGATTAGACCCTTGTTTATTCTTTTAAGTGGGCCTGCGTCACTTTCCTTGTTTTAAGTTAATTAGTTTAGTTATATTGATTAGGTTTCCTTTTCTTGGTTAGGCCCATGCGCCACTTTTTAAATAGTAGAATTAGGTTTATTTCCTTATCATATATATATGATAAGTTAGCTGCAACTTTGGCACAATCACAATTCAGACGTCAACTTTTGAGAGCAGCAATTGGACGCGATTTTGGAGTTCTTCCAATCAAGTTTTATTTCTTTCATCCCTTGCAATTTATTTATTTGTTTTGTTTAATTATTATGTTTTCTAGCTAAATTCGTTTATTCCGGCATTGATTAGGGAAGCACTAGCGAAATTATTCTGTGAGATCTAATTGTTCTTATACGTTATTTTATGTTTGCATCTGCGATTCTCCATGTTTAATGATATTAATTGTTTTAATCCATTAGATAGTTGCAAATATTTATTGGGTTAGAATTAATTATATAGCCAATTGAACCGGCCATCCGTAATTGTGGTTTAGGTTTGATTAGTGGTAAATTGACACATCAGGGTCAAGAGAAAAGCAATCTTAATTCAATAATCCTGCGTCAGAGTTTATTGGTTTTGAATCGGGTTTCTCTAAATATTAATGCTTGTCGGCTCATTAGCGTCTCTTACGGTTGTCAGTCGATTAGGGTAGTAATTAGTGAAGCGTCTTCCTGATTATCGAATAATTAAGGAGAAATAAGATCACGTCAGAAGCGTCTTCGGTGGTTATAACTGGTTTGTTTGCATAATTTAAAGTTATTTTTGCATCGATGATCGGAATAATTGAGCTAGGGTGGACTTAATTGATTGCTGGAATTCTTTTATTAATTGTTGGAATTTTTATTCATCTTTTAGTTAATTGGAAAAATTGGTTTATTCGGATTTTATTTATTTAATTTTAAGTTTAGTATTTTCTATATTTTCTTCTCAAAATTTCGTGGTTACTTTGCAGACTTTAATTAGAGAAATTCTCGCCAGTCCCTTGGGAGACGATTTTGCTTACTGCTGTCTGCGCAGTGTGGGCATACCGGCTGACTGCCGGATATTTTTTGTGTAAAACGACGCACCAAATTTTGGCGCCGTTGCCGGGGATTGGTTTTAAGCAGGATTTTACTGATTTCAGTCTGTCTTTTATTTTTAGTTATTTTATTTTTAGTTTATGCCCCGTTCTTCTCGTACAGGCGTATTAGTTTTTGATCCAGAAATCGAGAAGACCGCACGAAAGTTGAAGAAGAAATCTAAGGAGTGGAAAAAGAGATCCAATTCTGCTCCACCGAGTATTGAGGATCAAGAAGAAATTGAAGATCCAATGGGTGACCGTAATAATAGGGATGAGGAGAACGATAGAGAGATCGTTGATCCTCGACAGGAACCACCTCAACTGATCAGAGAGTTAGGCCGTCATAGAAGCAATCGCCCTTTGTGCATTGTCCTTCCTGCCATTAATGGCAACGCTGAAATACGGCCTGGTTTCATTCAAGTGCTACCCAAATTTGGTGATTTACCTAGAGAGAGTGCACACAAGCATCTGGCTGAATTTGATCTAGTTTGCTCAACTCTACGCCCTCATGGTTTTACTGAAAATAATTTGAGGCTATTGACTTTTTCTCATACTTTGCAGGGTAGAGCGAGAGATTGGCTTTTTGATCTTCCTCCTGGTTCGATTAGAACTTGGGGAGATTTAGAAGAACAATTCTTGCGAAAATTCTTTCCTGAGTCCAGAGCTGCAAATTTGAGAATGGCCATTAGCAGCATTAAACAGAAGAAGGCGGAGAGTTTAGCCGATTATTGGGAGAGATTCCAACAGCTGTGTCGCAAGTGTCCTGATCATGGATTTTCTGACTACCAATTGCTTACTAACTATTTTTATCGTGGTATGTCTTCTTTTGATAGGAAAATTGTTGACGCTGCTTGTGGTGGAAGCTTGACCAATAAAACTTTGGACGAAGCAAAGCAACTCATCGTTGACATGGTTTCAAATGGCCAACAATATGAGGATGAGGATGATGATCGTTATAGGCCAGTGCAGACAGTAGAAGATTCCAACATGAACGAGAGAATTGATGCTCTCACCTCTTTAGTTAGAGGACTTGCTGTCTCTAAAACTCAACACGTTCAATGTGGAATTTGCTTTGAAAATAATCATCCTACTGATGCATGTCCATCTCTGCAGGATAATAATACTGAGCAAGCGTGCATGGGATCCGCTGATGAGCAAGAGATGAACGCACAAAGGCAAAGGCGAAACGACCCTTTTTCCAACACCTACAATCCAGGGTGGAGAAATCACCCAAATTTTAGGTGGAGACAGCAGGAACCAGGGATGTACGCGCCGAATCCGCCACAGGCTGGACAGTATGCCCATACCGCACGTCCTGCACCGAGTTCTGCACCCAATATGAACGATATCATGAAGAGCCTCACCCAGAGCAGTGAAATTGTGAAGAATTTGGTGCAAAGTCAGCAGGCATTCCAGCATGAAACTCAGGCAGCGTTGAGTAATATGGGCACACAAATCACGCAGTTAGCCACTCAGGTGAACAAGCTGCAGGCGAATCAAGGCCGACTTCCTTCTGTCACGGAGATGAATCCCAAGGAAAATGCAAGTGCTGTAACTACAAGAAGTGGGAGAATTCTAGCTGAGCCACAGCCTAAGCAGCAGGACAAAGAAAAGCCCGATGAAGCCAAGGACGATGCAATTAGTGAGAAGTCACCAGAATCCACCGAGCCTATCTCTTCTAAGGTAAGTGGAAAACCTAAGGTTTCAATTCCTCAATCACTGACTGCACCACCTTTTCCTTCTAGGTTGGCTCAGAACAAGAGAATTGAAGAAGAGAAGGATATTCTGGAAATCTTCAAGAAGGTAGAAATAAACTTGCCCTTGCTTGATGCAATTAAGCAAGTTCCCAGGTACGCAAAGTTTTTAAAAGAGTTATGCTCTAAGAAAATGAAGTTTGGGAATGATGCGAGAATTCGAGTGAGTGAGAATGTTTCTGCTGTTCTGCAAAGAAAATTGCCCCAAAAGTGTCGAGATCCTGGTATGTTCACTATTCCATGCATTATAGGTAATAAGACTGTTGAGAGAGCCATGCTAGATTTAGGAGCATCCATAAATGTCATGCCTTATTCTGTGTATAAGGATTTGCAATTAGGACCTTTGAAAGACACTCGTGTTATCATTCAGTTAGCTGATAGGTCTACTGCATATCCCGAAGGTGTTGTTGAGGATGTCCTTGTCAAGGTCAATGATTTGATTTTTCCTGTGGATTTTTATATTGTTGATATGGATGATTCTGCTAAGCAATCCTTGATTCTTTTAGGGAGACCATTCATGAAAACTGCTAAAGCAAAAATTGATGTGGATAGTGGAATGCTTAGCCTTGAATTTGATGGAGATGTTGTCACATTTAATATTTTTGAGGCTATGAAGCATGTTGAGGATCCTGAATCTGTGTTCATGATTGATGTTATTGACCATTTGGTTGAGGAATTTGTTGAGAATTTCAGGGAGGATGAGCTTGAGCATGTTATTTTCAGTTCCCTAACTGAAGAGAACTCCAAAACTGAGGAGAATGAAGCCATTAGAGAGATTATCATGCAGTTGTACTCAACGGAGGAAATTCCAGTTCGGCACCTGTCGAGCAGGATGCCCATACCGACCAGCACAGAACCGATTTTGCCCTCTGTTGTGAAGCCACCGAAGCTAGACTTGAAGGTACTGCCCCAGCATCTGAAATATGTATTTTTAGGAGAGGATGACACGCTGCCAGTGATCATCAGCAATGAACTCAGTACAGAACAAGAGGTAAGGTTGGTAAGTCTTCTTAAGATGCATAAATCTGCCATTGGATGGACTATAGCCGATATCAAAGGTATTAGTCCCTCTACTTGCATGCATAGAATCTTACTTGAGCCTAATAGTAAGCCGTCTAGGGATCCTCAAAGAAAATTGAACCCTGTCATGAAAGAAGTTGTGCTTAAAGAAATTCTTAAATTGCTTGATTTAGGGATTATTTATCCGATTTCTGATAGTACATGGGTCAGTCCTATTCATGTGGTTCCTAAGAAGTCTGGTTTTCAATTGGTCAAGAATGAGAATAATGAGTTGATTCCCATGAGGTTGCAAACTGGTTGGCGTATGTGCATTGATTTTAGAAAGTTGAATAATGCTACTAGGAAAGATCATTTTCCATTACCTTTCATTGATGAGATGCTTGAGCGATTGGCTGGTAAGGAATTCTTTTGTTTTCTTGATGGCTACTCTGGATATTTTCAAATTTTTGTAGCTCAGGAAGATCAAGAGAAAACCACTTTTACTTGTCCTTTTGGCACTTTTGCATGGCGTCGTATGCCGTTTGGATTATGTAATGCTCCTGGTACTTTTCAGCGTTGTATGATGAGTCTATTTTCTGACATGATTGAGAGTTGCATAGAAATTTTCATGGATGATTTTACTGTGCATGGAGACTCTTTTGACCATTGTTTGACTAATCTTGAACAAGTTTTGCAGAGATGTGTCGACACTAATTTGGTGTTGAACTTTGAGAAATGTCATTTCATGGTGAGAGAGGGGATTGTTCTTGGGCATGTGATTTCTGCAAGAGGAGTAGAAGTTGATAAGGCGAAAATTGATTTGATTGTTAAGTTACCTTATCCTTCTAATGTGAAAGAGATTCGTGCTTTCTTAGGCCATGCAGGTTTTTATAGGCGTTTCATAAAAGACTTTGCAAAGACTGCTCAACCTCTCACTAGGTTGCTTCATCAAGATGTGTCTTTTGTGTTCGATGACAAGTGCAAGGAGGCCTTTGATTTGTTGAAGAGTAGACTCACTTCTGCCCCCATCATTCAACCACCAATTTGGGGAGAGCCTTTTGAAATCATGTGCGATGCAAGTGACTTCGCCGTTGGAGCAGTGCTAGGGCAGAAAGTTGGGAAAGAGAGCCATGTGATTTACTATGCTTCCAAAACTCTCAACCCGGCTCAATGCAATTACACAACCACGGAGAAGGAGCTTTTAGCCATCGTTTTTGCTTGTGAAAAATTTAGATCTTATTTGATTGGCTCTAAAGTTGTTGTTTATTCTGACCATGCAGCTCTTAAGTATTTGCTCTCTAAAAAAGAATCTAAGCCTCGCTTGATCCGTTGGATTCTGCTTTTGCAGGAATTTGACTTGGAGAATAAAGATAAAAAGGGAGCCGAGAACTTGGTAGCTGACCATTTAAGCAGACTGCAGACTGTGTCGGATGGTATGCCCATACCAGACGACTTTCTAGACGAACAGCTGCTGCACATCGATGGTAACACTCCTTGGTATGCTGATTTGGTTAATTTTCTTACTGCTGGAGTTTTTCCTAAGGGAATGGAGACAGCCCGTAAGAATAAGTTGAGGAGCCAAGCAAAATACTTCATATGGGATGATCCTTATTTGTGGAAGACCTGTGCAGATCAAGTGATACGACGTTGCATCCCTGATGAGGAGATTCATTCCATTTTGAATTTTTGCCATGCTCATGCTTGTGGAGGTCACTTTGGTCCCAAAAGAACGGCACGTAAGATTCTCGATTGTGGTTTTTATTGGGAAACTATTTTTAAGGATTCTTACAATTTCTGCAAAAATTGTGACAAGTGCCAAAGAACAGGTAATATCTCTTCTCGCAATGAAATGCCTCAAGTCCCTATTTTGGTTTGTGAAATCTTTGACATTTGGGGAATGGATTTTATGGGGCCGTTTCCTAGTTCTTTTGGAAATTCTTACATTCTTTTGGCTGTTGATTATGTTTCGAAGTGGGTGGAAGTGAAGGCCACCCGCACTAATGACTCTAAAGTTGTTGTAGGGTTCCTTAAAGCTAATATTTTTAACAGATTTGGAGTGCCCCGTGCCATCATTAGCGATCAAGGAACTCATTTTTGCAACCGCACTTTGGAAGCACTTTTCAAGAAATATGGAGTCCATCATCGAGTTGCCACGGCATATCATCCACAATCCAACGGTCAGGCTGAAGTTTCTAACCGAGAAATCAAGAGCATCCTTGAGAAAACAGTCAACCCGAGACGAAAGGATTGGAGTTTGAGACTGGACGATGCAGTGTGGGCATACCGCACTGCTTTCAAGTCACCGATTGGTATGTCTCCATACCGGCTGATTTTTGGGAAGCAATGTCATCTACCTGTTGAGATGGAGCATAAAGCTTTTTGGGCCGTGAAGGAATTCTGTTTAGATGAGAAAATCGTTGGCAAAGAAAGGCAATTCCAACTGCAAGAATTAGAGGAGATTCGATTGGAGGCGAATGACCATGCAAGTCGTTACAAGGAACGAACCAAATTTCTGCACGACAAATACATTAGAAGGAAATCCTTTGAAGTTGGGCAGAAGGTTCTCTTGTTTAACGCACGCTTAAGGATTATGCCAGGAAAATTGAAATCTCGTTGGTTGGGCCCGTTTGAAGTTGTTAGTGTGAGTCCTCATGGAGCTGTGGAAATCCAAAACCTCGAAACACGAAAGTGTTTTAAGGTTAATGGACAATTACTCAAGCCATATTATGTTGGAGTCGAGATGGAGTCGTTCAATGCGCTCAGCCTGACGTCTCCAACCATCGTGAAGGATTTTTGAATTTCTTTTCTGTCCAGCCAAGGACGTTAAATAAAGGCGCTCATCGGGAGGCAACCCGATTTTTTCTTTCCCTTGTTTTTGTTTATTTTCGTTTTTCTTTAAAAAAAAATGAAAAAAAAAATTATAATAAAAAAAAAAATACAAAAAATGGTATATTTGGGTGTGTTTTGGTCAATTTCGCAGGTTTGGGGATCTTTTTGCAGGATCTGAAGAATTGGGGGCTGCTACTCAATTTCTGAAAATTTGGGGACTCTTTTGAAAATTTTGGAGTTAGGGTTTATTTTGACCAAAGTCAAAATTCTCCCCACCAACTCTTCCGCCGCTCCTCCTCCATTCCCGCCGCTGCGCCATTTTCGACACCACCTCTTTCGGCCGAGCAGCACCACCGTCCGCCCAGCCACCGCTCCGACCATCTCCCCATCGGCCAAACCACAATCTGCCACCGCTCCGACCATCGCGCCACCCGAGCCGCACCGCCGGAGCAGCGCCACTCCGCACCACCGGAGTCGGTCCACCACAACAGCCGCCATTTTCGGTTTCGTACTACCAGTTCAGGGAAGTTTCTCTCTTTTTTTTGCTTTTCATTTTTGAAACTTCTATTTCTTTTAGTTGTCTGCTGTTGTTTCTGTTTTGGTCTGTCATACTCTCACACAATGAGGACATTGTGTTGTCCAAGTGTGGGGGGTGTCTTTGTTTTGTGTGTCTTTGCTTTGTTGCTATGTTGGTTTTCTTGTCAGTTTCGAGTCCTTTGGCAATTTTTATGATGGATGATGTGAAGAGTTAAGATTAGGATATTGGATTTGGTATGATAGGCTGTTGCTCTTGTGATGGAATTATGCATATGTTTGTAGGTGTTCTTGTATGAGAAAAACGTGCAAAATTTGATCAAAATTACTTGAAACCTACTAAATTGTGAGGATTGAGCCCTAATGAGCACACATGACTAGCTCTAATTGTTTCTTTGATGAGTGATTGATTCGAACTTCAATGCCGAATTTCTGGTTTGCCCTGTTGCCATAGTCAAGACTGAGTTTGAGAATTTAATGCATGAAAATGATTAAGGCATTTAGGAATAACCATTATTTTGGCCTGAACATATTATCCGAAACTTCACTATTCCCTTAGTGAGCCCGTTTGTGCCTAATTTGCTCCTTTTTGTTTGATGAAAACTCACATATATTGAGCCTTAGCCTGTTTTAGCCTGCTTTTGTCCCTTGAAAACATGTGAATGCACTAGATTATGACGAGATGAGAAGATGAGTACTCCTATAATTTTAGTGTGTTGAGAGATAGTTCATTGATTCTATGGGATATATATGCTGTTAAAAGAAAATAAAAAAAAAAGAAAAAAAAAGAAAAAAAGAAAAAAAAGAAAAAAGAAAAAAAAAGAAAAATAGAGTTATATAATAAAATGCATACGTTTTGAGGATTGTGGATATGTTGAGGAGCTACTCTAGAGTTTTATTGATGGAAGGTCTGGTGTGTTGCATGTTTTCAATCATATATTGAGCCTCTTTGATCCCCTTTTTCTTGTTTTATCCCACCTGTACGTACCCTAGCCCCATTACAACCAAAGTGCAAGACCTTTTGATTTGTGCATTGGTTCCATATTTTGGTGGAGATAGTGACATAACGGCAAGCTGTGTTTGAAGGCATGAAGTTGTGAATTGTGTGAATCTATTCTGTCCATATTTGTCTTTTGAAAGAAATTGAGTGAACTTGGTGAGGCAGGATTGAATTTGCACAATTTTGACTTGAATGAAGAACATGGCATAATTTTCTGAGCAAGAGCATGGTTAGTGGTTTGTGGATGATTGTATCTTGATCAAGATTTTGAGTATTATCTATCATATTGTTGCCAAAGCTTTGTTTTTGCTATTTTGAGTCTTCTTTTGTTCCTTCCCTGTCGTTTTGTTCTTTTTGGTGCTCGAGGGCGAGCTTTGTTTAAGTATGGAGGGATTTGATTGGGCGTATTTATACGCATTTATTTGGTGGATTTTAGTATGATTTCTATGCTTAATTCGTGTTAAATATCATCTTTTGGATATGAATTATGGCCTTATATGAATTTTGATGGTATTTAATAGGTTTTGAAGAAAAGACATGATTTTGAGAAGAATTTTGAAGCTCGGAGCTGTGAAGAATACAAGCTGAAATTCAAACTAAATGGAATTGTTGGTGTGGCGAAAATAGAGAACTTGGACTGCATTTTGATTTTCTTGTGGGCTGAATTCGATCCCTTTTTGCCCAAGGACTAGCGCCATTTATTTCTTTTAATCATTGTAGATTAGACCCTTGTTTATTCTTTTAAGTGGGCCTGCGTCACTTTCCTTGTTTTAAGTTAATTAGTTTAGTTATATTGATTAGGTTTCCTTTTCTTGGTTAGGCCCATGCGCCACTTTTTAAATAGTAGAATTAGGTTTATTTCCTTATCATATATATATGATAAGTTAGCTGCAACTTTGGCACAATCACAATTCAGACGTCAACTTTTGAGAGCAGCAACTGGACGCGATTTTGGAGTTCTTCCAATCAAGTTTTATTTCTTTCATCCCTTGCAATTTATTTATTTGTTTTGTTTAATTATTATGTTTTCTAGCTAAATTTGTTTATTCCGGCATTGATTAGGGAAGCACTAGCGAAATTATTCTGTGAGATCTAATTGTTCTTATACGTTATTTTATGTTTGAATCTGCGATTCTCCATGTTTAATGATATTAATTGTTTTAATCCATTAGATAGTTGCAAATATTTATTGGGTTAGAATTAATTATATAGCCAATTGAACCGGCCATCCGTAATTGTGGTTTAGGTTTGATTAGTGGTAAATTGACACATCAGGGTCAAGAGAAAAGCAATCTTAATTAAATAATCCTGCGTCAGAGTTTATTGGTTTTGAATCGGGTTTCTCTAAATATTAATGCTGTCGGCTCATTAAACCTATAGAGCGTCTCTTACGGTTGTCAGTCGATTAGGGTAGTAATTAGTGAAGCGTCTTCCTGATTATCGAATAATTAAGGAGAAATAAGATCACGTCAGAAGCGTCTTCGGTGGTTATAACTGGTTTGTTTGCATAATTTAAAGTTATTTTTGCATCGATGATCGGAATAATTGAGCTAGGGTGGACTTAATTGATTGCTGGAATTCTTTTATTAATTGTTGGAATTTTTATTCATCTTTTAGTTAATTGGAAAAATTGGTTTATTCGGATTTTATTTATTTAATTTTAAGTTTAGTATTTTCTATATTTTCTTCTCAAAATTTCGTGGTTACTTTGCAGACTTTAATTAGAGAAATTCTCGCCAGTCCCTTGGGAGACGATTTTGCTTACTGCTGTCTGCGCAGTGTGGGCATAGCGGCTGACTGCCGGATATTTTTGGTGTAAAACGACGCACCAGCTGCTCTGCTCTGGCTTGGGCTGCTCTGCTCTGGCTTGGGCTGCTCTGGCTTGGGCTGCTCTGCTCTGCGCTGGGCTCTGCTCTGGCCTCTGCTCTGTCTGCCAAGATAAGCTGAGAGCCTGGGGCTGCGCGGATCTACCGTCTAACTGAATCGAAGTGGGAGTTTGTCGAAGACGATGAGGATTGCCTAAAGACGAAGACTTTAATAATAGATTAGTTTTTTCTTTGTAATAAAGTAGGCAGGGACAAACAAGTTCCAGTTTCCACGATAAGACGACACCTTTTACATTTTTTTTTCGTAAGCATGTCGTGGTTTTAATCACCGTTAAGGTGTTTTTGAGCATGTTTTACTTGCGTTATTTGGTTTAAATGCGCATAGAATATCATGCTAGGTGTTTTCACGTTTTCACTAAGCACATTTAGATTCCAAGCGAGCATGTTTTACTACATGTGTTCTAGGTTTGCATGCTTAGATTTTTCGTGTCAACGTGATTTAACCTGTAAACCTTTTGAAGTAAAAGACTAAGCGGATAATTCAATTTTTTTAAATAAAATTGATATAGACCTCCACAGTTGGTTTAAGACAAAGTAAATTGATAATTGGTGTAAACGTCCACACGAACGTGGCTTGCACTCGTTATTAATTTGCAGCTTTTGTCGGTTAAACTTCTAAATTAAAAACGTTTTAATCTTGTGAATAAGTGGGAGTTTTGCATGTAAACGTTCACACTATCGTGACTTGCATGTATTAATTTCTGCGAGTTATTCAGGAAATGATTAAAATTAATTATTTTAACCTTGAGAATAGTGGAAGCTTCTCGTATAAACGTCCACACGAACGAGGCTTGCACGGGTTAGTTTTTCATGGATTATTCTAGAAGGGGTTATAATAAAAGATGGTCATAAAATTGACTAAACTGTGGTCATAGCTTAGGCATTTATTTCAAGTACAACTCCCCAACGGAGTCCCTTCTTGAAATTGCGTGGTCTAGTCAAGGTCCGTTTATTGGTCCCATTTTGTCATAAGGATAAGTTGACAATGGAATGAGACCAAAGATTGGGTGTCTGGTCAAACGAAGAGCGCGTAAACGTCCACACGAACGTGGCTTGCGTGTAATTCGATTGGGCTAATGGAGGTTTCAATAATATTATTTTATCAAAAGGTTACATATTATTGCTATGAATCTTTATGCAATAACGTGTTTTCTAATGTGCGCTTGTTTGTTTATATTTCAGATATGACTGTTACCCCGCTTGTAACACCCCGATAATTTAGATTTATTTTATAAATTTAATTAATACTCCCTCCATCCGCCAAAAGTATTCCACTTTGGCCGGGCACGGAGTTTAATAAAATGTGTGATGATGTTGATGTAGTGGAGAAAGGGTCCCACCACTTTATGAGATGTGTGGTTGAGATTGAATTTGGGGTGGGTTTTTTATAAATAAAGAGTGTTTGTAAGGATAAAATATAAAGGTGGATAGTGGGACCATGGCTTAAAAAGGAAAGTGGAATACTTTTTGCGGACGCCAAATATAGTAATTGTGGAATACTTTTGACGGACGGAGGGAGTAGTATTTTCTTGTATAGCTTATTTTTTTAAATAATTACATGATACATATAGATATGCACCATTAATTTTATCTAGACTATTATTATTATTATTATTATTATTATTATTATTATTATTATTATTATTATTATTATTATTATTATTATTATTATTATTATTATTTTTGTTTCCTATTAGAACTAGAACTCTTTAAAAACTAGTATAAATATGGGATCTATTTTCAAACCCTAAAACAGACGGACACACTAATTAATTAGGGTTTTAGAGAGAGCAGAGAGGGCCAGAAACTTGTAGGCAGAAGATCTGAGCTGGAGTCAGATTTTCGCAGGAAATCAAGTTCTGGCAGTTTCGGGAGAACGGCCATGACTTCCTCCACAGAACTCCGATTCAAGCGAAACAGGCGGTCACGGAAAGCTCTCTTGAAGACGAAGAAGTCGTATTTCTAGGAAAAATACGATTTGAGGACGTTTGAGGCTTCAAACGAAGGCTTGAAGCTGACTGGTCTGTTCAGCTGCGATTTTGACGAATTCTTCTGGTGCGGCGCTATTAAGACCTTCATTCCAGATTTTAGTTAATTGCCTTCGACTTTAAGGTGAAGGGTTATATGCTTGTTGTTATATTCATGTATGTTTGAATATGCTTTTAGTTCATGTTTGATTATACTTGCTCAGCCATGTAGAAATACATGTTCAGAATATCATGTTCAAGTACATGATCAGAAACGCAGAATATCATGTTCAAGTACATGATCAGAAACGCAGAATATCATGTTCAAGTACATTATCAGAAATTCAGAATATCATGTTCAAGTACATGATCATACATTCAGAAACACTCATAATTCAGAATATGTGTATGACAATGTGAATTATTTGCATGTTTAAGCGTATGTGAATATTTGCATGGTTTCTCACTGAGTATATTTTCAATATGCTCACCCCTTATCTTTTCAGTTTTGCAGTTCTGGAGTCGAGGTGGCCATGGAAGTCGAGAATGACTAGAGATTTAGTATTTCCATATAAATTTAAGTTGAAACGTGTTACTTTTTAGTTTATCATTTTATTTCATGTTACTACTTTAGTTTTGACAAGTTGATTTTAAATTGGTTTAAACTTTTATAATTCAAGAAATTTTATTTTTTTATCTATTAGTTTTCAAAGATTTTATATTGAAAAGTTTATGAAAATTGGGGTGTTACATAGTGGTATCAGAGCGGGTCTACGTTCCTGTAGACTCGTGCTTTAAAAAAAAATTGTTTTGCTTTTAAAAAGGTTTAAATAAGCCTAGTCATTCGAAACTCATGTGCTGCATCGACTCCAAGGTATGTGTTTTAATTGTTTAAGTATATGGCCGTTATGATGTTTTACATGACTTTTTTTATGATACCTTTATGTTCTAGTACTATTATGTTAAGCTTCGTTAGAAATAGTTGAAATTGTGAAATTGTTAGATGGCACGGACACGTCAAACTCCCACTAGAGCTCAAGTACCCTACAAGCACGAATTGAGGAATTGCGCGAAGAATATGAAAGATTAAGTTAACGTTGTGAATTCTTGCGTGTACAATGCGAGAGATACGAAAGGATTAGGAGGCTGCAATCGGTGTACGACTGCTATACATGGAGTAGCGACTACGGGTTCGTGGAACACGCGACGAATGATGAAGTTACCTCATAGAAATAGATTATATGGCTCAAGAATCGTGACTAGAATTTCGAGGACGAAATTATTTTAAGTGGGGTAGGTTGTAACACCCCGATAATTTAGATTTATTTTATAAGTTTAATTAATAGTATTTTCTTGTATAGCTTATTTTTTAAAATAATTACATGATACATATAGATATGCACCATTAATTTTATCTAGATTATTATTATTATTATTATTATTATTATTATTATTATTATTATTATTATTATTATTATTATTATTATTATTATTATTATTATTATTCTATTAGAACTAGAACTCTTTAAAAACTAGTATAAATATGGGATCTATTTTCAAACCCTAAAACAGACGGACACACTAATTAATTAGGGTTTTAGAGAGAGCAGAGAGGGCCAGAAACGTGTAGGCAGAAGATTTGAGTTGGAGTCAGATTTTTGCAGGAAATCAAGTTCTGGCAGTTTCGGGAGAACGGCCATAACTTCCTCCACAGAACTCCGATTCAAGCGAAACAGGCGGTCACGGAAAGCTCTCTTGAAGACAAAGAAGTCGTATTTCTAGGTAAAATACGATTTGAGGACGTTTGAGGCTTCAAACGAAGGCTTGAAGCTGACTGGTCTGTTCAGCTGCGATTTTGACGAATTCTTCTGGTGCGGCGCTATTAAGACCTTCATTCCAGATTTTAGTTAATTGCCTTCGACTTTAAGGTGAGGGATTATATGCTTGTTGTTATATTCATGTATGTTTGAATATGCTTTTAGTTCATGTTTGATTATACTTGCTCAGCCATGTAGAAATACATGTTCAGAATATCATGTTCAAGTACATGATCAGAAACGCAGAATATCATGTTCAAGTACATGATCAGAAATTCAGAATATCATGTTCAAGTACATGATCATACATTCAGAAACACTCATAATTCAGAATATGTGTATGACAATGTGAATTATTTGCATGTACGTATGTGAATATTTGCATGGTTTCTCACTGAGTATATTTTCAATATGCTCACCCCTTATCTTTTCAGTTTTGCAGTTCTGGAGTCGAGGTGGCATGGAAGTCAAGAATGACTAGAGATTTAGTATTTCCATAGAAATTTAAGTTGAAACATGTTACTTTTTAGTTTATCATTTTATTTCATGTTACTACTTTAGTTTTGACAAGTTGATTTTAAATTGGTTTAAACTTTTATAATTCAAGAAATTTTATTTTTTTATCTATTAGTTTTCAAAGATTTTATATTGAAAAGTTTATGAAAATTGGGGTGTTACACCGCTTTTGAATGTTTTATCTGCTAAGCCGCTTACTGGTCTGAATTTTTCGGAATGGAAGCGCAATCTGGGATTTGTCCTAGACGCGGAGGAGTATAAGTTTGTGCTTACTACTCCCGCTCCCGCGAACCTTAATACTCGATCTTCCGAAGAGCAAAGGGAAACCCATAAATGGTGGCATAGGGCTAATAATATGGCGAAAGCTTATATTATGACCACAATGTCTTCTGCGTTGCAGCTGCAACATCAGTTATTGGAGACTGCGACTGCAATTATGAGGAACCTCGAGGAGCTCTTTGGGGAATCGGACCGATCAGTCCGTTTTGAACTCATGAGGAAACTCATGTCTTCAAAGATGACGGAAGGGTCGTCTGTGCGCGAGCACGTGCTTGGAATGATTAATTATTTAAATGAGTTGGACGTGCTCGGTGGAGGAATCAAGGATGCTACTAAAGTAGACATGGTTCTCCACACTCTGCCCAAATCCTACAAAAACTTCCGACTCAATGCCGTAATGGGCAAGAAAAAGTTCACTCTAAATGAACTGCTTAATAAGTTGGTAGCGGCCGAGGGGGTCATGGGAAAGAGTGAAGGAATATTAAACTGAATTAATGCTCCGTTTTCCCGATGATCGTTTCTTGGATTATTATTAATTTATCATACAACGATTAATCCTAACATGCTCCTATGAATTTAACAACTACACGTTGGAGTTAGAGAATACCTGAAGAATTCCTAAGAATTCGTCAATCTGTCGCTGAACAGGTCAGCCAACTTCAACACTCCGGTTGACCCCTCAAACGACCTCCAATCGTATTTTGTGCAGAAATACGACTTCTTCGTCTTCGAAAGAGCTTTCCGTGGCCGCCTGATTCGTCTGAATCGGAGTTCTGTGGAGGAAGTTATGGCCGTTTTACGGAGACTGCCAGAACTTGGTTTCCTGCGAAAATCTGACTCCAGCTCTGATCTTCTCGACTGTATCCCGCTCAATTCCCAACGTTGGATGGACAACGAGCTATGGAAATTCCCAAGACAGAATGACCACACACGTTTCCTGCGCCTCCCTCTGCTCTCAAAACCCTAATTTTTATCAGTGTGTTTTCCTGAGAGCTGACAGCTGTATTTAATAATACAGAAAAGAGGAGGAGGCGCCAATCACTATGTGAGGGCCGAAAATCTGTCTTCTTGGGCTAGGAGACATTGGGCCAGCCCAGGGACCAGATACAAGGAATAAAGATGGGCCTCAAATAAATTAATTTATCTATGGTCAGCCCAGACCATAATTAATTTATAAATATCAGTTCATTCCACTAGAGAACCGATACTGACTTACCCCTTTATTGCCGGTGATGAGTCGGGGCTTGTATTTAAACTTATTAAATCTCCGTATTTAAAATATCCGACATCCATTAATTAATTAGAGCTCTGACAGCTTAAATTAATTAATCTCTTAATAATTCCTTAAGTAGTACCACTCAAACTTTATTATTACGCCTGAACTTAATCAACCTGCAGGGTTTAGCGTAATAAACCTTATTGAGCTCCTTAAGGGGATGTCATTATCCTATACCGGATACGGGTACTAATACAGATAATCAAATATCATATATTAACCGCTATCACCCAAGATACAGAGTACTCGAGTTAGTATATAACCTTCACCCATAGTAAGTCAAAGTGATATACGAGTTAACATATATATCTGAATACTTATTAGTATTAAGATTTATAAGTCACCGAGATCTTGATTCTTCACTTAAGTCAGATAGAAGAATACATCTCAAACTGTGGTCCTATCAATACGTAATGACGTACCAGTATAGACAAGTAGCCAAGACAAACTACTTCCATCTATACTGCAGCCTAAACCAATAACTTGTCCTAGAGTTATTTCGGCTGTGATCATATTATATCTCTTAAGGTTATTCCAATTATATGGTCTTCTGTGATCTACAACACACCATATAATCTACTTATATAGAGATAAAGAACATACATATGCAATCATGAACACAATCAGATAGGAGATTAGATAGTGAACTTAGGAAACATTGTATACAAGCATAAAACGTTCTTGCTTTCAGTATACAAATCCAACAATCTCCCACTTATACTAAAGCAAACTTTTAGTATACAATGCGTCTATTTACCAATCACCTAACACTTCTCCCACTTATACTTAAAGTTTCCTAAGTGGGTGGCATCAATCTGGCATCAATCGCATTCCCATCTTTCAATGACCATTTACGATAAGCCTTTTGTGAAAGATCAGTAGGTTTCTCCAATATGTGAGAATTTATTCTTTGAGCACAAAAACCTCGATTTACGAATAATCGTATAACTTGGTACTTACTCTCCATGTGTTTAACCCCTTGTGGTTCTTGGATTCCTTAGAGTTCGCAACTGCACTTGAGGATATCACGAAGGTGATGCTCCCACGCAAACTAGGAATTACCCTTAGATCCTGGAGGTAGTGGTCAAACCAAAAGGTTTTACCTCCCAAGAAAAAACACATAGCTCGAGGTAATTATTCTTTGTTCCGGTCAGCCTGGAAATCCGAAATCATATAATCCAAAAAGGAACTAAACTGTCTAACTGGTAAACTATCCTTATTCTCTAGTCAGGGACTTGAGAATATAATTTACCACAATTCAGTGTCCTTAACTAGGACTATACTGATATCTTACAATCATGCTAACTGCATAGCAAATATAAGATCTCGTACATAGCAATCCATACATGAAGCTATCTACTGCGGAAACGTAGAATACTGCCTTCATTTCCTCAACCTTAATAGGCATCTTAAGACATAGTCTTTAGATAAAGGAACGCCATATCTAAAAGGTAGCAATCCTTTCTTGGCGGTATTCATACTAAAACGAGTATTCTCAGTATCAGTGTAAGACACTCGAGATAAGCCCAACATCTTTTTCTAGTGATCCCTTATAACCTTGATCACAAAGATGTATACTATACCTCCTTAGTCTTTCATCTGAAACTGTTCGGATAACCATTACTTTATGTCTTGACAATAGCTACATATTGTCGCCTATTAGGAGGATATTATCTACATAAAATGCAAGATAAACCACATCACTGATGACACGAGAGCGATTGACACGAGATGCTTCTCTCCCTCCCTCACGTAACCTTCAGGTTGTTGCACATGGATGTCCTTACCTTTTCCAATGTAATGTATATGACATCCATTTGCCAGGCCTCGATGGTTTAAGTGAGCTGCTATGGGTAAAATGCTCCGAATGTTCTGAGCATGGTACTGGCGAAAAAATCATCATAACCTATACCCTTACACTGGGCATAACCTTTCGCCACCAGTATAGCTTCGGAAGCTACGACCTTTCTCATTCGAGCTTGTCAATATCTTGCATACTCACTTACAACCTAAGGCATGATTGCCTCCTGGTAGCAAGATTTTCTAGTATACACCCATATTCTTAATGGATTGCTCCATTGAGGTGTGCCAAGAATCTACATTCTCGTCTTCCACTAATTCCAAGTAGATATCTGGGTCGATTCTCTTATATTCACTACCAGGGACTGAATCCAAAGATTCTCCCAAGAACATAAATCGATCGGGTTGTCCCACAACCCTCCCACTACAATGGATCTGTGGTGGCACATGTGTGTCAACAGTGCGTGCAGTGTCTTGTGGTACAATACTCTTGCATACTTGGCTTGGGTGATGGAATCGCCTGTCTAATGTCTTCAATTTCTTGAAACACACTATCTGACTTGGATTAGTAATTATTCCCATAGTCCACTTCTAAGAATCGTGTGTCATTGCTAATAACCACCTTCTGATTCTTTAGGACTAATTGCAAAGATGCATAACTCATCATCGGACATATTTTTCCAAGAGTGACCTATTTCTTCTCTCCACCACACCATTTTATATAAGGATTACATGGTGTAGTAAACTGGGTTGAAATCCCAAACACTGACAATGAATCAGAAAAGATCATTCCTAACACATTATTGGCCCTTTATCCCCTTTGCCATGAATGACCTGGTCTCCATCTTTTCCTCTATACAGGATTCGCAGGTTCGAAATAGTACAACCTGGATTGAATTCAATGTACTTATTTAGACACGAGCCTTTGGATCCTGTTAAGATAGATGTGACCTATTTCTAGGGTATCAATATATGTGTAAGATCCTCATGAGAGATTAGCCTTAACTTTTCTCTTTCTTTTGTTCGATGATGTAAATGCAATATAAAGGTATTTTGAAGACAAGTTATAGTATGAAGAGAGATGTTCAAAAATACCAGAATAGACAACTTTGTCATTTCTTTTGATAGAAACACCACTATCAAAAATGACGTGTAATCCATCCATTCAAAATTTTGAAACATGATAAGGAACTCTAAAAAACATAAACTATGTCTTTAGAACTTAAAGACAAGTCTCCAATTGCAACAACTGCGACTCTAGTCACGTTGCCTATGAAGACAATCATCTCATCACTTTTCAGCTTCCTTGTCAGCCTAAAAGCCATGCAAGGTGCAACAATCATTATCAGTTTCTCTCGTTATCCACTACTCACAACTGAGTAGAAAACGAGCTGACATGTCTCAGTTACTATAGCAAGTGAAGTACCTTAACCCTTTGCCTTGAGTATTGAAAGAAGAAATCTCCAATACTCAATCTTATCACACCACTACTCCCACTATTTCCCTTGTCTTTCTTGCCCCTTGGACCCTTCTTCTTCCCGTCATTTGACGAAGAAGATGGTTCACCTTTGGCAATAACAAGTGCTTGCACATCTCTTTCCCACAACTTCCTTAGCCATAACTAGAGTAACTCAAAAGAAGTATCTTTCTTGCTCATAACAGCATTGAGGCGGAAGTTCTTAATTAAAAGACTTGGGAAGAGAGTTCAGGATAATATCGACTTTTACCTCACCGTCGATACTCCCACTGAGCAAGTCAAATCCGTCAAAATTTGCATGACATGCTCGTGCACTGAGCTGTGCTCACTCATAAAAATAATGAGATTACTCTCATCAAATTTAAATGAGCAGCTCAGTCCAACTCTCCAAACATTTTCTTGAGATTCAGCATGATGCTAATAGCATCGTCCATGCCCTGATGTTGGAGCTACAAGGTTTGTGACATTATACTCATAATATAGCATATAGCCACATTATTCGTCTTATGTCACCTTTTATGTAATTCCTTTTTCTCATCAGTTGACTCATTGTTCGGACCATAAGAACGTGGAGTAGTAAGCAACACAAAAAAAAATGTGTTAGTTTGTGATAAAGGTGAAAATCCAAAACTGCGTTTCCATTTTATATATGTGGACCGGTTAAAAGACTTTGTGCAAGAATAAATAAACAGTAAGAGACATAGACATATCTGAAAGTAACGAACATAAAGCACATGATTCGTAACAATAATATTGTAACCTTTTGATAAAAACAATATTAATGAAACCTCCAACGGCTCAAAGAATCCCATGTGCAAGCCACGTTGGGTAGACGTTTACACACGAACTCCTTAACCAGACTATTCACCTAGTCATTTAATTTCTATGTCAACTTAACCTTATGACAAAAGAAATTAATAGTTGGCACCTTGACTAGACCATATCATCATCAAGAAGGGACTCCTTTGGGAGTTGTACATTGTACTTGATATGATATCTAAGCAATGACCACATTTTAACCTTGAAAATCAAATTCTCGAAATTAACATACTCACGCGGACCATGTCGCTTTCAATTTAATTTTCTTGGTTATCTTATTTAATTCCATTCTCCAAAGTACTTGTGAAAATTACACAAGTAAGCCACGTTGGGTGGACGTTTACTGCATAACTCCCACTACTTCAATGGATTAAATATTTTTATAGAAACCTCTTCTGACAAACTTATGAGAAACAAATATGAAGTAAGCCACGTTGGGTGGACGTTTACTCACATTGCTAATCATTTTGTCTAGAGACCGCATGTGGAGGTCTATATAATTTTAAGAATAAAAATTATTAAACAATAACCACAATCTAACTTCGAAATTAAATTCTCAAATTTGACATACTCACTAGGACCATGCCGCATTCAATTTAATTTCTTAGTTATCTTATTTAATTCCATCCTCTAAAGTACTCGTGAAAAATTATACGAGTAAGCCACGATGGGTGGACGTTTACCGCATAACTCTCACTACTTAAATAGATTTAAATATTTTTAATAGAAATCTCAACTTGACAAACTTGTGAAATCAAACATGAAGTAAGCCACGATCGTGTGGACGTTTACTCACATTCTTAATCACTTTGTCTTGAGATCGTTTGTGGAAATTTAAATAATTTTTAATCATCTATAAAATTATTAATACAGCTTAGTCTTTTTTCTTTCAAAAGGTTTGATCATGCTCAACACATAATCCTAAACATGCTCTTCTAGAACGCAACATCTAAAACATGCTCGCAGAATTCTAAAACATGCTTAAGAAAACGATAAACCTAGCATGCTTGTCTAAGCGCAGTTAATAAACACATATTAACAAGCAAAGACAAAAACAGCATGCAAAGAGCATAAAGGATTAACACCACGACATGCAAAGAACAGAATTAAAACAATAAAGTTCTTCGTGACCCATTCGTGGAACCCCAAATTTCTAATCTATTACAATTAAAACAGAAAAGAAAAGCCCAAAAACGAAACTTGACCGAACACACCATCCGGCCCGTCTTTGGAAAAACTAGGGTTTGGGCCCCCTAGGGTTTGGAAAAACTCACCCACCTAGGGTTTGGAAGCCCCAAGCGCCGCCGCCTCCCTTTGCAGCCCCCACCGCCGCAAAGCAGCCTCCCGGCGCTGCAGCAGCCCGGCGCGCGCAGCGCCCCGGCGCTGGCAGCCTCCTCGGCGTGCAGCAGCGACAGCAGCCGCCTTGGCGCGGCATCCGGCACTCGGCAACAGCTCTCCTCCGCGAGCAGCAGCAGCATGCCAGTAACAGCAGCACAGCAGCAGGCCCCGGCGAAGGCAGCAGCAGTGGCAGCGCGTCGCCCGCTGGGCGCACAGTCTCTTCGGCCCGCCTTCTCCTCGCTCGCCTGACCCGCACAGCAGCAGCAGCCTCGGCGTACACCCTCAGCGAGAGCAGCAGCAGCCTGCACGGCAGCCTGACCAGGCGCGCGACGCACAGCGCGCAAGCGCTCGTGCGCGCGCTGCCCTCGGCGCCGGCAGCCTTGCTCGCTCCTCACCCGGCACACCTCCTCCACACCAACTCCGTTCTTCGCTGTTGATTCGTCGCCGTCTCCGTCTCGTTCCACAGTTTTACAGATTACAAAGGAAAACAAATACAATTTGAAATCCTAATCTAACCACGGATTTTCTCGTGGTGAAAAACGATTACAACGTCAAACCGACGTATCCCACGAATCAACAAGCCACGAAGAACAACAGCAGTAAAAACAACGCACATTGTTAATCGTACATAAATTAATAATAGAGCCAAGAAATTAATCCTGGGCTCTGATACCAATTGAAGGAATATTAAACTGAATTAATGCTCTGTTTTCCCGATGGTCGTTTCTTGGATTATTATTAATTTATCATACAACGATTAATCCTAACATGCTCCTATGAATTTAACAACTACACGTTGGAGTTAGAGAATACCTGAAGAATTCCTAAGAATTCGTCAATCTGTCGCTGAACAGGTCAGCCAACTTCAACACTCCGTTTGACCCCTCAAACGACCTCCAATCGTATTTTGTGCAGAAATAAGACTTCTTCGTCTTCGAAAGAGCTTTCCGTGGCCGCATGATTCGTCTGAATCGGAGTTCTATGGAGGAAGTTATGGCCGTTTTACGGAGACTGCCAGAACTTGGTTTCCTGCGAAAATCTGACTCCAGCTCTGATCTTCTCGACTGTATCCCGCTCAATTCCCAACGTTGGATGGACAACGAGCTATGGAAATTCCCAAGACAGAATGACCACACACGTTTCCTGCGCCTCCCTCTGCTCTCAAAACCCTAATTTTTATCAGTGTGTTTTCCTGAGAGCTGACAGCTGTATTTAATAATACAGAAAAGAGGAGGAGGCGCCAATCACTATGTGAGGGCCGAAAATCTGTCTTCTTGGGCTAGGAGACATTGGGCCAGCCCAGGGACCAGATACAAGGAATAAAGATGGGCCTCAAATAAATTAATTTATCTATGGTCAGCCCAGACCATAATTAATTTATAAATATCAGTTCATTCCACTAGAGAACCGATACTGACTTACCCCTTTATTGCCGGTGATGAGTCGGGGCTTGTATTTAGACTTATTAAATCTCTGTATTTAAAATATCCGACATCCATTAATTAATTAGAGCTCTGACAGCTTAAATTAATTAATCTCTTAATAATTCCTTAAGCAGTACCACTCAAACTTTATTATTACGCCTGAACTTAATCAACCTGCAGGGTTTAGCGTAATAAACCTTATTGAGCTCCTTAAGGGGATGTCATTATCCTATACCGGATACGGGTACTAATACAGATAATCAAATATCATATATTAACCGCTATCACCCAAGATACAGAGTACTCGAGTTAGTATATAACCTTCACCCATAGTAAGTCAAAGTGATATACGAGTTAACATATATATCTGAATACTTATTAGTATTAAGATTTATAAGTCACCGAGATCTTGATTCTTCACTTAAGTCAGATAGAAGAATACATCTCAAACTGTGGTCCTATCAATACGTAATGACGTACCAGTATAGACAAGTAGCCAAGACAAACTACTTCCATCTATACTGCAGCCTAAACCAATAACTTGTCCTAGAGTTATTTCGGCTGTGATCATATTATATCTCTTAAGGTTATTCCAATTATATGGTCTTCTGTGATCTACAACACACCATATAATCTACTTATAGAGATAAAGAACATACATATGCAATCATGAACACAATCAGATAGGAGATTAGATAGTGAACTTAGGAAATATTGTATACAAGCATAAAACGTTCTTGCTTTCAGTATACAAATCCAACAAAGAGTCCACCGGCTTTGGCCACTGCCACAGGACCCAGTTTTCCACCGAAAGGTAGGAAAAAGAAATGGGCCCATGGCAAGAAAGGCCAAGCAAAAGGTGGGAGCAAGAAGAAGCTAGGCCCGACCGGAGGCGTTGGCAAGCCAAAGGGGAAAGTGAAATGCTTCAAGTGTTAACAAGTAGGACATTGGAAGTCTGACTGTCCCATGATGAAGAAAGCTCAAGGTATTTCTACTGCTCTTGTAACAGAAACATACTCAGTTTCAAGATCTTCCCATCAATGGGTTGTTGACTCGGGTGCAACTGACCATGTTTGTTACACTTTGCAGGGGTTCCTGCGGACAAGGGAGCTTAGTGGAGGCGAGCTATCACTCTCCATGGGAAATGAAGCAAGCTTGCCTGTTGTTTCTATTGGAGATGTGAATTTGTTGATTGATGGACATGTTTTGGTTTTGAGACATGTACTCTATGTTCCGGGTTTTCGGAAAAACTTGATTTCTACTATTCAATTACGAAAGTATGAATATTCTGTTCTTTTAGAAAACAGTGCAGTATTCATCAAAGATGGTCAAGTTTTATTTAGAAGTGCGGCTGATTCTCTTTATACTTTTTTCATGTCCATTCGATTATTCTTCATCTACTTATACTTTGACTACAAACCAAAAGAAGAGAAAGGCTTCTTCTCTGGAGAACCAAACTCTTCTTTGGCACCTAAGATTGGGTCACATCAATCTAAGGAGGATCCAAAGACTGGTTTCCGATGGTATCTTGGAGTCTCTCCAAGTAGAACCAATCCCAGTCTGCGAATCGTGCATAGAGGGAAAGATGACGACCCGACCTTTCAAGGTCAAGGGGTATAGAGCCACAGAAGTGTTGGAACTGGTTCATTCTGACTTGTGTTGACCTATGTCTACTCAAGCTCGTGGAGGGTACGCGTATTTTGTCACTTTCATTGACGATTACTCAAGGTACGGATACATTTACTTGTTGCGCTACAAGTCTAAATGTTTTGACAATTTTTAAACATTCAAGGCAGAAGTAGAGAAGCGACATGGTAAAAGTATCAAGTCACTGCGATCTGACCGCGGTGGCGAATACCTCAGTAATGAGTTTAGAGCATACTTGTTAGAATCTGGGATTACATCTCAGTTGACTACACCGGGTATACCCCAACAGAATGGTGTAGCAGAGAGAAGAAATAGGACTCTTCTAAAATGGTTCGTTCGATGATGAGTTTCGCTACTTTACCAATTTTGTTATGGGGATATGCCTTAGAAACAGTTGGTTACATTCTTAACTTAGTGCCTTCTAAGTCGGTTGCAAAGACCCCGTCCGAGCTGTGGTCAGGGCGCAAGCCTTCTCTCAACCACATCCGGGTTTGGGGCAGTCCAGCACACGTGCTAAACAAGGATGCCGATAAGTTGAGCCCTAGAACTGAAGTAAATTTGTTCATAGGATATCCTAGAGGAATGAAATGTGGTTATTTTTATTGTCCTAAGGATCAGAAAGTCGTTATTAGCACTAACGCAAGATTCTTGGAAGAGGACTATGTAAATAACCACAAAAGTAGGAGCGAAATCATCCTCAATGAGGTCAAAGACATTGGCACAACAAGTCAACCAACTCAGCCAATTGTGCAAGATGTAGTACCTCAAGTCTCATCAGAAAACGCACAAGCTGTCGATACTGGATCTGCAATAGTGCCACGTCGTAGTGAGAGGGCATCAAAAGGGCAAACCGCCCAATCGAAATGCATTTGTCAACAAATCTACGGATTCAGTTGATGATGGGCTTGTCGAAGAAGATCCCTGGACTTACTCAGAAGCACTAGCAGATCCAGATGCTCTTGAATGGGAAGCATGTATGGTTTCTGAATATGAATCCATAACTACCATGGATGTAAACGAGAAATGTTTGCTACTTGTTAGTCGTGAGGCCATTGGCTGCAAATGGGTATACAAACGCAAGAGAGGACCAGACGGGAAGGTTACGGCCTTCAAAGCGAGACTAGTGGCGAAGGGTTATACTCAACGACCTGGTATCGATTATGAGGAAACTTTTTCGCCAGTAGCCATGCTTAAGTCTATCCGAGCTCTTTTGGCCATGGCTGCCCATATGAACCTAGAGGTGTGGCAAATAGATGTCAAGACCGCATTCTTGAATGGGTATCTTGAGGAAGATAGAGACATCTATATGCTACAACCAGAGGGGTTTATCAAGGAAGGTGAGGAGCATCTAATGTGGAAACTCAAGAAGTCCATTTATGGACTTAAGCAAGCTTCACGATCCTAGAACAAACATTTCGATGACGTGGTCAAAACTTATGGTTTTAAGCAATGTGTCAACGATAGTTGTGTTTATAGGGTCTGTATCGATGGGAGTTTGGTATTCCTTATACTCTATGTGGATGACATAGTTCTCATTAGCGATAATGTGAATGTATTGTCTGGCATTAAGGAGTGGTTATCCCAACAGTTTCAAATGAAGGATCTGGGAGAGGCAGCATATATTCTCGGGATAAAGAATGGTCGTGACCGAACTAAGAGAATGTTGAGTTTGTCTCAAACATCCTACATTGACACTGTTTTGGCGCGGTTCAACATGCAGAATGCCAAGAAAGGTTTTCTACCTTTCAGACATGGTGTTCCGCTATATAAGGCAATGTGTCCCACAACGCCTGAGAAGATAGCGAGCATGAAGATAATTCCCTATGCCTCAGCTGTGGGAAGTCTCATGTATGCAATGCAGTGTACCAGACCTGATATTTGTTTTGTCGTCGGCATTGTAGCAAGATACAAGGC